>NC_050479.2:48281974-48932391 GCF_012460135.2 Molothrus ater
TTCTGCTGAGTTCTTATTAAGGTCAATGATGTGCAAGGCAAGATATTGCAGAACTGAAGATACTTTTTTATACCCAGGAATGGTGAAAAGTAAAAAAACTGACAGACTTATTTGAGGGAGTAGAGAGAACAACACACAGTGGCTTTTGCTTTATTTCTTGGGTATACCTCCTTGATCAATTTGATTCTTAAATTCTTGATACTTCATTGCTCTTGAAACTCAGATTCACACCTCAAAAATGCATAAGCCTCTAAGAACAAACAAAGTGACTCAGTCTGACAACTGTAATGTTCACCATTTAGATGTGTTCATTCGCCATTCACATTAAATGTGAAAATCAAAGTTAGAAGTAAAATAACACTGCAACATAAATAATTTAACATGGTACTCAAGAATTTTCACTCACTGAAAAATGTATCCTATTAGACATGATTAGTAAGAAGTGTTATTGTTTTGGTCTATGTTACCCCTACAGCTGTTGCTGTTACTGAAAAGATAACATTTCTAGTACGCAGCAGTTTCCCTTTTAAAAAGTGCTAATTTTATGACTAAAATGTTAATTTCTAAGCAGCCTGTCACAAAATTCACTGATTCTTTGCACCAGATAGTTGTAGAGAAGTCCTGCCAAGATCAGGAACAATTGTCAATGAATGCATCACATCCACTTCTGAGATTTTAAAAAGCATTCAGGGAGGGAACACACCTTTTTCAACCCTAAACTTGTGTAAGTACCACACTAAGCAAAAGGGTAAGGAAGGCACCAGCATCATGAGATTTGTGACAAAATACAAAGTTGAAAATACTGATTTCTTCATTCATATAAATTTCAGTGTTGAAAGAGTTGAGTCCATGACATATTATAAAGAAAAAAGATAAGGATCTCTGGATGGTGGAAAAGAATAATATACATTGGAGAAACAGTAGCCTGGACTCTGCTGTTTCTGGGTAGCTATGCACATGTTAATCATGTTTTAGTGTGATTATAAATATTTTTTTGCCCTAGTAAGAGATATTTACTCCCATATCAGAGATTATTCATCTTCTCTTCAAAAGTCCAGGAAGCTATATACTGTCATTTCATGAGATGAATGTTTTTTGCTCAAGTGAACAATGTAAGCAATGACACAGAAGGGACTAAGGCAGAATATCATGGGAAAATATTCTCAAAAAGTGGGAGAGAGATTAAAAGCTTTCTGATGTTATGATAACACACAAATAAAGCCACTTTTCCTCACCTGTTGTCATCATTCAATGGGAGGGAAGCAGATACAGAAAGAACAGGGTGTTGAAATCACGTTGAAAGGTGTTGCAGGATGAGGACTGTATCCATACCTTACGTGAGACAGTCAAAAAAGCTTGGAGGCAATCTCTGCTCTGTAAGGGGACTGAAAGCATGAATGACTGATCATTTCTGAAATGTGTTAATAGAGTCCCACAGGCTACCTGAATCACATTCAAGATGTCAATCTTCCTGTGGTATCTACAGCAATAGAAGTAGATGACAAAACTAGAAAAATTTCAGTGCCATCTGCTCAAATAAACCAGAACTTTCTCTCCTCACCTCCCTTCTTCAGCTGTTTTAGTCCCAAGCTTCAAAGCCTTATTTGCATTCATGCAAAATCTGTTTACAGTCAACTTCACTGCAATACTGGAGCTTCTCCCCCATACCCCTAAGACACAAAGCAAAGCTGGCCAGGTGTCTCTAAACCACAGAGCCAGCTGCTCCAAACCAAGCTTACAGGAAATAGCAAGGAAAATATGCAGCATTTGACACATCTGGAACAGATTGCAGAGTCTTTGAAAATACTGTCCCAGTTCCCTTCCTCCTGCTGATGAGATTTCAGGCTTCCAAACTGATGCATCAACTATAGAGGATTAGATAACGTGTACATTTTTAACTCTGCATATTTTTTCTGACCAAATGAGAATTTTTCCAAGGTAGTACACAAAGTATGTGTATGAAGCTTCCTATAAAATGCTTGGACCAAACAGAAGTAATTCTACCAGAAGTTGCTACTTAATATGGGAAAATTGATACAGTTGAAAGATAGTGCTAGCTGATTTTGGTAAGCATAGAAAATGAAGAAATATTGCCTGCTTTGCAAGGTTGCATTAACTCTTTATAAGAAATGTCCTCACAGCTTGTTGCCATAAAACATGAAATGAAAAGGAGCAGGGAGGATTGGTTAGTACCTATTTTGCCAAGTAATTTGTCTGTAATTCCATGTTGACACAAATACTGCAGTGTACATTTCTCAACGTGGAGTAC
Organism: Molothrus ater; assembly: GCF_012460135.2. NCBI lineage: Eukaryota > Metazoa > Chordata > Aves > Passeriformes > Icteridae > Molothrus > Molothrus ater. The sequence goes on from NC_050479.2 coordinate 48,284,244, forward strand.
AAAAAAACCCCAAAAAAGCATTAAGTCATAATTAGCAAAACAAAGCAATGCTTTATTATTCGCTTCTTTTTCATCTGGACAATGAATGCAAAAGAACACAGAAACAAATAGAAGTTTAGAAGGAAATCCCAATAGGATATTGAACATAATACTTAACTTTCTTCTTCCATAAAAAGCTGAGAAGTAGAGGTGCCCCTAAAGTTTTAGTCACTAACAGTTATCTCTGAAAGATTAGGAAAATGAAAATGTTTACATATGTATATTTTAAACATTAATTATAGATACAAAACTCAATACAGCACTAGCTTAACACAACATAAACCTCACTGTTTTTAACGTTAGTAATAAAAAAACAGAATTGTAATTAAAAAGAAAAATGGAGGAAACTATTTGTACATTTTTCCTCAAAGGTGCAACCAACAGCCAATGTATTTTTGCAACTGAGATTCCAGTTGTACAAAGGACTGAGAGATGTCGTCTTCTATTTAAAGAAGAAGCATAAATTTCACAAACTTTAAAAGAAACTACACGTGCATGAACTGCAGACAGTACCCCTTAAAGAGATGATATTTATAAGAACGTAATGGCATACCTTAAATGAATAAAGGGAGAAGTAAAACACATTTTCTACTTTCAGAGCTTTAAAAGAATTTTTTCCCTTCATAGATTACTTCCCAAATTACCTTGCATTTAAACTTGTTTGATCTTATGAAATGGCAATGTGTTTATTCTAAACAAGCATTATAAAGTAGTTGTATGATTTTTTTTTTGAGAAGCACTCAATGTGGATGTTTTATTTATAGTGACCTCAAGAATGCAAACCTCCAAAATTACATCTACTACTAACTAAACCTTTAATAGCCAATTAACAAAAAATATCTATATAGCTCTAGGATTAAACAAAATTTAGAGAATATGCTGTTACAAAATATATTTTGACATATTTCCTAAGAAGCAATTAAAACAGTCATTTATGCAGAGTTATTTACAGGGGACTCAAAGTGTATCAGTTTTAGCACAAACCAGTATATTGGGCTGAATTCAATAAAATACTGGTGAATATAAGTTTGTGACAAGGAATTTTGGGGTTTAGTAAACTTAAAAATGTTCTATACAATCATTAGATGAATCTAAATTATATAAAAAACTTGTCTAAACTGGTTAATCTGAATCATTTAATGCATTTCATTGTACTCAGAAGTGCAGATCACCAAGTCAGTGGTACACACAAGCTGTGAAACAAGTTACCACTCAAATCTTTCAGATACAACAAGCACAGATTAACTGAGTCTGACTGTACCTAATCTATACTTACAGATAGTTTGTTCTTACTTCAATACTATCTTTGTAACAAGCACATATTCAAATGTGCTAAAACAAAAGGCAGCAATTATAAATATTTACTAGAATGACCAGAACTGGTACTTGATCATAAAGCCATCCTGTCATTCATTTTTGAAGCCATATTTTCATTAATTTGTCTTCTGGTTTTAGTAGTCTTCTGTCTTATTAACTTGGAGGGTTAGAGATCATCTGGAAGTTTCACACCAGCATAGGAAAGGAATGTCTGTTCGATGCAGTCTGGAGATAAAGAAAAATTGTACTTGAGTTCATCACCATGATTCGCCAGAAGCAGTGTTGCTAAGTGACCAGCAAACCTGAACTGCAAGTAAAACAGCAGCCTCCCTACCCCCCTATGACAGGATGGGAGAAAAACCACAAACATTTTCTGTTATTCTGTTACGATTTCAGAAGAACGCCTGAGAATATTTCAAACTGTAGGGGTGTTATTATTTATTAAAACTTAGAATTAGTGTAGAGGAGTCACTTTAGAGGAGCTTACTTGTCTATGCAAGAACAAGGACACTTAAATGCGATAGCAATTAATTTGAACTTCTTGTTCCAGTACTTAAGATGCTTCAAAAACATAAATATTATATGTGTTCATCTCTCTAAACAACCCACAGACCTTATAAGCCCACAACCCATGCATCTCAGTGGTGCTTACAGGTAAAGAAAAAATTCAAAGCCACTGAACTCTGATAGGACAGCTCATTAACTTCAGTAAGTCCTGGCTTAAACAGTGCTTTATCCCAACACAGAATTTTAACTGCAGAAGAGCAAGGAATCCCAGACTGCATTATCCTACACTTTCACTTATTCTCTTCAAACTACAGTTCTCAAATACCATTTAGTCCTAACAACTCTTTTTAAAAACAGTATTTTAAACTTTACTGTACTGAAAGCTTACAGATATTTTCAGTCACATCTACAAATTACAGTATTCTGAAGAGGTTACCACAACGCTAAGAAAAGAAGCCATATCTAACTGTTGCAAAAAGGCAATACTGCCATGTAGTTGCTAATTTATATTGATTGCTAAAAAGCAATACACATCTCAGTTAATTAAGTTACTGCGCAATTTGGGGGAAAAAAAGCACATTTAAAAGAAATGTTATGTCACAGTTACATTAACAGATTTTTTTTCATAATCAAGTGCATATTGTATAGCACACATTCATCATTAGCTGTTTTTAAATGTTTGTGCTTGTCTTATATAAAAAGAACCAGGTTTTTTTTCCCCCAGTCAAATAGTGTCTCTGTTTTCAGACTTTGAAAATGTGTCGCAGGTTAATTCAAATTGATCCTGTGATCAATCCTGAAGAAAATTGATAAAAGACTTTTTTTTTTTTTTTACAACAAACATAGTTTCTCGGGTATGTCAAAATACAGTCTTTAAGCATTTTTAGTTACGTGCAGAGCAATGAAAATGCTGCAATACATATTTCTAGGCTAAATTTATCTTGTCATGCAATTTAAATTTAAAAAAAGTTGAATGCAAATAAAGACCCCTGGTTTAAGTTACGTAGTGAAGTCCAATAAATCCACTTAACGGATAAATGGTATTAAAAAAAAAAGAGTGGATACGTGCCAGACTGATTAGTCAGCTACCTGAAGGATACATAAAGCACATTGTTGCATACACAATAATCATACTTGTACATGACTGTCTTAATCCAGTCATGTAAAGAGAGACAGTACTCAACTATTGTTTGCATGTTCAGACCCATGTCAATCAGATTTAATATGCAGGCAGATTAGTGCTTCCTAACTTGCTGATGACAGGTTGACTACAAAAGCCAGTTTTTCCAGCACAAAGGACAGTATCCTGACAGAAGCAGATACTGTTTCTTAGGAAAAACATGTTCTTCCTAATTTTTGTTGCTGAACTTTCCAGGGCCAACAAGAAGCATTGAGGATGATTTCAAGTAAGAAACTTCACACATCTCCAAGCCCATGAAGAATATATATACAGTATTTGTGACAGATGTTTAAAAACCATGCAACATCTGCTTCATGACAGGAGTTTGACTATCTATTTCTAATATTTCTTTCTTCTTCATTTTCCTGGGAAAGATAACCACATTACTAAAAATAGCTTACCTTCAGTACAAGAAAAAAAATCTTGTTCTGTGAGCAGCTGCCATGCTTTCAGACATATTTCTGACTTTAAGATAATTAACAAAGCCTCGAAAGAACAAGAGGAGTCCTGGAAGTGTAGAAAATGCACAAAATTAAGTATATTAACATAAATACACACTATCCCACATTATTCTTATTCGCATAATTTTTAAAACCTAGCCTACAAAGTAAACTGAAGTCTTCATTTATCATTCACAAATTCAACAACTAAGTCAGCTTTCATCTTGTGATGCAAGGATTCAATTTTATGAAAGGTTTTCCACAAATTTTAGTGATTTAGACTTCAAGTCTCATCGGCTAAAAATACTGCTTGAAAATACTTACAAAGATGAAAAAAATCCTGAAACATAAAAGAATCTGTTCTGCAAACTCTTTTCAAGTAGAGCTCTCAAAATAAATTACTAGTGTGTTAGAAGAGTACCTGCTTCACAAAATGTATCTTTAGCAATAAGCACAATAAATATACTGTGAGTCAAAAGAGGGAAAAAAAGAAAGTAAGGATTGCTCTAGCAAGAAGCCAGTAATGAATTATAGTAGATTAGGACTTGAGATTTAGCCATCTGTAAAAAAACCACCAGTCCAAGAGGAGGAAGAACAATTGCCAAAGAAAATTACTCAACATATGTCAATATTACAGTTTTTGTCAACTCTAAATTTCAAAATCTTATAAATTATTTACATTTCACTGCATTTGAAAGAATATTTCAGCTAAGAGGAAAAAGATGTACACAACAGTCACAGAGAAATTACATTTCCAATAATGGCACCTTGAAGATATACGCTTACGTGAATATACACATGTGTGTTAAAACTCCAAAGGTTCAAATGAAAATCTAAACTGAGGTTCTACAAATTCAGGCAAGAATTTAATTATTTTTTTTCTACATGATTCACTTTTCCTTCCTGCTATCCTGGATGAGCCCTTGATTTTTTCCAATGATCAATTCCTCTCTAAATTATTTTTGTTTATGATTGTTTTAACTTTCCTCAGTAAGATCTTGACTGCAACTCTGCTACAAAACTTGCTACCCAAAAGCTACCAGAGACAGTCCCCCTTTCAACTGAAAAGAAGTTGAAACAGCAAAATGAGGGCAGGCAGCTCTTTAGGTGCTTGATAGAGTATTTTCGGCATCATACATGTTGGAAAATCAGTCCAAGTTCAACCCATATTTTACATTTCGCTGTTAAAGGAAGAAAGAAAAACCACTCCACTTTCCATTGTGATCCTCAATAAGAAACGCTGGCTAACACTTAAATTTGAAATTTAGAATTGTGTCTCTCCAATTTTTTCACTGATACATGATAGCTCTCTGGAAGTAGACCACTTTGCTCTTCCGTGATGCACATGCAGATTTTTCCAGCTGTTGAAAGAAGGAAAGCAAGCAGAAACGATCGATGAACAGCAGAAGAGAGGAGATGGCAGTAGGTGGGCTGAAGGATGTCAAAGGGCTATGCAAAAGAAAGACTCCAAGTCATTGCCTTCTGGAGAGAAGCTGGACATAGCACTTTGTGTGCTCTAACAAAAGGTTATCCAAAACAACAAAACACAGATCTGGTTGGCAGTATTCCCATGACATGATAATACTCCTCCATGTCATTGTAAGTAGCTTTTTTAGGAAGACTCCTTCTATGGTCTTCTAGCAATACCATAAAGCCACTTCATCAGTTTAAAAATTTTGTTGGCATACTTCATGCAAAACCTACATAAGACAAGGGAATGCTGACTGCCAGATGCACACTGTATGCCTCAGAGTGCTTTTTATTCCAACTCGTGATTTAAAGAAAAAATAAATCCTCAAACACTTCAGACCAAAAATAAGGCTTTCCCAAATAAAAGTGAGCTACTTCCTGAATATGTGCAAAAGACTAGTAAAAAGAAAAATGACAGCTTTTTCCATAGAGGGAGCACTAGGGGAAGAACACTATTTTTATCCTAATGAAAAAAGGTGTCAAACCTCAATTTCAGGCACCACGGGCTTTGTTTTAATTAAAGACTTATCTGGAGATGTTTGTGCCTGCAAAGAGTCATTTCACCTACTTCAATACAATAACCTCAAAAAAATACAAAAGCATTCAAGGGACTGATGCTGTGAGCTGTTAAACATTTGCAGGTTTTATGTATATCAAGCAACCAAGTGCACAAGAGCAGAGCAAGGTGGGCATTAGAGAGTCTGATGAATGCCCTTAAACGCTATTAAGAGGCAGATAGAGAAATTTTTAGGTAATGTTGTTTAAGACTTTTGACATTTCTTGCAAGATAAACAGTGAGTCACAGTGAAGATCTCAGAGTTGGTCTTTTTTCTTAACTTACTCAATGCTTCATTCTAACATTTGCTGTTAGCCACTTGAATCAATTAACTCAAAGGGAAGAGTGCCACCTACTGAACCAGCAACAGTTTACCATGCTTCCAGAGCTGGAAACAGAAATTAAAATGCATAGCAGCATTCACTTCTGTAAAAGAAAATCATTCCAGATTCCATATCCAAATTACAAAATCCACAGCTGGAGAAAAGTTATAGTGGTTGGGCTTTGGTATACCTTCGTTAAAAACAAACACAAGAGCAGAAGATGTGCATCAGACTTGAAACACTGGCAGACAGAGCTCTTAAGAGAAAGCTGACATCATGGGACCACTGTGATCAGCAAGCATGAAACCATTCTCTCATCCTACTGAGCAACTGCTGATGCAGTTTGCATTTCAAAGGACTCAAAAAGGACATTTTGTGACCTATGCACAAGACAGCAGACTCCACCTTCCTGGGTTCAGACACATTTCTTAAAATTTAATACTTGACATATAGGCTTATACATGTAAATACTACTTATCACATAAGGCCAAAGTTTCATTACACAGTTCTGCACCCCTAGAACAGTAGAAGCAATTTAAAAAGCACAAGTTACAAGTCTCAGTTTTACACATAATCCCTTATGCAGAACAAAATTTTTTGAGCTGAAGGGTATTTGAACAGTCCACAGTTCACACAATAACACCACTATGGTAACCAATAACCTCATGAATAGTATGGAAATAAAAACAAAACACAAAATTATCAGCAGCTAAGGAAAAGCACATAGCTAAACATGTTACAAAACTCTTATTTACAGCTACATGATTCATCTTTGAGTACTTCCACATCAAAACAGAAATGAATTCAACTGCCACTTACCAAGTACAAGAAATATCCACCAAAGCCAGTACTGTCCATTGAAATATCCAGTAAAATAATCTGAAAACTGAAATTCATAGAGGAGGCTTAGCTGCAGTAAGATAGATGACTAAGACATATTTAATGCACTATGCAAATAAAGAAAGCATGGAGGAAAGAGTAAGTTAAAATAAATGTATCCTACTAAAATGCAAAACTAGTATATGTACAGCAGTCTATTACACAAATAAAACATTTCTATTGTCAGTTGGTTTGCAACAAAGTAATGAAAAATCTCTAAAAAATACGTGTGTGTACCCATGTAAAATATACATGTATATATGAAAACACCCTTGTATTACTTGCCAGTAATCTGTCATTTTTTATTATAATGAGTCACCACTTGTTGATTTTCCCCTTTTCCCCTCAGTGCCTGCCATCCCAAACACATTACAGCAGCCTGCTGCTTTAGATATTAACACGAAAAGCCACATTAGTTTAATCTTATCAGACAGGGATGTTCTGCTGACCCTACAAAAGGGGAGCTTTTGACCTTCTGTATACCCCCTACTGTTAATCGCTGCCATGAATACCAGCCCCATAAAGACCCCCAACTCATTAAAGTCTTTTCATTTTCAAACCAGCATTCAGTTCCCAGCAGTGAGCTGAACGCAACTAAATGAACCTTGAAGTGCCATTTCAACTGTTCCTGCGAGTGACCACGGCAGACAGTTTTGTCCTCCCTGTGATGTGGGAGGCAGCTGGAGGGCAGGGTGTGATCGTACTGGAGACAGGTATCTGTGCCTTTACCAGACTCCAGACTTCATGCTTCACTGATAAAAAGGCTAATCAAATGTCTCCAAAACCCCCACAAAAAGTAGAAATGGGGAGATGAGTGAAGAGTTGCCAGAAGGAGTAAAATAACCTACTCAGCAGCTCTGCACACTTCTATACACTTCTACCCTGCTATCATTCATTATGTTTACTGCATCCTGACTTTTGTGCTTAGTGCTTCCATTTGCCCTTTCTAGGACATTTCAGTATATCAAACAAGAAGTAATGGGAGGGGAAATAATAAACCCTGAACAAACAAAAGAACCCCCACAAAAACAACAAAACAAAGAAACCCAACAAAAAAACCCCAACCAAACAAAAGATACTGGGCCTCATATACCACCAGATGAAAATCTAAGACATATAAAGAACTGTAGATAAAGGTGTTTTTTTCTTCAATTAATCCACGTGCTTGTTCCAGAATAAAGCCAGATTATGTGAACTCTTTGAGCCAGATTATGTGAACTCTTTGAGTATATATGAGTATACTTGTATAAGAGTATGAGTATTCATTTCGACCACCAATCAAAGAAAAAAAAGCAAGAAACAGAATTGCTCAGTTGAACTAAACAATTGCTATTTTACATTGCCCTTATATAAATACGCAATTCCTAGGATTTTGACAACACATTGACGTTGATCCCATCTCACTTGTTAGTCAGTATTTTCAATTCTCTAAACATTATATGTGTGTGTGCTTATAAATATATATCTATATACATACACACACAGACATATCAAGATACTTTTCCAATAGTTACCATTTCGTTTAATTGAAAAGAAGATTCACTAAAACCAACAATCAAATACTTGCCCATGTGCATTGCTCTCCTCTCCTACTTTCCTTGGGCAGAATCAGCCATGGCTGCAGAATCTCCCCAATAGCAAAATCGTGCTTTTGTTCCCCCTACCCTTCCTTTTCCCCAGTAAAAACTGATACAGATCAAGCATACATGAATTCAGGCTGTCTAGACACTAAAAAGTTTTGTACAGTTTTGTACTACTGACCCTGAGTGAAAAAGGAAGAGCTTGAAAGAAAAGGACAGAACAATTTGGTGCACACAGGCCTGCTTGTGTGTCACCATTAAAATGACTGTCAACATACACTTCACGAGCTTTCTGCTCTTGTCTCTAGAAAGGGAGACAATAGAGGAACATTATGATCTTCATTATGAAAAACTCCATCCGTGAGGTCTTGGCATTGGCCAGCTCTAATATTTCGTAATTAATAATGGATTACATACAATAATTTAATTATAGTCTAGAATACAGTAATTCTGTGTTCCAAAGGACGTTCAGCATATATTAATTTGTATATTTGTTTTGAGCACATTTTCCAGCAGAAAGGACTAATGAAACTGACATAATGAGCAATTTCTCACCTCTGTTCAGTATGCATTAAGGGAAGCTGAAAATATCCCAAACGAACGCATAGCTGAAAAATTTATGTCTTCTCTCTCTATTAAGATATATTCTATCCCAGCCCCTGAATTCCAACAAATACACCAGAATCACATCTGGTCCAGCAGCATTTCCCTGCTCTGAACGAGCAAAAAGGAAATTAAAAAAAAAACTTCTAAGAAAGATGCTGTACATGTCCAGGAAGGACCATGCAATCTTCCAACAATTTTTTTACTATCATGCTAAGTCTAAATCAAGTTGCTAACACACACACTGAGAAAAAAAAATTAAAAAAAAGATTATTGGTGGCAGAACATGAAAGATATCTAAGATATCCAAGATCTTTTTCTTCATTAAATGGGACAGGATTTTAAATGTTGTGTCTCACAGATAAGCCAAATTCAAGTTCAGAAAGCACCATTACATTTCATCTAGCATCCACTTAGCTAAGTATTTGTAGCATTTGGCTACTGTACCTTTTGGAAAAGTATCTAGTTTTGCAGTGAAAACATCAAGACTCAAGCATTTAATATTGTAAAAATGTGACTAACTTCATATTTAAGTTGGACTTGGTCCCATATGTATCTTACAAGGAATAAAAGAATCAAATACAAGGAAGAAATGCTTTCTTATATTTCTTTCCCAACAGTCTAAGACATCTATAAATTTTTCATGCTTGACACTATAATACCAGTGATATTTTAGGTACTTGCTCCACTTCTGTGGACTTTTAAAATAGACTTTTAAATACTTGTACAAGGAATGAGTCATTTGGTATTTATTTTACTAGAAATGTGAACATCAAATGCTATGTCAGGTAAAAAAAGAAAAAATACCCGTTTTCAATTCCCTTATTATATCCTTGAATAAATTATGTGTTTGTTGTACAGAGTCTGTATTGTGTGAATCAAGAAACATACCCGTACAATGAGAATCCATTTGATCAGGGAGAGACCAAATCCACAGATTGCACCATACCTTCCAGCTATGGTATTTGTTATACAGAAGGATAAACAAAATCCAATCCAGTTGAAAATAAACGCCACTATAAAATAAAAGAAACAGTAGCTTCTGTTAATCTGTATAGCTAAGCAAACAGACTTCACAGTAATTTCACTTTTAAACTACTAAGGACATGCTTACACAGTCAGTTAATTCTCTTCCGGTAATTCAGGCTTTCAGAGATTGACTTTGAACCCAGACATTGCCCCTGGTATAGTCACTTAATGACAAAGCAAATGGTAAACAGGCTGGAACCTACTACTTTACACTAGAGAAAATTCCAACATAAAAGAAAGTATTATACTGCCATAGACATCTAACCAGATTATACTGGACACGAAAAGTAAATTCACAAAAAGGACTATAACACACAAGATTTGGATTAAAACAAAGAAGAAAAACCCTTTCTGCACCTTTATAACCAAAAATATAGTTACATGCACACATATGTGCATGTATAAAGGCTGCAATGTTTAGCTTTATCAATTTTCGATCTAACAGAATAAAAGTATCCACTCTTGCTCCAGAAACTTAAGTGTAGAAATGAAGGTAAGTTGAGAAGCTGATGTTTCATGGGTCTCTTAGATCTGTATTTATGCCTTCTCTTTTGGCTCTATATCCCTAAGACATAAGTAGCCTTGGCAGCTTTACACAGAAGTTAAAAAAATCAATGAACAAAAAGGACATTGAGCATAACTACCACTATTGCTTCAATTAACACTTTTACACAACCCCCAGTTTAACAATTTAAAGTTTCATATCTGCATATGTACTTGGCAACCAGCATCATCATCTGCATTGACTACAGGTTGCATGCATTATATCAGAGCGTGAGAATTCACAATTAGGGGAATGACCCAGCTTAGAAATCAGTGAGGGCATCCAAAAAGAAAGCCATCAAACAGAAGAGATGGAGGAACTGGTAGAGGAAGCTAACTCAGGAATTCTGGAGAGAACATGACAGTGGAAAATTGAAAACATTAGGGAACTCCACAGTAAACACAAGAATCACAGAGGAGGCTAAAGAGGAATGGAAGAGGGGCAGCATGGAACAAAACCCCTGCCAACAAGTTCTCAGTGTTTAAAATCCTATGCTTAGCTACATAAAATTCAGACATTAAATCGTCAGAGGAAAAATGAGTCTGTCTCTTCAGTTAAAGTTTGAATACACAACTAGGAACTGAAAATTGCTCAATAGTTTTCTTTAATTAAAGCATTTTGAAATACTGTCTATAAAACCCCATTATTTTTATACTTTAAAACCTAATTAAAAATTTTCCAATAGTCTACATGAAGATGCAACGATATGCTCACAAATGCAAAATCAAGTCTGTAAAACTGCAGCTGGATTCCATGAACTTTAAACACATGGAAGTTCCAAAAGTTTTGGAGGACTTCAAAATAGTCATTTAGTGCAAGTGGGAAAACATCTTGCATTGCTCAGAGGCATGGGTAAAAGATGGTGGCAACAAGAATTCTTACTTGTATACAATTTACTAATCTAAAAGGACCCCAAGAAACAAAATTAAAATAAACCCAAAACTTTGAGCAGATGCTGATCCAAACTGGCATATGCAGAGGAAACAAACAAAACCAATCCAACCCCTGCTAAAAAACACCCCTATAGAACAACATTGTGACCCCAACATTTACCAAGTTTTCCAAGACACATTTACATTTGAGAGAGCCTAGATAAATTGTTTTGATTTCCCTGTTTTAAGCAAGTTCTCCAAAACCACCATCTTTTAACAGTAACAGATTTCAAAAGCTCCTTATTCAATGCATTCTTGGATCCTGCCTCACCATAAGAGCTCACTGCTCTTTCTCCCCACTACTCAAGCTACCAAGGGTGAGTTTGACTATGGTGAGGTATACCTAAAGACAGGTATCTTAAAAAGGACACAAGATTCACATATTTCTAATGGTCTATGAGCACTAGAGAAATTCTCAGAATATGAACAACTTTAATATATTTTTTTTAATTACCTCAACTCATTTGTAAATGCATGAAAAATATCAGAGATTTCCCCATCATAAATACAGGAGGGGAAAAAATAGCTTTTTATAATTAAAGAGGAGCACTAACAATTTTACCCTACTTTCAACTTGAACTAAAGGAATATTCAAAATAGATTGCATATAAGTATTTGATGGATGTTTAACATCAAGGTATTTGCCCAACTTTTGAAAGTAAAGGCATCAGCATGTTCCAGTCTTGTTCACAGTAGGGCTTTTTTTCTCTCTAATCAGTCTGCTGTTCTATCAAGTTACATAAGTAGCTTTTTACAAGCAGAAAAGACAAAGCTTATAAAAATTGTAAACTAGTGCAAGTTCAAATATTCCAATAAAACTGAAGTACATACAGAAGAAAAATCTCATTATTTAGGTTTTTATCTGCAACCATTTGCTAGAAAACTTGTACAGTCAGGACCTAATCAAAAAATCTGTGTCTTCAGCAGCACAAGGAAGATGTTACTTCCACTGCTCTAAAACACAGGCAATCAGGGAGATTCTCCCAAACTGCCTTGATGTTGTATCATTTTAACAAACTTAAGAAAGGCAACTATAATGTCTACATGTTTTCCATATTTGCCATTGCTTCTCTCTTACATCCCATGTCCCACCACTATTTTGAAAATCATTCTCCTTGTTTCATTCTGGTTATGAAATACAATATTGACTCTCAGAAATGCATCTTCTGAGCAGACTGCAATTCCCTCCGATTGCTTTTCTCTACATCAAGATCAGCCTCATTTGCCCATCTGTATATCTTTTTCCATCATGTGCATCCATGTGTATCTTCTGTCAGCCATGCAAGCTCTGAGCTTAACAGCTTACACTGTATCTGGTAAGAGTTGCTGCAGTAAATTCCTGTATAATTCCTGTCTCAACTTATTACTGCAATGAAAGTTCTTCATAATATTCATCCCTATGTTGTCATAGAGAAGCCATAGCACAAGCTCCCCCATCAAGCTGAGGGAGAAAATAGACCAGTGAGGGGAGTGATCAATAAAAGGAATTATGCACTAATTTCTCTAGAATTACCAACTTCCTTCTCTAGCTACTAGAGACAACTAAGTCGTTGTACAAGCTCCTTGCTGTAATAAATGCTATCCTCCACTACTTTTCTGCATCCACTTACTTTGTGCAATGTAAATGACACTGCTCAGCTGTTCAAGAGATGATCTCATCCATCACAGAACATATGATCTCATCCATCATGGAACATCAGCTTCCATGACATTCCTGCACAGACAATGTACCTGCCATGACACTAATAATGTGCTGTCATAAGGAAAGCCATTCCTAAATGTGAGGGGGAAAAAATCTGGTGAGGTGCTACAACCACATCATGACCCTAAAAAAGAATTCTTAACTTCTGCTTGCCCATTTTCTACATGCAGCCAGATTCTGTGTGCATCCTGTAGATCTCCTCTGCAAATCAAACCACTGTGCAAGATTTGTTTTCTATCCCAAAAGTGCTTACATGCCTACTTGAGCCCAACTTTCAATTACTGTCAACTTTCCATTAACATATTTCAGACATTTAGACTAAACTCACGCTGACTGCACTGGCATCATGATTTCAGTATCTACTTTTAATACTCTAGACCATTCAGAGAAGTGGGACTGATAAAAGTATCGTTTTTGAATTTTGTAATTCCTGAGGTGATTACAAAAGGAAAAAGTCCATATAAATGCAATTCATATAAAAAGAATATAAGCTTTAGCATTATCTCCTCATGACAACAACTATATGGGTGATAATGACCCACATAAGAAATGGGTTTTTGAGAGGAGGGTTGGACTAAAGGTCTTTTTTAACAGAGTGTTTGTGAGGCAATGTAGTCCCTACATTTATACTGTATTTCTCCTCAAGGTTTTCAGTAAAATAATCCCAGCCAAAATACAAAGCACAAGACTTTTGAGTTGTACGTATTGAAATACAACAGATGAAACAATAATGATAAGCACATTACATTGTGATTTTTCCTTAGCTGCTCCAGCACTTCACCTGCTGATCTTTTTTACTTGGCTTTCCACAACTACACACTATTCACTTAAGTTTTTAAGTATCACGAAAAGAAGGCAGTAAAGCTGATCTGAAGCTTTATGTTCCAAATTTTAGCCATGAATCAAGCCTGTAAAAAGATTATAATGGCAACTACATATACAAAAAGCAACTAATGCTCAGTTATGGTCTTTACTCCACAATTTGTTTGTTCATTTACTTGCTATTTTAATATATAGCAAACACCAAAGAGCTTAATGCTTTATACCTGGCCTAGACTTACTAAACATACTGCAATAATAAATAATTCGTTCCAGGATTTCATGGCACTAGGAATTGTTCTTCCCACTCCTGCATACAATTTGTTCCATTCTTTAACTGGGATATAGATCTTTGCTCCATCCTGAGGGTTCACTTACAGACTGATGATCATCACTGGAAGTGTTGGCTGTCAGCTTCCACAGAAAATGGATAACTTGTTTCCTAAGTAATTAATGTTCAGAAACATTCCTTGACAATTTATTCCTACTTCTTCATTACTCTTGTTGCTATGTTTTTCTTACTACCCAACTAGAAGCTTTCTCGTTCCAATTGTTTTGTATTATATCTAATGCATACAGAAAAACTGTGTAAGTCAAATTATTTCTGCAGTAAGAAAGAAGTTAAGTGACTGTGTATGAAGGTCAGTCAGCCTCCCCTAATAACCAGAGAGAAATAAGAACTCAAAACAGTTTCCCTATCTCCCAACATTTAAAATTTTAATGAAGTAACTTCCCCTCAGCTTCTCTTGCATGACTAAGGGAAACCTGCAGAACATTTGTGATATAGACATGCAGAAGTCAGGTTCCTAAAGTTACACAGAGGAAGCCTCCCATGGGAACTTCAACCATGCTTACCACTCCTCAGGAAGCACATACAAGGAGACTGTGCTCACCCTGAACTTGTGCTACAACTCTGCCTTCCAAATTGGGCCCCCTTGAAACCCCCAAATAAGGTATCCCAGCTTGTGTGCAGTTTATTGACTGCTTGAGACAATTAACAGGTTTGAAAACTGTATGAACATTAATTTACAAAACTTTGGTATGGTAATTTTCTGTTCCGGTATAGTGTCTAGGACATTTTGTACATTTGCATTTCCCTATAAAACCAGGTTTTATTGCAGTGAGTTGTATACAGTGCTTAAATAGCCTAGATGTTCAAAAAGATCAGATTTATGTATGAGAATTTAAGCTCTGGTTGTACTACTAAACACTTTTCTTCATTTTTATCGCCTTATTAACCTATCTGTGAAGTTCAACTTCATTTTTCCTATGCTGTAGGGACAACCCAAAACTCCCTTACATGGTTTCAAAGAATTCAGATAAGCTCCACAATTCCTCTTGGGGTCACAGGAAAAAAGGTTGGTTCTAAAGCATTCCTTAAATATAAAGGAAAACCATATAAGCCTTTTAGTAACGTCCAAAATGATCTCCTTCAGATAACATACCAGCATGAGTTTATCAGACATAATTCAAAAGACTTTCACTACAGGCAGATTAGCAGGAAAACCAAACCCTTTGTTCATGACAGTTACTTGCTGTATCACAATAACAGCTGTGTTCAAATTGGGAAGATACAGCTCAGAAATTCCTCCTTTTGGTTGTGCATACAAAAAAAAAAAAAATACTCTGAGAAACTCACCTACTAACTTCCTCTGACATTCTAGAAAATTTCTACCATGCTGTACAAGGCACTTAAAAATACAGAATAGAAAAAAAACATATGAAGTGGTCCAATATAATTTTTTTTCCATCTTGCCTTCATAGCCAAATGAATATTTACTTATATATTCATTTCCTTCAAAATAAGAAACTGACAGACACCGTCCTGACCATTGGAGAGCAGATTCTTAGCTCATCAACATAATCACAGACTAAGGGCAGCACCGATTTCCTGAAACAGGATTTTACCATATATCGGAAATAAAATTTATTGTTTCAAAGTTTGTATCAAAGGTTTTTCACCACGTTTCTGGATCAAGCCGAAAAATCTAGCTCTTCATGCAAAGAACTTCACTTCTTGAGTGTGTATTGTATTATTCTGTTTCATCCGGCTAAATAGAGCAACACTTTATAGCTTAGATGGGAAACAGGTCTGTAACGGGCATGCAGCAGGCTCCTAAAACAACCAAAACCCCCCAACAAACAGATCTGGCCACTAGATGGCCTGGAGAGAGCAATTTTATGCAACGTGGGCAGCTACCACTAGACGGTGAATACATATCACTAAGTGACTGCAATATGCAGGTAAGCTCAGTATGAAGTTTATTTTGCTACACTTCACTTGCATAAAATGAAATTAAAGAATTCTAACTTATTCTTATACTTAAAGCTACCTGCCCCTGCTTCCATCCCCAAGATCTTCCAATGCTGTACTTGACAGTCAGGGAGGAAGTGGGAGAGCATATCTGGAACAAGGCATTTGTTCATTCTCCTTTCACTAGAGAGCAGTTCCTGATACAGTTCTCTTACATTTTACCTATGCCAGGGAGTTTATTTGAAGCTTTCTGTGATCTGCCAACTCTACTTGCATTTAAAAATATCCCACTCTGGGGAAAAACCCAAAAGATAGTCTTATAATAAATTCATTTAATTGCTGCTCTCCTAAATCTGTATACATCAACTTCCTGGAGACTTTTATCTCCTTATTGGACAAGCATGAATACACGACCCACACATAAAGTATACCCTCATTATGTTAAGATCATTTTTAATTTAATTCACCAATTTCCTAAGAAAAATTACTAAAAACTAACATTTCAGGTCTATTACTATCTACAACTGGTTTTGTGAACTCCTCATACTATGAGCACAAACAGCAAGTAAAGTTTATCAATTTCCCTGTGTAACCAGTATCCATTATAACCAACACATTCCAATTAAAAACACACTTGCATAAATACCTTACAATGTGTACACACTCATTTTATGCGTTTCCTTCATAGGCAAGCAAAGTTTGCAATAAAATAGTCTCAGAACAATCATGAAAAATTATGATCTACAGAGTATTTTTGTCCAATGTTTAAGAGTACTGTTCTGTGCACTCAGACTCAGCTAAATACCTATTTGAAGAGAAGGTTGCCAATTTATCCAAGTACATACTTGCATTTTTGAAGGTGGACACCAGGTTCTGGGAATCCAATTTTGGACATCTGTGACTTAAAGGACTTAAGACATATTAAAGCAAACAATTCCCTTGGCCTCCTAGCGCAGTGCTAATGAAGGCCTGAACCAGAATTTAAAAGGAAGAAGAAGTTCACACAATAAAGGAACAAAATAGGTTAAATACAAAAAGTTATAGAACATAGAAAAGGGAAAAGAAAATAAAGCAAAAATGAAAAATTAAGTCATACCTCCCTTTGACCCCAAGAATATACTCTTTCTATGCTCCAACTACAGAAAGAGGTCAGGCTACAAAACTCACTTTGCTACTCTATAAACATCTTTATAGATTTGTTTTGTGAGGCAGACACATATATTTTGATCCCAAGATGCAAACACCACATCATATACCAACATGAAAAAACCTTCTGTGAAAGCATTGTAACCTGCATCTGCAACTGTTAAAGAGATTGCAAAAAAGATTACAGAAGAACTTCTACAAAACCTAGGGTAAAAGACATAATTGAGGCTTCAGTGGATAATCAATCAGCTTTAATCATGATGAATTCTCAGCAGAACAGGTATATTCTCAACACCAAACTTCCATCCAGGTTGCCAAACATTTATTTCAGAAAGGGAAAAACCCTCAAATTCAGAATAAATAAGCAATTGGTAAAACTAACGCAGCTTCCTCGTAGAAACAGCTTCTAGCTGCTAAATCTAACTTTGCTTAATGCAGTACACAAGTTACAAGACATGCACAGTGTACACACAGTACATGACAAAGAGCTACAGGAGGGCTTGTTGAAATCAGAGATTAGCTGAAAACAATACATTTTTATATAAACAGTGGTTAGTTCAACCTGAAAATGAGTATGGTTGGATTTGTTCCAAAAAATCAATCCATGGCTGTTTAATTCACTACACTAGCACCAGCAACTTTTATACAGCACATCACCTCTCTCAATTTTTTTCTAGTTAAAAATCAATTGCCAGATTTCTGTGATCTGATCTTTAATTCAAGTTGGTGGTCTAACCAGAAGATGATAGAATTTCAGTGCTAGACTTTCAAGCATTTACTATAATTTTGCTTTGTCTCCTTATCTGTGACAGATGCCACCAAAAAAAAGGCAACATATTTGCTGTATCTGGAACAGGAAGTGTTTATATTTGAGCACAGGCAGAAAAATCTGTTCATTACAGTACATTATTGCAATTCATCACAGCTCTCTTTTATATTCCATAGGAAAAAGGCACAATTAATATATACCTCAGTAGGTCTGGGATACAAGATAACTTACTGAAAAATGCCAACATGAAGATGCCATCATTGCCCACTCTAAGCTGATCTGCATCACTGAAATCATCCCGTGGTGGATACTCTTCTTCCTGGATTTACAGGTTAGTGATAATTTAGTGAAAAGTTTAGAATAACTACCTATAGGATAAAGTATTAATCATGTTTCTAAAGCTAGAAGAAAATTGACATTCCTGTAACATGTCCACATAAAGGAAGTTTTAAAAAAATAATTTATAAGTAAAAAACAAATCTTATTTGTTGTTTATATTGACAGAGCCCGAATTTTCTGTAGAAGATATGTACATACTGTCTATTCATCTTAAATGAAGCTAGAATTTTTCCAGATTAGTACTTTGACAATGAAAACCAACATACATTTTTTTAAGGTAACTATCTTGATATGTAGCCAAACTATTAAATATTTTTTTGAAAAGACATCACACAGTATACTCTATACTTTTCCTGCTGGAAAGGTCTTCTAATAATTTCCTTAATATAAAATAAAAGTTATAGCATAATGTTAGTATCTTAAGTGCTGATGCAACAGCACTGCACTAACCAATTTTATAACCCACAGAAAAACATAAGGAAGGCAAAGAACACCTCCAGGGTCACTAGAGGGCGCGAGCACATTAAAAGTGTCTAAAAGGCTTCCAAACTCAAAAGGCACAGCGCTTGAAGTAAAACAAAAGCAAACAGAGACGTCAGTCAAAACGATCCAAAGATTTCTCCCATTGAGTCAAAATGTTGGACCTTAAAATACTGAAAGTGAGTTCTGCTTCATTTCTCAGCACTCGATTTAGAACAGAACTTGGCAGATATTATATATGCAGTTTTGGGCACAGGTGGGAGATTGCTCCAGCTGTAGACTGGTAAACACAAAAGTTTTCACAATGACAGTTTTCATCAGGCTCTTTAGGAAGTGCTAACACCAATTAAACACCATTTTTAACCTTAAATGAGTAACATCAAAACAATGCAGGATGATACAAGTTAAATAATGTTGTCAGTAGCAGTAGTAAAATGGTCTAAGCAGAAGCACAGGTAATTCTTTTCCTAATTTTTCCTCCTATTACCATAATGTACTGGAACTGACATAAGAAATTTCCTATAAAAATAAATGAAATCAAGAGTGATCAAGGGAAGTTTACTTGGCTGTTTCACCCACAAGCACTTACTACAGAAATAATGTTTATGACTAAAAGGGCATTAAACAAGCACAATGACCTAAAGCTCTGTCACATGTTCCCCTTTGTCAATAGAGCAAAATAATTTACCAGGGTATGGCAGTTAGGTTAAAAACATCCTTGAATGACTGCTGTACCAACTCAGAGCAGTCAGCTTCACCCTTAGTGATACGGCTATGAAATTCCAGCTGTGCTCTGTATTTCAGATTAAATAACCAAGACACTGTATCAGATAACTTTTTTTTAAAAAACACTGCTATTCACACAGACAATTCCAATGGAAGCACAAAAAGCCAGTTAAGCGAGAATTCTAAGGGGCTATAATTCAGCTCCACATGATTTCAGGCATTCCTAAATGGTCATCTTAAGTGACTAAAAAAGCATCAGTTTGTTCAGCTCAACTTTGCTGCAGATACAACACTGATGGAGAGGAAGGGAACGGGAAGGAAAGAAGGGCTGAAAAAGCATTAAAAAAAGAGCCGCATTTGAATGTGTTTATCTCTGAAATGCATGCCATAAAACTTCCTTTTTCATGTCGGACAAAAAAAGCGCATTTTCAATTTTAATTTCACAAGGTCTACAAAACCCATACATAATAATTTTGGGCTTTTTAAAAATTGTCTGCTAACTATTGTACTTCATACTGGCATTTCCAAAACAATTAGTGAATTATGCCCCATGTAAATGTTGCCTCAGAAAAAAGGAAATTTTGCTCAATGACAGTAACAAATTTAGTTGAGGCTTCTCTGATGCTTACACATGTGAGAAACACAGGTCAATAAATACAGCTCAGGAACACGACAGCAGATATTTGCAAGAAGCACTGTTGTATTAAGCGTGAACAAGTATTAATTAATCACATTCCATGTCAAAAAGAAAGATTAAAGTGAGTTCTCTTTACTGTCTACAAAAACCAGTGTACAAAAATTATAAGTGTTTTAGAAATTAAATACTTAGAATACTAAGAAATTAAACCAGCCTATATCCACATCATTGAGGATTTTGAGGTTTTATGAGCAGTCCTGCAGACAGAAAACACTAACTGACCACTGCTCAAGCCCCACTAATACTGACTGTCTTTCAGTGCTCTCATTTGATCTGGTTGGTGTCAATTACCCTAGTCTTTCTTCAAAATATAATTGTTTGCCACCATGTATTGAGGAATGAAAACGGGCAACGAAGAACAATTGTCCTCTACGCTGATGCTCAGATTTAAACAGATTTTTACAAAATGCTTCTGTTAGATAGTGATATTTTAATCAATGAGGTCATATATTTTATTTATATTTTTCTTTTGAATGAGAAGAATGTAACACAACACACACAAATCTGTAAGATATGTAACACTGTTTCAGTATACCATTGGTTTTTGGCAAATTTAGCCAAATTAAGGAAGATGGACAGCATTCTTGCTTTCTAAATAAGTTGACATCTGTAGGAACAGAAAGTTTACTGCTCCTATGACCAGAGAAACATCTGAACAGCAAATTATATTATCAACATAAATGGCATGTCACACAGAGTAATTTCTCTAAACAAAAGAACATCAAATGGTACAGAGCATCTATTGAAGTTTAATCTATTAAACCCCCATAAACTTCAGTGCTCTCTGTAGTATTCTGCAAGAGAACTGCTTTTTCTCCTCAATGTTTTTTAGGTTTTTTTTTCAAACAGAAATCTAGCATGGCATATAGGGAGACAACCACCCTAATAAAGTAAAGAGTGATATAACTCTTCACAATGCAGTGTTTACAGAGAAAAACTTCTGAGGAAAGGGTCAAATTACTTAATAAACCCCATAAATTATACCTTCAGCATACAAACCAATAGGGAGAAATTAATAATGGGGAAAAAAGGCACAATTAACCCCAGAAGCATTTGTTCGCCAGCAGGAAAATTCATAGCAAAGTCTAAACTAGAGAGAACTATACCATACCTCTGGACGACTGAGGAATATTTCATCAAACAGACTCCTAGATTCCCTAAACTGGGCGTGCTAAGCATGTAAAAACAGAAAAACATAAGACAAATGCAACTGAAAAGCATTAAGTAAAAGCCATTCATTGCAACATACAAACAAAGTCATTAAATTGTTAGCAGCATTTTTGTCCATTTAAATTGCCCTTTCAAAACTGACCTTGAGGATTTGAAAAGAAAAAGCCAGGATTACTAATGCTATCACCACTGGTGACACAGGGCTAGTACAATTTCTTTGAAAAAATGGGATCTCTGGGAGCATTTGAAAGGAACACATGATTATACACAATCTATTCCTGCAAGACAAGCTATACAAAGAATTGTAAAATTATTGAAAGTTTCAGTAAATGTTAAGTTTGGAATTTTCATATTATCTGTTAATACAGGGCCTATGATGAAATATTTCATATGATCACATTAAGGATCTTTTGAAGTGGCCTACATGATTTGGGGGAAAATTTGAAAGCTGTGTAATAAGTGTGCTGCCCTTCCATGTCATTTTCCACTCTTTTGCTTAATGAGTAGATTTAAACCTTCACTGCACACTTTGGGGTACACCATGAAAGTGATCACCCTCACACATTGCTCAAGGTAAAATAAGGACATTCAACTTTTTCCAATTGTTTACATTATTGCAGCAAAGAGGCAATATATCCTCGTATACAAGGAAGAAACCAGAAGCTTAGAACACAGCAGAGTTCACATCTGTAAGAGCACTAATTTCATAAGGCTGAAAATAAAAACTGAAAAACCTACATGTTACATCATTTGTCTATGTTTTGCAAAGTGTGTAACATGCAGGTCAGATAATGTCTGCAGCTGTCACTTGTGAAAGTGAGAAAACAATTGAACTTTGCACTACTGTTACATAATTAAGTTACTTATCTGTACTTCCATGGGTATTCAGAGCTAAATCCTTCCTCTAACGATGGCAAAGCACCACTCAAACTGTAACAAGAGCCTTCTTTCTTATTCCAGCCATCTGCCACATTAAGACAGCCTTATTACACAGTCTTAGTCTATCTCAGTGTAAGTCCAGAGGTAAAGAAGGTAGGGATTTTGTGGAAGCATCACGTGGTAAGATAATTAAAACAGCAGTAATTAAAACTGCACTGGCACTTAATTTTAATATTATCTACAAAGCTGAAACTCAGCTTCAGCATTTCTTACTTTTTCCCCAAATCCCAACTTTGCAACCTTAATGCCGCTTCTCAAATACAGCTTGTGTGTGTGCACGCATTTGCTAAAAAAAGGAAAAAAAGAGGAAAAAAACCCAAAAAAACAGAAGCAAACTAAGCAGAATTACTGATAAATGTGAGCTCTTCAGCAGTCAACAAGAATGTGACTTTCAGATACACTTCTGATACTAACTTAATATTGCCATTAAGTCTAGAATCTTTTAGTCCATCTCTGCTTTGAGGGAATGACGTGTTCCTACTGATTCTTCATAAGTGAAATTCTTGTGGTGTCACGTAGTTCTTGAATTTCAAGCTCTCCTGTGTGTTCTAGCAAAGCAGTCTGTGAAAAAGTTTATTTCTCACTTCATCACTGTATCCAGCTCTCTTGCCTCTTACCTCCAGATTCTTTTTCCCTCCCTGGTCTTCTTTTCTCACACACTAGCTTCAGTTCCTTTCCTAGTACTGCATTTTGTCCCCACTTGGGTTCCTTTCTCTTCGCATCTCAGTTAAGCCTTTTCCCTTCTGTCTCTCATTTAAGTCCTTCTACCCTGTCCATACCATTGCCTTCCATTCATCCTTGCCTTTTCCTATTTTGACTTAGACTCTGCACCCTTCTAGTTACCTCCCTACTCAATCAAAACCAGACTTCTCTTCCCACAACATGTAAGTTTCAGAGGCTCAGCCACTGTCCTTTTTCCCCCCACCCACCACTAAAGAGAGCTGAATATAGTGGCTTTCCCCTTCCCTTCTAACTGAAGGTTAAGAATAATAAATCTGCTTCGGGGAACACCAAAAATTGCTATTTCTCAGGTCCAATCTTTTCACCAAAAGCAGCAAAGAGCAGCCATAAGGTGTACCTACTTTTAGTTCTGTAATTCTACTCTGATACAGAACATTTGAGAATGCTCTCTGGGAACAGCACATCTGAAGTCCCATCCCCTTCAGAGCTATGAGCAGCCTAAACTTTCTCATGCAAGACCATCTCCATGCATTTACAAAACTTGAAGCTGTATTTATCAACTGAGGAAACTAATTTTTCAAAAATTTGTGGTTTGACCAAAAGCAGGCAGATTGCTTGAGGAAGGGCAAAAGATGTTTCTGTTACAGTGACCTGAACTTTTAAGAAAGAGTAAATAAAAGTTTAAAATGACAAGACTAAAAATACTTGCTCTGTTTTGGGGTTTCGTTTGTTTTGCTTAGCTTTATTCTGGAATTTGCCTGAACCTCAGGCTGAGTCATCAAGGGAGATTGCTTGTATGTCTGAAATTCGTGCATCATAGGGTTCTAGATGTGAGAGCAAGAATCTTGCAAGAGATGCACATCCTGTCTGCAGTGTCACAGGTACTCTACAAGTTAGAGTTTGGTTTTAATGCTCCAAATTTGTTATTTCAGAATAAGGATTTGAATCAGACCAGTATTTCAGCAAAAGTTTTACTTATGTGACAAGCAGTAAAGACAGACTACAAAGAATCCATGCTCCTGTTAGAGCAGATAAAATGTGACAATGGAGATCATCCCCTCACTACTAAAACTTGGCAAGTCAAATCTCTGTGGCTTCCTACTGAATTCAGTCAAACAGCTTTGTGTGACACCGTCATTGGTGATGTTACCCAAACCTACTTTAACATCAGCTGTGCATACCTCAAAATGAGTGTTGTGCATTGCAAGCACTGTGAAGCAGTCAAGGAAGGACCTGCCTCCTGCTGAGTAAGTAAAGGGTTTTTTTTTCCCAGTCACAAGCACACCACAGCCACTAAGATTTTAAATGTATATCAAATATAATCACATTTGACCTCAAGGAAGACATTTTTAGTGAAAGCACTGGAAGCCTTTTTGGGTACAGTATATTATGGTCAATAGCAGCAGAATTTCCACAACCCAGAACTTCAGAGAAAAGATGAAACTTGCTTACAAAACTAACATTTACCACTAACTGCAGATACCAATCTTCTATTTTGAAGACTGTATTCTTCATAAGATTAATTCTTACAAAACTAGAGACACTGGATATCTGCCTATTCATTGTTTACCACAACTCACATAGGGGCTTTTTTAAGTACTTGGAACATTTCTTTGAACTTCAGTATTTAAGTTTCCATAGATCAAACAATAGGAACCTTTCTTTTTAAAAGCTATCTACACTATTTTGGGTCATATCTCTTCCAGACTGTTGAAATTCTCCCTTCCTCTCTAAAGGTATTTGGTAATTCTTTTATTTTTACCATCCACAACAGTACACATTAGTGATAACTCTACAAAGTAATATTAGTAGGGGATACCTGATTAAGAGTTGACAAAATACTGGATAAACTAGTAAAACAGGGTAAAAATTGGCTTTTAAAGCTGTTTAGACAGCTATGTCTTTCAAAAGACTGAATATGATGTGCTTTTTATAGTATTCACAAGTAACATACACTATCTATATAAACATTCAAATATTCCTAAACATCCAAAATATTTAAATCATCAACCCACCATTATTATAGTCATGGGTCATAAAATGGGCCAAATTGTTACCAATAAGTAGCCAAACACGTTTCACAAAACCGAAATACAGCAGAACTGTATCACTTACTCGCTGGGCAACTTCAGCTGCTGCAGCTGCTATGGCTGCAGCTTTGGCCTTCTCCGCTTCATCGTACGTAGGAAGAGAGGTAGCTACACTGTATGGAGGTGGCACAGGATAAAACTCATTGTGTGTGTCTGTTCAAAATAAAGAAGTTATTTATTTTTAAACCAGAAAGGTGTCAAGAATATTAACTTTCACATGCACATAATTATTTACCTCTAAAGTATATTTTTTACAGAGGCTAAAAATGAGGATATTTGCATTTGAAGTTCTTAAGAATATTTTTAAAAGAAAAACTTTTAACAGTTTGATGGTACTTTTAGCTGCTACCCAAGGCAGAAACCTTAACACAGATGTTGGCAAGAAATCAACAAATTCATGAAGAAAAAAATTATATTTAGTTAGTTATATCCCCAGGCATTCCAACCAAATACTTTTTATCTAACCATACATAGATATACACACAAAAATCTTTTTTTAAAGAAGTTTTTAAGTATCAGTATCAATCTATTACTTCAGTCGAGTAATAGCCATGCTGTATTCTTATTAGTGCAGCCTTGTTGCCAACTCTGGTGGCCCTCTGAAAATCAATTTTTCCAAGATTTCAATTTCAACACGTTCTTTTAAAAATTGTTCCTTCCATCAAAATCAACCACGGACTTCATTCTTCTGTGTTGTAACAGTAAGACATCACCCCATAGAATAGAATTATTAACAATATTAATTGAAAGTACTTAAAATATGCCATGAGCTTCCTCCTACAGCCAGCAGTAGCTTGTTAAAAGGCTGTTTACATGATTAAGATTTGTCAGCACAGGTCACATGGTCAACAGATTTGTCAGCACACCAACACAGGGATGTTATATATAGGGATAATTCCACACAGCTATGTATTATACTTGCAAACACTGTCTCAAAGAACAGGGAAGGGAAACTGTTCTTTTAACAAACACTTAAAAAATTAAGTTGGCAGCTACTCCTAAAATATTTATTTGGCACATTGGAGACACAAATCCATGTAACTTTACTTAAACAGGAACTTCAATGTTGCCTGCTGCTAAATCTCCCATATCCCCAAGAAAAGCCACAATCTCCTAAGAAAAGGAGCAGTGAATAAATGAATAAAGAGAAGTTTTATCTTTCATGAGAAGCTTTATCAAGAGCTTTTGAGCAAAATTAACCTTTTCATGGCGATATTTTCACCAAACCATGTCACACACCAAAGAAGTCTGAAGAGTTTTTATAAAGAGGCAATGAAACTTGCTCATGAGGTCTATTAATGGAGCACTATTCAAAGATGTAGTGTATTAAATGTGGAAATGAACTATAAGCAGACTTGAATAAAACCTATTCAGCTAATTAATGACCATCCATTTTGCCTAGCAATTTGGAACAATCATTGTAATTTACAAGAGTGCTTCTTCTGAACAAACCAAAGGGCTGCACATCAAAGGACAGCTTTTTACTGCAATTGTGTGCATGGAAAAGAAAACCTACATGGCAGCATCAGACCACTTTGAACCAAGAGCTGATTCATACATGCTCATCCCTGACAAGCTGCTATTTGAGAAAAATACCTGAGGTTGCAGCTGCTTCCACAGCTATGCTACAGTAAGGAGGAGGGGAAGTATCTGCCTCAGGTGAAGCTGCTGGCTGCGGAGCCTGTGGAGTCTCTGCAGACGTGGAAGGCTGCTCAGCTGCTGAAGACTCTGGGGGGTCATCCTCATTGTGAAGCTTAGGAAAAAAACACACACATTTCAGAGGCATTCAGGGAATATTTCCCATGACAACCTAATACGTGCAGAGACATGTTCAAAGAGAGACAAGATCACTCTCATCAACAAAACAAATTATTTACAAAACAGCATGTGACCACTTCAAGTAGTCCAGCTAAATTCTTTTAGGCAATTAGCACAAGATTATGTTAGCTGCCTTGCCTTTGTTTTTTCCCGGGAATGTTCTTCTTCTCAGTGATTTTCAGGGAGTCTTAAAAATCTGGAGTTTTCCATGTTTACTATATGGCAAAATACTATTATATTAATATTTTAATACAACTATATTTTTATTCTTATGTACAGTCATAAAATGTATCAACGTATTTTAAATAACTTCAGGTGAGAAATACTATTATTTATTGTATTTATCTTGAAGAAAAATAATTAAGACACACATCTACTTCTGTAACTGGGACCTTCATTCTCTTGCATCTTGTCAAAGAGCTTCTCCATGCAAATTCTAAGACTTCAAAATATTCTGCTTTTCTTTACACTCTAGAAACAATCCTTTCCCTACAAAGCCTCAAGTTGTTGGTTTGGTTTTATTTTTCCTTGATTAAGATGCAGTTTTACAAAGACATGTCCACTAAAGCATATATAGAAATAAGAATTTGGATAAGGAAGAATGCTGATTGAAACTGTGGAATTCAGATCCAGCTGCTAAGATCTTTTCTTAGAGAAGATATTTTTATTATTTTAGCTAACTTGATAGTTCTTAGAACGTATCAAGCTTTTAAAAAGAAAGAGTACTAGAATTAGAGAAGTGATAGTTCCCAGTAGCATGAACTAAAAGATAAGATTCCTAGAAGGCAGCAGCTGAAGCACCACATGTAAAACCCAGACCAAAAAGTAAGATTGTAAAACATATCTAAAAGAAGAATTCTATAACCTTAAGTTGGTACTTTTTACAAACACCCTACAGCAAAATATTATTTCAGTAACAAATATAAAGAATATAACTACAATTATTTTCTATTAGGCACAGTACAATCAGGTTACTGGGAAAAGTGCCTTCTAAGAACACTAAATTTCTTATTGAGCACTGGAATACTGACACCAAAGTTTCTTTAATATCCAGATTATATCAAAGTTCACAGAATGATTGACGCTGAAAGGGACCTCTGAGCCCATCTAGTTCAACCTCTCTGCTCAAGGAGAAGCATCTACAGCTGGATGTACAAGACCACATCCAAATATCTTTTGAATACCTTCAAGGATAGAGACTACATGAGCTATACAGAAAACATGTTTCCAGGCTCAGTCACCTTCACATTACTAAAAATAAGGAAAAAAAAAAAAAAGGTTTCCTGATGCTCAGAGGTCACCTTCAAATGAAATGATAGGTGTTTTTGAGGGTTTCTGGGTCCTGAGCAATCAGGTCATTTAATGCCTAATCAGCGATCCAGAAGTATCAGCAATATGAGAAATATTTTTAGCCATTTTGAGTAGTTAAAGCTAAAGAAAACAAAAGCACTTCAAAATAACCTAATATATTCCAGGATACAGAAAGCAAGTGAGAACACAAACCAGTCAACTCTAAAAAGGTCGATCAGATCAGAAAAGCAAGCTGAGAGCTATAAATGTTATGGTTCTAAATTAAGTACAATAATTCACAAGAAAAATCTAGTGTTGCAATGGGTATAGCCAAAATAAGCCCATTCTTAAATAAAACTAATTTGATTATTTAAGGTATAATGAGCAAAACACTACTGGTATAGTTCTTACACTAATGGCTGGTACACTCACACTCATTTGGGATGTGTGTGTAGTTCTGACTACCCCACCAAAACAACCTGGTCTTTGGGCAGGGGAAAAACTAAAACAAACTCAAATGGATCTCTATTACTTCCATTCTTTCTCTCCTGCCCTCTTTGCTCTTCAATCATAGCAACATTTTTTTCTTACCACACCACAGTAAATG
This sequence comes from Molothrus ater, assembly GCF_012460135.2. Taxonomy (NCBI): domain Eukaryota; kingdom Metazoa; phylum Chordata; class Aves; order Passeriformes; family Icteridae; genus Molothrus; species Molothrus ater. The sequence continues at coordinate 48,313,170 of NC_050479.2, forward strand.
TTGTCACAGAGATCCACAAGCACATCATTGGTCAAAGAGCATATTATTCCTAAAAAAAAAAAAACTAACAAACAAAACCAAAAAACTTTGCCATTACCCAGAAATTTAATTTTACAACTTCTACATGCTTTCTTGAAAGCTGCTTTACTCCAAATTATCTGTTATGTACTAACAGTGGAGTAATTTAGTAGATGATGGAGTTAACATGAAGATCAGACAAGACAAATGTACATGAGACTTTTTGCCTTCAAATACAAAGTTAATGAGTCATTCAATGGTTATAGCAACTGCAATTAGGAAATGGAAAAATTCCATCCTAAGGGTTCCATATAATAGAGACATGTTATACCCTTAAGTGCTGCTCACAGTGCCTTTATTTTGTAAGACTTATACTTAGGAACCATATTTCTATTTATCCTCTCTTTTATTATAGAGGCCTCTCAGAAATTCTGAAAAGCACCAAGGTTACCCTAATGCAGCAACTTAAAAAGAAACCTTCACCCCTTTTATTAAAAAAAAAAGCAACATCAAATAAAACAACAACAACCCCACAATAACTGGATTAAGTAGCTTGAGTGTTTACAGCTAGAATAATAAACACAAGTTGTTCCATGAACACAAACTAGCTTTTGTTAGTTCTTGTTCAAGTGTCCTGTATCCTACTCTCTCCTCAGTAACTTCAGTTTCTTTCAGAGGACTACTTCACTGGGGAAAAAAAAAACCAAAACCAAACCCTCCAACTGCAGCAGAACTTGCCCCAGTAAACTGGAATATTTGCCCACACCAGCAGGGTAGAGAACAGTGATTATATCATTTTGTCCTGTAGCAACTCTGCCTTGTTTTCACAGAGCATTGACTCTCTGGAGTCACCAGCTTGCTTGAAACCAGTAGGAATCTGACTACCTTTGAGCCTCCCCCTTCACATTTATTTTGGCTTCTACTGGAGGTAAATTTAGAAGTTATTTTTGGAGACAGGGGAAGAAGAGGCCTGACACTCTTCATAGGCTTCATTGCCATAGAAACCAAGCTAAAAACACCCAAAAAGGAACAGAAAATGTCTGTTTCAAGGCATTACTTATGCTATGTACTTAAATGTCACCTGAAGCAGCATTTTACATTGAAAGTACATAAATAGTATCCAAGATTTTCTTTTTCCAATAGTAAGAATGTTTCACCAAACATTTAATTAAGGGACTGAGGAGAACTGGCAGTTCATTATCTCAGCCCCTCCCATGCCTCCAATGAACCATAATTTGGTAGTAGGCAATATAGTTGCTTTTGTCAACATTATGATCAAAACAATTACCAAGACCTATTAAGCCACAGAGAACTGTAAATTAGTACCTTCCCCTATTCCCTCCCTCACATTTTAAAAGTGGGTGACACTGAAATTTTTTTCCTTCATGGTTTAGTCTGTACTTGGGGTATCTGGCTGACTACATGAAGCTTCACTATAAAAAGAAAAAGTGAGAACTTTGCTATTAGACACATTACTCTTAAACTGTTAATGCCAGTATTTCAATCCCTGCTTTTGCAGCCCTCAAACTACAGTACATTACAGGCTCATATTCTCAAAAAGTATCTATGATAGGACACATAAAATTCAAAGACCAGTCGAGGAGCAACAGCTGTTCTGCCAACAATGACTCAGTCTCAAGGTAGCTACAAAAGGGTGAACAACACAGGAAAACATAATAGTTTCCTTCATATGATTTTTACCTTACACTATCTTCAGTTTCCTTCCCAGAAAAGATCTACAAAACAGTGATTCACTATTTCATTTCAGAAGAAGTTAAAATCAACACCAGACCTTTCAGCACCAAAATATTGTATAAAATACAGTCATATTTATTTTCTACTTTTACATTAATATTTTTGAAAGACATTATTCTTATACAATATCCACAATTATTCCTTCTACAATTGATTTCCTTAAGTCTGTTATTTTGTATAATTATTTCCTAAGTAATCACATGCAACATCTGAAGTCAGCTGACAGCTAACAAAGAAACATGACCCACGAGAAAGTGCTTAGAACAGAAGCTTTTACTGAGGGGATAGATTCAGATACTTTAAGTGTTTAGGCTTACCAAAATAAAAACTAAAAGTGGAAGATCTTATTATCTACTTAACACTTTTTATCTATCTACAGATAGCAACTTTATCTGACCTACAGATGTTTGCTTTCCAGGCTAATCAGAGTTTGCTTCATTTCTGATGAACTGACTGATTGTACAAGAGTGGTGGTAAAAACAAGTCATTCAATTATAAAATAATAAAAAAAAAAAAAACAGAGGAAAAGGATATAACAAGATAGCTGTTATCACCTGTACCAAAAACGCACAAGATTAGAATGATGGTCTCTGATCAAGTGCATTGAAGTAGCACAAGCTAATTCTAGCCACAGTATACAAACACCACTCAATTTCTTACCTGATTTTACATTTCAAAAGCTGATCTTTACTTCTTTCATAAAATATGATTATGGAAATCAGTATATTATAAAATTATTGCAGCACAATTAATTTCAACAGCATATTGCACATATTTTTAAAATCCTTTTTCTTTTAAACATGTTTTTTTCACTCTGCTTACATAATTTCTTTAGTGTAGCAAAAAATTATGTGGGGGATACTGCCATACAAGTTAAAAACAAAACAAAATCTCAAACAACTAGCCAGCTTTCTTGTCCTGTTTCTTTTAATACCTTTATTACCAGCTCATCTTGTCAAAATGTGACTTTTAGGTAAATTTTCACAGTGATGGCTCTGTCTGGGGCACCACAGAGCTACAGAAAATTCTCATTAGCAATCATAAATTACAAAGCACTTTAAACACATCCGTCTTTCTACCTTTCAAATGAAATTACGTTTTCAAAGAGGTTTTGCCTCGTCCAGTTTTGACCTTACACTGACGAGTTCCTGGGTTCTTCCAAGCTGTATTGAAACTAATACAATACACCGAAATTACATGATGTTGGACCTAAAATTTTGCTTCAAATAAAACTGTGGAGACAGCCAAGTAGATCATCTGAGTTCAACCTTTGTATGCAAAACAGTCATTGATGCACTTTCTTCAAAAAAAGAAACACTCTTGGCAACTAAGATTTATCTTCTTCACTCGGTAGAAGTTACTTTGGTCTTCTAGTATCAATTATTCAGATTATGACAAAAGGCCAACTAAAAATATCCATTTATTGCAGCTTCTAGCATTGGAGGGAAATGCATGACAGACTCAAGATTGCCAGTGTAGTGCACAAAAAGAACTCTGAAATTTCTGCATTAGCTTCATGACATATTCCATACTGGTACACACACATATTTATTCCACAGAAACCATAACATTGCAAATATGATAGGTGCAACAAACAGTAGCTTAAAATAAAAGCTAGTCTCTTCAAAAAGCTAACAGGGAGCTTTTCACATCTGTGTTTCAACTGATGCTTTCATTTGCTGAAAAATTCAAGTCCTTTTACACTTGCCTACTGGTAGTGATTTCTAAGTCTGCAATAAACTGCTCTCTACAAATGAGGCATGAAAGCAGAGATCTCTTGCTACATAAAAATAACTTCAACAAATACAGGCTGCAAATTTAATGCTTGTTTTATAACCACATACTGCATTTTTCAGCTTTACTAGTCTAAAAATAAGATTTATTTATCTGTAAATAGCAAAATCTTAATCTTGGGATTGTCAAGGCAAAAAAAAAAATCTTGAAATAAAATTTGATTCTGAACCCATTAGAAAAACACTTCATGATGTTTCTGTTTTCTGAATGCCACCTACTTGTATCAATAACTCATACTATCAGCTACTATGTTTTTGTTTTTAGAAAAAAAAATGTAAAACCGATATCATTAAACCATTATCACCAAGAACAGAATCACAGAATGATCTGTGTTGGAAGGAAGCTTAAAGATAACATAGTTCCAAATTGCCCCACCAGGGACAAGGACACCTTCCACTAGGCCAGGCTGCTCAGAGCCCACTCCACCCTGGCCTTAAACACTTCCTCACATGGGGTGCTCACAGCTTCTCCACACAACATGTTCCAGTGCCTCACATCCTTCACAGGAAACCATTTCTTCCTATATCTAACACAAACCAAACCTACCCTCCTCCATTCTCCCTTGTCCTATCACTGCATCTCCTTGTAAGAAGACCCTCTCTGGCTTTCTTGCACAGCCCCTTTAGGGACAGTAAGGCTTCCATAAGGACTCCCTGGAGCCTTCTCTTCTCCAGACTGAACAATCCAAACTCACACAGTTTTTCCACATACAAGAGCAGCTCCATCCCTCTGATCATTTTGGTGTCTCTCCTCCAGACTCACTCCAACAGGTCCATGTCCTTCCTGTGCTGGGACCCTACCCCTAACCCCACCCAGAGCTGATGCAGCCCTGTAGATGGGCTCTCACCGAGCAGAGCAGAGGGGCAGAATCCCCTCCCTGTCCCTGCTGCCCACGCTGCTCTGGATGCAGCCCAGGACATGTTTGGTTTCTGGGCTCTGAGTGCCCATGGCTGGGTCATGCCCAGCCTCTCACCCACCAGCACCCCCAAGCCCTTCTCAGCAGGGCTGCTCTCCATCTGTTCATCCCCAGCCTGTGTTTGTGCTTGGGATTGCCCCAACCCAGGCACAGGACCTTATACACTGGGCCTTGTTGAAATTCATGATGTTTGCCCCCACCCACCTCTCAAGGTCCTTCTGGGTGGCATCCCTTCCCTCCAGCATGTCAACCACACCACAGAGCTTGGTGTCACCAGCAAACTTGCTGAAGGCTAAGATCAATCAGCTCTGATTCAGGTCACTAGTAGCCACTGAAAAATCAAAACTAAACCAAATAATCTGTAATTACACTTAGAGAATAATTTTAAGAGCAGAAGAGCTAAATAAGTCTTTCTGCAAAACAAATGTTTTAGTTTTCTTGCTTATTTGGAAAAAAAAAACATACCCACAACAGCTTTTTGAAAGTAATATTTCACAGTTTTCACAGTTTTCTAGAATACAAGGATTATTGAGAAAATAGGCCAAAGTACAAACCACATTGTACTTTAACTTACTAGCTTTCTCCACAGTATCAGGTTTTTTTTCTCCACAAATAAGGTAGTTTACAACATGCTTTTTTCTTCAAATGTGTGTTTTAACACCAATCTCCCATGAACCCATGCAGACCAGCTAGCAGGAAGGCAACTATTTCCAGTTCTCTACCAAATGCATGCTCTGCTGCAATATAGTCCTGGCCACAGCCACAAGCCCTCCAGAGAAACACCATCCTCTAAAGACTGGTGAACCTTAAGATCAATAAACACTGAACTACTAAGCAATTGAGCTTATAAGGCATTTCAGTAAAATGCAGAAGTATACAAATTTTCAGCTACTTTTTCCTTTTATGTATTCAAAACTAAGAGATCAAATCTGATTAGAATTTTTGACTGCACAGAACAGATGCACATAATTTTCTTTTCCTCACCATCCCATCACTTGGCAAGCATCAGCCATCCAACGCCCAGATCTAGCAGTACCCCCTTCATGATAACCAAGTGGGTTGGCATGTTGTTTGTTTCTGTTGTTTTTGGTTTGGTTTTTTTTTTTTTTTTTTTTACAAGGCATCTCTGCAGAAAGTTTTCAACAATAGTTAATATGTCAGAAGGTCAAAGGTGTAAATCTGCACTAGAAGCAGGAAAACTGACAGAAGTCCATTGCTGCCATTCCACAGCTGTGTGGAAATACCAAGTGTGTCTGTTAAACAGGGATTAGATACCATGGAAACCCAGAACCTCTGGAGGAAAACTTCAACTGAAAAAGAAACGAAAAGAAGCCAGAGATTTATACTGAATGTTGTTGGAAATAAGTTGCCAAAAGAATGGCTTTTCTACCACAGTGAACTTCCTTGTGCAAAAATTAACTAATCTGTAGCAAGTGAAAGTGCTTCACATGTATTTAAGCAACGCTTAAATTATCTTAGTACTCTTTTAGCTAGGGATCTTTAGGCTATTGAATTTTTCAAGGTTTTTTAAAAGAGTCTTATAAATCTGATTAAAAAAAAAAGACTAAATAAAACAATGGTGATCAGGACTTTGTGAAGGAAAAGAAAATAAAAACATTATAATGTATGTGTAGATAGAGCTACACAGACGTGTCTCTCTGTCCATCCCAACAACCACCTCACTTTTAACATTTTATATGTATTATAATTCAGATTTAACCAATTAATTACACATTTAGAAGCACGACATACAAAGCTGCATTCATTCCCTATGGCTTTTATTGAGATGTATTCCTTCTAATCCCTCCCATTAACAGTAAAAGTAGAGGCATTAGCGAATATGAGAACATATCTGGTGTGAATGAGTGAACTCTTCTGGAAAAATAAATGTTCTAAGACTAATGATGCTAAAAGTATGGTCTTATTCTTCAAAGTATATCCATTTCTATCCCCTTTTCTTGAAGGTTTCTTGTCTACTAAAGAATAATGCCACAATAATTTTGAATACTGGAATTTTGGTATGATCCCAACAGATCCATGCTTCATATTCATTGTAAAATTATAAACTGGGCATTGTTTCCTAGGGTTCTTTGTATTACATAGTTATAGGAATTAACAGAGAAATGTGCCAACAAAAAGCTGACTAAATACTAATAAAAACAATGTCTGGGACCAACATTTTCAAATCTTCATACATGATATAAAAAAATTCTAGGAAAAAGAAGTTGTTAAAAGCCTACTCTAAAGTTTGTACAGAATGAGGTATTGCAACTCTGACCTACTCCAGAATGTAGAAGCTACTAAAAACATTACCACCTATCATGTAGCCTTCTGTTTGTCAAATAGTAACTTGAGAATAGCTTGAGGAACTGGTTTAATCTATAAACAAAGTATAAAATGAGGTTTTCCTCCTTGAACACTTTCTAGATAGAAGAAACTCAGTAACAAAACAGAAGCATGCTACCGAGACCAGAGGTCAGTCTAAGGGCGTGTTCTGTCTCCAACACAATCATCAGTACACCAGCCTTAATCACTTCTCTGGCAACCATTTTCCTCAGATTCCCCAGTATGCACAGCAGCTCCATTGCAGCTGGTGAAGTGTACATCTCTGCCTATTCCACTTGCATCTCTTACAGATTTGATGCATGGGAGTTTGTTTTCTTGAATCTGCTGGTACAATCTGCCTGTATAATCTTGTGTATCAAAAAACTGCATATGTTTGCTTCTCCTGTGTACTTTCTTTTCTAAATCACACATCAGTGAACACTCTACAATTTTAATATTGCACAATTTGGTGAATAACAGCTCCACAACTGCTTTTACCCACTGCCTTGGTGACTCTGCAGGTGTTAGTCACTTCAATTACCGCCACTTATTTCAGAGTACTTTCAAGAAGTCCACTTCCCCTTCCTTTCTGTAGCTCCCCTTGTGAGCAACCAAAACTGTGGACAGTACTACCAACACAAGGGCAGGTCTTGTGTCTCATACAATACTTCCTGTTCATTCTCCCTGTACTCCCTAATGATGGACAGTGCTGCATCAGGATTTGCTGGCAGCTGCCACTAACCAACAGCTTCAGCAAACCACCAGTCACAGGTCATGTCTTGACTCAGCAGCAGCTTTATAGAATCAGAACAGAAAGTAGATCCTGGTCACTCTTAAGTCACATAGAACACACACAACATGAAAACTGTAGAAGTAGAGGGAACAGCCTGTAAAATCAGGAAACATCACCAAGAGCAGACTCAATATTCAACAATTAGTTCAATTTCCATTTTAGCTTCCATTCATTTGGGCTGCAAAATTCAATGTTGATTGAAAATGCTGAATATTACTCTAAATGTTATACATATTTCAGTTAAAGTACAAGGAGAGAGCTTAAGAACAAAAACTTCTTAAAGACAATGCAGGAGGATGATAACATGATAAATTTATTTTAAGAGGGAATAACAAAGATGAAGAAGACTCTCTTCCTGGAAATGTATTATGGAAACTGAACTGCAGAAGCAGCATACAGTTTCACCTCAAGCCTCTGATTTGAAAGAAGTAGGGAAAAAAGGACTCAAGTGTCTGTCTCCTGTACCATGCATAAGTGTTGTTGAAAATTTTTCAGAAAAAATATGAAGAACTTAAAAAGTCTCAAGATTATTGACAAACCAGGAATATTATGTATTACATGTTAGCATGTGCACTTAAATAAAGCCAGCCTAGCAAAAGAGTTTCCTACTCAACAATATGGCTCAGTAGCCCAACATGAAATCATTAATTAAAAAAAAATATAAATCACAGGACACTATTAATCAATAAGAGCAAACTCTACTCTTATTAGCAGGTCAGTCATGCTTGGCTTTTTCAGTATAACCCCTTTTCTTAGTAACAGAAATGGAGTAGTTGAGCTCCTCAACTTACAGAGATAATACAGACAAATTTTGACAGCTTAAAAAAACACACATACACAACACCAGCTGAACACACTTACTGTGAATTTCAAGAACAAGCTCTTGTGAAAATATTGTCATTTTGATTTGCAACTCACACAACACTTATAAACACTCAGGGTCCTTCCTTTAAAAAAAAAGCATGTTTAGGTCTCAACAGGTAGTTGGGAATTTTTTCAACACTACGGTTAAAGAGTGCTGACTGAGCATTTCAAAGCAATCCAGCAAAATATGTGGCACAAAGGACCATTCTCTGGACCTCTCAATTGCCAGCGAGATAATGCACACACCTGAAAGCAGGCACTTTCCAGCAGGTTGGTTGATTATAAGGCAGCTAAACAAAACAAAGCACACAAGAGGCACACAAGAAAGGAACATAAGCCACACTGTTCAACATCAGCTGTGGCCCAGCACTGCAGGGATTTAGTGGCCAGCTCCTTTATTTGAATTATGCACTCATTCTAGAATTTGGAACAGATTTCAAGGAGCAAACAGCTTGTGCAAGTCTTTTTTCCTAACCATGTATTCCATGTATTTGATGCAAGTGAATTTTATGACCACAACTCTGGAGATTCAATTAAGAGCCTTAAAGCTTCAGTACATTCCTTGAAAAATACCTTAAGGACTGCTTCTGGTAAATTTCAAGATACAATAATTGATTCCTAAGTACCACAATCAAAATGGACAATTGGCCTCAGTATCAGCCAAGACCTCAAACCCAATTGTTTCATGTTTTACCAAAGGCATCACTTATTCCTCAAAGATGACAAGTGTTAATTAAACTAACCATTGCCAAAGCAATGTTTGTCCACCAGCTTGCACCACTTCAAAAGAACCCTAAACTTCTTTCCTGCAGGAAAGAAAGAACTGCTACTATAAGTACCCTCTTTTCAATAACCTCTCTTCAAGGCCCTTTCCTACATTATCTTTTCAGATTAATCAGGGAAAAGCAAAAGCATGTTCAATAGCTGAATCTACATATGCATCTTTATCAAGGACATGACTCTGACCTCTCCTACAAGAACAATCAGTGAACATTTATAGGATTACTTTCAACAGGTAAATATTGCTCAAAGCTAAAATGGACAAACCATGTTTGTGAATATGTTAAGTTACCCTGCAATAGTGGGGAGGCCAACTTTTTCTTCATTTTTTTACAAGAAATGCACATTTTATAAGAAGGTGCTGCCAAGCACCTAGTAACTAAAGAAAAATAAAGATGGGTTTACAAAGAAAAATAAAGCAATATACAGCTTATCGCAGATATTATTTCGTCTACATCACTCAAAGTTCAGAGGACTTTTTAAAAATTGTTCTGTGGATTCCAAACACAGCTGGAGGCACAACCATGGATGAGGTTGGGGGGCATGACTCAATATCTAATGTTTTGGCTATGAAGTGGTTGAGGAGTAAGTTAGACTATCTCAGTTTTAGGCTAATCGTAGCCTACGATAATGGAAACAATACCTAAGTATTGTAAGTGGAATAAAGAGTTACACGTTAGAATGGAAACTTATTTTTCACTTTCACTGCAAATCAGACAAGCTCTGAGTGCGGGCTGTGCCTGACAAGACTTAAGCACAAACCAGAAAAAGTTAGTCATTCTCATTAAAAGACACAGCTGGTGAAGGGGGTGCCCAATTTGCTAAAATCAGCTACTTGTGACAGTACTTGCCCAGGAAGTGGGAGACCCAAGCCTGAGGCAGATCAAACCCACAGCCTTGGCTCTGCAGTAGCTCAGTTTCAGTAGGAAAAGTTGGCAGTGCCTCTCCAACTTTATAAGTTGCCAATTTTTTTCATTCTTTTTTTACTCAATCTCTTAGGATTGCTTTTCTTCATTTGAAAATGGCTTCCCTGATTTGAGTGTACTGGTATATGTTCATTCCCGTTTTCAAAATAGCTAGATATCTAGAGGGAGATTTGAGGCTATGAAACTTCAGAAAACACTGGAATCTATGACTAAGTTGAACACTGAGGTCTCACAAAGTTAAGTATGACAACATTACCGGTTGCCACATCTTCCTTGTTTTGTCCACACTGTCACAGGGAAGAAAATTTCAAAATATGCCTGTAATTAGCCATTTGTCAAAAATAACTCATTTTCCCCATCTAGAAGACTACTACTAACATTTTGTATTAATGCAGTGCTTGACTTCTGAGGTTATCCTGATGTGGTCCCTACTACATTTTTCAGCTACAAACGAGTTGAGAGAAGGCTTACAGCTTCTCCTTTTTCAAGTACCACAGAAAGAACATCTAGTTTGGCCATAACACAGCTGACTCCTGCTCAGAATCCTGCTATTTGAAGTAATTTTATTCATGTAACTGAACTTTTCTAATATGATTAGAAAATTTACTAGATGTGACACACACTCCACAGCCTTTTTACATTATGTGACTTCATGTCACTGCACAAATCAGGTACCTCCTTTTTCAGGCTTCATGCATCTTTCAAGAACCTAAAAATCCCCCTGTTTCACAAGATGGGCTCAGCCACACCAAGATCTCGCTGCCACTAGAAAGGTCAGTCCTGCTCCCAGCCTCTCCTCCTGTGCTACCTTTGCACAGATCCAACCTTAGATTCTGGCCTACCAAGACCTTTGGTGAAAAACCTGAGTGGAGTAACCCGGGTACACTTTGCTGCTTTTACTCTTTTTTTTTTTTTTGCTCAGTATGGTAAAACTTATGAAACTAAGCCAATTTGTGTGCAAAATTGCTTAGGTCATTCTATGCCCACATCAAAATGAAAGGCCACTGCCCACATAAAAACCCAGAAAGTTATTGTAACCACTGATATTCCAGGGTACCAGTGAGCCAGGGTTTCCTCCTATGAATCAGCTGCAGTGCAGGGTGTTATGTCTGTGGCCCTCCAAGAGATTAAAAAATCAGATAGTAACAGCAAAACACAGCTAAACAGACCTGCTTTAAATGTATACAAAAAATATTGTATTTGTCCAGTACCTCAGCACCTTTACTTTGAAGCCACATATCGAGAGACTTGAAATTTATTTCCTTGTCCATATAAAATGAGAAAGTACTAATAAATTTAAATAAAAAGTGAAAAAAAAAGTAAAATGTAGTCCTTTAAGTATTAACTGCATCCCTACTGTATCTGTGAATGTTTCAACAGTTATAATCTTTCTTGTTTGTAGCAGGAATCTTCTGTAAAAATAGCAAAAGATGTTTACAAAAATATTAAAGCTATTCATTCAAGAGAGAAACTACTGTTCAATAGACAAATTTCTAACAGGTAAGTGCTACAAAAATAAATTTAAAAATTTAAATGGCTAATATTACAGCCCAAAAAATAACTAAGATGCAAGGACAGATCATTGTCTGAAGGCACCATTTACCTAATTTCAGGAGAGTCTCATTTGCTTTTTAAACCATTAAAAGTCTAATCTGGGTGTTTCATGTGCAAAAAGTCAGTGCAATGAATAATTGTATCTTCTTATGATTGAGGCTCCTACCTCTAAAAATATCTGTGCAACTATCACAAGTAAGCAACTGTAACACTTATCAGTTAATGCATCTTTCCTCAGTACTTTTCAGTATTGTAAACTTAGTGCTCCAGATGTAGAATTTTATCTTCCCATTATGACATCACCCCATATCTGTGGAAAGCAGCAGAATTTCCCTAAGCTAGCTTGAGCTGTTCAGTAACACCAATTACATAAGAGTTTTCCTAAGACAATAAATACTGTAGAAAATACAGCAGATATATAGATATAAGCTAGCAGTCTTACATCAAAGCCATAGAATTATCTACATTTGGGAGTTTATTTGCTAATCACTATTAGGCTCAGTCCCTGGAAGAGAAAGAAGGAAGAGATTTTTTTTGTTCATATTTCCTGCATAGGTTGACTTTCATGAGAGTTACAAAGACAACTTGACTTTGATCAAGGTTTTTAACTAAATAACATTGGGAGAGTAAAGAGTCAGCGACAATAGAGGTAACAGATACAGAAAATAAAGCCTTATCTTAGTTTGTTTTTTGCTATAGTGTTTACAGAACAAATTTTCATCTCTTAGCCCCATTTCTATAAGCACACACAACTTATACAAGACTAAGATCCCTTTTAAAAAGCCACAATTTCTTTATCCCTGCATAGTGCCATACAACAGCAGGCTGCCATCAGAGTCTTGCCTCAACCATCACTTACAAATCCCACCAAAACCAAGTGCCACAGAGGCATGGCAAGTTCAGTAACAGCTGAAGTGACATTGTGGAGAGCTGCCTTTGGCCCCACCCAAATCGGTTTGCTACCTTCCCATTTTAGCATTTACCTGTTTAGCTCTGACCAAACCCTAAGGCAAAGACTCAAGACTACCTGACCCCAAACTTTAATCAAGAAAGACTGGTTATTATAATTCATGAGCAGTACAGCTTGTAAGTCCTGCAGCCTTCAATACAATTTCTGTGCCTAAATCACTCACATGCACACGAAGTCTTCCCTCATGACTCAGTTATCTGGAAAGCCACATTTCTAAGTAAAAAAAGCAAGCTTCAGCTTTAAAGCCTAGCTGCTCTCTCAGTTTTACGTGCTGCAGAAAACAGCTGCATTTCCTCCTCTTTGTTCCAGTACAGATTCACAAAGCATCATTCCAATCACTTTTTCTGCAAACAGGCTGGACTAGAAGCAGACATTTCAGACAAGATGGTAATGCTATTAAGGTCAGATGACAAAGAATTAGAAGGTAAAAACAATCAGGAGAATGATTACTGAAGAATTTTTATTATAATTTTCCTAAACTTGATGCCTTATCCAACAAAGAGCAGAATAGGGAAAGAAATAGACAAAATACAACAATAAGTAAATGATACAGCTGTAACTGACTTTTACCTGCAAGGAATGTCAAATGTAAAATTTAAGATACATTCACCAACAGGAATGCAGTCATTCAAGTGACTAAGGAAAAGAAAAAAGGAAGTAAAGCAAGACAACAAAGGTTGGCTAATTTACTTCTAATGTCATACTCCTGCAGGGAAGCATGACAAATTCTTACCCATCAATTATTTGTCTTTTTGCCCTACGAAGAGAGACAAAACAGGAGGGCCAGAAAGCAATACAAATCACACATGCCCGCGGCAGAGAGTTACGTAATGCTGACGTACTGCCTGCTCTTTGCTCACAACACTTACTTTGCTGCAATTCCAAGTACCAGCTTTTAACAGCTGCCCGGTTTGAACACTTCTAACTGCTTTGTAAATAAAATGCAGACACACAAAGAAGAACAAGATACAGAATGAAGCTTTAGAGCTATTTCCAACAGAGATAAAAATAAGAAAAGCGGAGGGTTAGCTTTATGATGAGACATTTTCTGTTTCATAAGAAAATGTCATAGAACTGGCTTTTTGTGCTAAAACTCAAAACTAAACTGCCTGCCAATCTACAGCCTTTTAATTTAACTAACTTGAAGAAACCACAAATAAGAAGAGAAACATAGCTCCTTCAACTTCACTGAAGTGCTACTACCAGGAAACACAAGGCAGTAACTTTTTGATAATAAAACACACCTAGAAATCTCTCTATTTAGAAAAGAACTTGCCCTGAATAGACTCAAACTGATTAGCTAGAAGTAAAGGCAGAATAGGTACAAGCAGGGCCAAAAAGTATTTATTACTAATCATGGGAGAAAGAAAAAAAACCCAAAACAAATAAAAAAATAGTGTACACAGCAGAACTGGCCAGATCTCACAAAACTCAATTCATAAAACATTTATAAAATATGGTATTAGCCATATTAAGTCATCTTTTTTTCCTACATTTTGTCTTTAAAAACTAGGACAGAACCATAAAATCTGCAATAATCTATTGCTCAGTACCTATCATAGCCATTATGTAAGCAAATACATCACAACACTTGAGATCACATGCTTGAATAATCAGCTGCTAATTAAGTATATCTGCAATTGCCTTGGTCCTTCCTTTCTCTGACCCAAAACAGTAAGTAAACAACATTACAAAAATCTCAGTCTTCAGCAGTCAGATATAACAAAGAAACCAAAACAATATGCTCCTTCCTATGGGGCAGTAATCAGTAAGGCTGTATTTTAAACTCTGGAGCACAGCAGACTGATTTATAACAAATGACTACACAATTTAATGTACACAGCAAATTGAGGAAGCTAACTCATGCAGACAAACATTAAGCTAAGCCCTTTTGGAAGGCCACACCAATTAGTTTTTACCCAAAGCTGGGCATCAGCACCATCACTGGAAGTTCCTAACAAGCATAAGAAAAAAATATTACAGAGACAAATTATTTCTTCATGTGTTGGGGTTTTTTATTTACTCCTTTGAGTAACTAAATTAAAGTTTCCCTTCTACCTGTCTGACCTCTAATAACATATGGTCTTTCAAGGCCTCTTAAAACATGCCCAGGTTACCTCAGGCCTCGAGGAAGATAGTGTTTGTAGGCTCTTAAGAAAATGCTCTGCCAGCATTTTTCTTCTCTGTTGCAGAGAAGAAGGAATGACTTTAGGACTTCTACTGATTTCAAGTTATGGAAGCATAGTGCCAGAAAAAAAGCAGCTGGTGACCAACTACCGCCCTAAAGGAATACGTCACAGGGTGTGTGGTGAGTTCATCACCTCTATGACAATCCCTGTATCTAAGTGCCCAAAAGCATACAGAAATTTACAGTGCTGTAAGATTATCAAAATAAATATTCTGACTATAATAAAAATGTTTCCTATTATTTTTTCTTAAATCATAACCTAGGAACAATCTGAATATAAATACCACTATTTACATATGGACAGACATAAGTGTGATTACTTCTGTGGACATTCTTTTCACTACTCAAGCTGTAAAACACAAACACTAAGATAAATAATTTAGGATTTAGCTAGAAGACTGCAGTAGAAATTTGAATCACAGAGAGTAACAAAGATTTCAGACTTCTTTATCTTTATATTCATAGCAAAGCTATTAAGTACAAGGAGTTTAAGGATAAAATTTAAACTTTTGAGGAGACTGACTTCACCTAAGTCATTTTTACACCAAATAATCACGAAAGTTTACATATTTTGAGTATAATTGACCTTAAGCTCATGACTGCAAGATTTATGTAAGTGACATTAAACTGATGACTGCGAGAAACAAACAAGACAATTAATTCGGGCAGGATAAAAATCTTTGTATTCTAAATTATTACTTCCATGATTAAGTTCAGGAGCAAAAGAAAAATTGGTCTCAGTGACCCACAAAGCTGCAGACCGTTCTTGAGAAGAGCCTGTTCGTGCATGAGCATACACACAGACATAAACACACACAAACACACTGAAGGTCAGCCTTCTCCCTGCATTTCACACTTCCCTCCTTCCCTCTAATCTTCACATAGGCCTTGCACTCCATCCCTGTGCCAGACATCTACGGGCTTTTAGAAATCTCAAGGTTTCAGCTGTTCGCTCCGTGGCACGTACTGAGCCGAGACAAGGACCCCTGCCCCTTCCTCTCCCGGCCGCTCCGCACCGGCGCGCCCCGCTCTCCTCCCCGGCCGCGCTCTCCCGGGAGCCGCCATCCGCTCCCGGCCGGGGGAGGCGCCCAGGAAAATCCACCGAGCCCGGGCCGGGACCGGCGGCCGCGAAGCCGGCGGGAAGGGAGAGGGAGGCCGGCAAAGGCGGCTTCCCGAGCAGGCCGGGCAGCCGCCCCCTCCGAGGCCGGGGCTACCGGGGGGGGGGGCGAGGGAGGCAGCCCCCGCCGCCCGAGCAAGGCCCGGCTGTAGGAGCCTCTCCGTGGGACGGCCCGCGCTTGGCTCCGGCCCCGGTCCTGGTCCCTGCCAGACCCTCGCCCATAGGACCCGAGAAGCGGGGGCGGGGGAAGGGCGCCCCGGTCGCACCGTGCCCGCCGGGCCGGCCCGAGGGGCAGGGGAAGGCGAGCGGGGCCTCGCCAGGGACTCCGCACTCACCACTTGGTAGCGGCTGACGGGCTGGTGGTGATCCATCCTGGCCGCCCGCCGACACGCACGGGCGCGGCCGCAGCTCCTCCGACCTGGCGCCGCGTAGCTCGGTCGGTCGGTCCTTCCCTTCTTCCTTCCTTCCTTCCCCCGCCCGTTCGCCCGGCGCCGCCGCCGCCCGGCCCGGCCCTGCCCCGTTGCGGCCGCCCCCCGCCCGCCCCCGCGGCGGTGGAGCGGCCCAGGCCCCGCCCCGCCGGGAGCCGCGCTGGCTCGGCCCGGGGGGCTGGCTCGGCCCGGGGGGCTGGCTCGGCCCGGGGGGCTGGCTCGGCCCGGGGGGCTGGCTCGGCCCGGGGGGCTGGCTCGGCCCGGGGGGCTGGCTCGGCCCGGGGGGCTGGCTCGGCCCGGGGGGCTGGGCGTGCGCGCCCTCCGCCCTCGGCCGCTGCCCAGGCCGCGCTCAGATCGGGCGCTTCTACCGCGGCTGCCGGGAGCGGGTGTTCGTCGATCACCGCTCTTCGCTCGGCAGCAGTGTTCTGTGAGGCTGTTACATCCCAAGCCCAGGCCTTGCCTGGATATTTATCGCTCTTGATCACCGCAGGGCAAGAAGAAGTACAATATGGCACAGAAGACATACTGGGGACCCGGAGAGCGATTTTGAATTGGCATCTACCTAAAGTGATTAAGAATGCTGAGCCCGTTTGCCTGCTGTTCTTGTGAAGGCAAAGCACCGTTCTGTGGCAAGGAAATGTGATTTTCCTCTTCTCTCTTCTTCCTAAAACTAAATATTCAGATGTTTATGACCTCCTGGAGTAAAACCAGTTAAAAACGCCCACACCCATAAAGGTGTATGGGATGAGACTGGCTCATTTCTAGGTTCCCGAACTGCCAGGTGTGTAGCTGTGGCACGCAACAACTTCAAATAGCCGGAGATTCATCTCTTGGCTGCAGCGGAGAGGAGCGTTCGCGAGTGCTGCTCTGTAGTCGATCTGCAAGGCAAATGCCCTCGCAATGCTGGCTTCTGGCTTCACTAATGGCCGGCACGCAGAACCTCATCCTGCAGCTCAGGTCATCGTCACCTTTCCGCAGCTGCCTGCTGACCTGAGCAGCAGGGTGAGTGTTCCTGTGCAGGCAGCCATCCCTGCCGAGCGGGGTGAAGCCGCTCCTGTGGGAGGGCAGGGAAGTGGAGCGAGCTCCATTGTTGGAGTTATGTTTCTAGATGGGGGTGGGAGTGAAGATAGGCAGGATTATAAGGGAGGAGGAGGTGGAGGCGTGAGACGTTGTGTGTGTGCCTGGGACCTTGCTTGCAGCCCATACCGGGCTAATGCAGCAGTTACTAAAGCTATCCAAATGAAAAGAAAAACGGGTTTGGAAAGTTCAGGCCTATTCTGTTGGTTGCATTTGTTTTGTTTCTTTACAACTGTGTTGCACATCAAAAGCATCAGCAGTTAGGAAACAAAGCTGGTTAGAAATGGATGGGATTCTATAGGTAAGAAAGGAATTAATATTATTTTCCTAACAGGATTTTCTCCTATTCCTTCATTATACATAATAAGTGTTTAATTATTCTGTCCTTTAAGGAACAGTTATTAGTAAAGGTCGTCTTGAGTTTAAGAAAGTTTGTACAGAGTATTGCAGTGTTTCAGTTACCAGACCCTCTTAATTATATTTCCAGATTTCACGGGACATGGAAATTGGACCATTGGTGTAATTAGTTTAACATCTTTTCTGTCGTTAGCAACAATTATCTCCAAAGCAAACTTTTTCTGAAGTGCTGCATGTGACATCTCAGCTCAAGAAGTTGTCACCTGATCTCCATGGCTTTTTAAGTGCTGTGTCTCAGCTCTGCCATACAATCCTAGAAATTCCAACTAGTTAAGAGCTGCCAAATGGAATTTGACACTGCAAATGCTGGAATACAATTGAGTGACCATTTATTAAGATGAATTCAGTTTTGAACTCGTGCAATTTATGTCTTTTAAGGGAAGAAAGGACAATAGGTGAGAACCAAAGTGCATTTAATAGGAAAATTGGAAAATATTCCATAGCGCTTGGGAAAAGAGTCAGCAGAGGCAGGAGCAGATTCAGTAGAGATAATACAGTTGTGAGTGGAGAGGGAGTTTCATATTTAGGGACAAATTTTGGATGGATGGTCTAGCTTATATACAGAGACCAAACTTCTTTTACTTCAGGAATATAAGTGTAGTTATGGGACTTATAACAAAGCAGGCCATTTGACCAATTTAGGCTTTAAATATGCCTTCTTTTGATTCTCATTCTTTCTGGAACATCAAAATATAAAAACAGATAATGCAATTTTTTTCAGACCTGTATATTTTCAAAAAAGTGTTATCTGCATTTTTTAATTTAACTGTCTGATCCCAGAGGTTTTTACTATGGCATAACATTAATCTATAATTCAAAGCAATTAGCAAACACTAAGGTTCCTTAAAATCATAGAACCACAGAATGGTTGGGGTTGGAAGGGACCTCTGGAGGCCATCTGCTCAAGCTGGGGATACCTGGAGCAGGCTGCCCAGGACCATAAGAGAATGGAGTCTCCACAAATCCTCGGGACAACTTAAGTGCTCAGTCACTCTCACAGTAAAAAAAATTCCTGATGTTCAGAGGGAGCCTCCAGTGCTTCTGTGTGGGCCCATTGTGCTGGTTTTGACACTGAGCACTGCTGAGAAGAGCCTGGCTCCATCTGCTAAGCAGCTTCCCTTCAGGTATTTGTATAAATTGATGGGAGCCCCCATGAGGCATTTCTGCTCCAGGCTGCAGGGCCCAAGTCTGGAAGACTTGCTTCACAGGGAAGATGCTCCAGTCCCTTCATCACCCTCAAGGTTCTTTGCTGGACTCTCTCCCATGAGTCCACATTTCTTCTGTACTCTCTTGTACAGAACATATATTGAATGTAGCATATGTGTCTTTCAGAAGTGCTAGGACTTTATTACTTAGATGAACAAATCATGTGGACTGTCCTATTAACTAAAACCCTTGAATGCTAGTTTTAAGATTTACTTTTTTGTTTTGACCTTCTTAAAACTTAGCAGGCCTGGCACGACAGTAATGGTTAGGACTATATTTTTGATCCTGAAAATATTGTTTTTCTGTCAAAGAACTGTATTTAAAGAAACAGAAATAGTGCTCTAAATAGCATGTAATCAAAATAGTTTCCAATTTACATTTAAAAGGAAGTATTGCTTCAGACAGTTTTTTTAGGGAAAAAAAAAAACCTTAATTGCTGTTAGTCAGCAAACTTACAATAGTTTAAACTTTGTTCCACCATGAAAATGAGCCAAGAAAAGATTCTTGGTAACAACAGCTCTTGCAAGCCCAGTTCTGTGAAAAGTTGTCTTGAAGGATGGCATCTGAACTCAGACAAGTCTGAACTGCACAAAGGCAAGGACTGTTAGAAATTTTAATCGTGTTTTTCATTCATTATTCAATCAATGGCCAGCAAATAAAAAAAGCACAGTATTTATCTTTACATTCATTCACCAGTTTCTTCTTCAGTATTTATCTTCATTCCTTCATTCAAATTTTTAAGGTTTCTTATGGAACTTACAGAGTAGGTAGGTTTCAGAACTAAGTTAATTTTATCTTAATAAGGATACACAAACAAATACTTGTATTGGTTATATACAAATATTTATATTACTTATAGTACATAATTTTGTACTATTTTAAGTATATATTGCAGTTACTATAGTATACTTGCTGTACCATATAAATAATTTAAAAAATTAAAAATAAAAGCTGTACATACCTTTCCAAAACCTGGGAAACAAATAAAATTTCAGGTTTTATAGCTTTGTTTTATGCCTTTAGCATGTGTTTTTAAATGTCTAATACAGATAATGTCAGTGAGAAATAAATGTTTTTTCCCAAATGTAAATCTAATGAAATTAATGTACTTAATTTACTCATGGACCGATCCTAAAGCAGGCTGTGAACTTATTGACTGTATTTGTTTTCCTCTGTATTTTCAAACTCCTTTTATAAGCTGTTTGGTTTTAGTTCTATGTTCCTTGTTATGTAAACTGCACAAAATTTGCAATCTCTGTATGGCCTTAGATAGTTACTTTAAGCAGGAAGTTGGCTTAAACAAACCACTGGGACTGAATTTCTTAGAAAGAAACAGCAGGACTTTGGCTTGGTTTTCTTCATGTTTTCTTCTCCTTTTTTTTAGGCAACATAGGCAATGCCAGAACCATCACTAGCAGGAACACTGGGTTTCTCTGAAGATTTTGTAGCCGAATGTAGATTTTTGATTGCATTGTCATCATCTGTGTTCGGTGTGTATATACATGGGTACAGTCCTGCAAACCTGGCCTTTGGATATGTCCAAATACCATGCAGATGTGTCTAAACCAGGTCTAAAAGTCATTACTGCAACACAGACCTCAGGCTGGGAAATATCTCAAATATTTGCCTTGGTCTAGGACAGATTTTGCAGCCTACATGGATCTCTTTACTGCTGCAGCTATTTCCTGCTAAGTCACAGAGACAGTTCTGAACTAGCTCAGCTGTATTCTGACAAGCTCCACACAGCTGTGTGTTGCACAGCTGTACTTTGTCTAAGCTGGTAGCATGGTTAGATCCCTACATCTCTGTTGTCTCCCTTGCAGCCTACATTAATTACCTTTGCTGACTTTGCTGCACAGTTAAAGCAGGACACCACAGAAGTGAAGGAACACCATATTTTAAAAAGTCTTCTGACAAGTTCAGGGAGCCAATGCTCACATTAGCAGCAGTACAGCTTCTTCAGTACAGCTCAATGGTTTTACAAGGAGAAAAAAAAAAGCATAATGAGCTGCCACTGCAAGATGATTGCTTAGCCAGTTCTGTGCAGTAAGCTATGAGTCTAGAGGAAATAGTACAGGGTCCATAAATAAAATCTGAGGCAGTGTGTGCTTGTCTCTCAGAGTAGATTCTTCTTAAAAGTCATATTTCCATATAATATGACACAATGAGAATGAAGAATGAATGCAAAGGCTGCTGGTGTTCCACACAGGTGATAGAGGAGGGTCTAACCATGAGAAAAAAGGACCTGGCAAGTCCCACCTTTCTGGAGAGGCACATGTACATGAGAGAAATCAGTTTAAAGCAGGAGAATCACAGGAATAGGCACATGAGTGTGTGTCAGTTTGAAGTTGTTCACTTTAAAACTAGATGCTCTCCTTAAAAATTAGTTTATAATTTTTTTTAATCCCTTGTAACAAAACATAATAATTTAAATATTTGTGTGTGATAAACACTGATGGTGGACACTACCTAAACACACCACATATGTCAAAAGCTGAGAAATAACTAGAATTTTCTAAAATTTATATGGCCTAGCTTTTCACTGTGTTTTCAGCTACAGATCTGATGTTAAAAACCTGATGTTGACAGTTGCCAACATGTGCTATTATGTAAATTCACAATGTTTAACAAACAAAAAAAAATCCCTCTATGGCTTTGAAGTTTTCATTTAACAAGTGAGGTTGAACAGAATGTGCAGAAGTCAGTCAGAGTTGATAAAACTGATGACAGTAAATTCGAAATACAGAAGAATGTAAATATACACAAAACTGTGAAGGAATGTGGGAAATATGTGAGAAAAGACCTCCAGCTGGAAACCAATGAACAACAAAGCAGTCCCCAAACCCTTGAAATCTGTTGGGGGAAAAAAATGGAGGAAATGGTAGAAAATACAGATATCTGTAAGCTTAGTGCATCAGAAGTCAATAGAGATACATGCTACAAGAAGAAATCCAATGCTGTTATGAAGTCTTATTTGGACAAGATATTTCTATTCTGATCTTGGCAATACTTTTCATTTTTGTAACATCAATATGGCAGGATTAAGTAGAAAACAGTTTTAGCATATATTCTGCAGGAAAAAAAATTATTCAAATATTTGTTAATCCAGTTATCTGAAAGTTACTTTGATATTAAATTGGCTGTATGCAAAACAAAATCCAGTCGGTTAAGGACTTGATGTCATCTGAAAATCATTTTCTTATACAACTAGAAAAGGATAGACTAAGCAATACATACACAGGTAACTCCATGCTCTTGTAGTGCCAACGTTGCTGTAAGTATTAACTGCAAAGCATAGTCTCTGTCCTAAAGGAACAGAAGGAAGCTGGATATATATTCACAATAATTTACTGCTAGATCAGTTAAGTCTGAAGTGTTGGCATTTCTCCTAATGCTTACAACACAATATAAAGATCTGTTTGAAAAAGCTATAAGATGAAAATGATCTCTTCAGTAATCCAAATGATGCTGATTATTCAAATCAGATGTGCTGTAACACTGCCCGGCACAGTACTGTTAGTGGGTTTTTCTAAATAACTTTTAGTTGTTCATCACTGTCTATGTTCTCCATTTATACAGCTCTTGAGCAGGCTTTGTGCCCAAATTGATTTTCTTCTGCATAAAATACAGCTCCACATAAATTATAAACCTCTTTTATTATGAACTCCCCCCCTTGTATTCTGTTTTTGTAATGCAACTGCATTAAAAACCAAACAGTGGTTTCAGAACTGTTGAGCTGTTAAAGTGGCTCCTTGTAATGCCAGCTTAGTCTCCTTTGATCATAAGGCAGAATACAAACAGAAATAGAGCAGAATATAACAGAAGCGTTGTTAACCACCAGATCATCAACCAGACCTAGCCAGCGAGTGCTAACTCAGCCGAAATTCTGGCTAAGGCCCCATGCCTCGAGTTTCCTATTGAGTAAGCATTCGGTTTCTTGGTTCAAATGACTCCTCAAATGACTTTCAGAGGATTTCTGCTGTACATAGATTTTACCTATTATTTACCACATAAGCTTAGGTAGCATGTGAATACAACCACTTACCTCAACAGATAATTTCTTAAACATGAAGAAAAATGTTCTTTTTCACTGCTCCAGCATGCTGACAGTCAAACAACATTGTGTCCCATTGTCAGAATACACACTGCTATTTCAGATACACTTGCCTCAATTTTATTCAGTCACTGCTCAGGAACTAGTAATATGCAAACACATAAAAGTTGCTCAGGTCTTTTGCATACTCTTGTTTTGAGAAGTATGTAGCTCTGCAAAAAATGCTTCCTTTGGTGAATCTGAGTGGAAGTCTCCATCAAGATCTGATTTGACCCAGGGCTGCAGTGGCAGAAAGGAAAAATAAATGTTGAGAAATAATCTTCAGTGTAGATTTCCACTGAAGCTAGCTTTTGTTCCATTGTGTGGTATGTGTAGGTAGCTTCAGGCATGATATTTCAGCATTCCTGTCAATTTGGAGACAAAGAAAGCAGTGCTATGCTTGAAGGTCTTAAATGCTGCTCATAATATGCAGAAGGGCTCTAAACCAAGCAGCGCAGTAAGGGTCAGATCCCGCACGTACTAATTGAAAGGAGGAACACTCATCTTGAAATATTTGTCAGCTGTGTTGCCCTGATTTATTCTACTACAGAGCAGTTAGCTCACCTAAATTTAGATGTTTCTGTCACAGATGTCTGCATTGGATCCAGATATCTGCGTATTTTTTTATAGTGAGTGGAGAAAAAAAGGCACTTTCATGATGCAATCAATCTCATTCTAAGATACACACTCCTGGTCTTGTCACTGGGCACTGCTGGAAAATGTGTGGCCACCTTTTCTTCATTCCCCCCCTGCAGGTATTTATACACATGGGTGGAATTCCCTTGAGCCTTTCTTCTCCGTGCCAACTCTCTCAGCCTCCTCAAGGAGCCAACAATGAAAGGTACTTTTCTGAACTTCATAGTTATAAACAAGGAATAATTGGTCAGGGATATGAAAGTTGGAGCAGCATTACTTGCAGTGGCATATCACCACTGGAGTAACAGGATTCAGAAGGATAGAGGGGGAAGAATATCCAGAGAGGAGGGAGAAGGGCAAAAGTCAGGACTACAAGCCTGCATTTTGGGAGCTCAGACTCCAACTTCTTCAGAGAACTTCTTGGAATAGTCCCATAGGATCTGACCCTTGACCCTAGATAGAAGAAGGTTCCAAGAGAGCTGGTTTAAATTCCAGTATCACCTCCTTCAAGCTTAAGAAAGCTCCACTCCAACAAGTAAGACATCAAACAAAGGCAGCCAGAATCCTGCATGGATGAGCAGAGAGCTCCTAAACTAATTCAGATATAAAAAAGAAGTGTATGAGATGAGGGAAATGACAGGTGACCCACAGGGTGTGCAGAATGTATCTTGAATAAGGGTATGTTTTTCAAAAAAATAGCAGAAGGTACTTTACTTCAACATTGGAGCTGTTTTATTTTATTGTACTTTATTTTATTGTATTTTGATATCTCATTTGATTAGCCCTTTCTACCTGGAAAGTTGAGGGAAAGGGTGTCTAGGGGCTATTTTTTTTCACCACAAAATAAGGGAGGAAAGATGAAAGAGGGAAAGGATATTCAAAAATTTGAACAGGAGATAAGTCTCCTATGCTTCTGGAAATGTGTTCACATGCCAGCCGTATTCTCTTGGAGATGAGAACCTTGTGGGAATCAACCACCATGCTAGTTCTGCAATGTGGCCAAAGCAGAAATTTAAAAAAACAGACCAAAAACCAGGTACATATCTCAGAAAAGAGAATGAGTAACTAGAGATCAGGATCATGGCATGTTCCAGCCATAAGTCTATAAGTGCACTGAGTAACAATTAAGTGAGGTTATTTCCATGTAATTTGGAAAGCTCTTCAGTGAGATCTTCCAGAAGTGCTGGGTCATGTGCTAACAATACTGCTATTAGGATGATGGGAACTGGAAATGGAAACCTCTGTAAAACTGCAGGCAAGATTCAAATATTGAGTCTCAGAAAGAAGAACAGGCACCAGAGAAGGAGAAAAAGGTGGAAAATCATTTGCAAAAATCTTTGGAAACTTGGAAACCAACAAATGGGAGAAACCATATCGTCTAAGATGCTGGCCAATACTTTGAGAGAGTTTGACTAGAAATAAGAAATAGTCCTTTGCTCCCAATACTTAGAGATCTAAGACTGCTTTCCTTGGTACAGTTTCCCTTGACCATATCCCAGCTCCATTTGAGGGACACACACAGGCACGCATTATACCAAATTCCCTAGCCTTTGATATTTAGCATACCATGTTTCAATTGAAACAAAGCCAGGACTTTAGAGCTGAATGGGACCCATAGTGTTTTACAGCATCTTTTTCTGGTATTTCCAACTGGAATTGTGCCAGAATCCCAGTAAAATTAAATCTACATGTAGCACCTGTAGTTAGAACTCAAGAAATGCTACAGGAACAGGACTTCAATTCAGGTTTTAACAAGTAACACAGAATGTTTAACTCAGCACACAAATGTCCTCTTGGCAGGACATGCTGGTCTCAACTACTTTCACTCTGTGACAGATGTCCCAGTCATGCAGGAAGCGTGGCATTTGTTTGGCTTATTGGGACATCAGACTTGATAGAAAATTTGGTTCCAAATGTGGAATATACCAGTTGTTCTGATGTATGAGTTCTTGCTGACGTAAAGCGTCTGAGATAAGACCATGGTATTTGCATATCAAAACAGTTTTGCCAAGCATGTGCCTTTCAGGATGACTTTTAGAAACATTAGTTTATCTGAGCACTATCAGAACTAGGTAAAGTAAATGTTAATAATTCACTCTCCTTGAAGACCAAGAGATACAGTCATAACTCTGAGCATTCATCACCAGGATTCAAATCTTTTGCAGGACATTATAGGCAAGACTGGGTGCCTCAAATGGAGGCATTTGCTCAGAGTGAGCTGAGTTATCTGTCCAGATCCTTCAGCCTTACAGCCCAGCACATACAGTACCAGTATGAGTAACAGGCTGCAGGCTCTGTGTGTTTTAAGCTGACAACACAATTATTAAGACATATCAGGATTCATGTGGACTTGCCTTGACCTGCCTGAAGGTTGAGGTTAGTTTGTTTAGCTGTAACAGCTGTTGTCTGATAACCAGCTGACAGTTACCTGATTTGTTTCAGCCTTTACTTATCTTTGTACAGCTGAATGGTATAAGGCTTATTACAATATATATTTTTATAAATATACATGTAAATGCAGCATGTAATTTGTCTTTCTTTAGTGATCTATGATGATGCTACAATAAAAATACAGGGTAGAGAAGTACAGGCAATGGATGATAACTGCAGCCTTAACAGTGGAGACACAGGTTGATAACAGAGACCTCTGGTTGTAAACAACTTGGGAGCAGACAGTTACTGGCTGCCAAAGGAATGCTGCCTTGGCAGATGGGTAAAATGATTTAGGGGTGACAAAAAGAGGAAAGAAAGGTATCTGATACATGTTAAAATACGTTGTACATAGTAGATTTCGCTGTAATAGGGAACTGTGAACCAATAACTAAGAACCAAGTAAATCATGTTAGGAAGTACATAATTATGACATTAAGAAAACCCAAGAGTGAGGAGGAGAAAACCATCAATAACACCACCATATTTTCAGTAAAGAGAAGTAAGAAACCCTCCACATCACATCTCTTCCATGGATGTCTTGCCATGACACACCCAGACAGAAGCTATCAACTTCAGGACAGGATCACTATGTCAGAGTAACACTGGAAGGGTGAGCATAATACCAGAGAAAGGGACAACTACTATAAAGTTTAAGTATTTTCACCCTATGATTATAGGGATGAACCATAATGTTTGGATAATTGGAATTAAAATTGATAGTATCATTATGTTCAGGCTAATAAAAATTCTTTGATTAGACTATCAAGACATGAATTAGACTAGCAGTAAATTCCCAATTCTGCATAAAATGTGACCCACATAAACTGCATAAGCTGTATTGTACCAAATTGGTGACCTAAGTTGTAATTTAAATGCAAAAAATCAGTATTGATTTTGTGGAGGACCTATATTGTGGGCCTAGATTCTTAAAACTTGATGCAGCTACCAACTCTATTGATTTGGTGTCCACAGACTGTGATGGGAGGTGCAGTGTCAAGCTCATATACAGGCATCTAGCTATATCCTGTTTGCTGTCAAAAGGATACTGAATGTGTGTTTTGACATTCTCATTTACAGCTGAAGAAATGCCAGATGCTAGCAGTCAATTCATGAAGGCTAAATACAACAATCAGAGTCACAGAATCATGTGGCTTATATGAGACATGCAAAGCTCAGCTAGGCCAATTCTGCACAAAGCAGGTCAAGTAAGGTCAGGTTTCTCAGACCTTACCCAGTCAAATTTTGGATATCTCCCAGGATGGAGAATCTGTTTCAACTGTAAAACATTAATTCTGTTCTCTCAGTTGGCTATAAGTAGGGCTTCTCTGGTAGCTTTAGACAAGGATTAATGAAACACTGAGGAACTCAATGTAAAATCACAGTGGAATGTGTAATTGTGGATTGGTGTCATGGAGACAATGATGGTCTAAATGTTTGTGGTGGAGTTTTTTTGTCTGACTCAGTCTAGTTATAATGCTTTTATACAATCTCAATTTTCTTCCTTCTTCAGCAGTTTTAGAGATACAGTCATAACTCTGAGCAAGCACTCACAAGGAGGAAAGTTCCTCTCATATAAACTCCTCATAGTTTTTTTAGCAAAAGAAGCCAATGGACACAAAAAAAAAATTGGAATCATACCAAGTCATGAATATTTTTAGTACCAGATGTCTAAATGAACTAGAAGACCCTTAATTCCATCTGAAACAGATGTCCCTAAGACCAGAGCTAAGAGGGGAAAAATACAGCTTTTCAAGCTTCTTTTTTTTTTCCCTCCCTGGAAAGAAAGGTATGGCTTAAATAGGAAATATTTTTTTCATGGGAGTTTAGGGATCTGTCATGTAATTAACCCCTTCTAGTTATGAGAAGGCTGCTAATCACCAGTATGGATCTTTGCTGTAACTTGTTACTCTGCTGTTTCTAAACATTATACCTCACATATGTTACTTAAAAGTATAGTGATTCGTATGACAGAGAGAATAATAGTGGTGCAGTTCAGGAAATCAGTGCCAGTATCCTCTATTTTTCAAGATAAAGAGGCTATTTTGCCCAAATTTGGCTGGCAAATTAATATATCAAATAGATCAAGTTGCTAATTCATTTCACTAGTAGTACTGTTGCCACTAAAAGCACATAATTACATTTAGTGCTTCCATTTGTAAACCCCATTAGAATTGGCTTATGTGATCATCTCACAGCCTGGCTATAAGAGCTCATAAATCTGAAAAATTTAGATTAAATGCCTCTATCAGGAAAAAAAATACTGTCTGTACAGAAACAAATGACTAAGGCAAAAATTGCAATGAGTCAGTCCACGGATGGCCCCAGCAGTTAGTGACTGGCTTATTTCCCAACAGCATGAGTAGGGAAAAAACCAAACCACTGTGTGGTGATTAGGCTTCTTTCATTCTTTGTATTTTCAGTACAGAAATCTGCCAATACTTAGGATGCAAGCACAATCCCCATGGACATTGCTAACTAGAATATATCTTAAATACTGCACTATATACACCACAGGTGGAATATTCATAGCCAAATGCTCCAATTTGGTTCTTCAGAAAAATAAATAACAGTATGTTGACTTTGTATTGAATGTCATGCAGAGTTCAAGGTTTGGAGTACCTGCCTCCAGACTGTGACATATTTATTTATGTCCACGATAACCAGGAAAAGTTGCAGATCTTAAACAACTCACTGTTTGCACAAAATGAAGCATGCAAGAACAAGTGTAATGACTGCTTGTGACTTTCAAATAGTTTCTATATGATCCAAAATCTATTGTAGATGCAAAAATCTTCCACAATTTCCTCCTCTTTTTATTTTAAAGTCCAAGGTGCAATCTAATTTTCTTTCATGGTAACACATTGTCAATGGTACAAACTGACCGATTTCCCATTATGAGAGCAAAATAGAAGCAGCATCTAACGTGCAGCCCCCTCAGCACCAGTTATCCCCTCAAGAGGGTGGCAATGAATACAAAAACACATAGATTTAAGTTGTTTGTAGTTTTGGGAAAACACATAGAGTTAGTTTACTAAGGTAGGAGGACCTTAAATGTCTGTCATGATTTAAAGACAAATAAACACACGTAGTTGACAACAATGAGAGTTTAAGGTTATTTCTGAATTGCAGGTAAACGTAGTGAAATTGCTGTTTCTGTAAACCTTGCTATAGAAAACCCATAAATGCACAGGAATGAACTCTTCCTTAAGGACCACTTCCTTCCTGTAAATTTCTATGGAACAAAAGCAGATTTCCTAAAAAAACACTTATTCACCTGAATGAGAGCAAAACTGGCTACTTATAAAGGAAAAGTGATAAAAACAAGGTTATTCTAGCAGCTAACTGTAAGGGAAACTATGTTTTCACTGGCTACCTCAGAGAGCTACTACATTGTCTGGCATTCCCCTGAAGCAGTGTCCTTGTCTGTACAGAGGCTGGATGAAAGGTCCTGCATTGCACTTTGTCAGAGGGAGGCACAAATGCTGACAATGTTGTGCCAAAGTACACATTGGTATTTGATTTTTTAAAAATGCCATTGTGTCCAAAGCTAAGGAACAAATACAATTTTATATTTTCCTGTATATTAGTACAGAAAAAGCCTATGTTGTCACTTCAGCAAAGTATGAATAATTGATTCAGTGAGTCATTACAATTTGTTTTAAAATAAGTCTAGAATAAAATAATACTGCCTTTTGCACTAACAGTTAGTACCGCAATAGTAGAACTTCCTATGTTTAAAATAAGCAAGGCTAAACTAAACATCTTTGAACATGAGGGCCAGATACTTTGCATGTCCTTAACTGCTTTCACATGCTCAAAATAAGGAAATAGCTTTAAAAACATGATTCATAAATCCCAAAGAAATAAACTCACGTGTTATCAATCTGCTGTATTGCTCCAAAACTTTTTTTTTTAAATATTATTTTCTGGAACAGAGTTGATTTCCCATGGAACAGAACACAGACTACTGGATTTTAAAAAAGCATAGCCGTGAAATAACTTGTGGCAGTGATTAGATTTGCCCCAATTCCTGGGAAAGTAAGGCTGGATGACTGCAATTACTTCCTTTCATTGTCTCCCTTTGCTTAGTTGTGCTACACAAGTTACCAAATCAACTGGAAATGCTAGATTAAAAACAGACAAACAAAGAAAAAAACAAGCTACTCCCACTCCCACCATTTTCCCATCATTTGAGGCTCTATGTGAGACTCATCTGAAATTCCCTGGGATAATCAAGACATCCTTATAGTGCTGGCCAAACCTAGGAGATACCTCAG
Source organism: Molothrus ater (assembly GCF_012460135.2). Classification (NCBI taxonomy): domain Eukaryota; kingdom Metazoa; phylum Chordata; class Aves; order Passeriformes; family Icteridae; genus Molothrus; species Molothrus ater. The sequence continues at coordinate 48,343,737 of NC_050479.2, forward strand.
CTTCTAGAGGTGTCTGAAGTCATCTACCTCAGAAACCAGAGGGCCTTTGAAATAGCAACTGAAAGTTAAAGCAACTGAACAAACCTTTCGCATTTTTTCTGTCTGATTATGTTCCTTCTGCCCACTCTGCTCAGTAAACCCACACAGCAGCCTCATATGAAATTAAGATATTCACAATAGCAATTCATTTTTTTAAAATCAATAACATGATCTTTCTGAAATATTTTTTAAACTTCTCAAAGTTTATAAACAGATAGACTGGTTTAAATTTTCACAGAAACAAGTCATTAGTAAGTGAAACAGAAACATGATGACAATAAAGGCACAGCAGATGAGTAAAATACTGTATAGATCTGCAACTATATCCATTAACAATGTGCTATTATTATAAGAAAAATGCCCAGAAAAATAATGGGGATTTTAAATTATGCAGCTATTAAAGGAGGAAAAGCATGTAGATAGAAAGAATATCCTGAAAAATAACTAGTTATGCCTGCCTTTTTCCCTGATCTAGCAGTTATCTATTAAATTAAAGTCTTTCCCCCACAGGTCTTGCCTAATTTCTATTCTTAGATGGACTGTCACGAAAACCTTAACATAATTTCCACACATATTTTACCAATGAAACAAACAGTAAATTCTAGAGAAGAGAAAACAAGCAATCAAGAATACTGAGAACAGCCAGTACTTGAGCTGTCAGAGTCTCTTTTCTAGCAGTTATCTGACTCTGTTGGAAAATAGCATTTTTCCTGGATTTTTTTGGGTAATAAAGTATCATAGAAACATAGAATGGTTTTGGTTGAAGACACCTTAAACATAACATAGTTCCAGCCCACTTGGCCTGGGTAAGGACACCTTCCACTAGATCAAATTGCTCAGAGCTCCATCCAGCCTAGATTGAACACTTCCACAGATGGGGTGCCCACAGCTTCTCTGCACACGTTCCAGTGTCTCTCCACCCTCACAGTAACCCATTGCTTCCAAATACCTAACCTAAACCTTCCCTCTTTCATTTTGAAGCTGTTCACCCTTGTCCTGTCACTGCATGTTCTTGTAAGAAGACCCTCTCTTCTTTTAGACCCCCTTTAGGCACTGTAAGGCTGCCATAAGGTACCTGCAGAGGCTTCTTTTCTCCAGGCTGAGCAATCCCAGTTGTCTCAGCCTTTCCTCATGGGATATACAATTATGCTGAAGGCCCTCCTCTGGACTCACTCCAACAGGTCCGTGTCCTCCCTGTGCTGGGACCCCAGAGCTGATGCAGCCCTGCAGGTGGGGTCAGAGCAGAGCAGAGGGGCAGAGTCCCCTCCCTGTCCCTGCTGCCCACGCTGCTTTGGATGCAGCCCAGGACACGTTTGGCTCTCTGGGCTGTGAGTGCCCATGGCTGGGTCATGCCCAGCCTCTCACCCACCAGCACTCCCAAGCCCTTCTCAGCAGGGCTGCTCTCCATCTGTTCATTCCCAGCCTGTGTTGATGCCAGAGGTTGCCCTGATCCAGGTGCAACACCTTGCACTTGGTGTATAATAATCCTGTAATTGGTTCTATAATATTCCTTCCTGGAATCCGGCTGGGTTGCAATTAAGTATTGATGATAAATAAAAGCTATGGATAGCAATTAAGGTGGCCTAATAGCCTCTACCTTCACAAGCATTTAATGTTTGAGGGATATCTGTAGCTTGCATTACTCATGACTTTTTTTTTCCTATATCAGTTATGTAAAAGTTATGGATATGCTTTACATATTCAAAATGATGAGTTCATAAGATGCTTTAAAATATATGATGTTAGCTGGTGGCAACTTAACTTTTTTTAGTCAGACTACTAATAAGGGAAGTTGATTACCTTGATCTGGCTCCCAAAAATCTGCCAGGTGCTCAGAGAGGGAAGTAAGAACAAGAAAAGCACATAGTGACACATCACAGAATAATTGTCCAGCCTGTAGCTTGCAAAGTGTATGCACTGTCTTTGTGCCTAACAGTCCCCACAGAATTTCCTTCAATACATTTGTTCATTGCTTTTTGAATTCTTGTGACATTTTAATATTCCAGTGTGGCATGGCCAAAACTTCCACATTGTGTGAAAAAGTATTTCCTTTTCTGTTTGGGTTTTTTTTTCCTCTTTTTTTTAATCTGACCCTCACCACCTTTATTTGATACCACTAATTTATTTTTTTTTCAAAAAAATAATCAGCAGTTGAATTCTATCTATACACTTCATCCTACTTATGTAGACTGCTTCCTTCTCCTTTTCAGACCTCCAAATCAGTGAAGAGCTGGTGGTAGAATCACTGGCTAAATAGCTCTGAAGGAGATGAAATGGGACAGAGGGAAATATGGCAGACACTATCACTAAAGCGGAGAAGATCTGATGGAGAATGAAAATGGATATCTTTTTATTTCAAAGAATACAGTTCAAGAAAAATGGAGAGAATGTTCGCATAAGCTTCTTAATTATCTCATAAGCAAACAGCTTTTTCTGGAAACTAACATGGCAAAAATATTTTTTTAATTAGCAAAAGGAAATCAGACTGCTTGGAAACAGCAAAATGACAGGCTGGTAAATCTCTTGATTAATTATAAAATGCAAAACAAAAGGACTTAATAAGCTAAGCTTAGAAGCCAGAAGATATCTCAGTGGAGCAGATGAACAGTTAGACATAACAACTTCGGAGAAAGTATGATTAGGTTAATTTGAAAGACTGTCTTAGCATCTCTATCATTAATACCATCTTCATTACACAGTCCCAAAAAATAAAGGAAAGAAGAAGGCAACATCAATAGGAGATTTAAAATAAAGCTACTCCTAAGGGATCAAATGTTTTATATTTGTCAGCTACTCAAGAAGAACATGGAAATACTGTTAAATTCATTGATTTTATAAAATCGGTGGTAAGGGGGAAGGTATATTGTGACATTTTGTAAAATAGCCTTGGGTTGTGATGAAAAATTAGTAATCTTAAAATACTTGAATGATAAAATTATGTGCTGGAAGCTGAAAAATGTACTATATAGATAAAGAAGGAAGTCTCTTCAGTATATCAATTTAGGAGTACTCTGGGTTATACAGTGGCTTCTTCAAAATGAGTACTGAAATTTTTTTTAATAACAAGATAAAATTTTTAGAATATCCCAACTACAGATGAGTTCCACCATCTTTTTAGATATGCTAATAATTTGGTTATGAAATAAGATACATAGATTGTGAGGGGGAAAAAAAAGTTACTGATTTAGACAAAATAATTTGAGATTAATACCAGCAACAAGTAGAAACTTATTATTGTAACCTGACAAATTACATTAGCCATCAGCCTGTAAACATAAATATTAGTAAGTTCAAGCAATTGAAATTACTACAAGCATTAACTAAGAATAATTTGGGGACAGAGTAAACGATGGCCGGGGGACAAAAACAGAATGCTTATAATTATTCTTCAGATAGCATTTCACAATTAATTGTTGTTATTGAAGTTTTCTCATATACAAGATTTTTAACAAGGGTTTTTTTGTTGTTACTTTTACAGATAGAACATTTGAATAAGAAAGACAATTCAATAGTGTTATCTTTGCATTGCAAAGCTCCCATACCTTCTGGGTGATTTCTCACATGCAGCTCCTCAGAGCACTGACTCCTTCTTCTTCACAGCACAACCAACAAACTCCAACTCCCTCCTCACAACCACCTAACCCACTCTTTTGTAGCACTCATCTTCACTGGACACAGCTGTGGCCTGTTAGGGGCAGGCCTGTTCCTAATCTTTGGTGATTAGCACAGCTGCAACTCCTCAGGGGTGAGTGAGATTGCCTTCTGCACTATCTTTATTTTCTTACATTCTATCCCTCCACACAATATATTATAAAATTAGGTACCAGTTTATATTTGGGTCAGTGAATTTAATTTTTTTTGTAAATTTATAGAACATAATTTTCCTTTAAATCTTTAATCCCTTCTTCAAGAACACCTTGAAAGCATAAATAGGTTCAAAAGGAAGAGTACACTCAAATGTCATTTTCATAGAAAATAAGCTGATTTTTTCACTTTCCCTAAAACATTTTCTGCTTCGAGTTATTAAAGAATCATCACCTCATAAGGACCACTGAAGATTCTGTTCTTTAACAGAATTAATTAATTGAGACAGTCATACCAACAGAAAAAAAGAAAGTTGAAGCATGTAACACATTGCTGTACAATACTGATGCCACTATTCTTCTCTAGTAAAGCAATCTGAGGATTGATGAACATCAAAATACTGAGTTGTAAGTTATCCCTTTGATATTTTCATGGTTCATTGAAGCCAAAAGAAGCTGTGCACTTCAAAGAGTGAAGTGTCTGTGCAATGTCTTTTTCTTCCAACTCTGAGCATTTAACATGAGGATATATTTTACATATTTTCAGCCTGAAACTTGTTAGTTTATCAATTAGTTTTTAGGCATGACTTGTTGGAAGGTGCATTGCTGTAACAAAGACAATAAAGGAAGATAAGCAAATCAAGTCAAGTTATTAGCATTGCTGTTTTATTCACAACAATTTGCTGACAGTAACCTAAGTCTTTCTGTGTGCCTAAATTATAACAAATGGGCAATGGAGGGAGCATTTCTGGGCATTTACTGAGCAGCCAGAGGAGGGGAAAGCCAATACAGTGCTCAGAAGGAGTGATCCAGCTGGCAAGTGGCCTCTGGCATGTCTCCTAGACATCAAGTTTCCTCCCGCATTAAGGAAGAACTCTTTGCCCTGTACTCATCCAGTTATTCAGGCCAAGGTATTTTTTAAAACAGGTCTATAATTAGGCCCTAAATCCATACATTCAACTTAAGCAATCAAACTTTCTAAATTATCAGGCACCTGGAAATTTCCACATCAGCTTGCTGGGCTATATTAAGAAATCAAATGTACCAAGGACTCCTTGCTGGCACTGAAGGCAATTGGCATGGAGCAGCCCTCACCCCCATAGCTATGTGAGAGGCTGTCCTGAGCAGGGTGTCCTGACCTAAATTGCCTGTTGGGAAAGGTCCCTTACCCATGCTGTTCCCCATACCATGCCTAGGAAATGTTAGATAGCTGGGCAAAGCCCACACTTCTCCTAGGGATCATAGTTGCAGTTTAATGATACAAAGCATTAAATTAAAGTGCCTGAGGATTCTCTCCAGTTTTCTGAAATTGCTAGCACAGTCATGGCTAGTAAGCACTCCTCGGTGCTCAGGATTTCTAAAAACAGAGCCTCTCATTTGGCTGGGTTTTGTACTATTTCACTGTTCCTGTTTGCTAAAGATTAGCCTAATCCACTTGGTTCATTCATACTAATATCAGTGAGAAAAGACCTTCCCACTATATCCTTCTCACAATATCTTTCCCACTAGACTAGGATGTTCTTTCCAGCTTTTCAGCACCTCACTTTCTCAGATAGGATATTAAAATATTAACCTGTGAAAAGCAGACTTTGATTGCGCAATCCTTTGTGGATTCAGTCTTGTTCCTTGCATTGTATTTTTTAAGCAGGCAGACTATGATCCTCTTGCCTGTATTAAGAAGTATCTCACTCTGAGTAGTCCACTGGCACCAGTGTGATTACCTCTGCTGGAAATAAATCACAATGGTAAAAAACACAATGGTAAAAAAATGGTATATGTAGTTCTTGGGAGTCAATCCTCACTTAATTTTCCATGAATTTGTGATTTTTTTTCTGATCTCTGTCACACAGTAGTTGAAACTTGGGCATTTCACAAGGTAATAAATCAATAAAGAAAAGGAAAAACAGATTGTGATGCTGGTTTAAAAGTAAAAAGTTTAAAATGTTCATGGTAAGACCAAAGCTATTTTAAAAGGAAGAAAGATTAGACAACTATTTGCATCTCTTCATGCTTGTTTAAGCTTTAGCAAAAAAAAATAGTTATTTGGTTTGAAAGGCAAAACATAATGAATTTTTCAAAGACAACTCTTACAAAGTTACCTTTGTGAATTGCTCTGTTTCGCTGTTAAGCGGAAATATGTCCTTAGTTCCTCAAATACCTCCAGGCACTGCCCAGCACAAGTGAGTGGTGTGAGATGTACTGATGGGGCTGTGTCATGGAAGGACAGATGGACTAATCAGAAAGGAACTACGATCAGGATTACATGAAAGGAAACTTAGAGACAAGAAAATTCCATTATCCAGTGGGCCTTAAAGAGTTGTATCAGAGTCTAATGACACGTTTTAAGAAAACAATATTCTCTCAGACCTCAGATTGCTTTGAGATTCCTTCTATTCAATATCTAGAAAGCTTGAGAAAGAGAACAGTGGTCTTACATAAGTCTACCTTACATAAGTCTAATTATGTGATAGCTGACAACTATAATCTGAAAATTGATTCAAACTGAATTAAATAATTTTAAATCAAAATTTAATTAAGGAGATTTCTGATCTTCTGTTTGAATGAAAACTACAAGGAATCATAAAAGGAGCTGCTATTCCTCCTGGTTTGCTATTAAAAACAATGTATTTTGTCTAAAATGTTTACTTTTGGTATGATTTGAGGAGAGAATTATCTACACATGAGATGTTGAACCAATGTTTTTGGGTTCTACTGTAAAAGAGAGCAGCTAAATAGTAACAAAAGCTAAGATTAAGGCTTCAATTTCCTCCATAAGTAAGCAAAAAGGCACTGCTTCCTATTGAGAAAGCCTTAGGATCTCTCAGAGAAAGAAAAAAAATTCTTAACAGAACTTTGAGGAGAAGCTTTTAAGCATCTGGTACAATTATTAGAGTGGCTGCCTATTGTGCTCATGTCTCCAATTGAGCGGCCTCAATACATCAGCTGTACAAACACAGATGGAAAAGGAACTGGAAAATATTTACTGTATTTTTCTCCATTCTTCAGAGAAGTTTTTGGTCCTTTTCTTTTCTTTTCTTTTCTTTTCTTTTCTTTTCTTTTCTTTTTCTTTTCTTTTCTTTTTCTCTTTTCTTTTTCTTTTTTTTTTTTTTTTGCTCTGAAATGACATGAAGGGTAAAATTCATCCTTTCATTATGCCAGTGAAATAAGCAGAACTGAACCAGAGATTATTTTTCCCAAAGAAAATATAAAAATCTAATTTGAATATGTTTTATAATTTACATTTATAATATTGAAAACTTCCTTATAGGTTATACTGTGATCAATCAGACTAATGAAGATACTTCATGAAATGAGAACTACAGAAATCCTGATTCTCATTTTTTCACTTTCATGTTCAGACTGTGCAAAGGACTGTACATGGATTTTGAGACTCCAAATTCCATTTGAAATATTATGTAATACTCAAAATCCATATTACTGTTACTGACAGCAGTAGCATAATTACAAAAAGAGTAACACCTAGCAAAGTAGAAAGGCATTATTACAAATAGGGCATAAAATGCTTACATATTCTCATATAACCATAATATGTTTTTATTTAGACTCATCAGAACACAAAATGTTTGTGTTCTGATGAGTCTAAATGGAAAATTAAGTGGCAAACCCAGTCACTAACATTTGTTTTTCTAAAAAATGAAACAAGCAAGAGTCTAGGATGGGGTTTTCATTCTTCATGGACACACAAAAAAATCTAGCTAATTACTCCAGCTTACTGTTTATCAAGTCTTTATCAAGTCTGAAATCTGTGTTTCTAAACATCTTTTCTCTCTGAAATAGTCACAGGCATTCAAGTGAGAGTGCCTTAATCAAAGGTCACTTTCTATTTTATCACAGCATATTTTTTATGTGTGAGGCATAGGCATAGTTGCTTGCATATTTGAGCAACACCTTCTTTAATAAATAGACATGAATATCAGTTTTAACAATCAGGCCTTTAATGAAAAACATAGAAAGCTTGTATGAAAGCACATTTTAATAGCATTTATTTTAATTTCTGCCATTAAAGTAGGAGGTTGTTTGGCATATATTAACAAAAAAGTACTGGCTGGTTCAATTTAATGGAAAGAGAAACTGCAGAGTTCCATATCTAGAGACTGCTCAAATGAAATAATTGGACGGAGTTCAGTAAAAATCATGAATAAAGACAACAGAAGGCTGACATGTAAGTCTTGACTCTTTTTTCTGCAAATTTCTATTGGAAATACATTCAGTAATTTTACCTATCACAGCTGCAAGAAAAATACAAAGGAGAAAGAGAAGTCTTTTAATCCTAAATAGATAATGATAACAACACCAGCCTGAAAAAGTAAACCTAGGCCAGTAAGATCTGTCCTAGGCCACTTATGGTCAAGAGCCAATATTTGAAAGAAAAATTCTGGGGACATAATGGTAATTAATTTTACTGAGTTCCTAAACTCAGTAAACTGCAGTTCCCAAAGAGAAAATGTGACTCTTCTGCAGTGGCCTTCAGGCAAATAACTGAAGCATGTTAGCAAAGAAAGATTCCTGTGTACAGCAGATGTTCCAATGAAGACCTTGCAACAGCATTTATGTTGTCAAGTAACAACAATAAAAAAGATTAGGTTAAGTTAGAGTTTTCTGTAATAGACTAGTACAAAATAAATCTATCAATATATCTGAAGTCTACAGTCTGCAATAATTACAGGAGAAAACGTACATGTCTGTGAGTGAGATGCCAAAATAAAAGAACGGTAGCCAGTCCTCATTTCTGTGCTCAGGAATCCTGACTTGCACCCTGTTGTGAATTAGCAATGCAAACGAAGTTCAAAAGGAAGTACACATTCCCAAGGTTCAGTCACACATGTGCCTCAGGGTGCTAATGTTTGAAGACGAAATATACCGAAATATACCGCATAGAAGGAGGAGTTGTGTTAGGAAGATGGAAATTTTCAAATGCAGGATCACATTCTTGCTTTGAATTATTCTGAGCAGAGATGATGTTGCTCGGATCACAAAAGAAAACGGTAATAACATGCTAAGTGATAGAAGAAAAGCAACACAAAGTGCCTTGGTATAATGAATACATATGAAAACAAAGGTCATGAAGCACTGAACACTAAGAAGGCATGAAAAACCATGAGTATTATTAAGCTAAAGGCATGGTTTTGAGAAGCCTAGAAATCAAAGTGGCATTGACACTCCGTGGAATTATGGACTCTGTAATAAAAACAGGCAAGAATGGCAAGGGCACTTCTAGCAAGCTTATCTTTGGGATATTTTTCTCCTGTGTAGTAGATCCATACATTGAAATGGATGGAAAACTACTAATCTTTTTCATACAAATAACCTGAATAGAGTTTTCAGGGGAAAAATCAACAGTATTATCCTTATGATAATTTATTGATGTACTAAATTGAATTGTTTGTTGCCAACACATTATTAGCAACATAAATAAACATGTCACTGTTTTTATGTCTATATATAGAGCTACAAAATATATTAAAGAGTTCATGCTGAGTTAAAAGGACTGGTAAAAAGGACAAGATGCTGTGGTAGCATGGATGTTATTTCTCTAGCCTATTGACAAATTACATGAAGAAAGATATTTTTAAATAATTCAATTTAAAAATCATATTGTGTCCCTTTGCCATAAATCAAAGTCCCAGCAGAAGTAGCTAAATCAGCTATTTATAATTTTTCTGGTGCCAACAGAAGCTAGTTTTAGCAGCAGCCATAGCATTTCCTGAGCAACAGAACTGGCCCTGTGGCTGGTTCAGGAAGAAGCCATGCATCCATGGAAGAGAGGGACAGAGAGTATGGCCTTGTGCAAGGTGTAAGGGGCCAGAGATGGAAAAGGGAAAAAAATCAGACAGAATTAACAGAGATGGAAAATTCCATGCTCTACACATTTATTAGTTTGGTATCAAAATATAAGGATTTGAGGAATGCATTCCAGATTTCAGATATCTTTCTCTTGGAGGAAGTGTTTCAACTGCTCTGAGGCTGTACAGAAATAACTCCTTCCTTCCCTCCCTGGAATCTAATTGGGCCCTTCAGGGAGCACATACACCCAGATGGGATCCACCTGACCTACTTTTGGACACTTAACATCTTGATAATTAGATCTGAGTTAGCTGTCTGTGCTGTTTTCATGGTGAAGAAACAGTTGTATAGCACCATTCCTCTCAGTTAAAATAAATACCCATAATAAATAGGTCCAAGTAATAATTTCCTAGAAATGTTGTTAATTATAAAGGGAGACCAAGGTGACTAACAGAGACACAGGGTTAGTTCATGCTGTAAAGGACTTCAATAAGTCTCCAGACCAACCTCCTGCTCACTGAAGCCAGACCAGGCTGCTCAGTGGGTGTCCAGTCAAGTCTTGACCACCTTCAAGGCCAGAGATGGAAAAGCCTCACTGGACAGCCTGCTTCCCTACCTGACTTTCCTCGTGTGGAAAAAATTCTTTCTTATGCCCAGTCTGTCTCACTTTGTGCTTGTCATCTCTTGTCACCATGCACCACTGGGAAGAACAAGGCTTCAACTCCATGCTCACCTCTCCCCTGGCACTGTTAGGTGAGGGCTTCTACTAGATGCCCCCAAACCCATGATTTCTTCAGGCTGAACAAGCTCTTGTCTGCAGCATCTTTTCACAGGCCCCAAACACTGATGGTTTTCCACTGAACTCACTTCAATTTCTGTACCAGAGAGTCCAAAACTGAATGCAGTTCTTTCAAAACCATTGAATGTTTTGAGTTGGAAGGGATCTTTAAAGACCATCTGGATCAACATGAGCAGCCCCTGGCTGTGGGCAGGAACACCTTTCACTGATCATGTTGCTCAAAGCCCCATCAAGCCTGGCTTTGAACTCTTCTGGGGATGAAGCATCATAAATTTTCTGTGTAGCCCACCAATAAGTGTGTGCAGCAGGAAGGGGCTAAACACAGGCTAAAACTAGGGACTTCAGGAGTAAATGGTGGCAGGAAAAACATCAAATCAAAAAGTTTTTCTGCTTAGGATAAGATCTAAAGAGTCATGTTAAGTCTCTCTGTCTACGTCTGGTCTGTCTGACCTGCTGGGGCCATGCTGTGCAGTCTTGAATGCAACAGAACAGACATGGAGGCATGTGGGCTCAGGTTTTTGTCTAGTCTCAGTACCTCTTTCTTTCCCTCACAAATGAATAAGGGGCTCAGGTTTTTGTCTAGTCTCAATACCTCTTTCTTTCCCTCACAAATGAATAAGAAATTGATGCCACGATCTGCCTGTGCCTTGTAGCTGGCTGTGCATCTTCCCTTAGAAATATGAAAATATTCCTGGGTTTGATAATGCAAACATTATTCTTGTGATCACACAATGCTCAAGCAGTGAAAATGGTTCACCCAGTTTGGTCAGAGAAAAGAAATCCCCTAGTACTGACTCCAGGTCTGTGTCATGGCCACTTCCACTTGTATGTTCCAGGAATATACAACTGCTACTCACAACCAGGGAACCTGGACCACTCATCAGCCAAATGATGGACAGAAGAATTGTCTTGCACAGAAATTGTGAAACGAAAGTTTAGGTCTTCTTGCATAATTTTGGGTGAGTGCTTCTTCTCACTTGGAAAATAGGGCTAATATTGCTATTTTCTGTTCAGCTTTTGAACTTTTCTACGACAATCTTTTACTAAGCATTGACATTCTGACTTCTCAGCATCAGCTGTGACTTGTAGGTATTTCAAAAAATAGGAACAGTCAAATAGAAAAACAGCAACGTAGCATTTTGCCATGTTGCTGGCAACAACAGTGTTTCAGTACGCAAGATGAAATGCTGACTAAAGCAAAAAAACAACCATTTATAATTATTTTGAATGGTTGCAAGAATCCTTTTCTGATCCACTTGTCCATTATACCAGAACCATGACCTTGGATTTTCCTCACCACTATAGGCTTGCCTGGAGATCACTAGGTGGTAGCTGACCTTAATAGTTTGTCACAGACACGATCCCCATGCACTTCTCTTGATTTCCCAGACCCCTGCTTCATCCCCATGGACATGTCTAGTTGTCTGGATTGCTGGCTGACCTGGTTCCCATCACCACCTCTCCCCTTTTCCCCTTGTCTGGGTGATGGAAATTGCTGTCCTACCAGCCCCTCCATCCCTCCCTGCTGCCACCCCACTGGCATTGTAGAGTATCCCAGGGCTGCTGCTTCCCGACAGAGCCTAGCTGTAAAGCAGGCAGCACACACAGCTGTGGATTGAGCACCAGGAGATGCAGATGGATAATTTTATTATAGGTTGTACTATGATATTCATGGAAGTGCTTGCAATGTTATGAACCAAATAACCCTTCTTCCTCATCCAACTCTCTCCTTACAACACCGTCTCTCTTCCCCCATGACGGCCTTGTACTTCACTGCTTTGTGTATGCCTCAAGGTATCAGTAGCTAATGTTTTGGATAATGTTTAGACATGAACACAGCTACTTTCTATGTATTTGCACAAACACAAACATGCATTTGAGGATCAATAAATAACAGAGAAATATGACCTCTACCTCTACCTGTAGAAGATGCCAGAACTACAGTGTAAAAAGGCCAAGTATAGACAGTTTATCTGGCCAACAACTTTTTTATTGTCTAACTATATGAAAGTCCTTTGTCATTCTTCCTGTTCATTATCCTGTAGTAGAACAATCATCCAGTATATATTGGATTATTTTGGTCACATAGATGTTGGTCTGTATATAGCCCAAATAATCTTGGGCTATAACCTTGAGAAAATCAATAGAAAATGTCTGCAGCTTTTTTTTAATGCTAAAATGTTACTTGTTTAATTTCACTTATTAAAATAGTTTTTGTGTGTGTGTATGTGTGGGGAGATTAATTATACCCCACTTAAGTTAAAATTTATTAACTTTATAACTTTTGCCAAAGAAAAATGAGATTATCACTTCTAAAGTCATTTCATGCATTTAGCTGAAACTGCCCATTGACTCCATATAAAAATTGACTTTAATAGGGTCTTACATGAATTAATTTAACCCACTTAAATCTGGCTGGACTTCAAAGTCAGCTGGTATTTTCCTCGCATGGCTTAGCTGAGCCCTCCTCAGTCAGCAGAGCTGGGTCTTCCTCTTACTTTCTCCTAATTTGACATGGTATCTACCCACAGGCTTTCAACAACCTCTTGAATAAATAGTGAGGAGCACTGTTTTTTAAACCAACAAGATTGTAACAAATGTAGACAGGAGTCAGATTCTGGAGCTGAAAGATATCCCTTTCTGTGTGTCTGTGTCTATGTTTCATTGCAAATAAATTTAAAGGAATTATTTCTGTAGAAGTCCTGTTGTAGCCTGTGACTGCATTATTATCAATATTTTAAAAACTTCTGATAGAATTTTATGTTTGAGTTTTGCCAAAGCTCTTTGAGAATTAAGGAAACTTCTCTGTCTGACCATCTAGGAGTCACTCTGGCTGTCACATTCCCACCACCTGAGACTGTCACTGCTGGGATGGAGGTCCCTTCACAGTGGGCAGCTTCAGAGAGCTGACAGCTGTTGGAGCTGTCTTGACACCCTACACACCCCACTCTCACACACTCAGATCAGGTTTCCATACTGGCCCAACCCTTGGATTTCCACAACAGAATCTCAGACATCTGGATCCCTAAAATAATTCAATCATGGTGCAATCACAGAATAGCAGGCCAAGCTGGTGCCTCTGAGGACAGACCCTGACCAAAGGACTCCTGGGCTTTCATACCCTCACAATTGGTGCATGGTAAAGTCTGGGGTCTTCCAGCTGAGTGTCCCTCAGCTGGAGGGACCTGGGTCACCTGGCTGGGCCACAGGCCCCTGTGTCCCTTGTTCTGCAAAGGGTCAGCAGTTCACAGCCTCTTGGCTGGGGATGCAACACCCAGAGCTCAGCCTGCACCTCGAACTGCAGCTGCATCCTGACCTACCGGCACTGAGTGTATTCCTCACCGTGAATATCAAAGTGATTTCTAACCATGATTTCCTGATTACAGATCAACATGGAAACATAAAAAGAATATAGAAAAGAAATAAATTATTCTTTTTAAAATGCTCTCATATCTCTAACTTCATGGCCCAAATTTTAAAATGCCATCAATTATTTTGCATGGGTTTTTGGGAACCTCACCTGAATTATAAATATGCCTGGTTTAGATAAAATGCCAAGTTTAGAAAACTAAGCAATCACCCTCTGAATATCTCTCCATTTTCAAGTATTTCAGGTGGAAAATTTAAATACTTGAAACCACAGGCTGATATTTGTAGATGTAAGATAAATATAGAAGAAATCCCATTACTGTTCAAATTCTTCCTAAAATTGATTGACTTATGTAGGGACAGTCATGTACAAGTTCTTAATGTAATAGTTGCACAACCTACAAGAAACTTTTTTGTTGCTTTTTTGTTTTTAATTAAGGCATAATATTAAGGAGTTTATCTAGCAGTTTCCCTTGAACTTCCTTTTCTTTTCATCCTACTTCCTCCATTCAAAGGAAGCTCTCCGTTGGTTTGTTTACATACACTTCATTAGATTAAACCAATGCACATGTATCTTAGTATATTTATAGTATATGTCATTCCCTCGTGAATACCCTTTGCCAGTGACAGTAGTTTCTATTTTTAGTTGAACAACATATTTACTTAGTGCTGGTACAAGTGCTTGGCTTCAGATTTGTAACACAGTCAAGGTTTATTGAGCCAAGAATTTTGTGCACATATTAATATGGCTGATAATGAAGACACAAATACTTTTGTACAAATTCTGTTTATTCTTACATTTACAAGAATTATATATCTAAAATTCTGCCAGCATCACTTCTCAGAATGTGCATAGGATTGTTGTTTTTTATTTTCTTTAAATTAAACCCCAGAAAATCCATACCTACATAACAGAAAAAAAAAAAAAAAGAAAAAGAAAAAGAAGAGCAAATACCATTACCCAGTTCTTTTTTTCCCCAAAAAACCTGACAGAAATTTCATTTCTTTACATTTCATTACATATCATTTCATTGCAGGGTAGACCTTACGATTAGACGTAAATATTCCTAAAAACGTTTGTTTAGAGTAGAAGAGTCAGTGGAACGGTCTCCCATGAGTATTTTGGGAGAGCCCTCCCTCTAGCGGGAAAAGAGGAGAGTTTTTGGAAGGGGTGTTTTTCTGTCACACCACATGACACAAACAGGAGATATACACGATTGGTCGATTTTGCAATTTGGGAAAAGGTAAGAAAAAAAGGCATTAAGCTAAGAATCAGAAGTTGGATGCAGGAAACAAACCATTGTGGACCAGATCAGAGTGTTTTATAAATAAAAAACTGACTGTATAAATAGTGATTGTCATCTTCCACCTTTCCTAAAGGGAAAAAAAAACCCGAACAAAATCAACAAAAAACTCCATACAAAACTAGTTTCCTTGTATCAAAAGTGCTGCATCTTTTATATAAAAATATATCTGAAAATCCTTCAGAACTTTGCATAAACAGCAGGTAGAAAATCCTTGTATACTTACTGATTATTCTAGGAAGTAGTCCACTCTTAGATTAGCTCCTGAGAAAATTCTGTGTTCTTATATCAGCATTTAACATAACTGTCTTCCCTTCATCCACTGTGATTCATCAATTTTGATAAGCTTCATCCGTTTTGATAAGCTTTACCTTCCTCAGAGGCTGCAGAAGAAAATGTAAACATACTCTGGAAAAGTTGTTAAGAATGGGAAACCTTCATTTACTTTGTGTTGCTATACCTCCTATTCACTACAATACTTTGAGCCCTGTCATTTAGGCAGTTCTTGACCCAGTGCACCATGTACTGCTCATCCCACAATTGCACAACCTTTCCAGAATGTTGCTGTAGGACGGTATCCAAAGCCTTACTAAAATGCAGAACTCTACATCCACTGCATTCTCTTCGTCCATGAGGTGATGACCTTGTCATAGAACAGTATCAAATTATAGTTAAATAGGAATTTCTCCTTGTGAGTCCATGTAGATTGTGACTGATGATTACATTATTCTTTAAATGCCTTTCAGTAGTACCCAGTATAATCTTCTACAGTGTTTTTTACAGAAATTGAGGGTAGAATAAAATGTCTCTATCTTCCCTTGCTCCCATCCCATCCCAGAGTAAACTGGCTCCCTTAGCAACTAAAGGCTGGGAGCCTTTATATATATATATTTATGAATGAGAATAACACTGGCCAATTTCCAGTCAGTAGGGACCCCCCCCAGACATCCAAGGCCTTTGGTAGATGGTCAAGAGAGGTCCTGCCATAACATCCACCTGCCATAACATCCACCGGCACCTTGAGAACTCTAGGATGAATCCCATCAGGTCCCATGGACTTGTGAACACTCTGCTGATAGAGCTGGTCCCTTAAAATTCTGGTGTCCACAAATGGAGAACCACTGTTCCTGCAGCCCTGTGACTCAGTGACTCAGCACCCCAAGGCTTACCAGTAATACTAAAGACTGACACAAAAAAAGCATTCAATGCCTCTGCCTTTTCTTCATCACCATTTGTCAGGTGCCCAGCTTCATCAGGTTTTGGTTCAGTATTTTCCTTAAACCTCTTCTTGCTATGAACATACTTTAAGAAGCCATTTTTATTGTCTTGACACAACACTGACCAATTTCAACTCTTAGCCTTTAGTGTTTTCTCCCTACCCATGAGAACTACAGCTCTATGATCCTCCTGCAAAGCCTGACCTTGCTTCCAGAGAACATACAATTTTCTTCTTCCACCCAAGTGGCAAAAGGAGTTCCCAGTTCAGCTAAAATGGTCCTCTGTCCCACTTGTTTGACTTACAGTTCCATGGCATTACCTGCTCTGGGCTTGCAGAAGGCAGTTCTTCAAAATCAACCTGCTCTCACAGAAAGACCTGCATCTTCAAAAGGCAGGGCCCTGTAAACTGGCTCCCTCAGCAACTAAAGGCTTGCTCTCTTCTAGTCCAGGGTAGTGACTTCACTGACCTTTTCTCTCATTACACTGCAAATTTTAAACTCTACCATTTCGTGATCAGTGTGGCCAGATTATAATTTGTGTTACTACACCTATCATCACTTCTCCTAGGAGTCCTCTACACACAGATAAGAGGTGATAAGGTCTTATCTGCTGAGTATTTAAGCAACCATGGGAAGACACACAGAGCTATGAAGTGACCTGACATATTGCCTCACGTCTCTGAGGGAGAAGCCAGCCTCCTGCTCCCTGAGCACCTGGCTGGCTCTGGGATAGAGAGTTTGTGGCCCTGAATGCCAGAGCTGACCATCGGGACAACTGGCAGCCTTCACTCGGGCATTGCCTGACTTGCAAGATGTCATCCTTGTAATGCTGTCAATGCTTTTTGGACACAGATCTCAAACCAAAGACATGAGTGAATATTATTTCAGTATTACAAAGCCATCTCACAGATTGTACATTTTTATTTTATTTAGGGATTCTTACAAAAGCTTCACCCAAGTTCTGCTACAGGAAAGCAGTGCAAGCCTCCTATATCAATTGATTAAGTAGTAGAAATTATTATCAGGGTGAAACAAGGCACTTTTGGATGGTTTTGTCTCTAAAGTCAGGAATATCTAAGTGGTATGAGAAATTGTAACTGAGAAATTGAGGAAATTATAACAGAAGTGAGATATAGGAAATTCTAAGAATTGCTATTAAAAAGTTGGAAAGAATTTATGTACCCTTTGTGTCTTTAAAATAATCTTTTTAATACCTGAAAATTACTGAGTTTACATATAATCTGAAGTTAGGCTAAAACTATGAAAACACACTGAAAGACACTTTCTAACGTTAGACTGCAGTGAATCAAGTTTTTCTCCTATATTTGGATTCTCGTAAACTTCACCTTCCTCAGTGTCTACAGAATAAAATGCAAAAATACCCCTTAAAGTTTCTAAAATGTTAAAATACTATATCAGCCATTCATAAAAATTGCAGGGGTTTTTAATTTCCCCTAATTAAATATTATTCAAAAACTTGGGAGGAAAAAGAGTATAAAAAGAGGATTCCACAATGCCTCCTCTTAAGTTTAGTGATTTTCCTCTGGAAATAATCCAAATTACCTCTAAAAGCATTACCAAGAAGCGGCAATGTCTGTGCTCCCTCTCCTGGCTCTGCAGCAACATTGACCTGGGCAAATACTAACCAGGATAATATCAGGGCTGAAGCCTGTGCACAACAGAAAGAACAAAAATGTGAAGCACTGCACTGTTTCAGCTTCCTCAATGAGAAAAACAGAAGTTGCTTCAAATGGAAACTAAAATTATTTTTAAATATTTTCGAGCTTCTTGAAAGTTTTCCCCAATATCTGACAATTAAAAAATATAAAAATGCCTTGAACAAGGGACAACAGCAGTTTTCTCAGTTTGTAATACTGCAGGTAATTTTTAAGAATAGTTAGTTACAGATATCCTGACCTCCATGGTGGGCAATATATTTAAATAATAGTTTATCTAATAAATTGTTCACAAAGAAGATTTAAATAACCTTTTTAATGCTAAAATTAGATCCTTTTTCATTGTGTTATTGTAAACCCAGTAGCTCCCCAGAACCAAACAGTACCAGAAATAAAAAGAAGACAGCTTCATCCTCTCAGGTGCAATTTATTTCTATAGAGAGAACTCATAGGACCAACACCTTATTGCATCACCATACATGACTATGTATAGTCTACTATGAAGAAGAACAGGTGGTGCGAATAATACAACTTCTACCTCAAATATGACAGAAGGTATCCTTTAAAATTCTTTGGAGTGGTTCTGCTACATTCAACACAGAGCTCTTTCATCTGTAGGATAAAGCCATCCTTGCTAGATTAGTCATGTGTCTTCTCAGCAGCCTTTAATAATGGCTGGTTATTTCAGTCTTAACTAAGAAAATATATTCATTTATAATTAAAAATAAATTAGTGGTTTCACAATAAATGGATAAAGTACATTCTGGCACTTGAGATTTCTTTTTCATTCATTACAATTTTATTATGCTCTTAGATAGCTGAGGCATCTCAGAGGCAATAAGGTTCATACCATGACTCAGGAAGGTCTTCTCTCTAGTGTGGTATACCCTAAACAAAAACTAGGAAAAACAATTTTCCTCTCCTCTGTGGAGGGATAGAATGTAAGAGAATAGTGTAGAAGGCAATCTCACCCCTGAGGAGTTGCAGCTGTGCTAATCACCAAAGATTAGGAACAGCCCTGCCCTTAATAGGCCACAGCTGTGTCCAATAATAAGACGAGTGCTACAAAAGAGTGGGTTAGCTGGGTGAGGAGAGTGATGGAGTTTGTTGGCTGTACTGGGAAGAAGGAGGTAGTGCTGTGAGGAGCTGCTCATGAGACATCACCAAGAAGGTATGGAACTTTGCAATAAGATGATAACACCCCTTTTGTTCAATTTAATGGGGAGGTGAGCTGGGCATGAGGGGTAGCAGGAAGGGCAAAATAAAGATCCTGCTTTCTTCCTCCTACATTTTTTGTGTTATTAACATCTGAAATGGAAAAGATACTTGTTTTTTTTTTTTATGAGATTTGGGAAGAAAAATATACTAGATAGCCCTAAGCAAATATCTGCCACTCCAGGAAACAACTGTCCACATACTGTGTAGTGTGACCAAAAACTGGGGCAGAACATTAGATGGTGTCTAAGACACACTGCAGACAGGACTTAGAAAATAACATTTGGGATGGACCAAGTTAATTACTAGGGAGGCAGCCTCTCTTCCCTAGCAGTAACTCCCAACCACAGCATATGTTTTCCATGACATGACAGCTGAAACCATAGCACCATCAACAGCATCACAGTTGCCTCCAGCCTCAACCCCTCCTTCACAGAGGTATGCCCAAGGGAATTGGGGAATGTGGGCAGCCTCTTACTCCACATGCAGGCATCAATTCAGGTGTGGCTCTGCCCCGTAATCATTTGCTCGTGCAAACCAGAATGACACAGTAGCTTGAGACTCCATTAAGGTTTCCAGAAGAAGTTGTTCTGCTGGTTGGTGTCATAGGGGCAGAGTTATGAGCTATGTATTTCCTTTCCTGCTACTCTGCAACTTGGAAAGAAAAGGAAAGAGGTATTAATTACACCCTGGCCCTTTTTTCAGTCATCCTTCCCCATAGGTACAAGCAGGGGCTAAGGTTAATTTTGCTGCCATTGGCAAAGTGGAGCAATCCTGCCTCTGTGCTGAGGCAGAATGAGCAAGTCCACAATAAGCTATCCCTGCATTAATACAACATGATGAGATTCTAAAAAACCAGTATCTTGACTTACAAAACCAACACTTCCTACTTTTCAAAGCACAAAGACGTTTAGAGTTATACAATACACACTTAGAATAGTGTGACTATAGAAGTGTGATGTATTCTGCTAAATATCAACTAAATATCTCACTTCTGGTCTCTGTATTTAAACAATAATTAAACCCACAAAATTTGTAGGTTTGGCTTCTGACAGTAGCAATTTGTTGCAACCTTGGCTTTCAAGAAAACCTGTCAAACAACTGCTAGGTCATTTCAAAAAAGCAATGCTTATTCAATGACTTGCAATCTCAAGCTAAATGCTACATGCACCAGCTATGAATACTTCAAACACTTGTGGCTTTGGGACACTCTGCACAAAGCCTTTCCTAGAATTGTAGGGTGGTTTAGGTTGCAAGGCACCTCTGGAGTCCTACCCTGCTCAGCAGGGCCATGTAGATCCCTTTTCTCCAGCAATGTCACCTATGCGCTTCCTGTAGCGAGAGAAAGCTGGAGAGATATATAATCCCAAAGTTTAGGGCTGTTGTATAGAAAAGACTATGGACAAGGAAGTTGTCTAATGTCCAGAGCTTATTTAATAATAAAATTTTGGTTTCAAGGTTAGAGGAGGACATTTACATCTTACAGACCATCTGCTCTGTGAGTTTCTACAGACCCTGCTTTTTAAGTAGCAATTGTACTATTTGGTTAAATTCACTATTTAAGAGTCAATAGTAAAAAAGCAAAGGACTAAACATTCCTATGAACATTGATCTTTTTGAACCACAATCAAGTGAAAGTATTACGAAGCTGACCTGCTTTGTTATACCTGTGGAATTGTTATACCTCTGGAAGCACTAGTAGGTGTATTCATGGAGAAAGGCAACAGTGCCTCAGCTTTCAGATGCTCAAGAACTGATAAACATTTTCTGTTTGTGAAGGATGGAAGGGGCAGTCTTCAGGTCTGGATCACTTCTGTGAAATGATTCTCAAAACTCATATTGACACCTCCAGAAATGAAACTTACCATAGACAAGGAGCATAAGGAGAAATATCATTTGATCCTTTTACAGGGAGTAAAGGCAGTGCATGTACAGATATTTGTCTAGATAGCAAACAATGGCAAGCCCCAACACTCAATGACAATACAAACTAAAAATCTGAGCTACATACAAAATGGTTTAGCTCATTGACCCATCTTGATGCTGGCCAGTTTCAGCAGCCCTGCTTTTTAGCCTGTGTGTTGATGCTGGGGCTTGTGATAAATTTCAGGGACAAGGAACCCTTGATAACAGGTCTGATACACCTGAGGTCTATAATACCGAAATGCTTTTTCTGGGAGAAAACAGGAGCCCCTGTCTTCTCACAGAAATACTCTTTCTGGGAGAACACAGACACAAGGAGCCCCGAGTCTAGTGCGTTATACTCACTACACAAAACCAGAATCACGTTTAACACTAGAAGTAAACCTCCAGTCAGAGATGAATGTTTAAATGCAATTGCATTTTCCTAAATAAAAAGGTGAAGTGTTAGAAGCATAGATTGAAGAATTTTTTTAGTAACATAGACCAGTCTGGCTTGTCTTCAAAAGAAAATTAAACTCAATAAAGAAAAACCCAAACCAATCAAACAATAGAGAAACAAATAAAAAAGAAGAATTAACCTTTTTTTTTTCCTGTATGGCAGAAATAGGGATTAATGAAGGCAGTATAGGTTTGGCAAAAAGTTGGATGATGTGCCTGAAAGTTATTCTCTTCTACAGCTGCTTTTTGTATTTAAAAAAAGAGGGACAAATCTGGGTTAAAAAGACATCTATGGAAAGTTACAAAAATTTCACCTTTCAAATAAAAATCTTTAACACTTAAAAATTGCAGCTTTACACATTGACAAAGATTGCTTATGGGTAAAAGTTCAATGGCTTTGGAGAGGAGTCAGTGAAAAAAAAAAATCTCAAGAAATGTCAGGAAGGATCGATCTCTCTTAACTTCACTGGCCTTATTCAGCTCTCATGTTAGCAGGTGATCCAATAAAAATGTGAATAAATACAACCCATTGTTTTTAGACATCAAAGGTCACCACTTGAGTTAGATAAGGTTATTTCAATCTAAGTGCACACCAAACCTATGAACTTGGGGAGTTATTACACATGAAAGCATCAATACTACTCTGAAGAACTTAACAGAGTTTTCATAAGCCAAAAGGGCTGTTAGGAGTCTATGATGCATGAATTAAGAGAATTAGGCTTGTATTACTTTATTTTCATAACAGTTTATTTGTATTTTGGGTTTATTGATGTTAAAATGTAACATTTATATTAATCCACAGTATATATTAATTTTCAAAGATTTGAAATTATTAGGTAGTTATTTAGTTCCTAATAAATGTTTGGTACCCATATATGATGTCACTATCATGTATCAACTGTAACTGATTTCTTAAATGAAGCATTAAATTGTTGAAATCTAAGGATAGCTGTTCAGCCTGTTCTCTTTTCCTTCTTACCCCCTTCAGGGCTTTTTTTTATACAGGTAGGGATGAAATTTAGGTTATGGTCTTTTTTTCCCTTTAACAGTTTGTGAATTTTATATTGAACAGCAGCAGGAGAAATAAAAACTTATTTGTCTTACAGAATTATGACACTGTAGAAGTTAATTATTACTTTGACCCTTTGTACAGATTCTTATGCTGCCTTAAATGAAACATGATCTTTATGATTTTTGTTTTAGTTAAAGTACTGATTTCACACATGAATAAAGTTTAAGTCAGGTAAAAATTAGTCCTTTTTTGTGTGCTTTAAATATTATTAAGAACATAAAGGTATTTCTATCTTAAATAGTAGCCACCTTATATATAGACACTTTATATTTCAGAGAAAATTATTTCCTCAGATCTATTAAATAATTTTGTGTTCTTGTAATTCCAGCTGTGAAATGAAATGATCATTGCCCAAAAGATGCTACAAAACATTGCAGTCACTTCTGAAGAGGTGGGCTGTAAATATTTATAAGGCTTTTGAGATTTTAAGTCTGCAAACTCTAGAACTGGGAATGTCAGCATTTATCTATTACAGTTACTCTGAATATTACTACAGAAGTGTGACAACAGCACATTTCTATAAACACAGAAATGTTCAGAAACTACCATATACAGACAAGACTTATCCTTGCAGAAGTGCATAAAATGTATTTGTGAAAACCTTTTTGTGATCACTAATTTAATTTACTTTTACTGCATTGTGCTCCCAAATGGCTGAAAAAGCAGTTTAGAAAATTAAATATCAGGAAAGTTGCTACTGTGATTATATCCATACATTTATGTGGGGAAGCCTTAGAGTGTCTGTTTTTTTTGCTGGCTGCTGTATATCCAAGGATCAAAGGTAGTTGCAGTGCTTGTCTGAATGCAGTGCTTGTCTAAATTATTTTCACTAGACACTCGCTTTTGCAAAGGATTGAGGGGACAGATCCAAAACCAAATTAAGGTTCTTATCACAATGTCTAATCTCTATGTGCCTGTCCCTTCAGAGACCCATCAGAATCCCAAGGTTATTGACCCTTTTTACATGTTCACGGGAACTAAACCTACAAGTCAGTGACTGTGAGTCGAGGACTTTTTACATGTTTATAGAACAGTCTCCAGGAAATTTCAGGCTCTGGTGATTTTTCTGTCTACTGACAGGATGTGCTGTTCATTCTCCACTATGCAGAAAAACTGAAGTGTATCTTGTAATTAGGAGATCCTCACCAAAGTACCTACTAAGCTGGCAGCTTGTTTGGTTGACTTGCCATGCTCTCCAGTCTTCAACAAACTTTCAAAGATGATAATCACGTCACAAATAATTGTGTGCAGGCGTCCTTAGCCTCCAGCTTTCATTTAGCTGTCTTGGTGACAGTGAATTACCTGAAGTTCCTCTCCCTCTGAGAATGCCAGGCAGGCAGCTCAGGAGTCACCCCAAGAAAGGCAGAGTGAATGATTTCCATGAAACACTTGCCTTTGTGTGCTGCCTGTGCAGAACGCCTGGCTCTGGAGCTCAGGTGGGATGCAGATCTTGGGAAAGCACAGATCAACCTGACTGAGGGACATCAAGCGGGAACATTTTCTTTCAGTGCTGGGTTAACCCCAGGTACCAGAGAAAGCAGCACATACATAACTTTCCACAGGAAGGTGCCACACTGGTGGCCAAGGTGTGCAGGGAGCCGTCCTACATTCTCCCACTGCCGCTGTCCATGGAGGTCAGAGCAGCAGTGTGGGCTGGGCTCTTGCCAGGTGCACCCTGATGAGCTGGGACCCCCCCCCCCCCCCCCCCCCCCCCCCATGTCAGGAAGACACGGAGCTTTGCTGCCAACTAGCATGTTTTCAAGCACTTTTATTGTGGTCCTACATCTTCTTTTAAAAAAAAAAGTAAAAAAAAATTTGAATGTTTTTCCTATTCCTGTCAGTTCCAAACATTTATGGGAATTTGCACGTGGGAAGCCGAGGGAGTACAGGCTGTGCCTCCCTTCCTGCTTGTCCAGGGTGCGGTTCCTTATTACAGAAACTCCCGGCTGCCCAGGAGACTGGGGGGCTGCTCTCTGCTGAACCCCAGAGCAGCAATTGTGTCCACCTTGTGGCTTATTACAAGGAATAACCCAAGCACCAGTACAGATTGAGGGTGACCTGCTGGAAAGCGGCTCTGCTGAGGAAGACCTGGGGTTCCTGATGGACAACAAGTTTTCCATGGGCCAGCAGTGTGCCCTGGTGGCCAGGAAGGCCAATGGTATCCTGGGGTGCATCAGGAAAAGCATTGCCAGTAGGCTGTGGGAGATGATTCTGCCCTTCTGCTCAGGCCTGGTGAGGCCAAATCTGAAGTGCTGTGTCCAGTTCTGGACTCCCCAGTAGAGGACAGACGTGGAGCTCCCCTAGCAGATCCAGATGCTGTGGAGTAAGGGACTGGGGCATTTCTCTTACAAGGAAAGGCTAAGGGAGCTGGGCCTGTTCAACCTCAAGAAAAGACACAACTGAGAGGGGATCTCTCATCAATAATTATCTGAAGGGAGGGTGCCAAGAGCATGGAGCCAGGCTCTGTTCAGTGGCGCTGAGCAATAGCACAACAGGCAATGGGCAGAAACTGCTGCACAGGAAGTTCCACCAGAATCTGAGGAAGAACTTCTTGACTGTGCAGGTGACCCTGCACACGAACAGATTGTCCAGAGAGGTTGTGTTCCTCAAAGGAGTTATTCGAGAACGATCTGGAAGGAAGCCTGTTGAATGTGTTCTAGGATGACCCTGCCAGCGCAGGGAGGCTGGGCCAGGTGACCCGATGTTGTCCTTTCCAACTCTCCCGTTCTGTGATCATATTAGGTAAGGCCATCAGCGTTTCCAAGAAAGAAAACAATGCGCATTTCAAACACCAGTCAGGAATACACAATGGTATTTCTTTTGCCCCTAGAGCACTATTCCGCCCAGCCACGGGCACCCTCACGCCTGCGGGCTCTGAAGGGTCCCCGACCGCTCAGACCGCCCTCTGCCCCCGCAGCGCGGTCCCAGCCCGGCCCCGCCTCCCGGCAGCCCCCGCGCGCCGCCCGGCCTCGCGAGACTCTGGGCTCTCGCGACAGCGGGGCGCCGCCATCTTACCCGCTCGCTCGGGCGCTCGCTGTGTCGGGCGCTGCGGCTCAGGGCGGCGGGGGGGCCGCCCGTCCCGTCCCGCTCCGCACCGCACCGCCCGTCCCGCTCCGCTCCGCCGCCACACTCGGCCGCGCCGCCCTCCGGCGGGGGGGACCCGCGCTGCGCCCGGGACGCGCTCCCCGGCAGAGGAGCGGCGAGAGCGGGGCCCGCGGAAAGCAGCCGCTGCTCGGCTGGTTCCGCCCCCTCCGTGTCGCTGGGCCTCCGGCCCCTGCCGGGCGGCTTCTGCTCAACCGGGAGGCGGCGGAGAGTGCGGGGAGGCGCGGCGGGAGCCGGGGTGCCGGCCGGCCGGCGGGCGGCGCGGACCCCGCCGCCGGGGCTGCTGCTGCTGCTGTTGCTGCTGGTGGGGAGGCGGGGGGCCCGGGCCGCTCTGGATGGTGGTTAAAATGATCATAGAAAACTTCGAGGCGCTGAAATCCTGGCTCAGCAAAACCTTGGAGCCCATGTGAGTAACCGCGACCCTTCCTCGCCCTCTCGCCCCCTCGAAATAAACCTTCCCCTTGTAGAAGATGGGGATCCGCAGGGGCGGGAAACGTGGTGCCGGCGAGTCCCGGGAGGGCATCCCGGGAGATGCCCTCTCAGCACCCTTCTTCCCCGGCCGCCGTGTGTGAGGGGCTGCGTCCTTCTTGCGCTCTCCCGCTCTCCCGTCGCCGTCCTCGGCCGGGAGGTAGGACCATCTCCCTCCAGAGGATGCAGCTTCCCCCCCTAGCGACCGCGTTCCTCCTCCCTTTGTAGCCCAGGGAGAGCGGGAGCCGCTGTGTGTGCGTGTGCAGCTCGCCGTGCCCCGCGCTCAGCCCCCGGAGAGGCCGCGGTAATGAGCACGGCCCGCCGCCCTGTGCGGGGACCTTCTCCGAGAGAGCTCAGGTGCCGCTGGGACGTCCAGCGGGATCCTGGGATCTTCCCTGCAGACTCGTCGCACATCATTCTTGGTTATTTGGAGTGTTTGACGCTCTCTGGCTTCCCTTCCCCCAAATAAAAATTGCATCAGTAGAGGCCTTGGGAGTAGGAGCCCCAGAGAATAATTTGCCTGTTTGTGAATACGTGCGTGCCCTCTAAGGATAACATTCGTGTGAGTAAGTGGGGCTCTTCTGTAAATACATCTTCCTTCTCTGAGTGGTATTTGAGTGGAACTGAAGCGTGAACTTAGTTTTAAAGGTGTATATTCTGGAAGTATGGTGTCTACAGATAAAAGCATACACTTTTTTTTGTCATTCTGGACCACTATTTTAACATGTCTGAATTAAATTTGCTGGAGTTTGATTTGAGTTAAATGAACTAGAACTCCTGAATTCAGTCTGGTCTTAACTTTTGTGCTGAGATGTTTGCCCACTGTAGCTTTTACTCTTGACGAGCTCAGATGGGCGAGCAAAATTTTCTTTATTGCTTCCATAACCATTAGTTATTTGTATGTACAGATACAGTTTGTAGGGCTTATGCTGTAATAACTTGAAAAAGTAGTAAGATGCTAGGACATTTTTAGGAGAACTCTTGGGTGGTTCTTTTGTTTGTTTGTGGCTTTTTTTTGAGGTGGTGGGGAGGAGGTAGTGGTTCTCCTTTATTCCATAGGGTCTAATCCAGACCACACTAAAATAGATGAACTGAGTTTACTTTCAGTTGTCTTTGAATTAGGCTTGCAACAAAATTACACTGAGTGTCTTTGTTATAAAAGGTGTGACGTTTAAGATTTTTATTTTGGGGGGGAAAAAAGGGCATAATCTTGTAAAGCTGTAGTTTGGGAAAGGTGAATTACTTTTTATCTTGGGTTGGTATAATGCAATATGTTGTGTTCTGGGGTAATAGACTTCTCTAGTCCTCTGCTGCATAATGCTCACTATTAGTTTCTGGGTACTTTCTTGTATGAATATTTTGTTAAAGGCAATCAGGAGTTTGATGCCAGTATTTTAGAATGTGCTGGTTAAGAGGCTTAGAACAGATGCAGGTTGGACCATGTTTCTTTGTTTGAATATTAAACCATGAGCTCTGTTAGCAATAGTCACCAGTTACAAGGGTAAAATTGAGATTTTCAGCTTTCATTATCTGTGCAATTTTCTGCCTTTTTCCACTTAAAAGACCAGCATGTATCTGTAAGATTAAACGTGGTGTGTGAGCAGATCAAATGTGTTTTGAAAATTGTGGAGAGCTAGGGAGATGCTGGTCTGGAGGATGGTGAGTTCTCTGCATTTTTAGCTTTGGGAGAAAACAAACCAGCAGTGACTGTCATTCAGTTTTCTGCAGTGTCCTGTGTAACTGCATTGTTGAATAGATATTAGAATTGGCGGAGATGTATTGCCCTTTCCGGGCAGTCGGATACTCCTGGAGGTGCTTTTGGTGTCAGCTATCCGAAGTGTGTGACTACGGCCGTAGCTTCTGGCTGTATGAAAATTTCAGTGTGCAGCTACTTCTAAAGAAGTAACTGTTGCACCACTAGTACAGTGAGGTGCTAACTGCTGATCCTCTGAAGGTGTTGCTGTAGCCCAGAAATGATTTTTGACTTGTCTTTTCCTGTTAATGAAACAAAAGTGCCAAATGTTGTGTAGTGGCTCTTTCAGAAACCTTTAGCTGCAAGATACATGGCTTAACCTCCTGACTGCACTAAGAAAGACACCACTGTATTAGGTCATCATGGAGGTGGTGTCTTGGTGGTTTCAAGGGGAGAAGTGCATTTAAGAAGAAGCATGAATAAATTTTATACAAACATGTCTAGATCTATATTTATGGGCTAGTTACCTAGAGCTGAATAGTTAGAACATGCTGCACTTTCCAAGTTGCCTTTTCAAGGAGCTAGCCTTTTTTAATCAGGATGTATAACTTGTTCCAAAGGCCATAATGCATGTACTTCTAAAACATAATGTTTCAGAATTAAAATATCGCAATAGCCACAAAAATTGTCTCATTTCATCTTTAAACAGTTCTAAAAATGCTGATTTCCTAATATAAAGAAACAAGTGCGTTATGTAATTATATAGACTGGACAAGATTTGGTTGTTGGACTGCTTTCACATGGAGTCTCTGGGAAACAGTGTTCATAGACAAGAATGTTTGAAGGGGAGAGATGGTGGAGGATTTAAGATTTGGAATTTTGTTAGTAGTAGGTTGTTGGGTTTGTTTGTTTGTTTTGGACTACTCTAATGCCTTTGGCAAAGCCTTGGTGATCATCCATACAAAAAGGCCTTATGTGAGTTTTGTCTTGTTGCAGTGAGGCAGAAATTGCAAATGCTGCCATGCTGGAGCCTTTGCAAGTCCATCTCGGTTTAGGGGTAATAGGTCTGTAGGAGCTTTCTACAGCTCTTCAAGAAGAGGCTGCTTTTGTCATTTTGGAAGTAACTCTTTGTGCAGAATTGCTAAATATACGCTCAGAATCATTGCAGACACGGCCATGTAAATGTAGTACCAGTACAAATAAACTGGCAAGAGGCTTTTTGTGCTGTGGCTACTGTGCGTTTGGCTAGAATTATCTTGTATATTCAACTCCTGTCAGTTCTGTAAAGAAGGCATTTGTTACCAGTCATCCTCGTTGCTTGCGAACAGCAACGAGCTAAGTTTCTGGTGTTACACACTTTCTTGTTCGTGGCATGGTTTCTATCAAGTGGTGGAAAATGTTAAACTTGGAATATAACCGTCTGCCTGTCATTTCTGATTTCTATACTAACAAGGCACTCACTGAGCCTGTCAATTGTGATGAGTTGCTTTCCTGCAAGTCTGTTCCAGATACTCTGTAAACTGTACATAGTACTTGCTGGAATATTAGGATCTGGCTTGGCAAAGTTCCAAGTAGGGATTTCCTTAATTTTTTTTTTTCTTGAATTTGTTTGAATCTCTACTTGTGAAAAAAAAGTAACTTTTTGTACTAATGCTACACTCACAATTTCGCTTTTAAGACATTGTAATATTCTCTCCCTTGCCCTAATTCTCTACACTGGAAAGTTTCCTTGGTTTTAATTACTTTGTGTAAAATAAATTAAATTGAAATATTTGTGGCCTGCTGAATTTTACTTTCAATTTGATTAAGGCTCTCATATCTAATTTTTCTCCATTTCACTGTATTTACATTTTTGTGAAGGTTTGTTCCTGTGCTAAATCAAACTTGAAAAAAGATGCAATGCCTACAACAACATTATGCACTATTTAGGCGTACCTCATTTAAATGGAAAGGTATTTTTCATTGGTGAATTCTGTAAGTGAATGGGGTGTTGTAATGACTTTCATCAGATGGAATAAAATGAAAATTGTTTAAAGAATATTTTGAGTATATTTATCATTGGAATATTTTTTGGCCAGTGATCTGTGTCCTCTGGTGTTATGCTCTCGCTGTTCTTTGTTTGTCAGGCTTTCCAGCCCTTTTTTTTTGGCTTCACAGGTTACTGAGAAAAGGTAGCAAATAAAAAAGGTTTAACAGTGTTGTAAGGAATATGCTAATAAGCCAGGACATTGAAAGCATGTCCTACCAATAACACTTATTGGGCCACCATGAGATTTCTCTGATTTTCCATGAAACTTCCTAAGTTCAGAGGCAATAAGCATTTCTCTTTATTTCACTTAATTTTGTTAACACCTCGTGTGAAGCTCTTTGTAACTAAGACAAATCACAAATGCACGTCAGTGGTATGTAGTTTTTAACACTAGTTATTTTTCTACATCTGCTATGAAACTTGATAATTTTCACCTGACTCACAGAGAGCTACTGTGTTTGAGAAATCAAGGTTCCTAGCTTAGGGTGCTGATACTGCTAAGCTTCTGAGTAAAAATATTATATTAGTATTAAAAAATTGGCACTATTAGGTATAGTTGAAAGCAGAAAATAAAAAGGAGAAAATTACTCCTGTTACAGAAACCTTTTTTGTTCTTGCAGTGAATATCAGCAGTGAAGTGAAACCCCTTTGACTGCATTGCATGTGTCTCAATGTGAGACACTGTGATGAGTTTTGCTTTCTGCATTGAATGGGTGTTGGAGAGCCAGCAAGCTGACAGCTGTTCTGCCTCATGAGAGCTGTCTTGAATCTAGGGGTGGTATTCTAGGCTGCCAATTACTGGTTGCAGCTGTATGAACATGTCAGATCTGGGTATCAGAATAATTTAGAACTGATTTAATGGCATCATTAGCTTGAATAGCAGCTTTGGAGGCTGCAGCATTCCTCGATGTGTTTCTATTGCTTTAAGTACTGTTAGAGAGGTAATTAAAGTGAGGATCATAAGAGTAGTCCTCCTTAGCCACACTGGTGTCTCAGGATAAAAGTTGGATCTTGCTGAATGAGTTTGTAATTCATTTTACTTACTGAAGTAAGTTTGCACCATATTACTTTACATCATAGCTTTTTATAGATTTTTTTTTAGTAACAACAGAGTGGTGCAACTGCCTGAATTAAGCTGGCTGCACTGCCCAGCAGGCCATGTACATATTTCTGCACCCACTCGGCCCTGCAAGTAGAAAGCATTTCTCTCTGCCTTCAAACACAGCCATGTCCACCTTGGTTAATGTCAAGAACTGAGCAGTATTTTAGCAGTATTTTAGCAGTCTTCAGGCAACAAAACTAGACTCTGAAATTTAGGTTATTAACACAGGATTGGAGCATGGCAAATAGCATGCACCTACATGTCATTTCCTCTACAGCAGCACCATTTGTTGCCTGGAGGACTACAGACATGCTTCTGAGGTTTCACTGTGTTGTGGTAGTTCAAATTTGTCAGGGAACTAGTGTCAGGATTTGCAGCATCTTTTTGGTTTGTACATTAATTTTAAAACTGAAGAAAAAATCCCCTTGGTTAGTTCCTTTACATCTTAAAAAAGTAGTGTGTGCATACAGCGTAAACTATGTGTTAATAAGGGCTTTTGAATGTACAGCTACACGACTAACGTATTCTTGCTAACACCTTTTATATCTCTTCCACATATGCTGCATTTCTCACTTAATGCTAAAGTCTGTAGTTGCCTGGTGATTAAAAAGTCAGAGTGGGTTCTCAGAACATATTTTATATTTAAAAAAATGTGAGTATTGGAAACAGGTTAAAAAGTGTTTAATGAATTGCAGAGTATTCAAATAAGAAGTAAATACTGTATTGAGAGGTGACTCAGCCAAATTACTTTTCCTTTTTCAAATATTATTTGCAACAAAAAAAATAGGACTTAAATTTACCCTGACAGTTTCATCTTTTCTGGTTTATCTTTATTTGAAATAGTAATTTCAAGTAATGACTGCAAAACAACATGAGGTCAGAAACATTAGTTTTTGAACTTTCCTGTGAGCTTTATTGAACTGTTCCTTCTGTGATTGAGCAAAATATTTGATTGGGAATTGCTTTCCTTTTTCAAGCTTCTATCTGTTGCATAGCAATTGGAGGTATCCGTATAATTCTCTGAAGAACATATAGAGATCTAGCAAGAGAATTCTTCATCTATACCTGCATATCCAATACTGTTTATTAAAGCAGGATTACTTGAGCAGTCTCCCTTGTTTAAGAGAGAGGAGTAGGCACTGTGTATTTTCTGACTTAGCAGAGACTGCAAAAAAGTATTACTAGAGGTAAAAACATTTAACGTTGCTAGGAACAATGATGCATGTATATTTCTGAGTATATGATCTATATTCAGAAACTGGGTGTAACAAGACATGCTATGGTATTTAATAGTAGCACACACTGGGATGTACTTGCTGCAGTGGAAATGAATTCGGATTACTTGTGCCAGCTGGTGCTTGTTTGTTTGTTAAAGAAAACACAAGTGAAAACAGGAGGAGAAATTTGTCATTACAGATGTGTATTAGTGCTTGCAGCGCATGGCTGCGGTATGTTGAGGGGATGAAGCTAGGGAAATCAGAGTTGAGAAATGTTTTTCTGCATGCTTCAATGAATGTGACCATTTTTCTAGTAGCCTTGTGTTATAAGAATGAAGTTATATATAAAGTTCTGTCACACTTGTAATGCATAAATTGTGTTTATGGTGAGGACCGATGTACCACACTATATTCAAGTTTATTAAATTCAAACCTGTATTTAATGACTGAAAATGTCTATCATTCAATGAGCAGTAGAATCAAATTACAAACTTTTTGTTCATTTTTAGAGCAACTTAAGAGTATTTGAAATGTGTTGGTGGTATTCTCATTTTTCTGAGATACCAGTTAAGGATCTTTGTTATCTTTCAATCTGCAAGAACATAGCATGATACATACATTGTATGCCAAATCCTTGTGCTACACTGTATATTTGCTGCCATCAGCATGGATGCCTTTACTGTTTTCTTTATTCTCACATTACTTGTTAACAAAACAAAGTCGATTATAAGAGCATAAAATGCAAGACAAAGAGGTTTAGAAAAACTGACAAAGCTAGCTGAAAATCAGTGAAAAATCCATGTATGCACAACAGAGCAGGCATATTGCGTATTATTCACACACAAAGGCTGCTATTCTCTAAGAAAATACTGTTAAACTAGAGAACATAAGATCTTGTTTATCAGAAAAACTCAAGGCCCCATAATCCAAACCAGTGGATTTTGACTAAACCAGTGGATGGAGAATTTATACAGAACATTTCAGAATTAAGTTTGAGTGAAAAAATGGAAAGGAATTCCTTTTTAAAAAAGTTCCCCCCAAACAAAATTATTAAAGATTATGTCTAGAAGTCTTGATAGCTGTAAAGAAATTTTCAGACAGACTTCCTTTATCCACAGTTTTGTAAACTTAAATTTTTTTTTTACTTTGTAAGACCAATTAGTCCTCTCTTCCACCACTTGAGGTTGCTAGCAATTTAATTTTAGCATCATCTTAAAAAAAGGCATTGCAAGAGTTTGAATGCCGTATAAGATCATATTATAGACTTGACAGATTTATTTAAGATACTATCTAGAGAAACAGTCTTTGCCCTAGTGTGGGGAAAACAGATTAATTGTGGGGTTTTTTTAAGCTTTGAAGAACAGATACAGAGGAGACTTGTGTTTCAAGGCAGTAGCTAAAAAAGGATGTCAGCCCCTATCTGTGTAGAGATCATTTGCAGTTTCATTTTAAGAAATTAAAAGAAAGCACAGAAAATCCTAGTGCTGGTTTGTAAAAGCATCTTCATCTCACTCTGCCACAAAACTCACTGTATTCATTATTGCTTAATTAGTGTCAATTTGAAATAATTTGCCTGTTAGTATTTAAAAAAAATAGTATTTGTTAAGTAGCCAAAATTGAAAGCATGTAAATTCTTATTGTAGTAGAAATTCCCCTGTACACACTGAATGATAATAATAGTAGAATTCAGTGCAATCGTTTTATTTTGTTTATATGTGGCTGTACAGGGTGACAAATGTTGAAACATGTGCATGAGTGCATAGCAGAAAGTGATCCTGTGTTTTGCAAATTAAAAGTACATTTTCATTGAGAATATTTCCATAAGCATATCTTGGATCTGGGTGGATGACTTCAAGTCCTGGGGTGGACAGGATTGCTAAGATTTTCAAAGTCATCATTGCAGGGAGGATAGAAGTGTTAACTGTTCATTATTTTTAAACATCATCTGTTTGTTTGGGTTTTGGGGTTTTGTTTGTTGGTTTTGTGTGGTTTTGTGGGTTTTTTGGTTTGTTTTTTGGGGGATAATTTATGGTTTGTTTATTTTGTTATGGTCTAGGTGGCTTTCCAGAGAAGATTTTCTGGTTTTTATCCTGCTCATGAAAGGGGAATTGCTTTAAACTGAATATGAGGTTGTTGTATAGTCAGTGCTGTAGGAGCTGGAGAATTAAAACACATTGTAGTAGTTCATAGCAGTAGATTTTTACCTTCTAGACTGACTTGGGTTCCCCCCCCCCCCACTAAATTTTGTGTGCGCATGTCATTTAAGTAAGTTGTAGTGGATTTTGAATGACAGCTGACTGTTCATATTATTGAATGAGAACCAAATTTATGGAAATTGAAATTAAAAAAGGGAAACTGAGGATAATCATGTGAAAATTGTCTGCTCCCCTCCCCACCTATAGTGATGAAAACAGCACATTAATTTTCCATTGCACAATTGAGCTTGAAACTGGGAAAGTATTGAAAATCTGAAGTGCCATTGAAGTTGTGTGAAGAAACAGTAATAAAAGTTAATAACTTTTCAAATTCAAGGATTGACGTTATGAAATGCTGGTCTTAGTGCCTGCTGAAGGCTTAGAGAGAGCCATCGTTACAGACTGTGATGAATGCTGTTTGACACTGGGCTTTCAGATAATTTGCTTGGCTGATGTGCTCGGGTGCTTGCAGTGTTAGAGTCTTACTAGGAGGAGGTTGTGTCAGGTTGTGCATTGACTTGGTGCTTGGACTGTATTTTCTTCTGGATAAAGAATTGTTAGATCTGAATGGGGCAAACTAGATTTGAAAAATTTCTGAAGACTTTTTAGTTGGTGTACAGTCTGGTTTTAGATTAGCAGTATATATTTTGTTCATTTAGTGTCCATGGGTTCTTTTGCAATGATTATGAACTCCCATTTCCTGTATCTATAAATAATGCAGACTAACATGGAATACAGTGGTACATCCACTAGCAGCCCGAGTTGCTTTTTCAGCATGAAATTCTAGTATTGCCTCCTTTCTAAAGGATGCTGGGCTACGTCTGAAGCTCTGACCTTTAACTTCAGGGCTCTCTGTGCTGGGCCCAGGCTGTCCATAAGTAATGCTGACAGATTGGCTTCCTTTGCTTAGCAGATGTGTTTGCATGGGGGATGTTGCTTGCTGTGCAGGAGATAAGTTTCTCTGGTGAGAGAAATTAGGTTGTGTGATATGTTTGCTTAGGGATTTGGGTTCTTTTGCCCAGTGTCCAAAATAATGTCATTTCAATGATCAACATTTAGATTAATAATTAAGCTCCAGTATTTATATCTTACTTATTGTGGAAGGGATTTCAAACTTCTTATTCCTTTAGATGACTGTTGGACCTCTATGCTAGAGCAGTATTTGTGTAATGTTCATATTCAGTGCAACTCCCTGACCATTAATTTTTCTTACTGGTTATTTTTGCTAGAAAGCATGTACAGTCAGGATGCATCAGTGCAGTTTTTTTTTTCTTGTTGTTATTCTTTAAAACATTAGTACAAACTTTGATGACCACCCAAATAAGTTGTCTGTATCACATGACCGGTATGCATCCATGCAATCTTGCATTGTTTTGTGGGGCCTGAAGTCTTCTTTGGTATATGCTAAATAAGGAGATTAAGTTGTTCAAGACCAATGTCTCACTATTTCATTAGTTACTCTTTTTGAAACATGAGTGGTTTTGTGCAGTAGTCTCACTTGCTTTGGCGGGCTTTACAACACCACCACAAAGTTCATTGTAGATTGCTATTTGTGAAACATTGTAAAAAAATCTGCCACTTATATTAAATAATGGTCTACTGAATGTGGATACATGGCTTTCTTCATTCTGAGTTCTATGTAGATATGCATAAGACCATCAGCTTCTACATCGAGGTGCTCTGTATTTAATTGTAGGTTGAATTCTGAATTCAGATGCCAAATGGATAATGATCCCCTAAATTTCTCTCCATTTTCAGTGTACCTCTTATAGAAGTGTCTGTTACAATATATGAATTTAGGCGTTTAAAACTGAAAAAATCAGTTTCAGTTTTCATGGTGTTCATATGTAAGTAGTAATAAGAATGTTCGAAAGTGTATTTAATAGAATACTCAGGGGTCTGACCTTTTTTTTTTTTTTTGTAGCATAGATCACTTCTACTGTATCACTATATTAATTTATAATTGGATAGACTGACTTTTTCCAGATAACAGTTACTCAGTGTTGCATTCAGAATTATTGACTCCATCTTTGGGAAGTTAGGGAAGTATTCATTGTCTTTGTTTTTAATACAAAACAGTTAGGCAGTTGAAACTGTTTCTTATGAAACTGTTCTAGTTAGCTCTGATGTTCTCTGTGCAGTATTGTTAGGAAATATTCTAGGCAATTGTTCTCTTGAAAGGAAAAGTGATACTTAGAACTGCTGTCTATCTGGACTCTGTTTTGAAAAATACACCTGAGTATTTTTCAATTGCTTTGGTAGGAAATTATTTTGCCCTATGTACGTATTGGTCATACCAGTTTCAGACATTAATTTCTGTAATTAATTTGCTTTTTTTTTTCCTAACTAATCTATTTGCAGATGTGATGCAGATCCATCTGCCCTAGCTAAATATGTTCTGGCTTTGGTAAAGAAGGACAAAAGTGAAAAGGAACTGAAGGCATTGTGTGTTGATCAGCTGGATGTATTTCTTCAGAAAGGTATGGGCTTTGTCATAACAATTAAGATTGAGTGAAAATTCTGTCTTGTTCAATTTATTCAAGCAATCGTTTACCACAGAGTTGGGCTTTGATCTCTTTATTAGCTTTGTTACTTGGTAGAATGTAATTCATTTTTCATAAAGTAATTTTAAAAAGCCCAGGTGTATAGGTTAGCACGCATATATTAGGTATATGTTTTGTTAGTACTCACAGAGGCCCAGAATCATAGAATAGTTTGGATTGAAAGGGACCATAAAGATCCTGTAGTTCCAGCCCCCTGTCCTGGGCAGGGACATCTCACACTAGACCAGGTTTATCAGGGCATGGTCTGACCTTGTCTTGCATGCTTCCAGGGTTGGGGCATCCACAACTTTTGGGCAAGTACTGAACCTCTGTATATATATATATATGCCAGAAATATTTTTCCAGATGCTTTATTAAGAGACATTAAATAATTGAAGAATTGAAAACTTTTGTGAAACATTCTTCATTATTGACAAGTTTTTTGATTCTGTAAATGTCCTTTTAAAATATAAATTAGGGACACAATATTTAAAGAAAATACTCTTTGTTTTTTTTTGCTGAATGTAGGTGTTGGTGGCTTGTCTGGGTTTTTTGGGTTTATTTATTTATTAATTTTTAAAGCAAATGTTTACCATGGTTTTGTATAATGGATATTTGTACACTGCTTACTTTTAGAAACTCAGATATTTGTGGAAAAACTGTTTGATGCTGTGAATACAAAAAGCTACCTACCTCCACCAGAACAGCCATCATCAGGAAGCCTGAAAGTAGAATTTTTTCAGCACCAAGAAAAGGAGACAAAAAAGGAGGAGGTGGGCATTGATTTTAATTTATTTACATGTGCATCTTTTTCCTCATTCATGTAATTTGCTTATGTGTTCAACTTCATAGTGTTTATTAGTAATAGTTACTAGCAATTTATTATAGTTCATATCAGTAATAATTTATGTTTATTAATCATATTATTAATAATTACATGACAGTATTAAAATAAGTCAGAAGATTTGTTCTTGGCTCATTGAGCACTGCTGCATGATTTTTCTAACACAAGTGGATGTTTCAAATGTAAACCAACGTGGTTTTGCTGAGGCAAAGGTAAATGAGATTATTTAGTAGTGTAGGAGCTGCAGTATAACCTGCATTAGTTCTCTGGTCAAAATTGCTGTTGTAGTTGTGCTGCACATTAATTCTCCGTAAATTCAGGCTGCCATTCTAAATTGCAATTCCCATTCCTTCAGCTGCTTGATGCAGATAATATCCTTTTGTCACATGTGTTTATGTTGTTCATTGAGCCAGAAGAGTAAGTTTTTGCTTTTCAATAGCAGCCCAAGTTTGCCTCTGTGAAAGTGTTTTAAGTGTGAACTGAACTAGATAAGCTGCTGATGAAAGAAAGACTTTGGTGTTGGTTGTTGAATATCCATGCTTTCTCAAATCTTCCCAAAGCCTTAATATGGTTTTTTGTCTACCTACAGTAAAAGCAGCTGTATTTTCAGTGCAGCACTATAAAGATTATTTTATTTCATCTCAAACAGGGATTTGGATATTCCTAGAAATAGAAATAAGCATGTTACAAAGATTGTCTTATTATGTCAGAGACTAAAATATTTAATTTCAGTGTTACTGCTGATTGCTCAGTGTTCAGAGTTTTTGGTTTTTATTTGGTTATGCAGAAGTCTGCATTTTAGTGTACTCATATTTTGATCTTATATATGTGCTTTGAATGCAGATCGTTAAAGAGGAAGAGCGAGAGAAAAAGTTCTCGAGAAGATTAAATCACAGCCCTCCTCAGTCAAGTTCTCGCTACAGAGACACCAGGTAAAAAATTTTGTTTAACCCCTTGTATTATATCAGTAATCAGTAAAATAAATTCAGTAAAATTAATTTTACTGAATTAAATACTTTGTTTCTTTATTGTCATCAATAAGCCTGAAAAGAAGGCTTCTATTGCTTTTACGCATATGTAGTTAAGTGGCGAGTGTATATCAGTGTAACCTGTGTCTCGAGTTGTGCACAGCTATTATCCTTGGAGTTTTAGGAGTAATTCTGGTGTTAGATTTGTGGTTTATATTGCAGTATTTATTCTGCTTGATATTGAGTTTGAATTTTGATTTAGAAGCGTTCCCTTCAATAAGTCTTGGTGTTTCCAACTTGGGGAATATGCAGTACTGGACAGAAACAGAAATTAATATATGTTTTAAAATCTTAAGTATGGTAAAAATAAAACAAATAAGCAAAATTAATTTTAAAATCCTTCTGAGAAGAAAGGAGTAGCCATAAGTTCCATACAATTTGTAGCTCTTCTCTAGTTTTCCAATGAGATTTCTTAAAGTTTTTAAGTAGTTAAGATTTCAAATTATGGCTTCGTAAGTCTTGTAATTAACCTCTAATATTTCATGTTTAGAAGCCGTGATGAAAGGAAAAAAGATGAACGTTCTCGGAAGAGGGATTATGACCGAAATCCTCCCAGAAGAGATTCCTACAGGGATCGATACAACAGACGGAGAGGGAGGAGTCGGAGCTACAGCAGGAGTCGAAGTAGGAGTTGGAGCAAAGAGAGATTGCGGGACCGTGATCGAGACCGGAGCAGAAGCCGGAGCAGAACGCGAAGCAGAGGTACCAACAGTTGGTCTCTAAAATACGGTGAATGTTTTCTACAAAATTTAGAAACTAAACTTGAAAACTGTGTTCAAAATGTACTAGAGTTTCCTCTATTGTTCTTGTTCCTTTATTCAGATTTAGCTTTGTTTTCTGTGGAAATGAGGCTTTTTTTATTCAGATTTTAGTTTTGTCCTTGTTCCTTTATTCTGATTTAGCTTTGTTTTCTGTGGAAATGAGGCTTTTGTGATTGTGTTCTCAATGCTTGTTTTCCTCCCTTACCCTCTGTTCTTCTTTAATATCTTTGTATTGAGGTGGCTGTGCTGGCCACTTTTAAGCATTGTTGCACGAGAGGCAGAAAAATGCAAGTTATTTCCATTTCATTAAGTTTTAGGAAACTCAGAATCTGGTTTAGGGAGATAGAGAAATTATTATTGATTTATAAAGGTGGAACTGGCAGAGAAGTTGCCTGTTTAGCAGTAAATGACTTGTCAAACAGAACAGTACAGCTCAGTTCTTTTGGTCTTGTCCCCTCTTTAGTGTCATAGGTGAAGGGCTGAAATTGTTACAATAAATACTTGCATTTGTGCACATATCCATAAGACTTAAGACTTCAGTACAGTAGTTTGTAGAATTAAACTTCTTTGAAAAGGGGACTACTTGTTCAGCTGAAAAGAGTGTTTTTTTCCCTCAATAGTTTTGAATGGAAAATTGGAAAATACCAAAGTAATTGAAAAGTGAAAGTAATTTTATATCTTTGTCATGTCTTTGACAATGTACTGATAAAAAACAGTGTGGTAGAACTCTCCTTGGTGTTATTTTTTTTTTTTTCTGTAAAACAGGCCTTGGTAACTCAGCCTTAAAACTAGAAATGCAGATTTCTGGAAAATATGAGAGCAGATATTTTCCAGACAACTTATTAACAAGCAAATTAAATGACATGCAGCAGTTTAACTAAAAGATAACAACATGATTAAATCTTAATTTAAAGATTATTTACACAAACTGAAATGACAGTACCTTATGGATAATATTTTATAGTGAAAGCTTTGTTTCTTAGAACATGAAGAAAAGCCTGTTTTACCCACACTGATGAGCCATCTTTAAGACATTTCATAATGTTCCTTTAATGTGGAGTTATTTAAGTCTGTTAACTTATGTCATGACATAATTAGTCTGTCTTAAATGGGGTACTTACTTTTTATTTGGTGGTAATACTAGAAAATGAAGAGAATAGTTTGTATGTATTCAGAATGAAAGGTCATTTTACTTGCTCTATCTGCCCAGGAGTGTTCCACACCTGTCAAGCATTATCATTTCACCTATTAAGGCAAAGCTTTGCATGCAATAAATACATGCATTTGAGTGCA
This sequence comes from Molothrus ater, assembly GCF_012460135.2. Lineage (NCBI taxonomy): Eukaryota > Metazoa > Chordata > Aves > Passeriformes > Icteridae > Molothrus > Molothrus ater. The sequence goes on from NC_050479.2 coordinate 48,384,672, forward strand.
ACAGAAAATGAAGATCAACAAAATGAAGACACAACAATAACATTGTCTTGAAACATTAAAGATTTGTAACTTTTATAGTATTTTCAAGCTGTGGTTACCTTTTTGTTGCCATTGCTTCCCTTTATTCAAAAAAAATTTTACATCTGAAGTTCTTACATCCATCACTAAAGAAGATGTGCTCTGCCTGAAGTTAAATTGGATATCTGCTCTACTGTGGCTATATCTGTTATTAAAATTGCCCAGGGACTGACTATGTACTTCAGAGATTATTATTTTTCTGATTAAACCTTTGGAATGTAGAATCATGGAATAGCTGAGGTTAGTGGGAGACCTTTGAAGGTGGTGTAGTCTAACACCCTTTATCAAAACAAATAAACTGGAGCAGATTGCTTAGGACCAACTGGGTTATAAATAACTCCAAGGGTGGAGACTCAACAGGCACTTTGGGCAACCTGTAAAACATTTCAATTATTGTGTATATGTATTGAGTTGATGTGGAGTAAAGATACTTAGAGAGTAGTGGCTGCTTCTGGTAAAAAGGTGGCTAAGGAATTACTCAGTATAATTTTTATTTTTATTTTTTTGTTACAGAAAGGGATTTAGGAAAGCCAAAATATGACATGGATAGAACAGATCCATTAGAGAACAATTATACTCCAGTTTCTTCTGTGACAAATATTTCATCTGGCCACTACCCTGTCCCTACACTGAGCAGTACTATTACTGTTATTGCTCCTGCTCATCATGGAAATAACACTACTGAAAGTTGGTCGGAGTTCCATGAAGAGCAGCTGGACCACAACTCCTATGGAAGACCTCCGCTGCCAAAGAAACGCTGTAGAGATTATGATGGTAAGTACATTTTAATTTTTTAATTGCTTCCTGCAGCTATGATTGTCCCCTTTATGAAAAGATTGAGGTAATTCACCCTTCTTTTTCTGATCTTCTCTAGTATAGTGGGGTTTTTCTATTGCACACTTCCTGATTGCAAATTTTACCATGTTACCACTTCTTACTGACTTCAGACACCTTGCTCTTTTAGTGTTTGTCTATTTTTTTACTTGCTAAGACTATTTTGTATAAATTAGAAAGAGTATATTAAAAAAATCCATTTTTACCCAGGCTTTCTGTCTTAGGTCATGTTCCAACCAAATTCTGTGTGTGGTGGTTTTGACAATGGTTGGCACCTTACTGGTCTCATCCTATTTCATTCTATCCTAACTAACAGACAGTTTTTAACTAGAAAGGTCTAGAGCTGAAACTTCCCAAGCTCATTTCTTTCTGTGTAGGTGTTTCTTAAAACTGGCTAGGTTTTCACTTATCTCTGTCTTAAGCTTTCATTTTAAATGTCTTGTGCCAAAATACACACAAGAGGCTGCTGCAGGTGGCAGTGCCTTAACTAAACTCAACCCGTCAACCTGTGAACTCAGGACAGTTGAAATCTTCCTGTAAAGTTGTTTCTGATGGATTTTGTTGTTGTTTTATTGCATACCACAATGAGAAGTTTAAGTTCTAGGCCAGTTTACATTCAGAATTCTGATTAGATTTTTTTTTAAAGTAAAAACAAAGGGAAACTGAGCTTTCAAGTGTTGGCAGAGTTGTACTGACAAAGAATAGCTTTGCCAGTGTACATCACAGCGATATGGAACAAGTGGAATTGTGAATGTGTCATTTCGTTTTGAAGTTTTCTATCTTCAGTGGCTACATGTTTCCATCATACAGTTCTTCCTATTTGCACTTGCAAATTTTCAACTTTACCCTCTGCTGAAATTCTGGTTTTGTTCAATTTAATGTGCTCTATAACTCTTCTTGAAGATGAGGTAATACATACTGCTTCCCCATATCATGTTTTGAGGAAGTGAGCACTCCTCTTTCTTCCTATTTACCAGAAGGTGTTTCAGCCTTTTCCCTGTATTGCATTGACTGGTATTTTGGTGTTGTTTCTGTGAACAGTGTTGCTAAACAGATAATAATAGAAGAGTCTGGGCTAGAAAGGCCCTTTAAAGTCATCTAGTCTGGCATCCCTACAGTAGGCAAGGTCATCTTCAACGAGATCTTGTTGCTCAGAGCCCACTCCAGTATGACCTTGAATGTTTCCAGGGATGGGGCATCCACCGCTTTTCTGGGCAACCTCTTCCACTGTTTAACCACCCTCATTATAATAATTTCTTTTTCTTATATTTGCTTTGAATCTACCATTTTTTAGTTTAAAACTGTGACCCCTGGTCCTATCACTTCATGTCCCACTAGAAAGTTTGAAGTATAAAGGCTGCAGTGAGTACTTAAATTCGCTGCTCTGAGCCTTCTTTTCTCCAGTCTGAACAGCTCCAACTCTCAGCCCTTCCTCATAAGAGAGGTGCTTCAGGCTTTTGGTAGTTTTTGTGGCCCTCCTCTGACCTCCTTCTATGTTTGACTTGTATGTAAAAAAAAAGTGAATGTGTATTCATTTTTATTTATGTATATTTAATATTTACAAATACATATGTTATTTGTAAATAACAAATTTTGTTCTTATGTAACCACATTGAACTATGGCAAATGTTTATAATGTTTCCTGAAATAATTGCAAAAGAGGAAAAAAGTGAGTGAATTTGCTCATGTTGGAATTTCATAATATTAACTTCTAACTTTTAATTGGGGTTTCTCAATCCTAGCATCTGCACTTTTTGCTTAGAAACAAATTGATTTTGTTAATGTGATGACATCTAGAGTTCATTCTTTGCTTTCACCATTTGTTATAATACAGTGCAGAATTAGTTCTTTAACAATAAATTAAAACACTTTTGTCCTAGCAAGTTTCTGCAATGTCTTTGTGTGCTGACTGTTTAGAATAAAGTTAAAAATTTCATTTTCTAATCTAAGCTTCTGCTGGTATGTGGAGCTCTTAATTTACAAACTGCCACATTACACATTGAATGTCTTGTATCTACCCTGAATCGAGCTACACCTGAATACTAACATCAGTTCTTTTTGATCTTTCAGAGAAGGGTTTCTGTATGAGAGGAGACATGTGCCCTTTTGATCATGGAAGCGATCCAGTAGTGGTAGAAGATGTGAATCTTCCTGGCATTCTGCCTTTTCCAGCACAACCCCCTGTTGTCGAAGGACCACCTCCTCCTGGACTTCCTCCCCCTCCACCAATTCTCAGTCCTCCTCCTGTTAACCTTAGACCTCCAGTACCACCACCAGGCCCCTTACCACCTAGCCTTCCACCTGTAACAGGTAATTACAAAAGATTAGACCCAGGGGTTTTTTTTAGGAAAGCCTGGATCTTACTTGAATTGTATGCAGTGCAAAAAGCTGTTTTGAAGAATCCCAGCTGTATTATGTAAAGTTGAACTGTGCTCTGCTATGGCATAGCTTACCTCAAAATTATTCTGTCTGATGATAATGATTGCAGAGTTGGTTATTGTAAAATGCTCCATGCTAAATATGACTACTCTTTAATATGGAATAATATTTTCATTGTATTTAAGCAAAAGCATGACATGGCAAAATTCAGTTCCTTGAGTATTATAGGAGAAGTTGTCCAAAATTGACTACGATCAAAGTGAAAATCCTGGAAACAACTAATCCTTACTGTTTCATTCACAGTAATAGAAGTAAAGATAATTCATCACCACATCAAATTTATACCTGAAAATACCATTTGAGATTAATTTTAAAACTAAACTTGTTACTAAGAAAAAGTCTCAGCTTTGTTTACTGTTTCACTGGAAAGTACTTCAGCTGAAGCAGTAAGAATTACATGAAAACTTATGTGCCTGGCTGTCATTTATAAAGTAGTTAAAGTTTCGTACTCAGTTGCCTTGTGTGGTTTAAAAGCTGTTATGTTAGTTTTATGTGATTATTCCTTTCTCTATTTTTTTCCTAACTTGGGTGTGTCCCACTTCCTAAAATTATTCAGGAGTAATTGATATTTGATATTGTTTAGAGGTTTCTTTAACTGTTCTAATTTCCTGTTGATAGTATATTTAAGAAAGATATGAATGAATGTATTTATTTCAGTTAATATAGAATGTAACTTCCTCTGGTTTGGGCAGTTCTGCCTTACATGCTATTTTCAGATCTGGTTCCCAAGTTCAGATATATCACTTTATAACTTTTCCCAAAACCTACTCTTGTCAATGATTAAACTGAAGATCAGGCTTGACTGCTTAGCTTTGAAGGAGTCACATTACCTGTTTTAAAAAAAGTCAAACCAACCAAACAAAAAAACTCCCTCAATTTTAAGAAGAGTTCCATTAGAGTTGAAGGTTTCTTCTTGATTGTTTGGAAAAATAATTTCAGTCAAGTTAGTTATTGTCATCATGGCATATTTTTGTAATATTAGAAAATACTTTTTTACTTCAAAAATATAATTTGTTTCTTTGATCAGCTTTTATTGAGCATTTTAAAATGCTTCATTTGGTAAAGATGAATACTGGTCTAGCAATTAAATTTTACTTGTAGAAAGAAGGTGTTTGGAGAAATGTTAAATGATTCAAATGCTTTTCTGTCTAATCCAAGTTCTGAGTCATTTGCTGTTGGGGGTGGTTTCATGTGAATTTGTGGTACAGCATCAAGTCTACAGATGTGCCCTCTCAGCCCCTTTTTTCTTAAATAACCTTAAAAGCATTTCAGATCAGTTTCCTTATGAGGGGAGTGTAATGAAAGTGTAGTGGATAATAAATGAATGCAGCGTTTTCCTTTGTTTTTTACAGGACCACCCCCTCCCCTTCCACCATTGCAGCCTGCTGGCATGGATGCCCCCCCAAACTCAGCAACCAGCTCAGTTCCTACTGTTGTTACCACGGGTATTCATCACCAGCCGCCTCCTGCTCCACCCTCTCTTTTTACAGCAGGTGTAGTACTGAGGCTTTGCCCACAAGGTTTGCTAAATAGAATAACATTGATTCATATTATACTGTACTTTATAGAGATTATAATGTCATAGTTTGGGAGAATAAATTTGTATCGTATAGATTGTGACAGTAAATTAACTTTCTTCTTTTCAGACTTAATTCAAGATGTAAAGTAAAATTTGCCTATAAAGTGTGAATTTTGACTGGAGAGTAATATTTTCATTGTGTTAAAGCAGAAAACTTGGCATGATGGTTTTTTATGATAGTGGTTATACAAGTCTTTTATTGTAACTCTATATTGTAATTAAATTAAATATTATATCTGAAAGCTTAAGGGTTTTAACTGCAATTTATTTTAATTAGACAATTTCTTTGTTACCAGAAACGTATGACACAGATGGCTATAATCCAGAAGCTCCAAGTATAACAAATACTTCAAGACCTATGTATAGACATAGAGTACATGCCCAAAGACCAAATTTGATAGGACTCACATCAGGTGATATGGATCTACCACCCAGAGGTATGCTCTCAAAGCTATACTTAGTTTAGCTGATTTTTTTACATTAATGCAGGTTGAGGAACTTGGCAGAGAATACTGGAAAATACAGCATTTTCCTAAAATCTTCTGGAATTAAGAGATGTTTAGTTGAATAGGAAACTATGTCTATAATTGCTTTGTGCATTTTTACAGGTAGAATGAAATCTCTTGCTAGAGTATTGCAGTTTAGCTGTAGTAACTGGTCACTTTGTATATCTTTTGTACAGAAAAATGTTAATGTTTCTGTAGTAGAATCTCAGGATGATTTTTGCTTATAGAGGAGGGAGTCATTTTTATCTGGTAGCAGTTTTATGCATGAATAATCTTAACATCACAGTTCCTGTGGTCCTGAGAAGAAGCAGCAGCACACAAAATAAGAATGGAAGAGGGATAAAACCATTTTTAATGTGGTTTTTATTTGCACTTGTATGTATTTCTATTTAATCTTACTATGTTTCTGTTGGTGTATTTTCAGTGAGGAGTCCCCCAGTGTGATTCCTGTTCTTCAGCAAAAGTGACTCCTTTCCCAGTCCATCCATAAATCTTGCTCCTAGGTGCTATTGCCCTGGAGTAATGTGCATTTCCTATCATGACCATTTTTGTGTGTGCCATCTAATAGTAGAATGGAGGTGTTAGCTGGAGTGGTGTGAGCCTCAGAGTATTGCATGGGACATTGTGAATCATTGTGAATCAGAGCACAGTCATCTCGAGGCAGATGCCTTCTGTCACACCTCTTTTGTTTTCTGTATGTGTGATGTTACTGTGACAAAATGAGTGCTATTAGCTATTTTGATCTGTCACAACATCTGTTGATAGTTAAGAAGTCTGTGACCAAGGTTTGATTCAGTCAGAACAATAATCATAGTAATTTCAAAATAAACAATTGTGCTTTTCAGTGCAAATTCAATGTGAGCAGAATATTTTTTTACAATCAAATGCACAGAAAATAAATTATAAAAAAGTAAAATCTTCTCATCTATTTACAGAAAAACCTCCTAATAAAAGTAGTATGAGAATAGTGGTAGATGCTGAATCCAGGAAAAGAACAATTGGTGCAGGGGATGGTGGAGTTCCTACAAAGAAGACTTGGTTTGACAAGTGAGTGACTGTTAACACAGTGTTGGCTTAAGAGCTGGAATTTCATTAACTGCTTTACTGAAATCTGAAACATGTATATATGTATATATTTAAATTGCAAGCAAGTGAAACTGAGTACACTGGTGGTACTAAAGTAAGTCATACTATAGTGTGAGCTGTATTTATTTGACTGTCTTCTATCAAAGGTAGTATACAGATAGGTGAAGTTTCTTTGGATGATACTAAGATCTGTTCCTTGAAAGTTGGCGCAATATAAGAAACAGGGAAGCTGCAGTGTGATGGTTGTTAGAGATGACTGATTTTAGTTATGAAATGTGAATTTTATCACTGCTATTTTGATTTGAGTTGCCAGGTATGTTACTGAGAAAAAAATAGAGTGTGCAAGGTTGGAAGGGATTTTAAGAGATTGCTGGGAGTGAGGAAAGCCTTGAAGTAATAGTTATTTGAAACAGTAGTGGGAAAGTTTCATGGAATAACTAAGAAATAGTTTTTGGAAAGAAGCAATGTAAAAGTCAGGAATTACACTGACATGAGAAAATAAATATGAATTATTTCACAGATTTATGTGCTGAGGTGTGCTGAGAATATCAGTGGGGAAAATAGCAGTTGTATGGTGTGTGTGCTGTACTCTCCTTCACTCTTCTAAAATTGCATTATTTTTTAAGTCTGCAGATCTTTGTGTCTCATACACACATGCTTCTGTGTAAGCATATAGAATTTAACATTGTGTTTGCTAGTTTGCTATGGATTTCTGGCTTGATTTTTTATTTGTTGCAGGCAAAATTTTAACAGAACAAATAGTCCAGGTTTCCAGAAGAAAGTGCAGTTTGGAAATGAAAATACAAAACTTGAATTGAGAAAAGTTCCACCAGAACTTAACAACATCAGCAAACTTAATGAGCACTTCAGTAAGTTTGGAAACTTAGTCAACTTGCAGGTAAGAGTCAACAAAGAGAAAGCAATACATTTTGATGTAAAGGTAGTGGTAGTTGCTGAAAGAAGAATGCCATTTTTTTTCCTGGTTCCCTGAAACCCTTAATTATTTTCCTAACTTGTTTCTTAAACAAGATCTCATTGGTTTTAATGATATTGCCATTGAAGAAGCAGAAATAAAATGTTCTAGTAATCTTTTAGATTTTTAACAAATTTGTTCCTCAGAGATAAGACTTTTAAGAGATATCGTTTAAAACATTGAAAATTGATTGCACGTGGGTTTTTCTCACACATTTTATCAAGTTTGGCTATGCTCTCATAAACACTGTATATTCAGAGATAAATTGTAAATACAGAAAACCTGCATTTCTCATCCAGAAGGCAATCCCTGTGACATAATTGCTTTCCATGGTAATGACGGTTTGTCCCTTAAAATTACTTTGTGATTTATTGGAGTCACCCAATAAGCAATTGAAGAGAGAGGAAAGCAGTGAAAGAACTAGGGCCTGACTTAGGCTGATGTTACATATATATTGCAGGCTGCACGTGTAATGTCAATATTTCATACCCAGTCTCTGAGCTACTCAGTGTGACCTTTCACTGTGCTTCATTAACAACAAGTTTCAGGTGCTACCATGCATTTTTCTAAGCCCTTTCTTGTTTGTACTGAGGGCTGGAATGAAGAAGTGCAGCAATATTTTTGTACATACTGATACAGTACAGGATAAACACTCTGTGCCTGTCTGAACACTGGAGGGATTTTAAATCTCTCTTAATTGCTATTAAATATTTCTTAAGCTTTTCTGTAGTTTACCTAAGAATATGGTGTATTAGCAGGCAATATTATTCATTAAGGCAAGTAAAACATGGATGTGTATGGAGAGACAGGTATGTATATGGAGATTGCAAGCTATGCTCTTCTTGCAGAATAAAATCTTGGCTTTGGAAGCTAAAATGATGTGTTAATGCTCAAAGGAGGGAAATCAACATGAACTTTGCTGTCTAGCTCTAATATTAGATAGGACATTTACTATCTGACCCCTGCATTTTTCATAGTAATTTTCTTTACTTTGCTGATGCTTCCTTTTGTCTTTCAAACAACTGCTCATATTTGCAAACAGAAATACTGGTTGACTGGGGGTTTTGCTTTACTTTGTTAGTTTGAGGTTTTTTAAACTATTCTTAAAGTTTATTAGCATAAACTCAAGGTTGATTTTGACACCAGGCCTTTCAAACGGGCTCATGAATGGGAAGTATTTATCTAATGACACGTATTGGGATTTGGGTGTAAATTGTGAGCTTCTAAGCCTAAAAGCTAATGATTTAATGATAATTTAGACACAAATGAGAATCCTCTGTGTGGTAAGTTTTGTTCTTCTGTTTTAAATCTTAGGTTGCATATCAGGGTGATCCAGAAGGTGCCCTTATTCAGTTTGCCACCCATGAGGAAGCAAAGAAAGCTATATCAAGTACAGAAGCAGTATTAAATAATCGTTTTATTAAAGTTTATTGGCATCGAGAAGGCAGCGCACCGCAAATCCAGACTACCACACAGAAGGTAGAGGATCTAAGTCTGTTTTAACATATTATGTAAAAAAGAATCTTCAAAACATTTTTAATAGACTGTTTATATCAAGTAAACTAAGTCCTTTTGAAATAATGACTACTTCATGTAATTAATTTCCAAAGTCACTCTTCAGTTGTAAATTCTTTGACCTGATATGCAACGTTCAGCAGTTGATTAGCAAGATGAGACTGAAGTTATTTAAGGAAAGCTCTTCTGTGACTTTCCGTGTATTCTACTCTGTTATCATGTCAAGCAAGATTTGATGAAGCTCTCTGCTGAATAATGTCTATTTTGCTTTAATTAATATAGGCTTTTTGATTTTTTTTTGGTAAGGATAAGAAAGGCAGCAGAGCTATATTTCTTTTCATGAAAGATGATCTCCATTTTCTTCCATTAGACTCTGGTCTTTCCCTTTCCCTTCCTGTTGAGCATGCGTATTGTTGTACAAAGTAACAGAAGAATTTGGTTTACACATAGGTGTCTCTGTGTATACACACATAGATCTGAGGACTTGCAAACAGCAGTGGAAAAGAACTGCATTACAGAGACTGATTTTCTAGGAAGGTATCAGGGATGTTTTTAAGTAGGGAGGTAGTTGATGATCTCTATGATATCCAGGGATAGAATGTCTGGGAATGGATTGCAGGTGTATCACAAGAGGTCCAGAGTGGGCATGAAGCGTTTCTTTGCTGAGAGAGTGGTCAGACAATGAAACCAGTTTTCTAGAGGGGTGGCTGATGGCCCCAAGCCTGTCACTCTTTTTAAGAGGTATTTGGACAGAATCCTTAACAATGTGCTTTAAACTTCTGGTCAACCCTGAACTTTTGGTCAGCCCTGACCAGACAGTTGGACTAGATGATTGTTGCAGGTCCCTTACAACTGAAATACTCTGATCTACATTTTTTTATTGAATTGCAGAGACACCTTTGGAAGTTGTCATGTTCGTAGCAGCATTGGCAACATTAAAAACAATAAAACAGCAATTACTGTTGTGAAGGGTAGATTTGTAACCTATGTCAGGCCAAATCAGACTTGTCAGCAGTACAGCAGTGGCTGTTCTCAAGCAGAAGAGGAACCTTGGGTTTGCCATGGCTCTCTGGGTTATTGAGTTGAGTCTTCTCAGTTAGCAGCTGGTGTAACAAGTCCTTCAAAATATCTGTGTATCCTGCTCTATTGGATTTGCCATCAGTGTGGAGCAGCACATTCTGCACTTCAAAAATACGAGACAGGCTCTGTAGAAGAAATGGTCACTTAATTATATATGCTGATCTGATATGTGAATGACTTTATTTAGGGGATTCTTTCAGTTGCTGCTCTGAGTTGAGAATTCCTACTTCCTCTTGATGGTGCGTGTCATCATCATTTAGAATCAGTGACCTGATTTTCCATGGCAATCCTGCTGTACAGCATTTTAGCAGTTTTCTTTCCCACCTTCTTTGTAAGAAATGCCCTGATTTTTATCTTCAAAATTCGGTTTTAAATGACATCTATCTCACTGTCTTCCCTGTTATTATCCTTTAGATTTTATCAGTATCTTTAATACTTTGTCTAAAGTAGTGCTGCTCAAAAAGGGTATTTATTTTCTAAGTTTGATTTTCGTCTCAGCCAGAAGAGGGCAGTGGAGTACGGCATTTGCATTCCTGTAGACATTCCCTCTTACTCAAAGGATAGCTTGGACTATGCTATCAGCTTATTTGCTGATTATGCTGTTCAGAGTATTATTGGAGTATTAACTCTATATTTCCAAACAAGCATTCAATCTATATAGGTCTTATTTGTAGTAGTCCCATAATTTTTAGTAGTGTTAACAGCTTCCAATCACACCACCTTTAGCAAGTTAACTTTGCTGGTTTGAGAATGAATTCCCCTTAGTCCTGGGGACAGTATTAGATGTTCCTGCCTCACCCAGAACAGCCATTTAGCACATGTCAGCAGACTGCATTTTGAAGTCTGTTATCAGCAACAGAAGGCACACAGTAACAAGAAGAACTTTTAACAGAAAATTAAAATTTTAAGTACAACGCTTCTATGTTCTTCTACTCCAAGATATAACATCTAACAAATTATTGAGTCAGTAAACACGTGTTTTTTGTTCATAAGTATTTCAGGAGCATGAATATTTACTTCTCTTTTTGTTGAAATTAATATTTGGTATCATATCTGTGAGTAGTATGGAAGCTTTATACTTCTTCATATACTATAAATACTTATATTTTTGTCAAGATTTCTGTTACATTAATTAATTATGGGTTAATTAATTTCACCTGTATTTGTAATGGCTTCCAACCAGGTTTTGTCTATCAGGCACCAAGACAGGCTTTTGAATTTTGTTCAGTGTAAAGTCAGTTGACTTTTAAATTGTCCCTTCAGTAATATGTGGTCCAGCACAATTGCTTAACCATTGCTATTTTATCAGCAAGATTACTTTGGAAATTCTTTGCTGTAGAATTTCGAGAGAGGTGGAAGTACTTAAGTAATGATGGTGGGAGTCAAGTATAATAAATCATCAAATAAAAGGCTTCTGCCAAGAAGCAGAAAATAATATGCTTTCCACATCTGAGGCAGATAAAACAGGAAGTTCTAGGCCTAAAAGGCAGCACAAAGAGACTTAGGTTAAATATTAAAAAAACATTTTCTAATGCCAAAGTATCCTGAAGCACTTCTGCTTAGAGAGGTGACAGGACCTGTTTCATCTGAAATTTGTAAGAACGAGATAGATAGATACTGTCAGTAATGGCAAAACTGACTTTGCCCTGCAGTGGAGAGAAATGGATTAGGTGACCTTCTGAGAGCTATAAATATGACAGTAAGCTTGCTTGGAAGCATATTTTTTGGTCTTAACCATTGAATGTTTTTGCCGAAGAAAAAAAAAGGAAAGGTGTTAGCTTGTCAGGGTATATCCATTGTAGATTCACAGATTATCTGCTCTCTTTTCTTATTCTTCAGTCCCATGACTGCATGTTTCTTTTTTTTCTATTTTCTCCAAGTTAAACAGAGAGGAGATGAAAAGTGTGACCTATCACTGTAAAAAGTGAGAGTCTTTGTGATACAAGTTTGTATTCTGTTTTTTTCGTAACTAAATAGTTGATGGTGAAAGAGTTGTGAGAGGAATCAGAAGACCTCTTTATTACATTTTATTTTGTTCTAACAGGTAGAATTTAAGTTAAATGTATTCTATTAAATTCTATTAAATGTAAATAATAGAAGTAAATCAGTTGTTTGGTCTCTTCTCTAAGTTGTAAGTGTAGAATGAATGTTATTACAACTCACGCTACACAGATATTCAGTATAACATAATAAATTTCATGAAGTGCTTGTTTATCCCGTCAGATGAATGGTAGAAGGGAAGAAGTGTAAACATAAATTCCATTGTAATTTCATTGTGTACTAACTGAATGACACGTGTAGCAGCCTTCTGTTGTTAATCTTGTGCTGTGCCTTTTGGGGGCTGGGGCGGTGTTGCAGGTGATCCAGCCCTTAGTGCAGCAGCCCACGTTGCCTGTAGTGAAGCAGTCGGTGAAGGAGCGGCTCGGCCCGGTACCTGCGAGCACTATTGAACCTGCAGAAGCACAGGGTGCCAACGCAGAAGTCGCTCAGGTTTGTATCCTAGTGAGGAATTCAGTTGCCTGTTCTTTCTGAAGTAGTGTATGAATGTACCAGTTAGTTCTGTGGTGCAAGTACACATTTACTACTTCAAAGTGCTTCTGCTTACATTGTTAGTGGTGTTTTCCTATTAAAGTTTTCCTCAGTGCAATGATATTTGGCTTTTTTACCTGAGCCTGGTACTTAATTTTTTAGTATTGTAGCTTTTTACATAGTTCAAAAAGAAAAACTGAAAGGCTTTCAGACTGTTTCAGGATTGTTGTGTTATATTGCTGGTGTCAGATTTCAAAATAAAGTGAATCTCTATCCAAAGAACTAAAAGCTAATTTTTTTCTTTATATTTGTATTTTATCTGTTAAACACCTAAAACCATTAGAGAATGAAGCTCTGTATCTAGAAGAGTTTTTAGAATTTGTTCCTCTCCCCTAATAAAAGGAAGAATGTAACCACAGTACCAGTGTGAATAATGACAGAATCTGGTGTGTTACTCCCATTAGAAATAGTCTTTAATGTTTTATTATATTTGCAACATTTCCTTATTAGCATTATGCCACTGCTTTGGTTTTACTTCTGGAAAGGAAGACCGGCACAAATCAGAACACATTTGTAATTTAAATTCAAGCAACTTTCTGCATTTGATACAGATGTAATCTGCAAATAGCAGATTACAGAGCACAAGAGCTGTAGTGTATTTAAAGGGCCTGTGCAGATAATCCTCTGCCAGATAGCATGTCTGGAACTTCTTGCAAAAAATATGTAGGATAATCTTTGATTCCAAATTGGCTTTGTATTTGTCTTACCCAATTATAGACTTATATTAACTGAAAAATCAAATATCTAAAATGAATTTTATTGTTTGAATATTTTTCTTCTACTGTTGCTTAAAAGTTATGATTTTATTAAATATTTTTTTCTAAATTGCTAGTGCCTGTAGTGTACATTTGAACTATAATTATGCTTTGTTTTCTTAGAATGTGACTAAATTATCTGTGAAGGATAGACTGGGTTTTGTGTCAAAGCCAGTTACTCCAACAACTGAAAAGGTAAGAAAATGTTTCATATTCTCTCATATTTATTTTCCGTAGAATTAATTTTTTTATCAAACCCCTTGTGTCAATATTGTTTCATAACTATGAATAAAACAATTTGTGAAGGATTAGTATTAGGAAGTATAATAAGTCAAATCTCAGCAGATGGCTGAATGATTATAAGAAGGACAAAAGCTGCTATTTTGTGGATTTTGTTTAATCTATCAGGTTCCTTTTATTCAGTCATACAAAGAACTGGATATGTTTCATAATCCTGACTTGTTTAGAAGTATACAAAAAAAATTAAAAAATAAATAGATTTTTGACATTACATATGACACTGTAGAACACAGTTCTATAAAATGTTTCTGGTCTTCTGTGACCTTTAAAAGATGATGCTGTAAACATTTACCGTTTTATTTGGTTTTACAATTTGCAGTACTTGTGAAAAGATAAAGGTGGAAATTAATCAGTATAGAAAGGACGAAGGTAAGGGGGGAAAGGTGCATCTGAATTGTGGTTATGAGCTATGTATTTTGGCCAGTGTTTCCAATTTTCAGAATACAAAGTGGTTGATGTGTTTACTATAGTAGCAAAGTTTGTAATGCATGTTTCCAGATCTATTTAGCACTTCAGGGGATAGGCTTCCCCAATGTTCTTAACATTGATTTGAGAAAACTTGTAGTAGAAACACAGAAAGTTTTACCTCGTAACAGGATTCCTCTGTCTAGGTATCTGTCTTTTCTATTGGGAGTTAGCTTGACCTGAAATAAATGAAGCATCCACTATATTTCCCCACACACATCCCCTCCCACCCCTTTTCAGTATGGCAGTTGATGGATTAAGTGGCACCTAACAGGTAAAATTCACTTACATAGAGTGATACTTAACATAGAAAGGCAACAATACTTGAAGTTGATAATATTAGTTGTCATATTAGAGAATGTGTCTTTGATTCATTTCAAGCCAAGCAGTCCTTCTAAATGCATGGATCTAGGCTTCTTGCCTGTATTTTGTTGTTAGTTTGATTAGTTCCATTCTTGGTACTCTAAATTAGTTGCAGATAAATACCTTGCTGTATATTCCTGCTCTACATTTTACATACATAGTACATGGTTACTTTATAAATAGGAAGTCTGCTTCAATCTTGCAGCTTGAATGGAAATACTTTTCCTTATTGTTTAAGAATTGAATTATCCTGAAACACTTTTCTACAAAGAGTAAATTTTATGCTAGAATGTTTTTCTGTTCTGTTGTCTTATAGCACAGATGTGATTTTGCTGAGCGGCTGTTCACTGGATGTGTTGTGAAACAGCAGTTTCCTTTGACATTTTTAGTAGGATTCTAGAACCTGATTTGACTTATTTTTACCTACTACTGCCTCTTTACAAAGAAATACCTTCCTTGTTTGTAGTCATTGTATTCTATAACCATTAGAGATAAAATTATTGACAGCTGTCAAAAAATAGAGGTGTCATGTTGTAGATGATTTTTTTTGTGCCTGATGGAGTGCACAGTTTGACAAGAACTTTACAATGAGAGAAGAGGTGGCTCTTCTTCCCAAAGAGCAGGAAGAAAAGCTGCTGAAACAGTCATTGTGAGACTTTGCAGGATCTGTATAGGGACTTATAACTTGTGGACTTGTGAAGAGATGCACGCTATTCACACTATTGCTTCTCTTGAATAGTATTAAGCGATTTAGAAGACCTTAGTGTTGCATTTGACTTGTCTGTGTTGGTGCTGTGGCTTCTTTCCTTACATCTCCTACATAAAAGAGATGAGGAGATGTAGTTCACTCTGCCCTGAAGACAGTTCAGGCCTAGAGGAATGTGTCAATATTTTTGTCTTTGCTTGATCCTCTGTTTGTTTGTCTTGTAGCCTGTCCTAAAGCTACTTTGTAATAGAAACTGTATGATTCACATATGCATACTTAAATGTTCTTTAATAGATTTATAAAAAAATCCTTCATCTTTGTAATGGCCTGCTTAGAGCATTTTGTACCACCTTCTGTAGTAGCTCATAACATGTGTTGGTTTCTTTTTGCTGTTGTTTTCTGTGCACTGTGTACTCTTGAAAACACTTTACTGTGGGAAGAAATAATATAATATCACACTGAAGTGCAAAGGGTTTATATGAACTGTTCCTGTTGTGAATTCTTCTGAGCTATTGGTCTTTTCTTCCTTTCTGTTTCTTGTCTGTCTCTTTTTTCTCCCCTTCCTGTTGGTGGGCATTTTGCTATTTTATGGAGTGCATGGTGACTAATAGAATCTGCATGCATCTTTTAATTTTCCACATAGATAGAAAGTATTTTTAAACTCCTGGAAATCATACTGATTACAGAAATTTTTCTATTTTCTAACAAGGTGGACAAGATCATATTACCTATATTATCTCAATGACTTAGCTGTGTATTTTTCAATAGTAGCATGCCAAAAACACTCTTTAAGGAACAGGCTCAGAAAACAGTTCAAATCTTCAGATATTGTGGAGAAATGCATAGTATGTTTTAGGGAGATTGTAAAGCAGTTCTCAGTGTTCTCAGTAAGTCATGGAGAAATTTCATACCTCATTACAAATGTAGGAAAGAGAACACAGGAGTCTCTTCCTGTGCTGTATAATGTTGAAGACTTCCTTGTTCTTGAGTTACTTCTTGCTGATTGTGCAAGCTCTACTTTGCACCAACTGCATATGAAAAGAAACTGTTGTCTCAATGTTGGGCCTTAGTCTCTAAAATTATGTTGAACTTTTGTTTGGAAAATTCATGCAGCCATGAAATACTGTATTTTAGACTTCAAAACACAAAAGCAACAGTTACTCTTGCAAAAATCTCAATCTTCTGTTTCCTTAGTTATGCTCAAATACATAATATTTATGTATTTGAAACTTGGAAGTGCATACGAAATCTCAGTGGAGAGGATTTATAAGCTGATGTTGATAGCTTACATATCTGATGTAGTGCTGCCTCTTCAGAAATTGTTTAACTTCAACAACTCCAAATATAATAGCTCCACCAAATTTTTAGATTCCATATCATCAAAGGAGACAAAAGAAAATACGCTTATATATTTTTAAGCACTCATGCGGGTTTTTTAAAAGATTGAAATTCACTGGCAAAAAAATAAAATGATTTCCTCCTATAGGTTTTATCTACTTCTACTGGCTTGACAAAAACTGTGTACAACCCTGCTGCTTTGAAGGCAGCACAGAAATCTTTGCCTGTTGTTTCCACTTCCGTGCTAGACTCTAATGAAGCACAGAAGAAAAAACAGGTAAATTAAATATGCTTCTTTTTAAAATGGACCTAGGTTGGGAACTTGTGGCCTAGAGATAGAGCACTATGTATATTCATCTCAAGAACGTAGATGAAACTTGTTGCAAGATTAAATTCACTATAATGTTTTTTTCCCCCCCCCTCACATATTACAAGAAAATTCAGCATTGTTTTGTTATTTTTCAGTGTATGTTCAGGCAGTGTAAGCAGGTTTAAAACTGTAGAAATTCAAAATGTGAAACACTTTTTCCTGGAATCAGAATCTACACGTTGAGGTATGAATTGTCTGTTGTGAGTGAAAGGGAGTATAGTATAGTCACTGTTCTTCTCTCTTAAACTATTCTGGAGCTGGCCTCTATTATCAGTGCATTTTGTACGTGTGACCAAAATGGTTTCTTCAAGAGAACTGAGAATTTTATGACTGCATTTTGTTGTTTCTAAGCTATAGTTCTTCTGCACCCACTTTTATTTTTACATAGTGCTAGGCTTTCTCTTTTTTATATATGTTAGAAGGGAAATGCAATAAAAATGTATTTGGACTTAATAAGTCAGTTATAGTTTAGCTTGCTTATAATTTTCAGGAGAGCACAGCAAAGCTCCTTCTTCAGGTTTATTCTTATCATTTAGAGAAACTGAATACAGGACATTGTTTGCCTTACTGTTTTTTAACCACAAATTACGAGTTACAATACTAAGATTACATCCAAACGTAAGTGTTGAAATCAGTATAATTGTTAAAGATTTTGGTCAAGTAAAATTTTGCTAAATTTCTGTAATTTATGTCTAATGTCATTTGAACTAGCAGTTTGTAGCTGCACGTGAATTTTGCCACTGGTCCAGAATTTATAGAAAGCAGTTCTGATTTTGAGATTTCATTTAATGTTTGTCCCCTAACACATGTTTTTAGAATTAGAGCCTTTACTTTTCAAGTTAAGATGCTAAATGCCTGTAAAATGGCAAAAAACTTGTAATAAAATTTTTGACTCATCATAACAGCTGTAGAGGGTTTTTTGAGAGAAGACAATGAAGTTGTGCCTAAGTGATTGGCTCCTTTTTCATGTGATCTTGTGCTCCTTCCTGCCTTCAGAGATTTCTGTTACAATATACCAGTACTTGTGGAAAAACATTATTTGTGGGACTGACTCCCTTCTTTTCCTCCTGTCTCCCTAGCTTTTTTTCACATTCATCCCATTATCTTACCTTCCCTTTCCCTTCAGAAAAGTGATTGCACACTGTATTGAAAAACAAACATTTCATGCAGCAGAATTTGTCAGTATTTGGGAAGACATACAGAAACTTGACTGCTATTTATTTTTCTATGGCTGCTGTGGATTTACAATCTTTGTATAAGATATTCCACTTGCAATTGATCCCAGTTGATCATCTTCTGCCTCTCCTCTCCTACTCCATGAAATACGTTGATATCAAAGCTCTTAAGGGTTTTCTACTGTCTAGGGCTTCTGTATCTGAGAACAAGAAGCAGCAGCTTTCTTACAAGCACCATAGTAGCATGGCAGGGGTGGCATCTCATCCTGCTTCTCATTTGGAGTGCAGTGTTGTCACTTACTGATCCGTTTCAGTTCATTTTGATTTGCCCATTGCCTGGTCAAGGTTCTGTTGTTGGCAGATGGAGTAGCTGTACTGTTGGTTCCCAGTTAGAGTGCTCATACACAAGAGGTGCTTTTCCTTGGGTGACGCTTCATGTTTAGGGGAAAAAAAAAAGGGTTTTTTTTACTTGTAAAAGTTCTGGACCCTGTGTTTTAATTGATGGGCTTGATTTACAGTTGCTTTCAAAATAATTGTGCTCACGCATTTAAAACTTGCATGCTGTACCTCTTGAGGTAGTGTAATATGTTGCCTTTCAGCTTTCAGTGGAGTTATGTAAAGTGTTACTTTATATGTGAGCAATAATAAAAGTCTTCCCAGCACAGATCTAACTAAAAAAGATAATTAGATCTTTCTTTAATTTGGTGATGTGTTATATTCTAAAACATAGTTGGAATTATCAGTACCTTGCATTTCCTGTTACTATTTTTTCCCCTGTTATTGTAAGTTACTACTGTATAGTTGTCAGTCATAGTATATTATTCTGGCATTAATGCTTCAAAGTCTAGAAACTTTCTGTAATCTTTTTATGCTTCTAGGAAGCACTGCGACTTCAACAAGATGTGAGGAAAAAGAAGCAAGAAATCTTGGAGAAGCACATTGAAACACAGAAGGTAAAATACTGGTATTAAAGACAGTCACCAATTCAGTTACAAAATCTCATTTCAGTTTAAAATATTTCAGGATTTGTAAGAATGAACAAAAAAAAGTCTATAAAATAAGCATTCTCTTAGAATGGCATTATCGTAATATTTCAAGTTTATAGTTTTAATCTAACTTGTCCTATTAGTTCGCTGAAATAAAACCCTATAAGCTCATTCAATTTTATGTCAAATTTAATTGATATTGCCTAATTTGGGAGCAACATGTATATGTTTGGGAGAAGGGAAAGCCTAAGTTCTGTTCAACAAGAGCGGGAGGGAATGACGTAGAAAATGATGCATGACTGCACTTAGGCTTAGGAAGAGAAAAAAAGCCAAAGTGTCATTTAAGTTGAATAAAATTTTGAAATAATTCAAGTGTTAAGTGAAGCAAATCTGTCCAAGTGAATTGGAAATATCAGATGTTCATTTGGAAATGAATCAGAGATTCGGACAAAGATTTTCATTTATACAAACTGTTAAAGGTACTATGCATTGATTTGTAGGTCCAAGCAAAAGAAATGCAGTATTTGTTTTTTCCATTAGTTATAATTACCACTGGAAAACAAGTCTGTATTAGTAGTTGCTGAGTAAAAAGACTTTTTTTTTTTCTGAACTGGACAGATGCTGATTTCAAAGCTGGAGAAGAATAAAGCCATGAAGTCAGAAGACAAGGCAGAAATAATGAAAACACTGGAAATTTTGACTAATAGCATTACCAAGTTAAAGGATGAATTAAAAGGTGTATCACCAGGAGGAGGGACTCCTTTAAAAAGCATGAAAACTAAAACTCAGGTACTCAAGTTTTGGTCAGCTTTTCAATAGACGAATTCACATGTTTGTTTCAGAAGAATAAAACTAAGTAGTCCCATCAGCAGTTTTTAAAACCCAAACTGGTTTAGTTTTTAGGTCCTCTTTGAAGTGAGGTTTATTTTGCCTTCTTATCAAAGGAGCATAGTATAGTTAGGCAGCACAAATATCCTCTGGTCAGGCTTTATACACAAAACAAACTACTGGTATGTAATTTCCTGTGACTCTTTGTGTCACGGAAATTTGTTAATATGGTAATATTTAAAGATTAAAGATTATACTGCTCAATTTTCCTTTGATCTAGATGCCCATATTTAGATTTTACCTGTGAGAAGTACTTTTCCCTCAGCTTTTTTTAGTTCATCTCATCACCATAACATCTTGAATTTTTATTGTATGTATCTTTAGAAAAAATTCCATTAGCTTTGGCTTTGCTTGGTAGTCTAAAAGGTTTGACATCACAAAGCTCAGATTAAGTTTTACCTTGCCATGAAGGCTCCTAAGCTTGTGCTTTGTTTGTTTTTGGAGGTGGCAACTCAGTGTAATAAGCAGTATACCTGCAAAGTTACAGTTTTTTACTGAACAATTGTTACCTTAGTACAGAATGTGAACTGTGAGCTAATAATTTACCATAACAATTTCTTAGATGCAGAAGGAGTTACTAGATACTGAACTGGATTTATACAAGAAGATGCAAGCTGGGGAGGAAGTTACTGAATTACGACGAAAATATACAGAGCTGCAGCTGGAAGTACGTTTGTGTTTCTTTTGTAGCAATTAACTTTTAATCAAATATTTTCCTTGATGTTTATTAGCTTGCATATCGTATCATGAACTCTTTTATCCAGAGTGCACTATTAAGTTGCCTGTAGATGGAGACATTTAGCAATAATGTTTTAAAAAAACACTTTATTGCAGTGGAATTGAGAAATAGTATTGTCTCTAATTGCAATTGCTGATCTGTTTAAATTCTGTAACTATTTAGATGACATGATATTTTATAGATTTGTGGGTATCAATGCTTTCTTGAGAATGTGGAGTGTTTTTAAATTGACGTTTAACAAATAACCTTGTTGCCTGAAGATTGTTTTGTGTTTGACCCAGACAAGTTAAGAAATAGTGCCTAATCTTTTGTTCCTAAGTGTTAGCATCCTTTTAATGAGATTATCAAAAAGCCTGAGATGCCAAAAGTAATATTATTACAGTGTTGGTTTCAAGAGGAGAACTTAACAGAAGCAAATAGAGTGTTTGAAGAAGTATTCCATGTGTAAACACACAATTTTTTCTTCAAGTATTTAATTTGAAAAAAAATTGAGATGGCTGTACAAAATTCTTCATATGTGTGTCTAGTTTTGAGAAACTATGAATACTGTGAGTGTTATTCTGTGTTACATTGCACTTTCTTGCAATATATTCTTGAATCACTTGATAATCTTATTTTTTTACTGTTAAGCAGGGCTGCTGTGTCACTTAAATCGCTCTTGTCTTAGTGAAGTTTAGTCATGTCTTATGTATAACTGCACACAAATACAGTGCACATACATGTGGCCAAGTTGCATTAAATCCTTACTTTAAAACTAAGTTGTGCAGCTTTGGTAATTGTGAAAATAGTTTTGCTAATAGATCAAGCCAATTGAATAGAGATGATACAAAAGCTTATGTTAACAGTATATTTTCTGATGGTGAGTAGTACTGTCTAAGTGTACTGAAAGCTTGTATATAAATTCTGCATCTCATAAAACAAGTGAATTGTAAAATGTGACATGTATAAGTGACATGTAAAATAGGAAAAGTAGGTGCACATTTAAGATAAAGTTGCATCATAGCTGAGTGCACTATTCCTACTCCATCTCTAAGTCTGTTTGTATTTTAATTTAGGTAAAAAAGAGCTCTTTCAGGAAAGTAATATTTAAATGAATTTTCTGAAGCCTTTAGCAAATACCAGCAGAAGTAGATGGAGAAAAACAGGGTCATCAGTAATGCACACTTATGTTTCAGGGAACAGCATGAAATATATCCCTTGCCCAGATTACAAGAGGCATATGAGGTTTTTTTCCCTTGATGTTTGTTTGATTCTTCAGTATTCTTAAAAATTCTTCTAAAAACTTTTATTTACACATTGTGCTTGTGGCTTTGACTCCCACAATATTTAATGTGTTTTTTCTTTGACTCATAACCTGTTTCTCTGTTCCAGGTGACCCTGACTTTACTGAAAGAAAATCCAAGTAGTTTACAGCTTGTTTGTTGAGTCAGCATGCCCTGAATTACTCACTTAAACATTTTAAAGTGCTTAAAAAACCCCAAACAAAGAACAAAACTGAAAAAACCCAAACGCCTCAGGATTATGTTTATAAAAAAATAAAAAGCAAACTATATACTATTATAAAATTATCTGAATAATTTAATGAATAAAGCCATAAGAAAATTATCTCCTCATGGGTGGCATCACTGACATGGATTAAAGTAGTGCCATCACTGCTTGAGTTTGTAAACACTGTAGGATTTATTAAAAGTGTGATGATTTCATTTAACATTTGAGTCCTATGGCAGATGTATTTGGGTTCAAAAAGGTGTATTTTCTTCCTGTAAACATTGAAATTAGATACCTGAAAGTGGTCTTTCAAAGCTTAAAGTAACTTTTTGAAATTATTTTTTAAATGACTGTCCCTGTCATTGGCCTTTTTTATAGTTCTTGAAGAGCATATGCTAGTTCTTTAGAAGGGGTACACAGGTACTGTGGAAATGGAAATTTTTGAGTACCTAGAGCCAAGTGTTCATTGGATACTTTGTCCTTGGAGGTGCTCCTTTAGAAGCCTTTGTTTTGTATCTCAAAATTCTGTGAGCAAAATAATTCTGGTCAGAATAAAGGTCCTGCCTAAACTTCAGAGACAAATGCATAAGTAAAGAGACTAATTTAGTAGTTAGACACCATATCAAGAAATTTTGATAATGAAATTTCAGTTATACAGCAGTTGTTTTTTCCTGTGAGGAGTTAATCTTCACAGATAAGGGCTCTTTTGCTACTTGGTTCTTGTTTCCTATTTCTATCCTATTATTGGTCTGGTAATAATTGACCTTTAGATAATTAGCTTTTGAATGTTACTTAAATGTTCACCTTCTGTTATTTTAAGACCTGCAAACTGTTCTTTCTGGGGCTTTCTTAGGGATGTGTTTTTAGAAAACATCAGTATATGTGTTTGTTAATTCTATCTAAACGTGTAGACTGTGAATTTTAACCTATCAATTGTTACGTGTAAACATCGTAGGCTGCCAAGCGGGGGATTCTCTCTTCGGTGCGCGGCAGAGGGGTTCACGCCAGGGGCCGGGGCGCAGCGCGCAGCAGAGGCAGAGGGATCCGGGGCCGGGGCAGAGGCAGAGGAGTTCCTGTGCACGCCGTGGTGGATCATCGGCCCAGGGCGCTGGAGATCTCCGCCTTCACTGAGAGCGACAGGGAAGATCTTCTGCCGCATTTTGCGGTATGTCATAATTGCGCTCTTTTTTTTTTCCTTTGGATAACATCTTTCCATTGAATCACTTATTTTCACCGAATTCAGTTCATCTGGAAATATTGTCTAGGAATGAATCTTTAGCATGATATGCAGAGGAAGCAGTAGGAGAAGGTAAAACAGGTAATAGACTATTGCTTCAACTAGTTATAGCTCTAATCACATAGCATTTACAAGGCTTTTTTTTTTCCTACAAAGACAAACGGCTTGTAATATTTATTTGCTCAAGACAAATTTTTTATATTTTTTTAGGTACAAAAAGATAAAATAATTGAAGGGATGGTGAGAACAAAGATTTATTGCCAAACTTTCAGTACCTGAAGTCAGTCTGTCTTTGTTGAAGTACCTTAATGGGTGCTTACTGGAAATTTTCTTCAAACATTTTCCATGCTTTTGCCCAACTTTCTGAATTTAAGAGTCAGAGTAAAAATTGTGTACATCTTGAAAAGGCATCCAAACATTTCTGTCTAATCATATACTTGAGCTTAAGAATTCAGATATTTTCCTACTTTTTTTTTTCTATTTTCAGTCTAAAAAATGATAAAATGACATACATAATTTTTAGCAAATTTTTGTTTGCAAATGTAATAGTGAACAATCAACATAAATTTATAAAACCACTTATCCTCCAATTAAAAAAAAAAGAGTACAATAAAAGCAAATTTGTTTATTTTGTGGAATAAATGCTAAGAATATAATGTGAATCTCCATCTGTGCAACCCTCTTTATTTGTTTGGGGTTTTTTCCCCAGCATTCAGTTGCAGTGGTCCTTTCTGAAGGGAGAAGTCTAGGAGCCAGTTCGTCCACTAAATTCTACTCCAGTCAGTGTACTTAATATTTCTTGTCAGGCAGTCATGCAAGAAGCTTTAAAAAAAAAATCAAACAAGGACCTGTCTCTCTTTGTATAGGAAACTGACTATCTTTAACAAGCAAAAATGTTAATCAAAAAGAATCTTAGTAACATGAACAAAGACAAATCCATTCACAGTGTTAGTAGGATAACTGAGAAAAAAAATTATTATTCAATTTTGCAGGTTGCAAGTTTGATGTTTTAAACTTGCTTCAAATTCCATTGGAAATGCTCTGAGCTGTATTGCTGGTTTTGTGATGTGATACCACAGTCCTCTGCACATCAGCAGTGCAGTCCATCTGCACAGATGTGGTTTTTTGCTTTAATAGCTAACTCATGTTATTAAGATGCTGAAATACAGTAAAGTTTTCAAACTTTTTCTGCGGCTCCTGTAGAAATATTTCTGTGGAAGAGTTTCATAATAGACTAATGTAATCTTTTCAAGATCCCATCTTTCTAATCAGAAGAGAAATACTGAAGCAGAGAGCAGCCTGTTTCTATAATATTTTTACCTCGTACCTATAGGAATTGGGAAATCCAGAGACGAGAGCCATTTGATGGTTTAGAAGTGCAAGCATGAGTAACTGTATTCCTGGCTAGGACTAGTACTCTGGCATTTAGACTGAAGTATACACTGTTCTAGTTTTCTACTTTTTTTTTTAATGATGTTTTATTTAGGACTGCATTTTTAGGGGTGGGAGAACTATTTTACTAAACTTTTTTTTGTTGTTGTTTATTTATCAAAAGCAATATGGTGAAATTGAAGATTGCCAGATAGATGACTCTTCTCTCCATGCGGTGATTACTTTTAAAACAAGAGCAGAAGCTGAAGCTGTGAGTATAGTCTTTCTTGATAATACACTGCAGCATTCAGATACTTTCTGTTTATGTTACATTTCTGTATTTGATTAAATGTAATGCTGTTAACTATTTTAAAACTATTGACACAAAAATGTAAATTAAACACAAATGTCTGGACTGTATGGCACTGAAGTACTTAAGAAATTTAATTTATAGCAAAGCGAGGTGCAGGATGTAAGAGGAAAATTAAGAGAAACACTTAGAAATTTATATTTAGATGTCTTGGTTTATCTTCATTTAATTGCCAGGTTTTTTCACCTGAAGACTTGGTACCCTCATAGTCTACCTGTAATTTTCACTGACATCCTGCAGAGTCAACCTATATATTTATTTGGGGATCAGTTTGGTTTACCTTTGTCTGAAAACCTCTGGTGCTGTAAATGGGATTTGAACTGATATTTTTTCCCCCCTTTTAGCATATTTTTAGAAATATATGGACTTACAGAAGCATAGAGTTGCAGAAGTAACTTTTAGAAGCTAAAATCTAGAGTTGACTTAGATTATAATTTGCTATCATTACATATGGATCATCAGAACTTAATACATTTGGCTCAGCAGGCCTCCTGCCTTACTTGGTCCATGGTGTAGGCATATAATATAGGTATATTATGTAATCCTGAACAAATTAATGAACATAGTTGTTCTACAAAAGCTTTTTTTCCTTCAAAATCCTTGTGTCACTGTTGGGATGGAGTAATCCTGAAAATAGTAGGGACTACAGAAAGAGTGGATTCATATTTGCAGTATTGCTGTATGAAAAGGTTTCAGTATATTTTTATATTTTGCACAAATTTTATCTTGTGGCGTTTACCTGAACACAGTTTTCATACCTGGCCAGACTATTCTCTTTTCATCTTGAGACACCAGTGAGGTGATTGACAGAAAAAACTGCTATTTACAATGCACATTAACCACGGGGGACAATAGCTTTGAACACTCAGAGTATCATTTATGGTTAGAAATTTTGATATCCATGTGCCAAAGATGTTTTAGAAAACACAGAGTTAGTTTTGTTTGTGAAACTCTTAGCTATAGGAATGATGAGCACTAACTGTATGGAGATAGTATTTATTCTGTAAAAAAGCAGGTAAAATTAATGGTACATGGTGGATACTAACTGATAGTGGAAAGCTAGTATTGCACAGCTGTATTGTAGGAACACAGTTCAACAGTGAACAAAAGTTCTGTTCAAAGATAAAAGCTGCTGTAATTAGTATATTCATAAATTAATGGAAATAAACTTGGGATTTTAGTTCTGGTGCTTCCTGGTATTGGGTACTTCCTTTTGCAGTTTCATATTCTTTGACATTGTAGTTTACATAAGAAATACTTTTAAGTGTGGAGAGAAAGTTCTGCTTCCCTGAAAATAAAAATAGGTCACCTAGAACAATAATCTGTTTTTGTGGACTATCCAAATAAAGTCTTTACTTCTCCCAGATGGAGTATGATTCAGTGCAAGGATCAGGATCAGGATTCATGATCAGTGTTTGAGATCTCCATGTTTTAGTGAGCATTAAAACATTTAACTGTCAACTTTGTGTTTGATTAGACTTTGTGTCTAATTTCACCTTCATTTTTAAAGGAAGATTTTATGAAAACTGGATTCAATCAAATCTAGGCTGGTAGTTTGGGAAGTTGTAGAAGGTAATCATTAAAAACATCTGCTGAGGCAAATTGTGAAGTAAATGCACCTAATGTTTTACCTTCTTAAATGAAAATAGACCTAGACTTTATGATCATGTATGTTCTAGCCTAGAAGGAAGAAGAAGATTCTCTGTTGTAAAACATTGCATTTTTATGTAGTAGTAATTTCTTGCAAAGATTACAAGTTATTTCTGGACCTAAATGTCACTTATAAGTACTTCTAAAAATTCCAGTTGTGTGACATTGTGATGAGACCATGGACAAAAAACTCCTGAGCTGCATTTTAATAAGCATAGAATCTTTTAAATTTATCATAAATTTATATGTACAGATTTAAAATTTATACCTGGGGACTTTAATATCACACAATTCATGTTCAGATGTCATTGAACATGTAATTGTTTCTACATTTCACATTATGCTGTACTTTCAGATTGTACTATAAATCTTTTGTGACCATGACGGTTATTTCGGAATGTTGCTAACACTGATTTATGCTCATTCATGTTACTTTAATTTGAACATACTATTTCTAAAGCAGACACTTAATGCAGCTGGTACTTAGAAAGACATGAATATCCCATAAGTTAAAAATTTTTACATTTAAATTACAACAGCTTTACAGGAAGTGGAACGTTTTCCAGTAGATTAAATTGTAATCACAAAGGGGCTTTTTTTCAGTTGTTTGGTTGTTGGGTTTTTAAAAATACGTTAAATCATTTGTAGGGATGTCTTACTTCTTCCAGTAAATTATGCATTAACAGTTTTGTGTCTGTCTTTGAAAGGTGAGGAACCCAGCAAAATAATACTTGAAAACCAGGAAGGTGTTGGTTCAGTATGTTACCCACATTATGGAATGATTTATGGTTTTCAAAGCTTATTTTCTTCTGAATGTATTTTCATCATTTTCCTCAAAGGATGTATGAATTGCATGTGCAGTGAATCAAGTTGTTTCATTTAACCTAGTAACAGTACTTCAGTATGAACATATTGCAACTTAGACTTTCTTTTGTAGTCACCTGTAACTAAGATAGTTGAACTTGTTTTAGGCTGCAATTCATGGATCTCGTTTCAAAGGACAAGAGCTGAAGTTGGCATGGAACAAGCCTGTTGCTAGTATGTCAGCTGTTGAAACAGAAGAAGCTGAACCTGATGAAGAAGAAGTAAGCTTGCTTTTTCTTTATTTTCTATTTTAATTTTTCTTTTTTAAGATGAAATAATACAACTTTTTCAAAAAGAAAATTTATCTGTGGATTCATAATTGTATTTTTTAATCTAACTCACATTTTGATATCTGAAAATAGATTTCTGTATATTTCTTGGGGTTTAGGGTGTTGGAAGTCTAGATACTTTGCTTTTGCTTGCAGAAATATTTCATTTCTTACATAACAAAAAACTTTAGAGGATATAGCTAGAAATTGGAAGGCACAGGTTTGAACTTATATGAGATTGATTATTTTGTCCAAAACATGGGTTTGTGCCATCTGCTTTTGGCACTAATTTCTTAGAGGATCATATTTTGGACTCGAATTTTACTTTATGGATATGGCTCAGAGGTGAAGGAGTAATTCAGAGCATTTTCTGACTTCACTGAAAGTGATCTTAAGTACCTTTGCTGAATGTTCATCTTCATCATGGTCCATAAGAGACACTAAAGCCTTTTCCAAATAATCCTAATTGAGTAATGTAGGAATAGTGGGGCAATATGTATTGATGCAATCTAACTCATTACACTCAAAATACCTATGTTTGTGAATTCGGAAAAGTAAATGTCACCTGGGTATAAAGTCAAGCAATCTTTTTCCAAATTTATTTACTGTCAGTTAACTGTATCCACATAATTGGCATAGAAAAGTTTAAGTAGAAGCACACCTTGACTTACTTGATGACAATATTTTGTCCACATCTTTTTACTGTGGCCTTCTGGTGGATCTACCATAGAAGCAGCTTCACAGGTTTGCTTTGATGCAACCAAATTTGGTTAGTTTTCTTACATTGGTGGTGTTCATTTTCTGTTTTTTTTCCCGAAGAAAGCCACTTTGTCTGCTGACTTCCTGTCTCCAAAAATGCCAATTTGTTTTTTGTGTGCCAGTTGAAGATAGGTACCTCTCACATTAGACATTTGTGCATTCCAGTTTACTGAGTGCTACTTTCCTCACGTACACAAACCTCAAGCATTGTCAGATGGTCATGAGCTGTGAGTGAACAAGAGACTATATTATGGAATCTTCAGAGCATTGTAGGTATTTTGTCACATCTCCTTCAGGGAAGTACTGCCGTGGAAGATCAACAGCAGTGTGTTGATGCAAGGAGTCTCCATTTTTGAGAGGTCTCTTTTAGTAACCACTTCACTGAGACTTTTTGTGTAGTGAAGGAAGGGCATGATGGGATAGGCAATCATTTCAGCAGAGTAAAGCAAGGAGTGTACAGATTCATTGGTATGTGAACTACAGAGAGATCTGTCTTTTAACTGCCTTAGCTAATTATTCTTGTGGAAAATACCTAGGAGTTGAACTTGGATCAAAACCCTTAGCTCTTCATGGGTTTTGTCTGCTCTGCTCCTTACTTAATTTGTTTTATAGCAGCAGTTGTAAGTACATAAAAAGTTTTTCTTCAATATTCCATATCTATAATGCCATGTTAGTTCAGCTGAGTACCATGCTAGAGAAGGTAGCAGGCTTAAGACTTGAATAAAAGTGAGTACTTTGTATCAAAAAAAGAAAAAAAGCTATATAGTTCAACTGAGTGAGATTCTTAATAACGAAACAGGTTTCCCATTCCATTATGTGAATAAGAGGAAAGTCTTTTG
Organism: Molothrus ater; assembly: GCF_012460135.2. Classification (NCBI taxonomy): domain Eukaryota; kingdom Metazoa; phylum Chordata; class Aves; order Passeriformes; family Icteridae; genus Molothrus; species Molothrus ater. The sequence goes on from NC_050479.2 coordinate 48,414,283, forward strand.
GACTTGAGCACTTTAGAAAATCCCTGGTGAGTAGGCAGCTAATTATAAAAGCGTCTGGTATTCCTAGATGCCTTATGTTCTACACCTGGATGCCTAACACAAAAGTTGACTCTGCTGAGTCAACAGTTGATCCCTAAGAGTATAAAGTGTAAGTAGAGATAAGCTTTTAATCATCAGGGGTTTGCAGTTGAGGGACCTCTTGAGTCAGAGATATGATGTCTTTAGTTAAAAGGCCTTGACATGTGTTTATTGTATTAATTTAGCTGGTTTCTTTAGAATCTGAGTATCATCTGTAATGTCCTATATCAAGGAATGCTAGTGTTCAACTATGTGTACCCACATGTTCTCTCTTCACTTTCTTTAAGATACTTAATGTGCAGGGACACTGTCATAGTTCCCCTCAGTTATTTATCTCCCTGTAGTTGTTCCCCTCTATGGAAGCCTGGCTTTTTGATCATCTGTACTACCACTCAGTCTTGTGCTCTGTAGAGTTCTGCGCTGTGCACTGCCCAGGACTACTTCTCTTTGACTGTGTTGTATTTTAGCTCACTGAACATCAGAGAATACCAGGAAAGAATCTTAAGTCCTCAGAAAGCTTCTGTGTTTTAGTCAGGGTCAGACTATGCAGGCATACATTGATAGACAGGTAAGATGTCAACAGAGCTCCTTTTGAAACAGTGTTTTCCATATGCAAGAGTAATGAAGATAGTAGTTTCTCTCTCAGAAGACTTCATAATTTTGCAAATCAACCTTCACACCTCTTGCTGAATTTGGAAATACTGTAGCAAAAAACCTACCATTCCTTAGACACAAAGAATAAATAAGAACGCAGCAGCTATCTAACAGCTGGGCAGTTTTGCTAGGGAAAAACAGCCTTGTGTTTTATTCCTTTCTTTAGCAATAGCAGAGTGCTGTGTTAGGGGGGATCATCAAAAAATTTCCAAGATAGGTTAGTTTATATGCACCTCTGTGTCTATATGTAGATAGAAATTAAATCAACTTACATTCAATGGCTTTGAATTCTGTCAAGTTACTATGTTACAGAACAGAATTGAGAATATACTAATACAGTTTGTCTGAATTTCTCTAAATACCTGTCTCCCTGCCTAGTTTAAATTTTTATATTGATTTCAATCTTGATTAAGCTGTCAAAGTCAAAAAATCCCAGATTCAGCCTTTTTGATATTGTGGAACATGTGGATTTAAGCTCTAGGATGAAAACAGATGTAGATACTGTGAACATGCAAAAAAACATTAGTTTTCAGTATAGCATATTAAGTTTCATGGGAATATAGCAGCTTGGGCATGAATGATATGCTGAAGAATCAGAAGAGCTGTTTAAGGATGAGGTTCATGTGGCATGGTGATTTGGAAGTCTATTGAAAAAAAGTTTCATTTGCCATTTAGTAATATATCTATATAAGACATATATATCCAGTGTACTTTATTGAAAGCATTAATGTTTACCTATTCACAACCAAATTTTCTTCTGTATTAAAGCACTCTGCAAGTGCCAGAGATTTGTATTTTGCCTTTTGATTTTTAACGTTTTTTGATATAATGTTAAGATTATCACATTTTTCTCTTGAAGTTTCAGGAAGAATCTTTGGTGGATGACTCACTGCTTCAAGATGATGATGAAGAGGAAGAGGAGAATGAATCTCGTTCATGGAGAAGATGATTCAACTGATCAACGACAATGCTAGAGCTGCACCTGTGTTGCATTAGTATTACCTAATGTACTTCTGCATCTTTGTATTAAAAGGGGTTTTGTGATGAAGTTGGATTCAGATATAGATTAAAAAGCAGCTGGTCGGTTATACATTTTGAGAGATTGATGTTTGAGTTACATTTCAGTAAATGATTGCTAAAGACATCATACTAGGAACATATGCAATGTTTTTATTACATAGTTCTACAGAAAGTTACAGAATTCTTTGGGTTCTTTGTAATTTACTGAATTGGTCAAACACAAATGACCAAAAGTTGTTATAACATAGATAATTTTTGTTCTATTCCAGATACGGAATGAAAATTTGCATTTAAAATCTTTGTGAATGTTTTCAGAAATGAATAGATAACAGTACTAAACTGAAGTCTCTAAAGTTATGTATTCATAATATTGCATAGTAGTATGCTTAGGCTTTACTATGTACTAGCCTTTTGTTGGATTTGTGTACGTATTTTACCTATGGGTTTTAATGATAAAGTGTATGACTGCTTTGCATATAAGTCCTTATGACTTTAAGATGTTAAAAAAATAAAGAAATGGAATGGTCTTAAAAAAAAAAGAAAAAGAAAAAAAAAAAGCAATAACCAAAAAAGCTAAGGCAATGGTCCTTCATGATGAAAAAAAAAAAAAAAAAAAAAGAAAAAAAAGAGAAAAGACCATTCCAGATGGCAACCCCCACCCCCATGTTCACAAAAGGAGCTTGAATCACTATCACTTAAACTAAAATAATACTGAATATATGAAACCAATCTCAATCGTGTTTTATCTACATTAACACATGGTGTACTCTTCATAAAAACTTCTGGATGTTCTGAATTTGAAGTGATGCAAGTCAAACCTTAAATAGAATAATACTCTCAACAATAAGGAATTTTTTTTATATATCTTGCTCTGGGCAACTCTAGAAGAAAGTTTGATGCCACAAAAATTACATGCAGTACTGAAATATAATTTAGAAAAAATATGTGAGGAGAATTACTTAGTAGGTAATAGTCTAAACATTTGAGTACACAACTAATGCATTTTTTTATATTCTTGTGTTTTTATGATTACTTTTTTTCATTTCAAATGAAACACTTGGAAAATCCTGTGTTCACACTATAGCACATATTCACCATTCAAAAATAGGTGAAATGTTAGTGTACTCTACAGAAAGTCTTCATTGGCTTTTTCTAGCTGGTCTTTCTGGTATATGAGGCCTGAAATTGCTTCTTAGGAAGGGAAACTGCCTGCTCTTTTGCAGTGAAGGACTTCTCAGAAGGACTTGGTTTTATTTCTACTTAGTGGCATTTTACTGGACTGGTTTCAAAAGAAAACCCATGTTAAGTATTAAATTCTTGGGTTTTGTTTTTTTCTGAAGGGAGTGGGTGCGGTGTTGTTTTGATTTAGTATTTTCCCCCCATTAATTCATTAACGAGTGCATCATAAAACCACTGTCTTACTTATCAAATAGATGGATATGAGCCTGTACCACCATTCACTTAAGTGTTGGACTCGATGATACTTGTGAATCCCTTCCAACTTGGAATATTCTGTGATTTTGTGGTAGTACTTCAGTTAAGTGTTTTCTTTAGTCCATGTTTTTGTCTTTTGCTGGAAAGAGGGGGAGAACGGGTATAAGTCATGTCCCTGTTTTGTTTTTTTTTCAATTCCAAAGTAGGAATGGAGGAAAGTAGAAGTAGTAGCATTCTAGAGAGAAGAGCTCCAGCTGTAGAATTTTTGTTTGTGCTTTTCAGTTATTTGAAGGGATTTCAAGAACTGGATCCTGTTTTGTTTTGTTTTTTTTTTGAGCTTTTTGTTTGATTTTCCCCTCTGTCCTGATGTGTATGCATATCTTGTTGCAAAAAACATGCACTTAAATTTTTGTACAGTCCTAGTTTCACATTGAAATGTCACAATTGACTGCCGTGCTTGTTACACTAAGTTCTAAATTTTGCCATAAGGAATTGTATTTGGGATATTGATTTCCTTTTACACTGAATTTCAGGCAAAATAAAATATTTTAAGAACCTTTTTATCCAGTGCTCAATGAGCTGTTCTAATTCACTGAATTAAGTGCAAGTTTTCCTACTTATTTAATTAATTTAGTATATTTGTTGATTGCCAAATTGACAATCCACGATGTGGAGATTTTTTTGTGTGTTGTCTTACAGAACAGGGACAGCACTGTAAAACACTGTCCACGCTCCATAAAGTGTTTGTGTGGCATGCTTTGCTGTTCAAACCTCCCTTTTCACTACAGTCACTCAACACAAGCTACCGCCAGCTATAAGTGTATTTATTATACAGTGTGCTTCTTACAAATCATCTGAAATTGCTGTATTATATAATTCGAAAACTTGGGTTCCAAGTTTGCCTGCTTGTTTTGAATTCAACCTGGTAATGCATATCCATCCAAGATTCATTTCATTGAAACTTTGCACCCTGCAAAGGAGGAAACCTTTTAAAATTCTTTTTATCACCTTCCTTCTGCAAACTTTCTACTGGTGTGTATTTTGTTCCCTGTTGTTACCTTGTGACATTCTGAATGGTTGAAAAACACCTAGATCAGAATGGCTTGGTTTATTCTCATTTTAAAACCAACTCCAGTCAAAAACCAATCTGTGGCTGTGTGTCATTCAGTATAAGAAAACAGTGTCCCAGTTACAGTCTGAATTGATTCTATACAGATTTCTGTCATTGTCAAATTATTTTCTCCATTTGATTTCTTGTTGGCTTGCTCTGTCTTCCTGCTCTTCTCTCCATCTTTTTGCTGCTACCTTAGCCAATGCTTGTCACTTAAGTTCAGTCAGATCCTTATTAACATAGCTTACAGTGAAATCTTTTGTCACCTGGAGCAGCATCCTTGTTTCAGTCAACAAACCAAACATCCTGCTGGCTTGGTTTTCCTCAATACAGCTTTTCAAAATTTCCATGGAATAAAAGGTAACATTTAAGAAGGTATGTTATTTTCCACTTGGATGCTAAAGGACTTGGAGTAAGATGTGAGCTGACATGCAGTTCAGTGGCAATTTTGTTTAAAACTAGATTTGGTTGAACTACAAAACATTTGAAGTAAAGAGAATCAGTAATTCAGACTATATTACAATCTCTACAAAACAGTAGATTAACAAGAATAAATCTTTGAAACAATGTTTATGGCCAGAACTGTTCATATTTTTCCTTCTCTTAAGACCAGTCATACACTACAGTTGTACAAACACACGAAGTAATATAAAGGGGTAGAGACCTTCAATGAAACACCTCATTGACTAATTCAAATTTGTTTTTAATTTTATGTTGCAACTAATGAAGAAATAGTCAGATTTAATCCTGTATTACTTATCTTTTATTACAACAAAGACAGTAAGTTACAATGAAAAAATTTAAATTTAGAGCAACCGGAACAAATTACAGAAATTTGAGGCGTTTCTGGGAAAACAAATGAAATTTGAAAAAAATTTTATTATTCATCACAGTGTTCTGACTGGAGCTGTATCTTACTGTATTGGTGTTACAGCACTTGATTACTTTCAAATGAACTTGTTAAGTCAGACAAAGTAAAAGTTCTTGATCAAGATAAAAGAAGAAAGCTTCATCTTTCTCTAATGAGCCAATATAGCTGTAAACTTATCCTTGGGGAAGATGAACCTTTAGTTTTTGTGGACTCTGTAAAGAGGTCAATGTAAACCTTTTTAAATGCACTAGTGTGCTTGTTACACAGGTTTCTAAATACTGCAGTCTTATAAGTTTTTTTTATTTAAATATGCCTCCGCATAGTTTTTACTCTGAGGACATCAAAAATACAACAAAAATAGACTTCTGTGATTTCAATCTTTATTTGAATTCTGTTGAGATCTAGTAGGAACTCTAATGAGAAGGATTTCAAGAACATACCACCTATACCACCCATACAATCTATTTTTCCTAACATAATTATTTTTAAAATCCTTCTATATGTGTTAATGCTAAAACTTAATGATTGTTCTTTGTTCTTGGTTTGAGTGAAGATTAACATCTTTTTCTTCTTCTTGCAGTAAGCTTGTAATCAATCCTGAGACCACTTGATGTCTTTGAAAATCATCTCATCTGACCCTGTGGTATAGTGTAGTAATTTTGATATTATAGTTTTAATTCTTGAATTCCAATATTATTCTTGCTTTGTTAGCAGAACAGATTAATTCAGTTTCTCACCTCTCTCTGCCAAAGACTGGAATACCACATTTAGCAAATCTGTCTGGTCTAGTTGATGAACTGGGTTTTAGTATTTTCTTATCAGCAAATAAAAGAAAAAAGTTTGAGACATATACTCTTCAAAATTCATTTTTCTGAAAAACATCTACAGTAGACCTATTTGTTTAATTTTGACCTCTGGGAAACAGAGAGGGTAGAATAGCCTTTTTACTCTTTTACACGATTTTATTTTTTCTGTGTTGCAGATGTACATAAATTTTTTGGTAGTAATTTGATGGGTAAAAATTTTCTTTAAAAAGTCAGATCTTCTGATACCATCTAATGTACACTCTTTATCTGCAAAGAAAAGGGAGAAAAGTACTTTCTCTCCCAGGAGAAAGTAATCTGACAAGCTCAGAAGATTACTAGAAATCAGAAATGTTGTTTACAGGCCTGAAAACTTCAACAGTGCAGATGTTCTTTTCCTAGTTGCTGAAGAATGGCTTCTGTTTCTTAAACCTAGTTTAAAAGGAACAGAAACACTAGCTTCTCAAAAATGTTTTTGTGATAGTCTACAGCCAGACAGGATATGTCCCAGCTCCAAGACCTATGAACTCTTCTCTAAGCAATAATTTGCTCTCTAGGGAAATGACAAAAGTTTCTTAGCTTTTAAAGGTCATAATTTATTCTTTGTCTTGCACAAAATTTTGTGTAATAAAGATATTTGAGCCAAAGAGAAAAAAAGACTTCACAAAAATGTGTGTTGATCTATGCAGGTAAGAATCTATATCCTTTTGCTAAAGTCAGTTGCATGTTGCTAGTGCTTGTATAGTGTAGCTGAGATCTACTGAGGCACAGAAATGCCTTTAGGGTAAAACCCTTCATTTTTATAGAGCTTCGTTTTTATAGAGCTTCTGAGTTCTGCAGAGCTCTGCTATATAGAAGCCAAGATAAGTGTCCTTTCCATTAAAGTACCTGGTTTTACATGAAGCAATGTTCTTCCTCTCATTTGCAAACTGTCCTTTTTCTGCTTAAAAAAAACCCAAAAAGATAAAAACCCAAAAAAATCAAAAATCAAAATCACTTCTGATTTCGTGTGTGGGTTTTTTGTTTTTTTTGGATTTTTTTCTCGAGGTAAAGCCTTGTATTTTCTCTTTCAGCTGCTAGAGGGCACTATGGCTACACAAGTGAAACAAAAGCTGGGAAGTGCTCCCATTTTAACACTTCAGTGATATTTTTCCAGTTTCAGTTCTCATGCTAATATTTGCATTTCTTGCAAAAACCTGTATACATCTCTACTATGTCAGCAGAAATCCTATGTGTGTGAACTGAAACAAAGTATCTCTCTGGATTTAGGTACCAATGATAAAACATGACTCCAGGTGTTTAAATCTGAATAAAGCAGAAGAATGTTTCTGTGTTGCAAAAGGCATGTATCTGTTGCCTTTTCTGCTCTGGGAATTGAATTAGGTTTGATAGACTACACTTCAACTTATAGAAAACTTTGAGTAGCTTCATCCTGTTTGTCAAACCTTTTTGTAAGAATTAATCTTTTAAACATGTGTTTGTGCTCTGGCATAGGGAAAGCTAAAACTTATTGCTGGAAAGTGGAGGTGGACAGAAATGGCACACAACATTGAGTTTTCATACAAACTACAAAAGAAATCACCAGCCTAACATAGTTTGAATAAACTCCACCCCTGTAGCCAGTTATATTTGCTTTATGGTAGACTCAAATACATCAAATAATTACTACTGTAGCTCCTCCAACTGGTGCACTGTAATTACACAAAACAAGTTTTCAGCTATGATGTGGAATACTTGCTGATCCTTCTACACCCATTCACTGTCTCCTGCAGTCTTGCCTAGGTGCACCAGGAAGCTGCTGGTAGTCCATGCATTGGAACACTGAGTGTGCAGTGGAGCACTTGGAGCTCAGAGTGCAATGCCCATGCACACAAATCTTATATAGGCCAACACCATGCAGGACATGTATGTAACTCATTCTGTGTTGTTTTCTATTCCCTTTCAGTCATTAGTGCAATGTCAAAAATGCTGAGGCACCACAGATTTTTTTACAGTCCTCCTAACTCACAAAATCAGCTATGTGGAGATTATTATATTCTCTCCTTTTTTCTTGAAAGGGGCCGCTGTATCAGCACCTGTGGATTAACATCACAAAATGCTGCAAGACTTCCAAGGAGTCAGTGTTTTTGAATCACCTAAAGAAGGAAACCTTACTTACCAGAAGTGATTGTGAGAAGAGGAATTCCGGTTGTAAAAATTACTTGGTTTTATTTATTATGAATATTTCTTTGCTTTCTGATCTGATAGATTATTAACATTTATCCACTGCTGCTCTGAGAGAGATATTAGGTAATGTTTAAAATCATACATCCCCTGTGTGATCTTTCTACCCATTAAATAGAAAATCAAAGAGTATTTTTAATACGGTTTTAAATTATATTTTTCTATCTGCTTTCTCTGTGATAATAATTTACCTTAGAAAACTTTTATTGTTTAGGATTTGGAATTCTTTGTTCCCAGAAGCAACATCCTGTGTATTGTGTATTTAGATGTATTAATGTGATGTAGCCAAATTTATCTGTGGGAGTATTCTGTTTCTGAAAATGTGAGATTAAAGAGCAAAAAGCAATAGCTGTAGCCTTTATGGTGGAATAAGCAAAGTGCTGGTCAGCAGACTTGGTGCCTGACCTGAATTACAAAATAAGTTTTCTATTAGAAGTAATGTAAGGATGTTGGCAGTACAACAGAATGATATAGAGCACTTTTTCCTGTCAATATATAATGAAAAATAAGGAATGTAAGTCATATTAGATCTTGTTAAGTTTCAATAGGTTATTTCTCTCTGTACATGCAGTTTTGTACTGGTGAATTCTCACAATATTATTTGCATGTCTTCACTAAATTTATGTTCTAATAACTAGAATATTCAAATAATTTAAAATATATTTATTTCTTCAGTTTCTGTGTTGAGCTGTCTCCAAACATCCTTTCAAGTGAATTTAAAGTAAGTACTATTTCTTTTCGATCCTTGTTATCTGTAATCCTTTCTCTACTAAAAAGGACTGAGGTCTTTGAGTCTCTGAGCAAAGACCTGAGATCTTTGCTCTTTACTGGCTCTTCTCTGCAACTCTACCATATATTGAATTTTTTGAAGACAGTTTACCAGGAAAACACAGAATAAATGGAGAGTAGGTTACAGAAATTTGAATCTGAAATAATATAAGATTAACCAGGAGAATTCAGTACACTACCATTTTTAAGATGGCAGTATATCATGCTACAATACTATCTGTAGATAAGCTTTTGTTAAACTTTTAAAGTAATTTGAGTAGGTAATTACTAGTGTGTTAGTAGTCTAAGGCAAGATTGATGGCACCTTGATTGGCTGTAGCAGTTACTAAAGTTCACATTTTATGACCTCCTTAAAAATATTAATTTAGAAGCTTATGAATTACTCTCTGGAGTCACCCTGAATTAACAAATACTGAGCTAGTTTTTAGCATTTGAATCTTTCTGTGAAATAATTTCTGCCCACTGTTGAACTTTGTAGTGTTTTTCAAGAATTAATTTTCTATGTAAAGCAGTATTAACTTTTTGATGGCCAGGACTAAGTTGTGAAAAATGTTCTCATAAATAGTCTTGTTCTGCGCCAGGATCAGAGAGGACCATGGCTGATCTCTCCTGCCCGTGCTCTGTGCTTGACACAGCAGGTTACTTAAGTGATAATGTAGCAATTTAAAATGGGACAGTACAAATGAATTACCTTCCAAGTCTATCTAATGACTGAAAAGATGTTACTGGTGGGGGGTGCTAGGACAGGAGTGAGGAGGTGATGTCAGTAGACCTCTTCATCCCATGATTCTGTTTCAAGCCATGCTACATTCACTGGAAAAACCCACACCACTGTGCTCTTCTTGGTTGTGTGTGTTTGGCTTCAACTCTTGGTTTGTCTCTTCTCTTCCCCTGCTTTACAGGAGCCAGAACAAAACATTTAATAAAACCTCTAGTGAGCAGAATGTGGAAGCTGAAGTGCTTCCACAGAAGATCAGAAGAGCAGTTGAGAACAGAAGACTTGAACTTTGCACAGGACTCAGGACAAGCACAGAACATGCTGTGCATCAGCCGTGACCCACTAAATTGAAAGCTGCATAGCCCTGCAATTGAGCTGACTCTCTGGACCCATTTGGTTCTTCATAGCCTTACAAACTGGGACTTTTTTGTAGGAGCTCTGACTCCTTTTGGCACATCCTTCAGTGATTCTGATGTGGGGAAGGCAGTCTCAGATCAGTCAACGATCACCTCCAAAAGAGATGTGAGAAACCTTGATTTTTGTCTGATTTTTAGGACCTTCATTTAGCTATTGTGAGTATGGTAGCTTTGTGTAAAAGGCTGTGTGGCTCTATGTTAGTGCTAATCCAGCAGCAGCAGTGTTTCCTCCTCTACTCACCATAGTGCAGCAGAACCAATGTGCTTGCACTTGCACTTCCTAGAACTCAGCTTTGCCAGCTGGGTGGAGCAGCCTTGAGGCTAGGTTGGAGCAGGAAGAGATCATTTTCTCGAATGGATCTGTGTAGAAAAGCTAAGTGATTGGGAGGGAACAAAGGCAATTCTGACAGCAATTAGGGGACCTTAGTCAGGGAACCTAGAAGGTGAGAAGAAAACTAATTGTAGGCCTGTACCATGCACTGTAGGACTTGAAATTAGGTTAGATGGTAGAAAGGCTGGCTTTGTTTAAGTTTGTTGGGTGTTGATGAAATAAACTACCAGTATTAACATTCTAGAAGGAGGTGCTTATCGCCAGCAGGGGGGCTATTTACAGACCACAAACGGGATGGGACTGCTGTGGAACATGCCTTGAGCTGTTTTATTTTTCAGCATCAGTCTCATTACATGATTATGACAATGGCAAGATGCCAGCAGCTCACATTCTAGGCAGCAGACAAAGAACTTAATGCTACAACTTACTTTATAAGTTTCTTAACCAATCACACAAAGCAAAAGCATATTGACAGTAGTTCTAGCCAATCACCATAAGCACACGTACCTTTGGTTAAACAATGCTTGCTTATTTCGAATACAATACCTACTTGTAAGCCTTAAAACACAACGCACAGAGCTCCATTATTAAACTTTAACCTTCCTAATATCTTGCTAGATAAACTTTTCTGTAGCTTAGAGAGCTATTCTAGACAAGCGTTAATACACAGATCATTGTTCTATTTGTCCTTGCTTTTCTACAGTTAAAATAATTTTTTTGCTGACCTATCTCATGGCTGCTGCTTAGCTCTAATTGCAGTTCTGATGTCTTTGGGGCCTGTGTTTTGCAGCTTTCTTAAAACCCTCTAATTTTGTGATTTCCCACAGTGCTGAGGCAGATGGAAGCTGAGGTTTCAAGTTCTTGGCCAAAGAATTGTTTACTGCAGGTTTCCTTTCCTGTAATCTACCCGCTCTCTGCCAGACCTGTGGGTAGCCTAGTTTGTTGCAGACAAGCCATGCTATGAAAGATTTGGCAAATACTGCTAAATCCGGACAATAGAGCCAGGAAATACTGATTCTGACTAGTACTTTCAAAGAAGCTTTCATTTGGCACTTTAGAGTATCATCCAAGATTCCTAGAAGTAAAGAGAAGCCTCACTTTAGTGATTACCTCTGCATGGCAGAGTGATTGCAGAATTTAGTGTTCCTTGTTATGAGTCCCTGTGGAGTATGTTGTGTCAACAGTCAGTTACTCTTTTGAAAGACTACTTATCCAGTCAATGGGTGTTTGTGTGTTCAAACCTGTTCATCCAAGTTAGGTAGGATAACATCAACAAGTCAGTTAATGGAACTTTCCTGTTTGTTAAGCTGTTTAACTTGTTGGCTGAGTGAACAAATGGTACGATGTTGAGTTATTGTCATGGAACAAGGGAATCCTCTTTCATTATCCTGGCTGCAGAGTAAGATGAAAGGTACTGGTCTAAGCTCTTGTGGTTACATTAACAGAAACTTGTCAATTCAGCCTTCAAAGTGGACACTCTTGCAGTGCAAAGAATTTCAGTACCTAACTCCTTTCAGATATCTCTCCAGTTGCACAAAGAACAAATGGTCTTGTCATGACCATCTTTCTCTGAACTGCTTTGTAACTGTTCTGAACCTTAAAACTGTTAGGAGCCATCCCTAGAGTACTGTCTTATCTGAGAGAGGTTGTGTGTGCTGTGAAGTCTGCTTTCTAAAATCAGATAATCAAAACCATTCAAAATTAAAATATTTATGTGAAAGGAAAGGTAGACTGTAATTTTCAGTCATAATCGGAGTCCAAAACCACAGTGAAAAGTAATTATCTGCTTTTATCTCCATGGATCCACATTCAAATCTCTAAAATATCCCCAAATACTGTATATATACTATTACTTGCAAAAGTACACATTGGCTTTTGAAGAACTCAGTATTTTGTTTGTTTTCCTCCAAATGTCTGAACAAAGAATGAATAGTCTTCTCTAACCACTCTGTTTAGTATTGGTTAGTGGTTATGGGAACAATGTATTAGGAATCTCTGCATGAATTTTAAATGGTATTTTAGATTGATGTGGGACTTTCTGAATTTTTCTTCCACCCCAACAACCACATGAATGGTGAGAAAAGCCCATGAATGTACTTGCAACACCAACTTCTGCCTATAGTAGCTTGCCTAAAGATCTTGCAAGGTGGTAGACTGTGGTGGCTTCCAAATAATTTCATGTCATGGAATAATGCTGTGGTTTAGTTGCTGCATATCCAGCACTATCACATTTCAGTATGTTTTCATAGCTTTTGCTTTTAGTAGAACTCACTAGAGACATAGGTTATTTCAGTGTCTTGTTCCCTGTCGGAATGCTGGTACTCAGCCTCCTGGTCTACATAAATACTAGTAAATTAAACATGGCTGGGACCATTCTCTGACACTGAGGCCAACTGGCATGGAACAAGTCTCACACACACTATTAGGTTTCAAAACAGGACAACCATATCCATGTTCTCTGCTAGAAAAGGTCTGACTTGGGATAGCTAATCTGGGTCTCTGAGGTGCTATGGCCTAATAACATAATAGATGTGGATCCCACAACAGGGTTCCTGGTGCCTATGATGTATGCTGGACCTATTTGTTTCACTAAATATGTCAAGATTCAGATGTGTGATTGAGTTGCAAGGCTTAGTCTAACAGTAGGTAATATGATTTGTTTCCACTGGTAGATGAAGGAGCCTTAAGGAAAATCTGTTATTTTCAAAAGCAGTGACAATTTTTAACAATGTTCTTCAAGGAATCCATCCTCTCCAGAGATAAATGTCACTAACTGAAACAGGGAATGGGTACTAAAAAAAATAAAAATCCTAGTACTTTAGCTAATGGACAAATGCAATTAACAATTAAAATTTTGTAGACCATAACTACTGGATTTAATGGAAGGTATAAAATGGCGGTCTTGTGAGATACAAAATTAGAAAAAACCTTATTAAAGAAAATTAATAATAATCTTCAAGCTGAAATTCATGTAGGTGATTTTATTCAAACTTTCCTGTCATTAGTAAGGTTTGAAGGTCTCTTGAACAATCTCTGAGTATTACCAACAGCCTTGAAAATTAACCTAATAATAATGCAGTGGTGTAGTCAAAGGGGCAAGCTGCAATACTTTTCTGGCACACCTTCCTCTAGAATTTCAGTTTCCTATATACTGGCAGAGGGGGAGCTCTACACAGATAATTCTTCCTTTAGCCCTTCATGTGTAAGTATGCTTTTGGCACAATACATCACCTTAAGTATTATACCTTCTGCAGTAGGATGGAATTCTCTGACCTGATAATTTCTGCTGCCAAATTACTTGCAAGTACATTGTAAAAATATTTTCTGTGTCTATGCATGTATTTCATCAGCCATGCTCCCATCTGTCAAAGTAGATTGAATTATTTAATTGCCTAATCAGCTTTCCAAGTCTCCCATGCAAGCACAAAAACATCACTGTGAGTTGTAGAGTTACAAGGTTGGTGTATAAGCAATTATTAGAGATACCTATTAGAGTTTTCCCAAGTTCCTTATTGTGGTAGGCAACAAGCATGTTGGATTTAGCTAGATTATAAGTATGGTTATTTACTAGCAGAAGCTGATGTTTTTATCTCCTCTATTTTTACATTTGAGAATAAAATGCAATTTATATTCTGGGCATCATCCTGTGGAAGTTCTAAATCACTTCATGAGGCTTTCAGCCTAGGTTATGTCATTTATCCATCAGCGTTCAGTCCATTTAATCCAGACCTCTCAGCTGTACAGACCCAGCTCCTGTTGTGAGTGATCGGCCTGCTTGAGTGCTCCCAGCTTCTCCTGTCACATCACATTTGCATAAAAGAGGACGGATAACCAAATTTGAGCACACAAATGAAAATGCTAAGCGCTGAACCTGTCACAGTTGTTGTTCAACTAATTGTGAAAAATTTGATTTGCTGGCTTTTCACTGTTTATCATGTGGACCCCCTTCTCAAATTTGCCTTGGCTTCTGCTTCTGTACATGTAGCTTTTAAACTCTCTACACAAGCAGCCCACCCTGGGGATTACTTACCTCTCCTACCAGCTTTTAATGTTGGCTCATCTCCTTGACTAAATTAGGCCACCATGGCAAACAAACACATAATTAAAAACCTGGGAAAGACAACTGCAGTTGCACTTCTTAAATTGATTTTGCAGTCTATTACTGGTATATGCCTTTGCATTTTGCCGTTTTTATCTTGTCGTTCTGTAAACCTGGAAAATGTCTTTTCTTTTGATTGTATAGAGGAGGGACATATATTATTTCAAAATGAAAGCTAATATTTTCTCCTGAAATTGAAATAGTAAAAAACCCCACAATCTTATTTCTGGGTACTTTATGGCAGCTTATTACAGAGGTTCTGTATTCATTTGAAATTAAGACTCATTTTTGAACTCCCATTGAAAGATCATGGATGAAGTATTGTTCAAATTATTATGATTTTTCAAAATTCTGGGGTTTGACTTTGCTTTCCAAATGTACTTACAACTGCTGTTGTATTTCTAATTCAGAATACTTTCTCTTTATTTAGCTGTAAGCGCTTCTTATGATTTATACCAAGAGATCACCAATTAAAACAGTTGAATATCATGTTGCTTTTTTGTGAGGGGAGAGCCAAACAATTCTCCATTAAAAAACCAGAATCATCTACAAAACCAAATCATCCATCCCTTTGGTACTGTCATTGGTTGGTTGTACTCTGAATGCCCATAACTGTCATCATTTAAGAAGGTGGATGATAACATGGGCATAGTGAATATAAATCTATCAGGACCATTGAAGGCTTCTAAAAACAACTTAGTAAGAAAAACTGGTATTTAGATGTATAACAAAAATCTATCTTTTTCTAAAAGTTCTAAAATATCAAAATAATTGTTTTCAATTGAAAAAAATATTTATCAGCAGCTATGGCTGAAATACTGTTGAAGAAAATAAAATTCAAATTATTTTGCTTAAAATCCTTTTTATTTTCATTTTATTGTGACTGTGAAAGGGTAGGAGTCCCTATAGTGTCTTTCATGTCAAGTGAATTTCACTGAAAACAGTTGTAGTAGTAGGATGTAATCTATAACTGATCAAGGATATATCTTAAAACTGTAAGATATTCCCAACTGTTTCTCTGGTGAGTTTGTACCTAAACTGACTTTCATCCAGGTTATCTGTAGTTAGGTGTTGTTTGTTTTAAATGGCTTTTCTCCCTTCCTGATGTTTACTTCCTTGATATGTTCATCCAAAGCTGTCACATTGTCACAGCCTTCATTTCACAAGGCTAAATGGACTGAACTCTTAAAGACCTTTGGCAAGGCTCGGTGTATTTAACTGCAGCAATATCAGATTGTAGCATTCACAAATCAGTGTGTTGGAGAACACTGTCCCTCTCCTCATTTTTGAGACTGAATTCTATTGTAATTAAAAATGTACCTGCAGAAATTACTTGTGCTGTACTCTGTGCTCCTACATTTGGCGTGTGATCACTGGAATACTATCAGTTTCCTTTTCTCATCCTTCCTCCACATCATTCTACTTTATCCCCTTCCTTGTTAACAGCTTTTTACAGTTGACCTCCTTTCCTGCCCTTTTTCTCGTTTGCCAATGAGTTACACTAAATGCATAAATCATATTTGCAAATTAAAATTTTTGGAAAAGAGGGATACAGATGTTTGGAAGAGGCTATTTATTAGCATATCAAACCCACAGCATCTAACTCAGAAACAGCAAAAATTCAAGCAATTAATTTAAGTTAATTAACAAAAAACTTCATTCTGTACTTGAAAAACTGCAGCTATGCTGCCAACAGGTTTGATTCTGAAAATCAATGAAGTAGCAGCTCCTGGTCCAGAACAAAAAGATCGCTGGCAAATTTCCAGAATGTTGTTGCATCTTTTAAGTTACTCTGAGTAACCTTCAACAAGATATTCCAGAGTGAGCCTAATATTCCCTCCCAGCTTCCTCCCATTTACAAAATACATTCCAATAGCTGAAATATCATGAGATATCTTTGCGACCAAAGAGGCAGAAGAAAATTTATCTACTCAAGGGAATAGGTTGTGTTTTTAAAGTAAATTTTCTTCATATAAAGAGAAGAATAAAAAATTTTGTTCCCCTATTCCTCAGCAGCAGGGCTAAGGTTTATTGCTAAACTGTTATCTCATCTTACCATGCAATGACTTGATCTGAAAATCCCATAGATATGTTAAACCTGGTAGAACTGAATTAAGTATAAAAAACTATGCATAGGGATAAGATTCCTTTCTCAGTTTTTAACCAGAAAATAACACAAAATATGTCTTGCTTTGTTTCCGATGGAACTTCTTGAGGCATGGAAATTTTATTGCTAAATCCTGGAATTTTTGTGTTCATTAAAAAAAATAATCCTCATCCCTTGTTTTACGTCCTCTGCCTTTCTCTGAACTTAGTTATGTGTTTTATTATATTTATTCTGAAGTAGTGTGAGAAACAGAGAATGGAAGGGAGCAAATGAAACAGCCAGAAAACAAAATATCACCTCTGAGGGTGAGTTTTACAGTCAAAATATCTATGACAGTAGGGCTTAAAGGCAGTTTCTGAAAAGGGAAATTAGGTTCTGAACTTCCTTCATTATGTTAATCTGTCTCCTAAGTAAATGGTAGTATGCAGGTCTTCGAACTTGGTTCTTGGTGTATATGTCTGATTTATCATTTCAGAAACTAATTTACAGATTTTCTTTAAGTTCTATATCCATCAATATCCTTATCCATAAAATGTTTTGCTAGGCAAGTGAGAGAAATGTGAAAGAGTGAGGGAAATAAATGTGTTTAAAATTTTGAACAAGTACTAGTGAAAGATGTTTTGCCATATTCCCTCAGCTGTAATAAAATGTGCACTTGTCATTTATCCTTCTGCTAGATATCTATTGATACTTGATTAAAAACAGTCTTCCCTGCTTCTCTAAGTACCTTTGTGTAATTCATGGGTATTTTCTCATTTTCCCAGGTCTGCTTGGGTAAATAAAGGTTTCTCCTTGGCTCAGTCTCTTAGGTTGGATGTTAGAATAAACAGACTTCCATTAACTTGCTTTTTGTTTTGCTTTAGATTGCAAGTAACTTCATCAGCATGTAAGAGAGACAACTGGTCCATCTTTCTGTATATATTTTATTATACAAGGATGATCTCCTTCCCCTGAGCTCAGCTCTTGACCATAGCTAAATGCAAAAGAATAAGCACAGACAGACATGATTAGCAGGTTACACATCTCTGTGGTCTGGGGCACATACAAGGAAAGACATATATTAAATTGCCTGTTATTTTTATATAAAAAAGTAAACTTATTTACCCTATGGGTAAAATGTGTGTTGACCTACTGCATTACAGAATAAGCACGAACAAGGTTACTTTTTCCCCCTTTCTGCTAAATAATAAGGCAACTCATGCTGAGGGTGCACTTAAACTAGACCTATAACTCTTGGAAATTCATAGATCGTAAGGCCAAATGGGACCATTATGATCATCTTGCCTGACCTCCTCTATAGCACAAGCCATAGGGTTTCGACAACATAACAGTATTTGTAACTTCATATCCATTAGAGTGCTATTTATAGGACATATATTGTATTGATATGGCAGAATATTCATTGCTCTGAAATTCTGCTGGATAATTTTCCTACTGTAGTGTTATCTACAGGGTTCTCTGTTGGTACATATTAATAACAAAAAAAAATCATACAAAATTTCAAGGAATTTGCTAAAAATGTCACCTCACCCAATAAGCAAACTGCTTGTGACATCAACTGCAAAACCATATATTAATGTAAAAACAAAGTTGATATAAGGAATCTAAATAATTTATTAATTGCCAAGTACTGTAGAATCTGAGGGCCAACATTAAGAAAAGAAAAATAATTTCCAACTGGTCCATTGCACCAACAGGAGTATTTTAACAAAAATAGAGATAACTAAGCCTAAATCTGTATAGCTTTCACAAGGCTTCTCTTGTCTTGTGTTGAAGATCTTTTCTCTTTGGATTGATATCAAGAACTGTGGTGTATAATTTTAATTTTTATGGAACCCCTTCTATAAAATGTCTGTTACAAATGAAATCTGATTTTAAATGGTGAGTAGGGCAGAAGTAGGCACTGGACTGTTATATATGTAAAGAAAACTGAATTAAATTCTCTGCCTTGCTTTGTAAAACTATTGTTAGCTCTCAGTTTCATTTCCTATCTACGTGAAAAGTTAGAAAATGTTCTCTGCCTTTTCTGTAGGAGTCAGTAATGAAATGTACTACACTGAGCAGTTCTAGAAGTCCTCAACAAACCAAACCAGCTTCATTTCTCAAATCTTTGAATCAGACATAGGCCTTATTTTTAAAGTTAAGAATCCAGATATCAAGCAGACTTGTATTTGCTGCTGGAAGAGAGTAATGAAAGAGCAATTAGCATTCCTACTGGTCATTGGTTAAAATTATTTAACCAATCTTTTAGCAAAGTAGTAAAGGCTCTCAAAGTAATTATATCTTTTTGTTAAATGTTAAGAATGACGAGATAAAACAGCTTGAATGCCATTGGTCAAGGATATTTATCTGTGTGTATTAAAGGATTTTAAACATTATCTTCTAGAAAAGCCTGTGCCATTCAGATCAGACCGTTCCTCTCCCAGTCTTCTCTAAAATTATACAAATTTAAAGGCATGCAAACAAGTATGCCTTAGAAAACTAGATAGATTACTAAATGTATCACTTAACAGAAACCTCCAGAAATGCAGTAAAATAATCAGTAAAATATTAGTAAAATAACCAGATTTAGTAACATCTGAAATGCTTTGTTCAGGGAGTCTCCTTGCTATGCAGGAGCTTTGAAAAACTCTTGTGACAACTGCAGAAAGGCTGTGTCTCAAGGTTTGCATTTTGATCTGTTCACTAGTAAATTCTCCAAAAGCATAAATAATGACATCATTTAGCTAACAAAGGTTAGTTTAAAAGCAATTTTAAAATATATTTCAATGGAGGGAAAGAGAGAAGGGATGAAGAGACCAATTAACCAATTTTTCTTGGCCTTTCTCACACGCAGACACATTCTGTACAAACCCCTGTTTTGATGTATTATTTTAATTAATCCCAGTCTTTTGATTTCTACAAAAAAGAAGGTTAGCAAATGTAACAATGCTCGAGAGTTTCTTTATCGTAAAAGACACATAATTTCAAGCATTTAATAAGGTAGATTTATTCTGGGTAGTTTAGTTTGCACATTCACTCAAACAGCCCTCCCCAAAGACAACATTAAAAATGTGATTAGTTAGCTGCCATCAATAACACAAAATAGGAAAACACTCTCTGAAGGGACAGCTTTGTGGAGGGCACTGCACAGTGTGTAGTAAAAATATATGGCCTAATAAGTTTACATTTGCAGGCTCATTTGTTAAAACTCTTGAATTTCTAATTTGTGTCGGAAAGATAAATGGATGGGGCCTCAGTAAAGTGTGAGATTAATACTGATGGATGGGGATTCAGATTTTTGCTAGCCTCTTACTTCTGTACAACCCAGTAGGCAGTTTATGGGGAAAACCAAATGTAAATAAAAAAAGAGGACATTATTTACCTTGGTCAAGGCCAATTACCAGTTATATTGTTCTTTTCAACTTTATTGTTTGGATGTAAATTATCCTTATCTAATTATTGTTTAATGCATTTTGGTAATCAAGCCCTTACAAAGTGTAATTAGATGCTAAAAAGGACAGGCACCCCATGGTTACTTTGAAACACTGCAAATAGTCAAATGGTAGAAATGGAGGCCTCTGGGACCTTTCAGGGTGTAAGGTAGAAGAATAACAATAAAACATATTATATAATAAAAAATTGCTTTATACCTGAATCAAAACTCTCACATAAAATTAAAATGAACTGAGCTTAATATGAATAATAAAATAGGTGGGATCTGTGTATGTAGTACGCAGCTGATTTCAACAGCTTTCCTTCCACGTGCAGTGCCACCACTGTGCTGCAAAGAGACAGACACCAGCAGTGACAGCAGAATTTCTTACCTATCTGGCAGAAGATAACTCTGAACTTGGATCAGCTTTACCAACATCGAGAAATAAGTTCTTCTATTCTTAAAGAGTAAGTTGACAGATGCCTTTTCGAAGTAAAATACATAGTTATGGCAGAAGGGCATGCATTAGTAAAGGGATAAATGAAAAGGAGCCTTTCAACATGAACAAAACAATAGTTGCTGGTATGCTTCTGTGTGTGTAGTATCTTTAAATCAAAGTTAGTCCAGAAGTCTTCAATATTTGTAAAACACATGTAAAAATGTCAGTAGAGGTTCATAGAGGTTGCCAGATCTGAGGTTCCCAAAGAGACACAGCTTCAGGAGCCCAGCTCTGATCAGTGATGAGGCTGCAATGTATTCCCAGTAGGCAGGTGCACAAATGTGTGTGTACAATACATGTGTATAAATAAACATATCTGTCCTACCACACAGATCAACACAGGCAGACACACATAAATACAAATGGCATTTGTGACTTCATCCTGTTTTCTGTCTGATCAAGATGAAGGCTTGCTTGTGGGAAAATTACAGATGTGTATCTCCAGTAGCTGGGCTTGGACATGCCAGTAAATTGCCCCTGGATCCTGTTTTCTCCAGGTGTCTCATGTACACCCACACTCTCAGCCAACCTACAAGATCTGTCCAGCAGTTGGATAGGACTCTTGTAGTGCTTCTAGCTTTTCCCATGGTCTTATCCTTAGATACCCCCTGGCTCCTGGGCCACTCTGCCTACTCACAAGCTAGTTCCTACCCTGACTATCCCACAGCAGGTCCTGAGAAATCCCAAACCACTCTTCCTTTGCATCCCATAAGACACGCCATGTCCCTAGGAAGTGATGTCCCTCAGTCCAAAAGGTGTTCTGGAGATCTGCTTCCCTTGACTGGTTGTGATGGTCTTCATCCCTGGGGCTGACATCTCTTCTGTGATGGGGCTGGAGGTTGCTATGCAGGGCTTTAGTTTGGTTACCCCTGCTTACCATTGCTCATTTGTGCACCTTTGTGCCTGTACAGATGAGATTTTTATTACATAACCTAGCACAGACTAGTACCTTGATGAGCCATATACTTAAGGAATTTGAACAGATATTTTTAAGGAAGCAGGCAGAGATAGAGACATGACTTGCAGGTAAAAATGGTGTCCTTCCCAAAAAAAAGAAAAGGGGACAAAGGATCAAGAATTCTCTTAAAACCATCTTAAAATGTAGTTGCAATCAGAAAGTTATTAATATATTTTTCCCTTTACTGAGGTGTAATGGAATAGATGCCTTCTTGATCTATACTCTTCCTCCAATATTAGTGGTATTTCATTATTTTTTATTCTCTGTTGCAGAAGAAATGTAATTGTCAAAATTTGGAGGCAGGTTCTTCTTCATCTTCAGTATCATCCATATATAAAATATGTATATATGTGTATAATATATATGCATATATAATAATAAATATTATAATAATACATATAAAGTATATATATAATATACTGCCAAAATAAACATAAAACTGAAGAATATATCCTAATAGACATATGTAAGTAGTTCTTACTTTAGTTTTTAAAAAAAGATGAGGTGGTGATTTAACATATTCTACATAAACAGAAAGTCCTTCAAACTATTGTAGTAAATTTTAACAAGGATAATTTAGACAATAATTCACTGTTTTATGGCATTCTTAAATTAAGATTTGATGTCTTCTTAAGAACAAGGCTGAGCCAGTTCTCTGTCCAGTGAATGTCTGCGTCCCTGCTTCTCTCTTGCACATTTTCAGCTCCTGAGCCTGCAGCTTTGGAACAACCTGCCTCACTGCCTGTTTTGCATTGAGAACATAAAAGAGCAGGATACATCCTCTTTCTGCAACTCTTTCCTAAGTGCTGTGCTCTAATTCAACCATAAATTACTATACATAATGCAGAAACTACTGACTGAAATTCTACAGCTCATGTTAATATAGAGGTCAGAATAGATATGCTCATGCCACTCCTTACTAGGTTTGCAAACTCTGAATTTTTTAAAATAGATACTTATGTCTTGTACTGAAATAATAACTGAAGAAAACTGATGGCTGTTATTACTATACAAGTTTAGCTCTAGTTTCGCTATTACTCATGCATTGATATGAGTGCATGCTTAAATGCATGTTTATTTGAAAAGGTCACACAATAATCATAGCACTAATGCCTGAACAGCCCTTTTGCAGTGAATAAAGATATTGCCTTATTTGTAACTGGCTGCAGCTCTACATTCTGGCTAGATAAAGAATCCATTTGTATACAGAAGCTTATGGCTTGAAATTTGAATTTCATCACTGGAAGCAATTACAGTATCAGTGCAGTCTCTGCACGTAATCCCTTATTTAGTAATTTAATTAAAAACAAGTAGTACCATAAGTACCAGAACTAATGAAGCTTAGTTTCCAATAGAACTGTGTCACATGGTTGATTGACTTTCAACTGAGCTATGAGGAAGCTTCTGTGTGAGTGCCTCTTCTATTTCCATAACTCAGGAAAATCTCCTTTTTCTAGTTTAACAGCATTAAACATTTTGTATGTCTATTGCTCCTGATATTGCTCCTGACAGCATTGCAGGAAGGAAGCAAGTTTGGCTGGGGCAGCTGTAGCAAGAAAAGGATTCTCAGAACTGAGCACACAAAACACAAACACCCACTGCTTCATGTATAACAAGCTTGCTTCCTTCTTGCAACTCTGAACCATGGATTCTGTACAGCCTAAGCCGAGGCAAGAAAACCAGTAACAATCAGTCATTCAAAAATTCCATTTAGAAGTAACAGTTTCTACAGAGCCCATATGCTGGGCTGCCTTTTTCCAGAGTTCATTAGTTTCCCAGCACTTGTGTACACAGAACTGGTGAGCATACTTGTCTCATTTGTAAGGTTCTCTGGCTGCAGAAGCTCAGCTCTTTTAGGGGACTCAAATGTGGCTCTAGGAAACTCAGTTTAGGCCCCTGCTTTAAAAATGTATTACCATACGAAGTTTCAGAGCTGTATTAGAAATGTAACAAAAAGATTGACCTGCTGAAATGAGTCCAGAAAAAGCTGCTAAGTTGATCACAGGGCTGGAGCACTTCACCTATGAAGACAGGCTGAGAGACTTGGGGTTTTTCAGTCTGGAGAAGAGAAGTCTCCAGGGAGAGATGGAGCACATTCCAGTACCTGAATGTGACTTACAAGAAGGCCCGAGAGGGTCTTTTCACACGGGCATGTAAGTGTCAGAACAAGAGGGAATGGAAAGTGAAAGAGAGCAGGTTTAGATTAGATATTGGGAAGAAATTCTTTACTGTGAGGGTGGTGAGATACTAAAACTAGTTTTCCAGAGAAGCTGTGGATACCCCATCCCTGGAGGTGTTCAAAGCTAGGTTGGATGAGGCTTGGAGCAGTCTGGTCTAGTGGAAGGTGTCCCTGCCTATGTCAAGGGAATTGAACTAGATGACCTTTAGAGCCCCTTCCAACTCAAAACTTTTTATGATTCTATGATTCTAAATGTGAGATATGGGCTGTATGCTCAAAAGTTTCAGCAACAAAAGGGTCAGGAGGGGGCAGGTACGATGACCCTGGCTTTACTGCACACCTGAATGAATGTTAGCTAAAAAGTGTGTATTCTTCTCAAAAGTTAAACCAGTTAAGTAGCAGAACTGGGGCTGGTTGGTTACATTGTTCTTTATGAATTTTATGCAGAACAGGTATAAATTCTGTAGTGAATCCATGTGCAATTGCTTTCAACTCTTCTCCAAGTGCATGACAGTGCTGTGTATGTTCATCCACAACTGCAGCTCAGAGAGATCACTATGTTTGACATTTCAAAGACTAAAAATGATCTAAAAAATAAACACACTGCAATAATTTTGAAGGCTGATCAGCCTTTTAATGTGGTGTCAGTTGACTGTATTTTGTAAATTAGGCAGTGATTTGATTTGTTATCAATTTTTAGTGGTGTTTAACATCCCCTAACTCATGAACAAGGCAGCATTGGTAGCCTGAAATGTAATGATGCTTTAATCTACTTGAGAAACAATGACAAGTCTTTTAAAAATTTGGGATGACTCAAGAACTCATAAAAGAGATGCTAACACAGATACCATGCCAGGGTGCCTTGTGAGCTTCCAGGCGGTGCTCTGACAAGTCCCCTCCATCTCCAGCAGCTGTTTTAGTAAGGGGTATCTGATTGAGCAGTGAATCTTCTTGAATAAGGGAGAATTCAAAACCAAAGAGGTGATACTGATACAGAGTTCTCTGGATTTGGGACTTGTTTCGTGTCTCCAGCAATGGAAAGTAAGTACACTCCCAAAACCACTTAACAGAGAAGTGGCTTTGGTGGTTTCAGCAGAGGGGAACCCCTTAAGCATCAGTTTTGAGAAATTAGTATAGTTTTATTAATGTGACTCAGGCAATGTTACTGGTAATCAGAATTGAAACAAGTGTTGTTTCATTGGGTTGAGGTTGTTTGTTTTTTGGGTTTTTTTGTGGGTTTTTTTTATGATTTACACATGCCACAGACTTTTTAGAGGATTTTTTATTTTATTTTTGAGGGATTCCAGATCCTAACACAAAAATATAAGAGGCATCATACTGTAGGATGTATCTACAGAAAGGAATTTTGCTTAGAAGAGATGTCTGGATCATAGAATCATAGGACATCCTGAGTAAAAAGGTATCTATAAGGATCACTAAGTCCAGCTCCCAGCCCTCCAAATGACCACCCCAAGAATCACACCATGTGCCTGAAAACATTGTCCAAACACTTCTGGAACTCTGTCAGGTTCATGCTCTGACCACTTTCCTGTGAAGCTGTTCTAGAACCCAACCACTCTGGGTAAAGAGTCTTTTCCTGATAGCCAGCCTAAACCTCTCCTGACACAACTTCAGGCCATTCCTTTGTGTCCTGTCACTGCTCGCCACAGAGAGGAGATCAGTGCCTGCTCCCCCTCTTCTCCTCCCAAGGAAGTTGTAACTTCAATGAGGTCTCCCCTGAGTCTCATTTTCTCCTGGCTGAACAGATCAAGTAACCTCAGCAACTCCTCATATGGCTTCCCCTCTAGGCCTTTCACCACCTCTGTAGCCCTCCTTTGGATGACATTACTAAATGTGGTAAGAAATTGTAAAATATTCCGCAGAAGACCTTTGCTCAAAGAGATATTGAATGCTTCAGTCAAGGCCACCCTTGAAATTATATTGTTTACTTCTAAATGCTTTTGTCAGAGACAAAAACAACTTCATAAATAGCTTTCAGCACAACACATAAACAGTGAAATTGCTGTCCTGGTATTTTTCTTTCCAGTCTTGCTTTCATGGAGGTAAATAGAGTGTTTTGGATTAATTTAATTTACAGTTAAATATGCCATTTAAATTACTTGACCATAAAAGAACAGCTCTGTGTGTGGCAGACAGATCTGTGGTAGTGTGGAAACAATTTGAGTTGCCTGTATTGACTATAATTTGAAAGTGAAAAGGTGGATTTGAGGTCTCTGGAGTGGAAAAGCAAATAGAATATGGATTTGATTAGAAGTAAAGTGCAGTCTACTCTGCATGTAAGTTACCGGAGATGACATGGTTGGTTATCCTCCATTAAAATTATTAACACCAGCCATCACCAGGTGAGTTAAGTTTTTCTAAAAAGGGAAGTTGACAATCCTCCTTATTTTTACAATATCTTCCAAAAAGTAGGGTGTTTAAACTCTTTATACTTATGGCATCAAAATGGCTTCATGACCTGTCTTTCAACCTTTGAGTTCTACCTAAGACAGAAATTTAATCTTGTGGGAGTTCTTACCATATTAATTAAGAGAATCAGTCTGACTGAAGAAGTCAGCTGCACCAAAACAGGTTTTATGAACCAAAAGCCTCACAGGTGTTTGATGGAGACATAGAGGCATTTAGGACAAAAATTCTGGCCTCTCTTACACCTGTGTGAACCCAGAGCAATTGCAATGAGTTCATCATGGATGAGGAAGCAATGCCATGCAGGTAAGGATTCTTCTGGATTGCAATGCTGAGACAATGGCTGGCTCATTGTGTGTACAGCTCCTAAAAGTGATAGCTAATCGTTTCAAATGTACTCTCTCTTTAAAATGGTGAAATAATTACCTGTGGGTAGTGACTATTAGGAAGTATATGAGCAGCAAATAATTTACTGCTGGCATTATCTAATAATTATCTCTAGATGAAATTGCAAGACTGCAGTGGGTTTAGAGCCCATTTGTGACCCATAAAATATGGGTTAAAACCTCACATTCCATCACTTGCTTTTGCAATTATTACTGCAAATGGTGGGAAAGTACAAAGCAATCACCAGTAGAAGAGATCTTTTAACTACTATCATTTCTAAAACTATTAAAAAAGATAGAACTTACCCAAAAACTTGATCGTTAATTTCATTATATTCACTAGCGAGACAACATAAATGTAACTTGTAGTATTAGTTTAGATAACTTTCCATATTAATCTTCTTCTAAGTGATAATATAATTTTTCTGTCATAAGAGACAATTAGACAGTCTAAGCCTATATTTAGAATGGAAATTAAGGCAGTAAAGCAAGGTCCAGAAGCCTATCAGGCCACTTATGGGGAAATCAGAGAGTTTCAGCCATGTCATAAAATAAGTTTTTCTCATAATAAACATACATGACAGATGACAATAGTTTGTTCTATTGATTACAGCAACAATAAGAAAGCTTTCCCACATGAAAAATGGGGACACAGGCCCTGAAGGAACAGTTTTAATGTAGAGTATGTCAAATTCATGACAGAGACAATATATTCTACCCGTCTCATCAGTAATATTGAATTGGAGTTCTAAATTTTTGTAATGAAAATAAAACCTACAGTCAGGGAATATTATGCAAGGGAAACCTTATCACTAGCGGTGCCTCCTACAAGGGATATTCATGCTCTTGGAAAGCTCACAAATGTAAAATTTAGAGAATGTATCTTGGGACTTGATACAATCAAGAGAAATTTAGGAGCCCAGTTCTTGTGCCCTAGTTCTGAGGCTAATTTTCATTTTATTAGATCAGATTCAACAAGCTACATCTCAGGTCCAACTTTAAACACAAAATAGGCTGCAGGCAAAACATGAGAGAGAGATGTCTGAAACGTTGAAGAGGATGTGTAAATATACAAGTGAAAGGCTCTAACCTTAGAGGCATGTTGACTTCAACCAGTAATAACCTTATAAACTCTGATGACTGGAAGCAAAAAGTTATTTCCAAACTATCTGTGTTAAAAACCAAACCAAATCCAGCTGAAACCAAAACAAATCCCTGTGCTCCCGCCCCCAGCAGAGTGAAAATAAAGAGCTGGTTTATGGCAGATGTCTGCCCTTTCATGGAGTCTGGGTTCCTCTCCCTCGCCATGCTGCATCCCTATCACTGAGTGGCACTGTTTTAAAGGAGATCCACGGGCACACCACAAGTGTGTGCTTGCAAAGCTCCACAACCCAAAATGGTTACATGCCAGTGTCGACTTTCCCTGACTCCACACAAAAGTACTGACCTATTGATGTAAGAAAAAAGTTTCCCATGTCTCCACCTCTTGAGATCAAAAGTATGTAGAAATAAACTGGCTGTGAAGCACAGTGACTTTGCAAATGAATTCATGCTTCTTTCTTTCCTTTCACAGGAATGTTTGGAAGAGGTGTTACTGGGAAGTACTGAAACAGTAGAAGCAGCAAAATTACTTGGAAGTTACTGTAACTCATACTGACTTCACTGGGAGCGTATTTTATGATAACATCCCAAGCTACTCAGGTAGGATGAGCCAGGCAGACTCAGCAGGGACCAACATAGTCTGTGTAGCTGTGGCATCTGTGGAAGAGTCTTGAGCCAACCTGTGGTAGAAACCATCTCCCCAAGACTCTGAAGACAACATGTTAGCATACAGCCAGTGTTTCACTGGTGAAGTGTACTGGGATAGATACAAGCCAAGTCACACATTATGGATTTGGATTTTTTTTTTTTTCTGAAAGGTACCTGACCCTCTATTAAGAAAGGAGCCCAGTTCTAATTGAAACATCCTTGAGTTTTCCACAATTTCTCATTTGATCATTACTGCTACATCCTTTCTTGAACTTCTTTGCTTTGAGCCATAGCTCAAAGGAAAGACACTTTTGTTATACAGTTTAGTGAATGAAAGTTTGACAGAGTAATGCCCATCTGCAGCATTAGATACCAGAAACAGTGGATAAAGTGTCTTCAACAAGGAATTTTGCTAGGCAGCAAAGAAGAGGAA
Source organism: Molothrus ater (assembly GCF_012460135.2). Lineage (NCBI taxonomy): Eukaryota > Metazoa > Chordata > Aves > Passeriformes > Icteridae > Molothrus > Molothrus ater. The sequence goes on from NC_050479.2 coordinate 48,442,983, forward strand.
AGAAGAAAGGAGAAGGAAGGAATTGGGATCCCACAATTTTGTCTGAGCCATTGATGAACCATGAGCAGGAATCTCCAGTGTGTCACCTCAGCATCACACATGCTTTACAAAGATCTGTGCTGGGATAGACCTGTCCAAAACACATAGACGCCGTCTCTAGTGTCATCAATTACTCAGTTTCTCTTAAAAGCATAAAAGGATTGATATTACCTACTTTAACTCCATCAAAAGAGAGTGAGGTGAGGTCAGATGTCCCTTATCTCTGACACTGTTATGATGAGTGAAATGAAAACACAATATCATTATCCATGCATCATGGTCCTTGACTGCTGATTCTTAAAAGACAATTTCTGGTAATTTAAAAATTACTTCTTTAGTGTCAATTTGCTAGCATCTTTCAACTTTCCTATCCATAGGTTCAATAAGATAGGAAAAACTCCCAATTAAGCTTTGCGAATGAAATATAAACATTTAAAAACAACACAACCCAAGGACTGCTGAAACCTAAAACAGAGAAAAAACAGAGAAAACGGATGCTCTCTCTTTGCAAGTGAAAGTGACACTTGACTAAACATGCTTCCATGGAGGAGACAGGGAGGGAGGAAATGACCCTGACATGTATAACAGGGGCTTCATAGTCACCTATTCCACCCCCATCTCCTGCAATACTTTTTTGTCTTTCTCTGTCCAATCTAGCTCTCACAGGAGGAATGCGTTCTAGGATCTGAGTAACAGTTTCAGCAGCTCCCACAGCTATCAGGCACAAATTCCCACAGATGCTGTTTGTCTCCACGCTCACTTCAGGGAAGGGAAATGGGGAAAATCCTTTCTCCAGAAATGATGCTGCCTTGTCCATCTAATTGAGAGGACATTGGAAGGCTGCATCATCTGTTCCACCTCTCTGACAGAAAGGTATCCTGATCTCCCAGAGACTCTAAGTGCCATAGACTGGAATGGGAGAGAGAAAATATTGTCTAGAAACCTGCATCCATAGATAAGGTTCCTTTTCTTTTTTTTTCTTTTTTTTTCAGTAGGGATGGTTTGGGGTGTGTGTTTTTTTTCAGATTTACATTTAATTTTTACACTGGAGTTTTGGAATGGGCTGAGAATACAAAGTTGGCAATACTAAGGTAGTCTTGCAAATACTTTGGGGAAAAAGAAAGTCTGAATATATTAAAATATCTAGTTAATTTCCAAAATTCTTCATTTATTACAACATTATTGTTACTTTTCAAACAGCTAGAACTCTCAGGCTTTCCAAACAACAAACATAATTATTTTCTTTGGAATGAAATACTATAATTCATCTGGTTTCCCAAGGATATGAAACTCACAGGATTGTGCTCTATCATTTATGTATGTTGACATTGTCAGATAGGTATGCATGCATAGCTATCTGCACTCTTCATGATAATAGTTTACAAATATGTTACCCAATTTTGATGGTATTTGATAAGTTGCTATTGTTTTACAAGTGTTGTAGAAAGTGGTTATAGAAATCTGCAGGAGTTCTATTCCTTCCCCAGAGGACTGAAAGGCTGCAATGCAAGTACTGACACTACAGGTAATTCTCACAGGAGTTGAGCCTGTAGATGTAAATTCTTAAAAAATGAGATATCATCTACTCTGCTGGTTTTAGAATGACAAGAAAACCAATTGATAACTTCTTTGAGAAGCAAGTCCCTGCTATAAAGTATCTTAAGACAATTTTGTCTTTCCTGAACCTGGCCATCTTTTCCATCCAGAACCCTGAATGGCACTTGGGTTTGGCTTCCTTTTAGAGCTAGTAACACATCCTTTAACATAGGACAAAAAGATCCCATTAGCAATGCTGAAGGGATCACTCCTTCTATATTCCCCTAAGACCCTGTCCCTTATCCCAGTTCAACCCCAGATGGACTTCTTAAGGGACAGGGTTATTCATTTGCCAAACGGTAGCATCAAAGAATATTAGTTCCTGGTGGAGTTCTATGCTGTAGCTCTGCCTTCTACTTTGGTTCCCCTTTATCTGTAGCATTGGTTTTATCTGAAGCACTGCCTGCTCTGTAGCAATATTCCCACACTGTGCATTTGCATGAGCACCACAACATTGACTGTATTTTTCTGTGGCCACATCTCAGCAGAAAGCAGCTGGTGCTTCAGACTAGGGAGTCCTTGAGAGCAGAAAGGAGATTCATGGTACTGAAATAAATAGTTTATTTGGGGGGTGAGGGACAGTGCTGACCACAGATCTCTGTCTGAAATGTTTCAGCACACTGTCTAGAGAGAGAAATTTTCTACGCTTGTATTTCTGACATTTCTACCAATTCCTTTACTTCACATGCTGTCCTCACCTTCCATCAGTTGACCTTTTCCCATTCACCTCCCTATTTAACAAGTCTCTCTCCCTCTCTTTTGCCATCGAAGGATGTACTGCCACTTGGCAAACTGCTTGACATCAAAGCTGTGCGTGTGACATAGGGAGGTCTGATTTTTGGCTCCATTAGGTCAGCACAGACCCCTTCAATATTCTTCAGATACCAAGCTGGCTCACTCTTCTGCATAGAGCTGGCAAAGAAATGTTCCCTCCCTCTCCTCTCCATTTTATGTGCACATTAAAAGCATCCATGACCAAATCAAAAATTGTGCAGCTGTTTCAATAGCTGCAAAACTGCTTAGAACAGAGAGCCCAGAGTATAGAGAAAGAGACCTTTGTGAATTGAACACTCTCTGAACTAACTTGTTTGTGAAAACCCATGTATAATTAAAGCCTCTCTTGTTAGTGAAACGGAGCCATACTTAAATACACACAATGTATATCTTTATTTCCAGCTCAAATTTTTTATGGGACATTTTCCAGCAATGCGTATTATGTGGCTTTGGCAACTGCAGTGCATCATCATCATCATCATTCAAACAGTGGAGCTCCCTGCTTCATTATGAGCATCTTTCCCCTAAAATACTTTTTGATGGACTGCAGTATAGGTGGTCTAGACCTGAACTGCATAATAAATGGCTGCTATGATTCCTCTAATGGCAAGGTCCTTTTTCCCACTGCAAATGGAGATGTAATTCAGATGCACATATCTCACCCTTTGCATGCTGAGAGACAAAATAAACAGCAGCATTCATTTGTCTGTTTCCATTTCCCTTACCAAAAAGTCAACTTCCAAAGAAAATGTTTACCAAAATATTTCCCTGAACAATCTGAATAATATTTTAATGGACCACTTACTTAGTTAGTATCTAATTAAATTTTGCATCATGAAGAGCATAGTCAAATCACTATGGTATTGTGAATAAGGTTTCAATAAAAAATACAGAATAAAAGAAATCTGCAAAATAACCACCATTAAACTAATGAGTAAAAATTCAGCAGCTATAATAAAATCCACCAGAGAACAAATAAACTGCAAACAACCATATTACCAAACAATATTAGTCAGGTTTCATCTTGTTCCCTCATGCACCCCAGCTCAGAACAGGAAAAAAAGAAATACTCAAAGGAGAACATTTTGATGGAAGGGCCAAACACACGTACACTGGGAGATGCAGTAAACACTAGCAGCTGCATGGCTTAAGGTGCAAAATAGTATAACATCTCTTAATTAAAAAATGAATTAATTGTTGTGAGTATATTTCTCCTGACAAAGCACATTTTCTCTTCTGTAGAATGCAATTGTTAACGCATTAAAAAATAAACTCAGTTATTTGGACAGTTATACTTGTAATGCAAGGGCATAAAATTAAGGAAGAAAGGAATCAGTCTTCCTCTTTCTCTTGAACTTGGGCTTATCACACCCCACCTGGATCCTATAAATATTTTCCTAAAGGTTGCTTGGTTTCTGCTCCTCTCCACAACCCAATTCAGCCATAGACATCCATAATACTAAGCTTGAGCTGCGACACTGAAATCGATCCTCACGTGCCTAAGTGCTTTGCTGTGAAGGGGACTGCTATAAGGCCATTGCCCTGTCACTCCATGTAGAGTGATTTCCCTGCTGTGCAGTATAACTCTGTAAATGTTATCTGTTCAGTGCTCCAAATAAATACCTCCATTGGAACATTCACCTAGGGCTTATTTGTGACGTGTGTGGATGTTATTTATTAGAAAATTTAAACATTATTGCAGCCAATTAGAAAAGCACTTTTTATTACTTGCAGCCTTTGCTGCTGCCAGTGCCCCACGTCCTCCCCCTTGACACCACCATTATATACTGGCTCACTTAAAAGGCACAGCCAGCAAGTGTGCCCAGCTCTGCAGAAGACTTCTGTCACCTGAGCCCCAGGCGTGCTGGTAGCCTGATTTCAGCTGCGCTGCTGGTGCTTAAAATCAAGCAGGCAAGAGCACAAGTATTTGCAGGATCCAAATTTGTACAGATTTGTAAATTAGGAGTTCAACCAGCATAAGAGAGGCATTCCCTCCTCTGAGCTGTAGTTCCAAATACAGAAGGTATTTCTGAAAGAGTTACATCCTGTACTCCATGCTCCCAAATTTTGGGATGCTTTCCAGTGCACTTCCTCTTGGCCAATGTTTGGGCAAAATCCAAACTACAGCTATCAGAAACCCCTTAATGTGTATTGGTTTTCTGCATGTAAAGCAGTACTTCCTGAAGAATTTCACTTTTATTGCTGTTTGCCCAAGCTTTCTTTAAATGTCTACTCATTGAGGAGGTAGGGGAGGCTGCCAGTTTGTAGAAGCACTGTTGCAAAGTCCCATAAAGAATGGCAGCTCATACCTAAAATTTAAATACACAAAACATATATTTTCTTTTGCATAAACATCCTTAGTTGTATAAACAAAAAGTGTGGTGGATTTCTGAGAAAAAAAATCTCAAAATCAAGTAATTTGGATGAATGTTTGACCTAAAGAAGATAATTTTCATGCCATCTTCATGCATATTTATAGTCTCCTCTAAAAGTATTGTGATAGCAAAATGCAGACAGCTTTGACTCCAGCTGTCAGTCCGCAAAATCAAAAGTAATTATGTGGTAAAACTGTGTATATTTGTATCCTAGACTCTACCTGCAGAAGCTGTAGAGACAAAGCATTAAAAAGAATCTGCTTAACATAGACACTTAACTTTTCCTGAAACCATAGTGTGAGCAGCTTAATCCTACAGCCACAGCAGCTTCATTTCTCAGTAATGTCAGTGGAGATGTTTTCAAAGGATCCCAAAGGAAAGAACCTTAAATTTACCCAGATTTGGGCATAATCTTCTTTTTGAGACCTTGCAATACACCCACTGCTTTCCACTGAGGAAACAGTGCACCCAACTCCTCCAACAGGCTGGGAACAGCTGCCTAACTTAAGGGAACTTCTTTCTCTGCACCTTACTATTAAGTCAAGGCTAGGTGATTTCTGCCTCAGGATCTGAGTGAGGTTCTGAGCAGTTTGCTTCTGTTGGGTTTTGAAGTCTCGGTGTCTGAGACAAAGGAGTCAAATATAGTTTAGGGAGGTAGCAAGTAGGAGGACTGCTGTGGGTACACTCAAACCAATTGATCACGTCTGTTTTTAAGTCTAAATATGTACATTAATTTTTTTGTTCATTACAATCCTGCTTGATAATACAGAACAGAGTATGCTGCATATAAGAGAAAGACATTCTAAAACTAAAAATATTTTCTACTGGTGAAAAACTTAACAGAAAAAGAAAAATAACCATAGCTGAAAGCATATATGGGCCATAAAATACATAGAAATATATACATACAGGTACACATATTTATACAGAAGACTGGATGAATGCTTATCATTCCTAAATTCTAAATTAATAATGCTTTTAGTTATTTTGCCTGTATTCTGTCTAATTGAGTTTTTTAAAGAGATTTAATTAAATTTAGCTGAGATCTTTCCAACTATTTTCAACTAATTTTCCATGAAACATACAGTACTAATTTGAATCTCAATGGTGTTATTTTTGTTATATGTCTACACACCTCTGAAAACTCTCCCTAGCAGTACTGAGCAATGGCAGAGGTAATGTTGTAAACCTTGTATATTATTTTTCATTAATTCTTTGTCAGATGTGTAGGTCTCATTCTTCAACCATTCTCCTGACCTTTTAGCTTGCAGTAAACAAGGGTGAAGAAAGAGAGTTGGTAAACTTTGGTGGGATATGTCAGCAGAAAAGATGTCCCTCCTTTACTCAGTAACCTGACATTTAGGACCTGTCAGGGTATAAGAGCCCTAGGTTCAATTCACTCTTCTGTGTGGCAATATTTGACTGTCAGTCTCCCATTGCCCCAGGGTCTGTCTTGCCTCTGCAATCGTGCCAGGTTCTTAATTTCTCTTTAGCTGCTTCTTTTTTTCTGTATAATTATTAAATATTAATGGAAGAAGGAGCTGGTGTCCAGATCTCTCACACTCTGGATGCATGCCCTAATCAATAGGTTACCACAAAAAAGTACAGATTCTTTCTCTGCAAGTGTATCTTTTCATGTCCTTGTTTTTCTCCTAAGCTCCTAAAATCAAGGTATTTTATTGTATTCAACATAAAATCGAGTTCTTACACTATTCTTTAATGGAAAACTTAAATTAAACTTCAAGCTTAGTTTAATTTAAATTTTTATTCTTGCCACCACAAAGAACCTCACCTTCCCCCATACCTCAAATCAGGGTCAACTCAAGACGAGAGAGTAGACACAAACAGAATGGAAAATGAGGGGCAGCATCATAAATGAAGCAGCTGTGAACAGAGCTCCTGCCCAGACTTGTGTCTGCATGTATGATATTTCCTAATTAAAAAGTACAGTTTCTATCCTCTGCCACTCACAGTAAGAGGAATGTTTCTCTGCCATTGGCTAACAGGAACTGACAGAAGGATTGCTGTCACTGTCACTGGACCAAGGCATCCTTTGAGGAGTTCTACAGCCTCAGCTGAATACTCTTCTCAAGTAAACTCTGCTCCCAGGCTGGCATATGTCCCTTTGACAACATGGCTGTTCCACTTTAATAAAAAACCACTTACTCTTTAAGCCAAAATCAAGCACAAATAGTATCTGCCAAAAACAGTTGGAAAGAGTCCTGGGCAAGAGTAAAAGAGGCAGAACTGCCACCAAAATAACTTTGCCATTATCATGTTAGATTTTCTGTATGCATGTATAACTGTTAGATTAGTGATCCTCTCTGGGTGATTTCCTTATTTGCTGTTCCATTGCTTTATGTTTTCAGGTATTCAGCTAAAGAAATTTTCCACAAAGTGTGCCCTTGAGCATGTCACCCATCTTTACTGGATAGTAATCTCTGCAAAGACAAAGTGATAATTACAATATGGATGGTGGAACCCCAGTCTTATAGAAAATCTGAAATTTTTTGAAATGCCAAAGCAAGTGAGTGGTAACAAGAAGATATCTTTAATAGAAATCACTCTTACTGTACAACCACCATTAGAGATTCATCTCTAACTAGTTGTTTGAGATATAAGCTGTTGAGAGGAAGATGTCACAGTCCAACACAGTTTCAAAGATCTGTTTATTGTCTTTGTGATGGAGAGGAAACAGAATTTTCAGACTCTCACAGATTTGACTACACCAGCCCCAGCTGAAATCTTTTCCCCATTCTGAGTAAAACTCTGCTAGTGTCTTTAAGGACCAAGTGGCTTCTTCATCATCCACTTTGTTACCAGTATCTACACAGTCCAACCCAGTAGTAGAAACCCTGCATATCACCAATACTGAAATTGGCAAGAAAGGTATTTGGGGCCTTTTTTTACCCTTGTCCAGGTTTTGAAGGCTTAAAATGTATTCACCTATGTCTGAAGATATTTTGGCATTAATTCCAAATTATATAAAGTTTAATTTGCAATGTAAGTTGATATAATATGTGAGCAACAGTCAAACTGAAGAGTTAACATAATTTTTGCTCAATATAGTTTTTTAGGGACATATATATGGATTGTTTCCTCAGAAAGGTGTTTCAGTGGGAGGACAGAAAATGTAGTGGATCTGTTTGAGCCCTTACAGTTTCTCTCATGCAAGAAAAGATAAAGAATCTCAGTTTTAATGTGGATCAACACAAACTCCGACTTTTTACTTCCACTTAGCAACCATATTGTAATTAGAATTATGTAAAATCCTAATAAAGATAAAAAAGAGAGCTTGTCATTTTCACATGCTAGCAGATAAAAGCTTTCTGGAATATGGCCAATTTATCTCAGTGTACTCCAAGACCAGAGAAGCTAAGATCTTGTCCCAAACAAATAATGTATTTTATAAATACAAACATATATTCTACTAGAGTTAAAATAATTTAACTTGTGGTGACCAGTCATGGATTTGCATTGCTTCACATAGAAGAAAAGAGCACTAAGAATTTGTTTCCCCACTTGGATCCTAGTCATAGAAGAGAGCTAGTATCACCCAGTAAGCAAAATTCTATTAAGAGCAATTGATGGAAATGCTTACTCTCTGTTTCTGAAAATGCACTAATATCCATCAACACTGATACCCTTTTGTAGCCTAGATGACATGTACATGCTTTGCAGCATTTAATTTAAAATATTCTCACCCTAATGGTGGGAAGAAGGCCCTAATTTATAGAAGGACCTCCAGGGGGTACTTGATTGTTCATCTAAAGAAATGAATTCAACTACTGATTGATTTCCAAGGAACCTCAAAATACTGAATTGATTAGAAAACAATGGAACCACCTATAAAAGGGTATTTAGCTGTGTGAAGAAAAAATCTGGCAACTTACAAAGAAATATTGAAATACTTATGAGTTAGAACATTTTACTTTAAATGGCTCTTCAGAAGATTTGATCCTGCATCAGAATATTTTATTTTGCAATTATTTTAAAATATGAAACAGCTCTCTCTCATATACACACGCATAAATCAGCCATCACAGTAAAACACCAAATTATTGTCTACTCAGTAAGACCTAAGACTTCTACCTTCCAAGCCACCCCAGTGGATAAAGATAACTTTTCCTCTGTTCATTATAAGCATTAGCAATATTGAAAGTTATTTTCAAATGGAGCATTTTCAAGAACAACCTGTCATAACTGCCTGGCTTTGGAGGTCACCTCACCCTTTTAACATCATTTTATATGAGAATTTGCACAAAGCTTTGCTTCCTTCTTTTAATATGTCTACACTAACCAGGTAAAAGCTGTAATAAACAGCAGCTGCTTGTTCATGCTGCCATCACACCTTCTCTTACTGCACAAGGAGAGACCTAAGGAATCCAGCTTAAAAAATTGCTTCTGCAGTTCATGAAAACCAAAGGGATCAGTTCATGTGTCAAGGTGAACTATCTACAAAATAAAAAAAAATTCCAAACCCAGAAAAATCCTCCCCAGTGTATATCCTTAGTAACAATAGTATGAAATTAGGAAATAATAACGTGCAGGACATTTAAAATGAGATGGTAAAACTTGCTTTGAGAAACTACCACCACCCAGGCTACATCATGAATTTGCCAGGTTGAGATCCATTTTGTCTATTAAAAACTGAGAACTTATAAAGCAATACTAATACACTCCAACACAGATTAATATTTTTAAGCATGGAAAGGAGTTGAAAACTACTGAGACACAAATAAGAGTCAGAAGCTGAGAATATGCTTGTTTTTCCACAGAAATAGGTCCCTTTTGGAATGGGAAAAACCTTATAGATAAGATTGACTTTGCAATACTTAACAGTATGCATACTCCAAGAAAAGAAAGAATTTGAAAGAATTTTCATGATTTATTAGTTACTTTGTGAACACTATAATGAAAATGAATCCAGTGAGATCTTTTGAATCTTATCAATCTTTGTTAAAAATTATTCGATTTTTTAGAATAACATATATGCCTCACATAATCTATAATTAAATGAATTCCATTAGTTAAATGAAATTTCATACATAAATTGAATTTGAAAAATTATGAGCCAATTATAATGAAACAGTTAGTAATACCCACTCTACTAATGGTTACAATCACCAGATTCAGGTAACTCAAAAATGAATCTTTGAGACGTGAGCAGTAACACAATAAAATATTGTCTTCCCTTGTAGTTAACATAGATAGAAGTATTTTACTAAACTCAGTCAGACAGACTCAACTTGTTCGCCCAGTAGTTTCATTTTCTCCCCTCTTTCTGCTCTTTAAATGATCTGCTTACAGGGCTACTGGCATTTAAAGACACATTTAGGGCACCTGTGGACTCTCAGGTTGTTTTTTCCCAGGAAATAGCGCAGGTGGGTGAAAAGAGAAAGAGCCAAAAGTGGTCAATGTGAAAAAGTTAGTGTGTTTTCAGACTCCTATTTCTAAGAGTACTTGACTTTGGAACATTGTCTCGCAGAAAAAATAGTACAGTGAAAAGTGAGCCTAGAGGTATTACTTTTTTTGGCAGAGTGCAGCAATGCAGTGTCACAGGTGCTTTTTGATTGGCCAATATACTCCAGGCTTGTTAATGATATTTGAGATCCAAAAGAATCCTTTAAGGCACTGCTTGATTCCCAGGCCGCTGGCTCTCAAGCTAAAGTGTGAGGTGACAATTTTTATTTTGTTATCTCTCAGAAAAAATTAATTACAAAAGAAGGTCTTGCAACTAGAAATAGGAAGATGCTGCTGGACATTCAGTAATTTCCCAAACATGAGGCAATGATTTCAGAAATTGCTTCCTTAACACTGTATGGTGTGTCTCACTCACACTGTCACTATTTCACAGTGCTCCTTTGCATTAACTGTATACTCATCCTCTATGTTCAGGAAAAGTTCTCTAGGAGTTTCCCTCACATATATTTTTGGCTGCTTTTCCCATAGTTCTTAGATTTGCCTATATAACCACAGCTCACTTTAGAATCAAAATTATAAGTTATGTGCAGGGTTTCCCTGGTGAAAAGTTGTCATTTCCCTCACATCTCTGAACCCACAATGTGAAAGAGAGAGAGAAGTCCTTCATTCCATTCAGAAGTCTCACCAGACACCCTGGCTCAAAACCATCACTAATGCATTCAGGTAGGAAGGACGGAACTTTGTTCACTAATTTTGATCAGGTGGGTCATAACCTTTTCTTCCTCAGAAGCATTTTTGATTGCTCTGGAAACTCCCACAGCAGCTTTCAACACCTGATTGTGATCCACTGACTGCAGTGGATAGGTTTGCAAGGAAAAGAAAATTCACTGGTTATTTATTCCCAAACTTAAAGGGAAGTTTTCCTTTTCCATTTTATTTTCTGCAAGGTGAGTGCTCTTGTTGTAGTAGTGAGCTGTGCAGGCTTGTGTTTGAGTTGAAAAGCCTGGCAAGGATGGAGGGGGAACCTGCACGTCTGCCTCTTCCTCCTGTTGCTGCTGCAGCCAGGCGTGTGCTGATTTATTCAAATTACAGCAGACGATCAGCAGTGAGCCACTAATGGAGTAATTTACGTCTCCCTTCATTCCCCTGACGTTTGTAGCAGGAGAAAGCATTGAGACAATGCAACAATAAAGAAAAGAAGTGGGGGAAGCAGAAAAGCAAATGGAAAGTGAAATCCTGACTGAGGAACAGACTGACTCCTCTAGTATGTGTACCAAAACTTCTGATATATTTGCTGGGCTTCTGAGAGGAACAGAATGTATGTTGTTCCTAATGCAAACATCATTCTGAGGCTGTTCGTTTTCATATTTAGTCATATCACAGCAAAGCTAGGGGGGTGTCAATCACACTCGGTACATCTGACTGGGAGAGCACTCCCTTCACAGCTGCATCTGGCAGAATACACTCCATATTTATTATATTTTTAGTGAGGCATGCTATCTTGTTCATGTGTGAGAAACTGTAATGCATCTTTCACATTTAAAGTGCCCTCTGAAGCTTTCTGCCTCACAACCTCCTGCCTACTTTCACTGTTACCACTAAATTTTTTATATTGTCTTGAGCATCTCTGAAAGAATTGCAAATTCCAGCTAGAACATGATTAATTTAGCACTATCGTCTCCTACAATATAGTGTACAGCCGTCCATCCTGCTTCTGTGCGCCTGTGTCTTATCTCGGCTCTTAGTGAGAAACTAAATTAAGGCAAAGGCTGAAGTCACTCATGTGTACTACTTTTAAAATTAATTTTTGCTGACAGCACCACAGAGTCAAAAGCATGTAGAGTTGCATTATGAAAGCAAGAAGAGAGATTAAAATATATGTGTATTTTTGTTATTCCAGGAAAGAGAGTCTTTTGCTCCTTCTACATTAGTCATTTTCCCAAAGGACTCTACATCCTGCCTTATTTGGGGTGTAAAAGTTGAAACACCACTCTTCTTTCCATTTGCTAAAGATTTTTTGCTTTTTATTGTGTTTAACTCCTTATACTTACTATCTTCTTTGTAAGATACAAGTGAAGTTTTATGATGGGCAATTTGGGTGAGGGAGATGAAGGACAATTTTAAGGTACTAAAATTGTTTGCAATGTGCCTCATTTTCAAAAAATGATTTAATTTGAGAGGAATCCTCCTTGGTCTCTAAAAGCTTAAATGTTCAGTTCCGTGCACTTGAAACAATCTTCTCCCTAAAATTGACTTTTATTTTAACTTTAAAGTTGTAAAATGTTCAGAAATGAAACATTGACTTTCTAACTGAACTTTACATTTTCTCAACTTTTTGACTATCTGGAATAGTCAAAAAGCAATTCTCTCTTACCTTGTCCTAAAGCAAGTCCAGCACTGTAGTTTTTAAAACTGTGTCAAACCCCAAATCTGTATTTATCTGGATTTATTTCCTTTTTCTTCTCTGCCATTACCAGAAGCCACTTTTCACCTCCATGATGCAGAGATGAAACTGAAAGAAAAGCAATGGGGAAGCTAATATGTTTTCTATGCTGCAGCTGCTTCCCCGAACCTACATCATCCCTGTTCCAGCTGACATGAAGCGCAGCACAGGCAGAGTCTGCCATTCCTTGTTTATTGCTCTCTGAAGCAGGGTGAAGTGTATGTTCACTATTTTCCAGATTAACAGTGAGGTTTAGTTGGTGTTTCTTAGATCGAAGGTGGAGAGAACAGAGACAAGCTCAGCAGCAGCCTTGCTCATCCAGCACTCCCTTACAACACAACTCACATTAGGCAACAGTGCGGCTTTTCTCACAGTGACCACACTTACAACGAGCCTTTGCAACAGCTCTAAAGAGTGTCTCTTCAGGATGGTACAGCAGGAACAGCCCCTTTGAAAACATGTTTGAAAGCAGAGAGTGATGTGCCATCAAGCTGAGCTCCTCACAATCCAGGCATCAAAGGGAGCAGTTAGAGCAGCAAGAAGACAGCGTTGTGAAGGCTTAACATGACTGCATGGACTCCTCACGCTGCAGTTGCACTTGTCAAGGGACATGAAAAATTGTATCCTGATATATGAGACCTTGCCTGTGACTCTACTGCAGAAAGAGCCTTTCAAGAATGAGTAAGGAATCAGAATTATTTTGATGAATACGAGCAACATTCTGCATAAGATCTAAAAAACTACAGAGAAACTAAGATTTGTAATAGATCACAAACTAAATGTGATTGAAAGTATCTTTCAGAGAGACAAAGCTCACAATGTGATATATCAATAGGAACACAGCTTTCAAGACACATCAGCACATCCTTCTGGTCTCAACAGCCTTGAAAACACCTCTACTGTAAACTTTTTCTCCTTCCAGGCACTGTATTGCAAGGCAGATGTGGGCTAAGGCAAGAAGTACAGCGAGTGTCAAGAATTAAAGGAGATTTAGAGAGCTTTTTGACTTCTATAATTGGGATTGTTCAGTCTAAAGAACAGAAATTCAAGTAGGGACATGGTAGGAATTCCCAAGAATGTAAATTTTATTCTCATATATTTTCCAGAAAGGGATTTTGAAGCACTGGGATAGTCTGTGTGCATCTGTTGTGGATTATTTCTCATTGCAGAGCATATGAGAGAAAAAGTGGTCAGGATTGATGTGAACAGAGCTGATCCTGTACTGCAACAATGCAGTGGACAAGATAAAGTCTCAGACCTTTTCCTATCTACTTTTTATTGTATTAGTCCCTGAGAGACAGACTGTGAATATTAGGGTTTAATATTGCATTGAGCCGCTTCCAGTGGGTACCTGTACCCACTGGTCAAAAGTGACCAGGAAAAGTCTGCTGACAAGAAGCTTAAAGTGGTATTTTGGATGAGATTCTTTTCCACTTTGTTCTAAAATGCATATCAGATTATGTCTTGGCCCCTAATGGATAAAACCATTGTCCTTGGATAACAGATGGATAAAAGGCTTCCCTGAAAAATGAATTTTTTTCCATCTATTAGAACAGTAAGACATTAGGTAACACATGCAGAGAAGGACAGATCAGTGACAAAGGCCTAGATTTTTCTTTTAATAACACCCAGAAAGCCTTGAGCAAAGCATGCGGGTAGCTTGAAGCAACCAAGACACTGAAAACCCTGTGTGACAAAGGGCTCATCCTGGCAGATGCCTATCCCTGCACAGCCACCTGGCTTCTGCCAAGTCCATGAATGGATGTCTTCCAGACCTAGACATAAAGGAAAGAAACAACTCAAGCCAGAATTATTAAGGCTGAAACCTTGCATTGAGTAGGTATGGGCAAAAGGTGCTCAACTCATGTTGATCTCTATGACAACTGGAATCAAAACAAGACAGAAGAATATTTTGAAAAAAACCTTAACTTTTTACTAATTAATCTTTGGGGATTCCCTAAAGGATGATTCTTTTTTAACTTCTAATATCTCAGTGGAGGACTGAAAACACTGAAATAAACAGAACATCAGAACTCTAATGTAACTAATTCCATTAAAAGTATGATCTGGAACTGTAGCACTTTTTTTTGTGGACTTCTTTCTTCCATTAAAAATTATCCACAAAAATATGTTGGATTGTTTTGCAATAATTGGACAATTTTGCCAAAATACCTACATGATTTAGGAGTCAAACTCATCTTCAAATGCAGTGAAGCAATAATTTAAAAAATAGTCTCAGCTTATCAGGCCATATTTATATCTACTTGATTAAGACTCAGAGGGGTGACCAAATATTTTGCTTATGGAAAGGAATTTGGTATTGTAGTTAGGATTTAGGAGATCTGATTCAGCTCTTAATTTTACCTCCAAATTGACAGTAAGACAAGAAGTACATAATGAAACTTAAGGGTCCACAGTTAACTTTTACATGCCTGAGGGGTCATTTTTCATGAGGAAACAGACTCACATAATTACTTGGAATAACTATGTTGCTGCAGTGATTATAGTTTCAACATTGGATGTACAAATATTGGGAAATAGAGAAGTAATTTAGAAAATAAAATCATAGCAAAATTAATGGAATAAGTGTGAATGACAGGGTTTTAGTATGCCAAAGTGGGGAGGGGAAAAAAAGAGCTTAAAACCTCTTATTTTTCTTCAGGTTGAAAAATAAAACCAAGACATTTCCTTACAAGTAGACTTGAAAAGATTTTTCACTAAAAAGATTCAAATTAAGAAGCCAAAATATTTCATCCTAAAAACCACTGAAATGAAAACTTCTCACTTGATAATTTATTTACTGACTGCATCACTTTTCTGTTTATTTACATCACAGCCTGTTTGTCAAATTCTCAACCACGCTATACTGTCTATTGAACTACATCTTTTGTTGGTGTTTTACAAAGCCACAATTAAGGTAACTTATTCCTAAATTTCTGGCCGTATATTTGTTAGCTCTAATGTGCACAGCTTTCATTACCTCCCAAAAAAACCCTTTATCCATCAATTTCCTTGGAAAAAATAGCTTAAAATATAGCTTCCCCGAAAGTCAATAAGACTTAAAGAGTCTATGTCACTTCATCATTTTAGTAAATTGCCCTCCAAACTCCTATACATACACGTGTGTACAGATTTCTCTATACTGAATTTATTATAAAGGTATTAATATTAAAACAACATTATGGGGAAAAAGAAATTAGAAGAAATTTTTGAGATTTACCTATCATATATATGAGCTTTAAAAGGAAATTAAATATACAAATGAGAAGAAAATGCTACGATTAGTACATCAATGTTAACTTTTAGGGTTCCAGATAGTTTTTAATTAGCTCATTACAGCCCCCTGCCCATGTTCCCATTCTTCTCCCCGGGCAAGCAACTAAACAAGAGGAATAGCAGCAGTTTACCCCCCGAGTTTGTGATTTCACAGACTCTAAAGAAAATATTATAAACGACAAATAGTCTGAGTGAATTAAGAGAATTAAGAGTAGTATTTGCACATTTTTCTGCTTGGCTGAGCTCATACTGTTTCTTTGGGAATAAGCTATCAGTTTTTAACATTTCCTTTGCCTTATTCCCCTAGCACAGCATCAACTCGCCTTTTACATTTTCTGCTGTTTTATCTCTGTGAGAAAGAGGTGTAAGTTAATTTTGCTCTTGGGATAGAGATGCGTAAGAAGCAAAATTTCCAAACTTCTGATTAATGGCTGGAGGCAACCAAAGGATCATCTTTGTCCTGAGATTAAAGGACTGTTTCATGCTGAGTGAGGCTTTCAGGCACTTGGAGTTTGCACCCAAAGCTTATCATTTAAATTACTAGCACCAAATAGGTCGCTTGAAAGAGAAAGGCCTGCACTGCTTCCCCACCCTTCACTTAAATTTGTAAAGAAATCCCTCAGTGTCTGCAGAAAATTGCTGTGCCATGGGTTTCAGTATGACCTTTTCCTGTATAGGGCAGTTGCAACGTCCAGTCCTGTAAGTATGTGAAAGCTGTTTGGTGCCTCCTAAATTTACAGAATCCTTTCACTTCTGTCTTCCTTTCCACTAATAATGGTGGTTTTTGGATGACATCGAAGAAATTGTAGCACACATGGCTCAGACAGGGAGTCTTCCCACTACTGGGTGTGACAGGAGATGTATTATTCTCAGATAAATGTGATAATCTCCACAGAGCAGAGGATCACTTGGGAAGAACACAATGCCTTTTTGCTTCTCTGCTTATAGAATCAAGCACTTTCCTAAGGCGCTTTCCTTTTTGGGAACTTCACATGAGTAGTGCAGCAAGGCACGAGAGGTTTCCCAAGCTCAAGCATGAGTTCTTTCCCAAGTTCTTTCTTTCAACACACCTTTTGTTTGAAGTGAAGGGTGAAAGGGTCCAAAGTCTTTGCGCTCTTCCTCAATTCTCACACCAGCAAAAGCATCCAGCCTTTTCAGGCCCAGGGTAGCCAGCAGAGATATTAAGGCAAAGCCACATCAGGTCTTGGCATGCTTCTAGCACAGCCAAACGTCAGAGGAGGACTTCTGTGGTGAATTCCAATCACAGGGACTGCAACTCTCACACAAGGCACCATCACATGCTCTTCCTGAGCAACAGGAAGATAGCACACAGAGATGATTTTGCTCAGCTCATGTTTTAAAAATTAACCTATATGTAATAGCTTTCAGCTTACTGCTGGAGGAAATGCAGGGTCCTCAGCTGGATAGGCAGAAGAAGCCAAACCCTCAACAAACTTGAGGCATTGTGCCAGAGAGGGCACCCTCTCTCCACACAGGTCTGTTATCACCACAAAAGGCTCTGAAAGCCCTTGTTCAACTCCAAGCAGCAAAATGTGAAGTACTTTAAGGACTTCTTCACTCTGCCCTGTGCTGCAGGGGCAGCCTGTGCCTTTTGACCCTCTAGCAGAATTTGTGGGTGACAATGTCAGGATTTTGGCTGAGGGTCCTTGTGAGAAACATGCTAGAAAAGCAACCCTCTGATACCTGAGTAGCTCCCCTTGTCACTCACCAGCTTCTCAACATTTATGCCTCAGAAGTCTTCAGGTCTGTAACAGGACCTGTTGTGAAGGCAACATCTAACAAATCCTCTTAAAAATCTCACAAAAACAATTGGTGCTATGAAAAGCTTACTGTCAGCCTAATGACAAAGCAACAGATGTGAGACAGAAAGCCACACATAAGAATGATGACAAAACTACAGCTCCCACAGTAACAAGCAGACATTTCTCTGCAGGCAACCCCAAAAGAAACTCCAGAAGCCTTAGACTGTGTAAGTAAAAAAGGTTAATGGAATTTTTTCAATGCCTTTCAATAGGACATGCATGGAGAATATAGAAATACATAGGTGGAATTTAGATCAGTGAACAGTATAGGATAAGCATTCAGTGGTGCTGCCTGTGAGGTTGTGGTAATGGCAAATAAAACCCCACCACATTAAAACTTACAGTTTTCATATGAACATATACTTAAAAATTTTAGGAAAGAAATCAAGAAAAATAAGTATATCCCTGTCACTTAAACTAACACTACAAGGCACTTTCTATAAAACTTATTGTTTGCTGAAACACTGTATTTAATTTTACATGGTTGCAGTCTTTTTAAGAGAAAAAGAAACCCGTCTCTCTATGATGTAAAGAAAACCATTTTAGTAACTGCAAACACCAAGTTGTACCTTCAATACATACACTACCAGATGTAAAACTGCTTGGAGCACATAGTGGGAGTTTGCTGCAGTTAAAGCTAATATGTACTGTTTAATTTGCCTAGTAAAATTTTGTGCAATTGAAGATGCTGTGTAGTGACTAATGTGATAATATAAAGGAATCTTATTATCTGTTTAATATGGTCTGTAGGAAGATGATTGATTTATACAGACAAAAATGTAGAGTTGTCTGCAAGCAGCCAACTTTTCACAGTTGTTCTCCTCTGGCAAGGTCTGACAAACCAGAGTCTTCTTTCTATAGCTTCTGGAAGTCTATGCAGCAAAAGTCTGTTACACCACCATCTAATCCCACCTTTCCCCTAGGATCTACAGATTAAAAGCTAATGGTTTCCATAAAGCCTAAACTGTGCATCCCCAAAATAAGTTTGGCCTCTTTGAAATGAAGGACTTTGTTCAGAAATTTCCCCCCCAAACTCTGAAAGCATGATAAGATTTTTGTGTTAAAAATGCAATCACACAAGGAAATCATCAATGACATTATACAGAAGACATGTTCTTGCAGCCTGAGAAGTTCAAGTAATCTTCTTTGAGTTGGCTGTAGGTTCCCAGAAGGGAGAAGTGTAGAGCTTTAACTGTACAGGGATTTGATAAGAGGAAGTATAGTGCTGCCTGTTATCAAACCCCTGTTAGACCAAGGGGACAGATGTAGAAAGATTCTCCTCATTGTTACAGGGAAGAAGTGATCACCTTGGCTACACCTTGTGTGCCCAGCTCTGGGTCTTCAGCACAAGAAAGACACAGACCGGTTGGAGTGTTGCCATCTTATTGTAAAAGTTCCATACCTTTCTCAGTAATTTCTCATGGGCATCTCCTCACAGCACTGGCTCCTTCTTCACAGCACAGCCAACAAACTCCAACTCTCTCCTTACCCAGCTAACCCACTCTTTTGTAGCACTCATCTTATTGGACACAGCTGTGGCCTATTAAGGGCAGGGCTGTTCCTAATCTTTGGTGATTAGTGCAGCTGCAACTTCTCAGGTGTGAGACTACCTTCTGCATATCTTTATTTTCTTACATTCTATCCCTCCACATTGGACCAAGTCCAGAGAAGGACCATCAAGATGATTAGAGGGATGGAGTACTTATCATAAGACTGAGAGAATTGTGATTGTTCAGCCTGGAAAACAGAAGGCTTCAGGGAGACATAACTGCAGCCTTCCAGTAACTGAAGAGAGCCCACAGGAAGACAGACACTTTTTACAAGAATGACAGGACAAAGGACAATGGATTCAAATTAAAAGTAGGTTTAGATTAGGAGGAAACTCTTTACTGTGAGGGTGGTGAGACACTGGCACAGGTTCTCTGGAGAAGTTGTGGATTCGTCATCCCCCAAGGTGTTCAAAGGCCAGGCTGGATGGATCTCTGACTTACCTGGTCTAGTAAAGGTCTTTCTGCCCATGTCAAGGGAGTTGATCTAGATGATCTTTAAGGTCACTCCAAAACCAAACTATTCTGTGGTTCTGTGTTCTGTACATCAGATGCTGCTAAGATGCACAGTGCTGTTGTCACCCCAAAAGCAGGAGATTTGAGGCTTTCTAGATGAATACACATCTAACTTGGGCAGTAAAGGTTAATTCTCTTTGTGGAACTTTCAGTTGCATTCTTGCATGGACTAGATATGGAACTCCTGCATCTCTGAAGTCCTGCTTCTCTGAGTGAGGACAACTGAGATGCAAATCAGGGATCCCAGTTCATCCAGGGAGCCCACGCCAAGGGCTTTGCCTCTTGCAGCACGTATGAAACGCTCTGGGACCTGTCACTGCCAAGTGCAGTAAAAAGCAGGAGACCTTACCAGGATTGACTGCCAACCCAAATGTCATCTGTGCTGGCAACCTGCTGATTCTTCTTTGATTTGAGGATAGCCTTCCAAGGCCTGTTTCTCCAGTTAAGCAGAAATCCCAGTCTAGCATTCTAAATTAAATTTCTTTCGAAAAATGTTGCCTTTACAACCCAATTAAAATACTATTCAAACACCACTTACACATTATGTTATACTTTTGAGGCAGCTAATCATCATTCCTTGAGTCAGGTGATTCATGAAAGAGCAGATGGATCCATTGTCTAACATTTCTCACTGAGAGAGTGTCATAACCTTGATTGTACCCCAGAGCTTCCAACCTCACAACTGCCAACATCTAGCATCTTCATGCCCCCTCTCCCATCACTCATACTGCTCAGCTGTATCACATGCACTTGGTTTTACAACCTTATAAAAGGTTGTAAAGCCAGCCAAGGGCAAAATCAGTTTTTCTTTGTGCATAGCAAAGGCTTTCCAAACCAAAGTAGCCCAGAGAGGAAGAGTCAAGGTTGATCTTATGACTTACTGAATACCTTTGGCACCCCACAGAGAAGAGATGTCCTGACCAGCCAACAAAGAGAAAACTTTAAAATGATGTTATATTTTGCAAAATACCTGAATTCAAATCTACTGCTCCATTTAGTAGCAAGCCTGGATTTCTTTTTAAGGAGTCCCCATAGAAAAGATGGTTATTTTTTCTTATTATTATTAAGTTTAAAAATTAATTGACTGACTATGCTTGGAAAGAAAAGTTTGAAGAACCAAGTCTGAAAGTTAAAAAGCCATGAAGGAAACAAAAGACACTTTTGTTTTTGGTGGGAAAACCCTTACAATCTGTATGCCTGTTTTACAGTTTTATCTGCTTACTTGAAAAACTTGGACTGCCAGCACAACGTCATTGATCATTTCTCATGCTACTTCTTAATTAGATTAAATGAAAGACAAAGTAATTTGCTTTGCCTCTGTTGCAGTACTGAAGAGGACTTTTGTGCCACTTCATTGAGAAGAGGTACAGATCATCCTCAATTTTTTTCCTGAAACTTCAAGTTCAAAGTCTTGCTAGCACATTTCTAGACCAGGCCGTAATTTCTGGGGAAATTTAAGAAAATTGGATGTTTCTAGAAGTCTCTTGAAATTTTTTATGCACTTTCATCTCTACAAGTAAACTGATTTTAGTATGAGTAAGATTAAGATATGGCCCTTTGTACATGCCAATAATTTCTAGTGTTAAAAAATTTATATTCTCAATTTACAATAGTCAGGGCTGGAAACAAAAGAGGGAAAGAGAGCTAAGACTATTACATTTTTAAAGCTAAAAAACTACCAAACTAGTTTATAACAAAATTATATGGTATCAGAAATGTCATCATCTTATTGCAGGGGGTTCCATAGTATTGTCTCCTTATCACAAAAGTTTCATACCTTCCTGGTGTTTTTTCATGGGCTGTTCCTCCATGTACTACCTCTTTCCTCTTCACAAAGCAGCCAACTGACTCCTGTTCCCTTCTCAACCAGCCACCCCACACTTTTATAGCACTCTTCTTCTCATTGGTTACAGCTGTGGCCTGTTAAAGTCAGGCCTGTTCCTAATCTTTGATAATTGGCCCAGCTGCAACTCCTTAGGGGTGAAGATTACTTTCTATACTATCTTTATTTTCTTATAGTCTATCCCCCTACAAAGAAATAACTGCTCAGCAAGCATGTCAAGTCCACAATGATTTTTACCTCAGAGTGATTCCCCACAGACTTCTTATCCATTTATCTTTAAATGCTTAAAGAAATTTTTCAGAGTTTTAAATTCTTTCCACTGCGAAACGTGTCACCAGTGGTCATAACTTTACCCTAGCATGTCAGGTCCCACTGCAATAACCATGGCAGAATTTTTTTAGAACATGTTATTACTACATCCTAGAAATATTTTGTTGATCCAGCATCTTTTATAGTGAATAGTGTTTTGAATAGTGTTTTGCAGGGAAACAAGAATCAGAATCTCTTAGGCTAGTTTTGGAAAGAAAATATCACCAATGACCACATGGCTTTTACGTAACTTTTGGATTCCTCAGAAATAAAATCAAACAAACAAAATATATGCAGTCTTAAAATTCATTGTTTTAGGGAATCTTGCACTGCAGCCATTGTTAGTTCTGGCTCAGCAGAATTGATTTCAAACTAAACGTTCAGTTTGTTTTTATTGGTATTGGTCTTGTGCTGACAATAGATATTTGATTTCAGTTGTCTTTTCCTTTGTTTTGGTTCATGAATACCTGTCACAAGTAACTCCCCAGCCACTTTGTTTATCTGTCTTCTGCTGATTAAATGTACCATTACTCTAGATTTTAAAAGATCACTTTCCAAGCAGAGGTCAGCAGCAAGACAGAGAATTTTCTTCTAGCATCTTTCTGCCTGTTTTAAAAATCAGAGCTGGATGTCTTTATTAGGGATGTGCTATCCCCCACAGGAGTAATCTACTCTTCATAGAGTTTAATGAGTAAAGCACTCAAGCCTGTATTAATCCAAATTCCATTTCATGGTTATAATAGTCTTTTTTTCAATTTTGAAGGTGTGCAGTTTAATTTTCAGTAGCAAAGAAAGACCTCTCAGTCTTTAGTCTCAGGCTGATTTTGCCTCAGTTTCACCAAAAGAAGTCCAGCAGTGCAGTCCGTATCAGCAGGTGAGTCCAGACCACAACGTTCCCTCCTTAGCTGTGTGTCCATCACTCAATTATAAATGAAAGTGACCCCAGAAAGGTGTTGCCAAACATTTAATGTACAGCTATTTCCTCTGTTTAATGCAAAATCACTTCTTAAAAAGTGTGAATTTCTACATCTGCTTTGAATCTCAATAGACAGAGATGAAGAGTTTAGTAGATAAAAGAACATTTACCTGGGTGGTTATTTAACTTTTCAGGCTCATTAATCAAGTAGGACAAACCTCATTCAACAAACAGGTGTTTAATTGAATAGGTTTTTTCATCCATCCAATTTATGTTAAAATACTCTGTACTAATTAGTTCACAGTTACTCCCAAGTTGATTCACAATCAATTCATGTTATTCACAAACATTGCTGCCAGTTTTAGGTGAGAAGTAGTATTTTGAACAGACCTAAGATATTGCCAGGTGCTGGAAGTGTTGAGGCAAACTGCTAATCACATAGTGACAGCAGAGAGCAAAACCAGGCAGAACGAGCAATATAGATTCAGTTGCAGAAGGGGGAATGTCCTGCTTCACTGATACCTCTCTAAAACCATGTGGGCTTTTAGCAGGGAGCAAGGAAATTGATTTGAATGGTCAATTTGATAAGAAAGGGAATGAAAAGGGATTTTGAAATGAAGGCTGAACACAATCAATCATAGTCTTCAGTACAGTAAGTCCCAAACTATCAGTGAGAGGACAGAAGCATTATGGAAGACCCTGGAAAGACTGAACTTTAGCAATCAAAGGACAAAGGGAAAAAGGCTGGCATGTGTATAAAGGACATGTAAGTGACTAGCTTTTGGGAATTTGTATTGCAGGTGGGGGTACTCAGCATTCCTGCCACCTCATCCAAACCACCATCATGCAAATTCCGTTCTTTGTTTTTGGTTTTGGGAAGGTTGCTATGAGCTCTGCCATGAAAATATTCCTGGTATTGGCATATCTCTCATATCTTAGAGTTTTTAGAGGAAAATCAATGAGCTCTTCAGGGAAAGGCCAGCTGCCTCAGTATTCTGGTTTTGAGGGTTTGGTGGATGGTAGCTCACTGCTAATGGTTTCTGGCTGAACATGGCAAAACTCACAATACTTCCTTGCAAAATGGTTTTGAGTACAAGCTTATGGAAAGAATATATTTTTGGACCTTTATTCCTTTTGGCTATTAAGATGCCAGCATCTGATTTAACCATGGCAGAAAAATCTGTAAGTATGGAATAAGTCAGTTTCCTACTTGTGGGAATGACACCTGAATCCCAGGCACATAACCACTCTTCAGAGGTGAACTGTATAGAAAGTGCATACTAAAGAACACTGTGCAAAAACAAGGAATATGAAAGCCTGGTGTGGTGGATGGGGAGGATCTGGAACATCAGAAAGAGTGGTTTTTAGCTTTTAACTTGATTTTAATTTAATTTAATAACTATGTTTTAAATACTTTGAGATCTCATCTGCCTTAGACAGAGTGTTAGGTGAGCAGAGAAGGGAAGCCAGGAGGATGAGTTTTCAATGTCAGCTTTATCTTGTTTGTGACACAGCTCTTCGAGAGTGAACACACATGATGAGGATTTCTGAACTCTAAAATGGCAAATAAAACTGAGAGATGTTGTTTTAAGATACTAAAGGCCTCAGCTTAACACATGCTTTTGGAGTTGCTTTTTCAGCTCTGTAAATAAGAAATTATCTATGCCAAGAGACAAGGAGACAAGTCTTCTTTTCAAAGGAGCAGATGGCAGAAGCATTGGAGGCATCCTACTTCTTTCTTCTTCTGTGCAAATAAATAAATTTTAAAATGCTGAACCTGATATGAAGTTTATTTCAATAATTAATGTAAGTGGTATGCACTTGGAGTCTAGGAATTCCCATCACTTCTGGGCAGTGTCCACAGAGAGCTCTTAGAACAGAAGAATCCTTTGTCCTTCAAACTGTCACAGATTTTTTTTTTTTTCACACAGAATGCATTCATTTGTTCTATCAGCATATTTGTGGAGATGTTAGAAAAATGTTTAATATAAAACAAAAAAGTATAAAAGCAACCTTTTCTATTTTGAAACCTAAGAATCCCCTCAAGTTTTGGCTGTTGCTTTAATCCCCCCAGCCCAACCCCCAATCCAGCTGCTCTTTGATCTGTCTCTTCTTAAGCAGATAAATATATTTTAAATTATTGCTAGCCCCAGGAGACCTGAACTGGTGTTAGCTAGCAACGAGATGTTTTAGGAAATGTCACTAATATAGGTGGTGAAAATGGCAAGGAACTGTTCAGGATGCAACATCTCAGCTACTTCTGAGCTAAAATTAGGCTGAAATAAATGAGTGCAATGTTTGGTGTCTTCTTTGGGACATTCAGTCACTAAACATCTCAGAAATTTCCTGATTGCTCTGTCTTCTCATTAGGAATTGAAGAACAGGAGCTTCTAAGGAGAGCAGTTTACTCTCATAGTCAGCTTTTGTTTGAAATACATCAGGCTCACTGAAAGTTGGGGTCTGTGGAAATGTGCAGACTTGGGGCTTCATTTTCTACTGCCTTTCATCACCCATAAAATAGCAGTAAGCTGTGATAATTCTAATTTGTTGACTACTCCTGTCAATTAGGCTAGTTATGCCTAATTAGTGCCAAGGTTTTAAAAAAAATCCAACAACTCCTTGGGTTGGAGGCATAGGGACATCTTCAGTGGCCTATGTAGAAACATATGCATTGCATTACAGACATCAAGAGTGGATTTTTGGTCTTTGTACTGATTAAGACCTTCTGAATGAAAAGTCTAGGTAGCTTACAGGGTTAAAAGAGGGAGCTAATGTTTCTGAAAACTAGTTAAGGGGCAGAAAGCCAGAACTCTACTCCTTTGCATCAGCCACAGAGGGATGTAAAGCACCTCTGCAAGAGGGACTCAGTGTCAGGAGATTGAGTCTGGAACAGCCTGGATGTTACTTTCAGGCATGAGCAGATCAAAGACCAATCTGGATGCTTCTCACAGAGGCATCCTCACCTGCTGGGATGCAGAAAGTTGATGGAGATGCAGAGAGAAAAGGTTCCTTCCTCCACATAAAGTTCATTCACAGAAAATAGGCTTGTTTTTCCTGCTTCAGGTTTTGAATCTAGAAGCAGTGGCCAGCACAGTGCTCTTTGAGGAATTTGCTTGCTTATCAAGCTATAGTCTCTCTGTTTTTGCTCTTCTCACCTACCTTTGTAAATCCCATATGCCATTCTGCACATCAGAATCAGAATGAAGAATGAAGATGCATCCTTTTAAGGTGACATTCATCTTGTCCTGCAGTTTTATGCAGCTTGGTGAGTGAGGTATAGTCCTGGTATGCAGAGAGAAGGGCTGAAAAAGTCCCCTGGACAGGAATAAAAAGTGAACCATAGCACTGGTTATGCTTTTTGAGATCACAGTACTATTTCACTCATTTTCACAGAATCTAATTACACTGAATGAATCAAACCCTCCTGTAAACTGAAGTTTCCCTCTTCCCAACTGCAGGCATAAGTGAGCATGCACAACAACCTTTTCCAACAATATGTAAAAAATTTTAAGACTATCTTAAATATAAGGTGAACAACAGTGTTCATTTTTCTTCCATTCTGCCCTCAGTACCAGCAAAAGTGGCAAAAACTTTACCTGCCCTAGTTTCCCGGTGGGAAGAGACTGCATAGATCAAGGCTGGCAGTGTGTAGGGCTTCTTATTTGATATACAAAATGCTCTATGATACAGACAGCTGTGCCACAGCTCTGGAGAACTGCTGTAGCTTTTTGCTAAAAACAAATTGTTTATCTCCCTTGCAAATTTTATTTTGGCTATATGAAGAGCTTTGTAATGCTCTATAGAGGACTTCACTGGTTTTCTTGAAAATATATGTGACTGGTGGTGATTCATCTTGCAGGGGATAATTAATTGGCATCTTCAAGTGATCAATCTAGAATGATGTGATTGGAATTATTTGCTTAAAATAGTATTTCACTTCTTGACGGTGTGTGGTTTCTGTTGTTATTTTGATCTGTAGTGCAGAATGCTCCAAATAAATACAGCTGAAGCTGCCTTACAGACAACAGGAAAAGATCTGTATTCTTTTGAAACCATGGGATGGTTTTCATTGAGGTCTCGCAATGGACTCCTGGACATAATTAAACAACATGTGGAATTCATAAGCTCACAAAGCTCCCTTCACAAAGCCATTGCCCTAAAATGTGTAGTCTTAAACCTCTATAATGAAATCCTTAGAGCAACAAGTAACTCCCTCTCCCTACAAGTGGATTATTACAGTCTTCACAGCCTTGTGGAAGTTTTAATTGAAGGGCACTACTTAAAGAGATGGTGTGGGATGACTCTAAGGTAAGATTGATCAGTACAGGCAGAATTTTATTACAAGTGTCAATTAGATTGAAAAGTGTTATAAAAAAAGATCATTTGCATAGCTTTAGGGGACAAGGAGACACATTATTCTGAAATCTCCTTTGCTGATTGTTTAGTGATTCTCTAAGGGTAACAGGGAGGAAATATTCCCTCCTGCAAGTGGAGATAGTAGCCACTTTCTGACTGGCTTTGATTTAAAGCTCATTAATGAGATATGTGCAGCTAATTAAGAGCAGGGAGAATTTAGCTATATACCACAGTGGAGAAGAGCATTTATCAGAGAGGATTGGACTATTGCCCTATGGAAGTTCAGGGCTGTGCTACCGGGAACAATTCAGTTCCAGTGCTGCAGAGAAGGGCAATATAGCAAATAGCTAAAACTGGTTTAAGATATGTTTTTCCCCCTAGAAAAATAAAGTTGCACTGACAATGCATTCTTTTAGCGAAAACCCTCATTTTTATTAATTCAACATAGTAAGAACAAGATCTTTCTTTTAATTTTCACCCTTTTTTACCTCTGGAGGGAAGGGACAAATTAGAAGACAGAAAGCCTTTGGCTGCTGCAAGTAGATATTTTTTGGAGCTTGAGATACATAACATGAGTAGCATTTTAGTAGGAGCATCCTACCAAATCAAAGCTTGCTGCAGCCCCCTGCTTTCTATACTTCTGTTTCCATCACAAAAAATGAAAATGTAATCACAGAAATGATTGTGCATGAATTAGATCTCTTTTCAGATTGAAACATGTCTGAAAGATGAGCTCCAGACATGTACCTTGTCTGCTCCAGCTGCTAGTGAGCATCCAGGCCCTTCAATATATAAACATAAATATACACATCTGTGTATATTGTGTAAGCTTGTTATTTATATTGCACTAAAGTCAGTGGAAATAGATGACCTAAATATTGTGCCATTTTTGGACATCCTGAGCACCTACCTGGCCTCCAGGACACCTGTTCTGTCAGCTAGTACACGTGGTATAGAGATCACACGTGGTACAGAGTAAATGAAGGTGCTCAATCCCACCTTGACACAATAGAGCCAGTGGAGCCCAGAGAGACATTCAGTTCACCTGAAAGTAGACATGTGAGAGGCTGGAATGAACTGAGACCTGTGTTAGGCAATGGTCACAGACAGTGCAGCACACTGTGGAAACAAGGATAATACATTTTGTCATTTGTTCTGTCACATCCTGCTTTGCTCCAAACCCAGCCATTCAAAATTTTCCTAATTCTGGGAAAGTTAGTGAATATTTATTGCCAGATGGAAAACGTGAGAAAGTGAAATATTCTGGGGAAAGTATTCACAACAAATATCAAACTTCTGCCTTCAGGTCCTTTTCTTTCTGTGTATTTTCCAACAGATGACTTCCCATCAAGACCAAAATGTATGTTAAGAAAAAGTAAGTATTTCAGTATTGTGTGACTTTAGAACTCGTCTATGCAAGGGAGAGCTGGCACATCACAAACTCCTAGTCTAGAATATGAATATCATCTCCTGCCTGTATTTTTGTCCA
The DNA here is from genome assembly GCF_012460135.2 of Molothrus ater. Classification (NCBI taxonomy): domain Eukaryota; kingdom Metazoa; phylum Chordata; class Aves; order Passeriformes; family Icteridae; genus Molothrus; species Molothrus ater. The sequence continues at coordinate 48,471,709 of NC_050479.2, forward strand.
CAGATTTGGCATAGTGTTTCTTTAGGAGGATGAGATCATCTTCTTGAGGGAAATTAAAACTAGAGATCTATATTAAAATTTTTCCAATACAGTGCATATTTGATTTATTCAATTTAAAAATTTATTTTATTCATTTTTCTGTGGTAATATTGTATTTTATGGTAAATACCTCTATTGTCAGAAGAAACTGATTTGTTATTAATATTTGCAGTTTCTAAATTATTCTTTTGGCTGCTTACCTAATCTCAAACAGTCATTCCTTTTTCATGTGAAATGAAACTCTAAAACTTCATTAAAAAGTAAACTGAGGTTAATTTGAAATAGTACACTTGATATTGGTAGGCAATAGAGTGATATAGTCACAATGTGGGCAGTTGCTACATACAGGTGTCTCACTTCTGCCATTTCTAGCTACCAAATTTATAAGTCTTAGAGCAGTTCCTCTTCACCTCTCAGTGCATCACTTTGCACTTTGTAAAATTAATTTTTAATCAATTTCCTTTATTAAAATGTCCAGAATAATTTACCCATTTCTAGAAAATATTTCAACATTTCTTTTTATTGATGTGTGATGCAACTTCATGTCACCAGCAAATGTCTTCCTAATGCAAGTAAATCTTTTGCCTAACTCAGACATTATAAAATTAAATAAGTTTGGTCTCAAAATTTTGGGAAAGCCTAGAAAGATTGCCCTTCTATTCCAGTAAAAGTCCTTGTAGCACAATCCTAGACTTGTCAGTATTTTATCAAATACATACTGTTTGTTTTCTGTGAAAAGGTACTCTTTTGTCAATTTTTTCCCCTAGTAATGAACATAGTACAAAAATAAATAGCTACTCAGTGACATATTTACCTCTTAAAATGCAAGAATTTGTATTGCTTTTCTCTCAAACATGGCAACTTCTTCAATTGCCAAAATAATGGAAAAATATTGTTCTGATGGGACAGCTTGTGTAGGTAGCTTGTCAGCTCAGAGTGACTTGCTAGTGGTCAAACTAAGTGTGATGTTCTGAGAAATTTAGCTATGCATATTCCCCTGCTGTTGGCTTTGATCATTGACTGGAATGTAACACAGAGATCAGTGCTGGGTTTTGTGGATGTGGATTTGCATACTTTCTTGTGTGGAAATCAGCTGCAGAACCACAGAATCATGCAACCATAAAAGTGGTGGTTGGGAGACGATCTGGGCCAGATCCCTGCTTGAAATGGGATTATGGTCACTGCTGGATTGGGTCAGACATGTCTGCCTGGTCTTTGGTGGATACAATTTCACATGTATTTGCTTGAGTGCTTTAACGTTCAAGGAAAGCAAAAACAAATGGGTCATGAGAAAGGGTGATGTGGAATTCAGATTTGCATTTGAATGAATATTCTCAGATCTCTTTCATATTATTCCCTTGGGCCATGAAAAGTACAGACACAGATTGCTGAGAAGTCTCTAGACTGACTGATTGATATGGCTTGTATTTGCCATGTAAATGTATAATGTTTAATACTGTATCTATACAAATATAATGCTGATTGACAAACTTGCCCAGAAACAGTCATCTCCTAGGAGGAGGAAGTCATTAACATTTTAAAAAGCAAAATCCTAAAGGAAGGCTGTTCAGGCACTGCAAAGGAAGGTGCTACTTTGAAATGTGCAAAGGTATGAGCAGTCAATATTAAGGATTCCTTTGTTTTTATTGGAACAAAATTCAAGGATTTTTTTTTCCAGTAGGAGAAACACTTGATATGCAAACTAGAAGAATTCAAAAAGGATTGTGGAATAATTAATTTTATGATATATATTGGAACATAAAAACAGAATTGTAAATTGCATATTTAAATTTTTAAAAATGAGAAAATGTGCATCATGTTAAAGAAGCCTTTAGCATTCAAGCTCCACAGAGGACTTCTAAAGGGGAAGGACACTAGCTCTAAACATAGCCTACTTGCTCACAAGTTTCCAGAGAGCAATCCTTTAAGTCAAACAGTATGCTACTGTTCAGTGGAAAAAAGCTAGGCACAATTATTAGGTAAGGGATTTTTTGGCCAAGGTAACTTACAGCACATGAGTAAAATACCAGCTGAGATAGTCACCATTTATCCTAGTGCCCTGCCTTGAAAAATGGGAAACTAGTTTCCATTTTAATGAGGATGGATGTAAAAGGAGAATGTTAGTTGATACAACATCAGGGACAGAATTGCTGATGCCATGAGCAAGAACTATAATGAGTTTTGTTTTTATCAGCAAAGTTTGCTGCATCCTTCAGTTTCCTTTTCAGTTCCAGCGCATCATCTTTTCAGAAAGGGTTGTGGAACTTTTCTGTATGTCCTCAATCTACCTTGCCTCTTATGATCCTATCTACCATCCTTTTGCTTTGGCTTTTTGATTCCCTTCAACCTTTGTCTTTTTGTTGTTTGCCTTCCCACTCACTGCTTCCTCTCCTGATGGCTAAAATGAGTGGTGTCTTCTCCAAGGGCATCCCAGACACCATAAATTTTAAACCAATGGAGTTTGTGAACATCTTTCCTGGGTTTTGCAAGTAAAAACAGAGCACAAGTCTTATGACAGGAGGTCTTATGATGAGTGGCTGAGGGAGCTGGGATTGCTTATCCTGGAGAAAAGGAGGCTCAGGGGAGACCTTATTGCTCTTTACTACCTGAAAAGAGGCTATAGTGAGGTGAGGACTGGTCTTTTCTCCTGGGTAACAAGGTATAGGACAAGAAGAACTGACCCCATCTTGCACCAGAGGGCATTTAGACTGAATATTAGGAAGAAATTCTTCACTGAAATGGTGGTCAAGCACTGGAACAAGCTGTGCAGAGAAGTGGTGAAATCACAATCCCTGGAAATTTTCAAAAGGTGTGCGGATGTACCACGGCTTCATGGCAGACCTGTCAGTGTTAGGTTAATGGTCAGATCCTATGATCTTAAAGGACTTTTACAAATTTAATGAGTCTATGATTCTATGAAAATGAAAAGACCGGCCCAACTGTTTCGATCAACTGTACAGAACACTTTCATCTTCCACAAAACACTGAGGAGGATGATCAATAGCACATCAAAAGCTGCGCTTGATTTAATCTGCTGCATGATCACACAAACCTATAACACACATCATTTATTGCAGGACTTGTAATTAGCTTTTAAAATTGTAACTTTGTGAGACTGTATGAGCCAGATATGGAGCTCCAATAAAGGTACAAAGTTGATTAAGGGATGGGAGCGTCTCTTTTAGGAGGAAAGGCTGAGGGAACTGGGCCTGTTCAGCCCCAAGAAGAGATGACTGAGAGAGGACCTCATCAATTTATGCAAGTATCTGAAGGGAAGGTGCTAAGACAACGGATCCAGGCTCTTCCCAGTGCTGCCAAGCAATAGGACAAGCAACAGGGAGAAACTGGAACACAGGAAATCCCACCTGAATGTGAGGAGGAACTTTATGGTGCAGTTGAACCTGCTCTGGAAAACATTGCCTAGAGTGGTTAGGGTTATTCAAGAACCCTCTGAACACAGTCCTGTGACTTGTGCTCTAGGGTGGCCCTCCTTGAGCAGAGAGGTTGGACCAAATGCCCCACTGTGGTCCTTTTGAACCTTACTCATTCTGTGTTTCTGTGATAAGTCAGTTCCTCACTTTGCTGTGGCACATCTGAAAGAGAACACAAATGCCATGCAACAGGCCTGCTACATATGATGCCTACAAGATCCATTTCCTTTACGAAAGCAGGCGGTGGGCCTGTGAGCCTCCCACACTAGATCTCTGCAGGGTGGCCAGCAACAGGTAGCGCGTGGCATCAAAGGCCACAGAGGTTGTGCTTGAAGGCAAGCTGCTGTCCTTGTAGTTCAGTAACAGCTAAAAGTTGTTTTGAAATGCACCAACCCAGGAAACTGGAAATGCAGTGTCTAGAAGGCAACATCATCACTTTTTCTTTCTAGAAAGAGTAGCATTTTTCTGTAGCTCAAGGACTTCTTTATTTTCAGTGTAATCAATGTGCTGACTTGTTGACAAGATTGATAATTCTGCTTCTCAGTCGATAAATTTCCTAAAAATTTTAGCCTTCTTACCAGGAAATCACTGAAGGTGCAGCTTTGCTTCCTGATTTCTCTCATAGGCACAGAATTTCCAGAGGCAATCTATTTGCTCTTCTTCTGCACTTGCTATGAGTTATGGCATAAGCAGTAGTATTTTTTCAGCTGCTCATGCAGTTCTGACTTAAAAGGGGTCACTGTAGTGAACATATGTTTTACAAGCCTTCCGAAAGAATGGGGCATGATGCCAAAGCTGGTTTCTCAGCATTGGTGACTAGCACATTTATTCAAAGCCCATTCATTCAATATTATTTGATACTTGCAATATTCTAGGCCTAATGCCAACCAGCTGCTTGCTGGTTCCAGACTCTCATAAATACTTGTAAAGTTTTTTGCTCTATTCCTGCTTAATCCTTCAGCCTCCCGCCCTTATCTTCTTATTTTATGCCCTTCTCCTTATCTTCTCATCTGCTTTTAATACACATATTACCTCTCCTTCTTGAATTTCTGGTCCTCTACTTTACACTCTTTGGTCAATTATATGAGGCTGGCACAGGAAAAAACAAGCAAAATATTTTCCCGCAGGCAAGGCTGAATTCACAAAGTAGAGTGCAACTTCTTTTTCCACCAGGATAATGGTCCTTGACAGCTGACATCCCTACTCATTTCTTACATATGGCAGACTGTTGTTTAAGAGTGGCATTTATTGTTACATGTAGAGCAATTGATCAGGATGCAAATCAGTGAAATATCCCACTGGCTTAAGACAGACAGAGCTCCCCAGTGATCTGTGGGAGGAACACAAAGTTTCTCCAAGGACCACTTTGTGCCTGGCTTTAAGTCCACTGGGGGCAGCTGGAATCTTTCAATAGGTGTGGGATCAGTTATGGCAGAGAACAAACCTTTGCTCCCTTCCGTCTAGCTGCTCTACTTATACAAACAATTCCAGAAACAAAGGGGTGGCCTTGCAGTGTTTGACTACTTATTGCAAAGAAAGATATTTTAAATCTGTGGGTGAAAAGTATTAATCTCATACCAGGTAATCTTGTTTATTGTGATTCAAAATTACTGAAAGTAAAAAGAAATAAGTAATTAAGTTGATATTTGTACTGCAATAATTAACTACCCAGAGACAGAAGTTTTCTTAGGATCTATTTGCTGCAAGAAGCTTAGTATAGCAGGTCTAATGCTGCTTAATGGGATACTCACAGATATATCCAACATATTTTAAATACAAAATGAGTACAACTGAAATATGAAATCTATTGCTTCTTCCTTGCAATTTCAGTCAATCATGTAATTGAATCTCAATATCTGCATTTATAATAGCATTGTGGGTTTTGTCTCAGTCCCTCCCTAAGAGTACTGGCATTATAAATGCTTTGAAACCAAAAAATCTTAATAGATTTTGGTGGCACCAATTGATATAATTGAATTTTGCAGAAAAATAAATTAATATTTATCTTATTTAAGTGAACTCCCAATGAGTTTTATTTGTTATGAGCAGAATACACATTTTTTATATGCTAGAATCATCACATTTTGCAAGCGTAAAAAGTGCTTAACAAATAATTTTAATTATTTTTTAAAGAAAAAATTGATTTTGTATTTTTGCTTGCTGCCTTAGAATATTGTGCTCATTTCTATGAGGCAGATATTCTAACAGCTCTTCCCTAATAAGGTGAAAGTTGTAAAAAACATGCATTTGAGATTTTGTAATTAAGTACTCAATTTGAGCACACTTACAAGTGCCAGAGGTAATGATTCTTTGAAGTTTATCGTTCATAGTAATCTTTTCATACTACAAAAAAAGGCAAGTAATACCTGTGACCAAACAAAATTAGAACCATAAATCAGATCAGCCCCTTGCTTAGTTTTTCACCAAACAACCAGTTCAATAAATCACTCTGCATGGTCTATACATTATGCTTACTGCTTTTCCTGTATCTACATCAGCACGACAGTGGGCCACAGTTATTTGATATCTGCAAAGTGAGTTAATTGGTATTTTTAAGAGAAAAAAAAGATAAGAGAGAGACTATTTGTCACTATTTTAAAAGCAGCACAGTTTTCAGATGATATTGGGGTTGGAGAATATGAACTGGCTGTAGCTGTGCAGCAGGAGCACGCAGTAAATCTCTTCACTGCCATGCTTCTGCAGATATGGTCAGTGACTGGCTTCTACCCTAAGCAATAGGGCCAACTTCACCTTCTCTGTGAAGGTTAAATTCTGTGATTCCTATAGGTACACCTGGAATGGAACATCTACATACTCCTTTAGGGATTTTTGTATGCGGAATGTTCCTGTCGATCTTTGGTTCCACTGGTAGAGCCTGTCCATGACTATACACCCCTTCTTCCATTCTGCAGTCTTTTACAAACAATTAGCATTTCCCCTGTCTTTGAACACTGCCCTGCATAAAATCCTGCATGTTTCAGCTCACACTTTTTACAAAATGCAATACATCTATGCATGTGTTTTCCTGGTATGGTCTAGAGACAGCAGGAGTGATCTGCAATGCTCAGTGAAAGAGAGAGGTTGGTTAGTGTTGGAAATGGTAGTTGGGAGTTGCAGTCAAAATCAAAGATCCATTTTCTGTTCTCTGTGCTTCTAACAGCAAACAAATTCCAAAGACTCAAACTTAACTGGCAATAAGGAGAGTTGAAAAATTAGTCTTACAACCATTCCAAGGTAATAATAATGGATAAACAAATAAATAAAGAGATAAGAATCGGTCCTTGATGCATTGTTGATTAGATCCCTTGTTTCCAGACTATTCCTATGCTTTTTATGTTATCTAGTTGGCATCTCTAAATTAGAAACAACAGTAGACACAACAGTTAGAAACAACAGTAGACACAACCTAAGTCCAAACTGAACTGATGAATACCTCAGTATTGCAAATTAACATTCCTGCTTTTTGAAGCTGAGTCATTAAAACTGCTTAGCATGGAATACTTTATTTATTTATAAGCACTGATTTTTATGTGGCTATTTTTTTGAAGTCGAAACTCTTCTTATGAACAATGACTGCGACGTGGCTTTTTTCGGAAGGGAACCAAGGTGGAGCTTGAGACCTTGCAGCAGCTTAGCTCTTGCAGGCTAGCAAATACTAACGATATGAACTATAGCTCACACTGTCAGTCACTACTAAGGACAATGGTAAATTTTTTATTTAGATCACAGGAGATCCTTAATCTGCATTTGTCTAAGCAAGGATTTACATGGTGATTTTGCTTGTCTTGGTTTAAGGTCGTTGGATTACAGAGGATTTTTTTGTCTTACATGCTTTCACAAATGTTTGTGAACAGATCTAGATTTCATTCTGTATAATTTTTTAAACATTTATTTCGAGAAATATTTTTAGAAATACTTTTAGAAATACATTTAATTCTAGAAAAACAAAATTCAGCTTATGTTTTCCTGTTACATTTATCTGTAAAGTATCTCCAGAAAGAGACATTATAGACACTGTGAGAAAATGGAACATATTCTCCTCTCCAATATGCATTTTACTTATTGAAGATATTTATAAGCAGAGATTAGAGTATCAAACAGCTTGAACACCCTCCCTTTTGTAAAATGCCTTTTGTTAACTATGCTACTTTTATAACTAAGCCTTTTTATGAACTACTCAGTCATCTTCCCTTTGTTTTAGAAATGAGGCAGCCAGGAAGTCACTTACCCTTGGTTTGGTCCTGGCTGGAAACAGAAGCCAAGACTGTGAAAGAGCAGACCTGTGCTTCATAATGAGTCTTCTTGTGTTGTGCTGGGTATGCTACATCTTGATATTATTGATAAACATTTTTTAACCTTGAACTTCAGAATACTCAGGGTGAAGCCTAAACAGATTCTTCTTCTGTCTCACATCAGTTTCCCATAAACTGATTTCTCAAAGACTACATGATCCCAGTCAACAGCTGTCCTGTGATATCCTTTGCTAAAGTGGAAGAGCTGAACCTATCAACAATCATCACTTGCATTACATTATCTTAACCTTTTTAATACAACACATAATATAAATGTTCATTTACAAGTCTCCTTGTTGGTGCTTACTTGGGAAACATGGATTTGTTGACATTTGCTGATTGATGTAAACTAATTTTTACAGTCTTTTGTTCCTTCATGACCAGAAGGTAACTCAGTCATTTGAGATGTGAAATTAATCATTTCTAATGAGACTTTGATCACTGTGACCTCTTCAGGAAAAAATTTGCTGGCTTTAGATTTTAGGTCTGTGTCCTAAATGCACTACTGTGGCTGAGATGTTTGGGATAGTGCTGCTCCATACAAAACCAATCAAGTTCATTTACCAGGGTGTCTCACCTCTTTCTCTAATGTTAGATTTTTTTCTTTAAATAGCAGATGTTTATAGGCAGGGTTTTCTTAAATATAGTACAATATTTAACAATGAGAGCCCCAAAATATGTGAGCCATGGGGATGAACAAATCACAAATTTACAGTGTAGCAAATTCTTAGTGGCATGGTATATTCCTGCTAGGATTATAATGTACTAGGTGGGTTGGGCATAAAAATGTCTGAATATGGAAAGGATTATTTTTCCTTATCTTCCTGGTTTTTTCTATTTGTATAAGGCAAAAGACTACCAATTATATAATAATGGGAATACATACATATATATGTATATATATATAATATGAATATTGTTAGGGAAATAATTTTAAAACCAAGAGATTTTGTTGTCTAATATTGCCTAGATTCCTAGGTACTTGACTTTTTATCTCCCAGTCAGTCAACATGAGCCAAAAGTGGCCTAAAGGCTTAGATGTTCCAGTGGTTACTCCAGCACAATCTAATCTGTGACCTCTATCCCTTTGGTTTTTATAATGTCCTTATAAAAACATAATACATTTAAGTATGCTTAAAGTGCTACTGGCTATAATTAAAGTTCTGTCAGCCTTTCCATTATAAATCCCTCTTTTCAAGGTTTAATATCTCAGCGGTTTCAATTCCCACTGGGCTAAACTTGATACAGAAGCTGTCAGCATGAATGCAAATCCCTCCTACCTTCAAAAATATTTCCAATTCATAAAGTTGCTGGTTTTTATTGTTACAATCCTACAGATTGCAAGAGCATTTCTGATAAGATCCCCTCCCAAAGTCTCTCACACTGCCCTGTCTCATCTCACACAAATCAAGACAGAAATGTGTCCTAACTTTGAAATGCACAAACAGAATGATGGAGTTTCCTTTTTCCATGTTTTATGCTATAGGTTGAGTGCAGCTTCTACCCATTTTGAAAACTACTGACTTCAGGTTAGATGCCCAGACTCCTCCAGACTTTGTCTGCCAGGATGTGGAAAGCAAAGTCTATGGCCTTTGCCATAAAGCAGTATATCACACATGTACCATTCCCATCTTTATTTCTAAATACTAGACTGCATTTGATAAACTATTGATTAAAGGGAAATAGGTGGCTGTTGAAGAAATTAGCATATATCCTCCTCAATGAATTTTTCAGTCTGGGGATAAGTCTAGAGCTGTTCAGCTCCATTCTGCCATACTATCTTCAACATTATATTGCAAGTTGTATTTCTAGACAAGAATCATGATTCTTGATCTTCAGTATCTTTGAAACTGAAGTACCTCATGCAGAGTACCTCGTAACTGGCCTAGACCAGAAATAAAACAATTGTCAACAGTTCAATGACCTTTTAATTTTATTGATGTCCACTTGTGAAGTTGTTGTAGAATATTATAAATAAAAAGCATTGGAGTTGCCCAGTTTCTTGGAGATGAAGCATATTCATTCTCTTTTAGGTTTGAACTCCTCCACAGGCTCTCAAAGAATTGATGCTATAATCAAAAAATATTGCATCATAATTTCTTTTTCTCTTCCATTCTGGATCCATGAATATTACATTTCTGAACAACAAATGTACTTCAGCTTCTCTCTTTCTCCACTCCAGGCTTGTTACTAGAGTATGTTTCTGATAGTGGAGGTGATTTACGGGACTAAAGACCTCAGAAATAGGAGAATTTTGGTCATCCTGTTTCGGGTGACTGCTCAAATTTTGGGATCTTCATAGAAAGGACCTGTCAGTGTAGAGGAGATCAGGGTTTGGAGCTCAGTTTCACAAGCAGAAATCTCTCACTGAATCTTCAGTATGTCATCACACACTCCGATTTTGAGACTGTATTTTTCTCTTGTGTCTAATTGGCCTCCCTTGGCATGCCAGTCATCATGAGCTCTGCTGCTCTGAACCCCATTCTAGGCAGTGTGTCCAGAGACACACCAAAGAACAGGATTAAAGGCTATCTTTTTAAATTTAAATTTTAACATTGCAAAAGAAAGAAAAACGCCCTTTTTTTTGGTGTGTGTATATATATATATATATATAAATATATATACTTGTGAATGAACCTTGATATGCACTTACATGCTAATACATATGTACTTTGAAGCATACTTTGCTTTAGAGTTTTTTTTATGCTGTGGCAGATTTGAAAAGGGAAAACTCAGTCAAAATAACTCAAATATTTATTTTTTATGGCTGTGTTAGATCTAATAAGGACCTGCAACTTTGACTAAAACTATGGACTAAAATGAAAAGACTACTTGTTTGCAAAAGAACCCCTAAATTTTCTTGCATTGCAAGTCAGGGTATTTTCACCAATTAATTACTGGCCAAAGCCATGTACATTGTGTGTTGTAGTAAAAAATATCTCTGAAAAATAATAGAATATTCTGTTAGAACCCAAAGATACCTGACATTCCTGAATAAGAACTTGAACTAGGCTCATATGTGGAGCCCAAATTAGCTGGAGAGTAGCAGTGGTAAGAGAAAAAGATGCAAGAGATGAAAAGGCATGCACCATAAAATAGTAAGGAGTGAAAATGAGTCAGAGAGACGGTCAGGCCAGTTAGAACTAATGCTTGTTAAATCTCAAATAAAATATGCAATCAAGAAAAGTTCAGCGTCCTACTTTTGTGAAAGAAAAGTTGAATGCAAAGTGTTGCTTTTGGTGGAGCACAGCCCAGTGCCAGAATACACAGGCACATTGCCTGCTCAGAAGCCTACAGCTGTTGTGCTTTTCACTTTGGTTCACTTGAGTTCCTTTGTCATTCAGGTGCATTGCCTTATTGAACTAAATCCCCATGTATTTGGAAGTCACTGAAAGAGGCTACATTTGTCGGCATTCTAACTGTGCTTGTTATTGTTTGTGACTTGAAATGGGTTCATAAGATGGTGGAATAAAATATTAATGAAAATGCATTGGAAATGTGTTAAAGCAACCATTTCTGAAATATCTAAAAAAAGAGCTTTTTTTGAGGGGAAGGAAGCAATTTAGTTTCAGTTTTTAAATATATTTATATACATATAAATATGAACATAGACACATACAAACAGATGCACAGCTTTCTAAACAATTATACTTTTTAATGTATCCTTAGAAATCCAGCTGCAATCATAAATATTTGTTGAAACTGATATAATTTTATTTGATGGATAGATTAATTTTGTGATCTGAAAATAATTTAGTAATCATCATAATAGTGTAAGGAATATACTACACCAAACACATTGGATTTTTGTAAATCTCTTTCATATTGGCAAGAACTAACAAAGATGCATGCGCCTATTACAGGATTTACACAATGCTAAATATTTTTAGATTGATTTCAGTAGAAGTACTCAGAAACAACTCTCAAAAGAGTCTCAAGAGGATCTAGTTTAGCAGTAATTTTACACAAGTGAAAAAAAAATACAAGAAATGTAATAGAATTTGAGGATTTAATCTCTTTGCCTTTTAACCTTAATGAAATGTTAGACCTTGCATTTTCAGTGTGTAATAAATGATTTGAAGGAACGTAAATCTAATCTTTTTTCTTATAACAATTGATTCCGCTTTAGTCATTTTGAACCCCCCTCATACAAATGGTGGAAAGAGGAGTAACATGAAGGAAATGATCAAATGATTGTGCACATATTATTGTTGCAACTAGTTTTTCTGTTACCTGCAAATATAAGTGTGTTAAACTAGAATAATGCACATCAAAGTGACCCAGAGCTCAGCTCTATCCAGCCTTTTTACTTCAGCAAAGATCTAAACATTTGTCTCCTATGAGATAAAATACACAGTAAGACAAGGACATGCCAGCTCATACAAAACCTAGCAGGAGAAGCTCTCTTTTATTTTATGAGGCTTTTGTATTTGAAGGAAAGTAGCTGGTAGCCAGTAAATGTTATATTTCTCCCATGCTGTCTTTTCTCATATCTGTATTTTCACAGCGCAATCTCCATTTACTAGAAAATACAATAGAAAGTTGTTTTACAGGGAGCAGGCAATGAGGCTAAGAATTTAATTTTAGATCTTGGATCTAAACTCAGATGTGTTCCCCAATTCAGTTCTTACCCACATTAATAAATGTCTTTGCCAAGACTATGTGATGCCCATCTGGGCTCTTGGCCCTCCTGTGGGCGGAGAAAAGCTGGGCTAAAGTTGTGACTGTTAACTTTATTTTTTCTGGAACATAACTAGATCAACGTGAAGTCAAGGCCTCTGGTGTTTCAAGAAATAGGAAAAAGAATAAAGTTTTTACTTCTCCTGTTTCAGCTCTCTTTGAGCTGTTGGGGACAGATGAACTAGCTCACAATTACTGAGAAGATAAAGTTACCAACTGAGATAAAGCTGTTTGCTCAAAGCTTTTCACTCAGCTGTGCTTTTTCTGTGGGCACATATGGTCACTCTGCAAGGACATCTATGTACCTTACCCCCTCTAGTCCTTTCATATTTGTATTTTATATGTGGCTGAAGAGGCTCTGATATTATAACATTTCCATAAGTAAACAAGTCACATTAGGGCATGAGCTTGCCTGCTCTGTATAGAAATTTATTGTGATTAGGATTTTTTTAGAGAATAAAGTTTGTAGGACTGTGCTTCTAATATTTCATTTCTGCTGATCCTGTGCAGTGCGGGAAACTCGAATACTACTTGATTCCCAAATAACCTGAAAGTGTATCCAGTGCTCTTAAATCTTGCAGCAATCACTGTGTTTATCACCAGCATGGCACTTGTCTTACCAGAGTGTGTGTTCAGAAGATCACTGTGATCATAACTCTGGATCAGATGTTCATTTGTTCCCAAGATTTTTGAGATTTTCCAGATCAGATAAGGTAAGAGATAATAAACCTTCTTTATATATCCTCTGAAGGCAATTTGGTTTTTCAAATGGCATTTATGATAACACTGAACAAAAAAGGAGACGATGAATTTTAGCACTGTTACTAGAAACAGTAAACAATTTTTTGTTGTTCTAACTCCATGATGGAAAAGAATCAGCCAACTTGTTTTGTTTGCCCTTAGGTCATGGTAAAGTGTTTCAAGGCTCACAATATAAAACCAGCAATGAATAACAACTGAGCAGTTTCTTTCATGCTTCCAGAAATTAAAAGTGGTTTATTTTCACCAGCCTAAATTTACCCTCCATTTGTTCACTTAAATTACCCTCTGAAAGAGAGCGCTTCATAGCTTCATAGATGTGGCTGCATTTTCTGAGAGACTATAGAAAACTGCATCTGCAATTTTTATTGTAAACTACTGTGGAGCATAAGGTTTGGCTTACTAATGAGACTGCTCACAGTTTGCTAAGGCATAAAGAGGCAAAAAGCACAAGGAAAAACAAAGTTGTCTGGAGACAGACTCTCTGCCTGGATTGAAAAAAAAGAGTAATAAAAGAATAAGAGAATGTTTTCAAGAGAAAACAAAGGAAAAAGCATAAAAATTCAAAGGAAAATATAAGGTATAAGTTATACAAGAGAGAAGGGCTCAGGTCATTTTTTCAAACAAGTAAACACTTCACAGAGCTGAATCAGTTTTCATCACACAAAAATTTTTTCAAAACAAAAGATGTTTTTCCTACCTAAACCAAAGGATAGTGAAAGTTACCTCTCATGATTCTGCTGGACACCAGAGTGCAACAAGAACAAGGATTTAATGTAACATTACATAGATATAATTAAATAAGACCTTTTTTACAAATTTGTTTTTTCAGGTAGGAAAATCACACTGGCATTATTTGGTCACCAAGATTGTACAACTTTACATTGCATTTCCCAACAAAATAATTAAAAAATACAGTAGTGTGAAGAGTCAGATTTCTTGGGTTTTTTGTAAAATATTTTGCAGCTCCTTTCAAGTCTATACAATATGCTTAAGATCAATTTTATATGGTCTGAAAATTAGGAAAAATATTTTGTTGGCATAAAATTCTTTATTCTCTGAGAATCACAGCAATAATGAGAGATATGGTACCTTAAACACTAATTTCTCATCATGTCCTTCTGCACAGCCTTGATGTAGTACCTGGACTCTCCAATTCCATTCTCTCTAGACCAACTGATCTTCCTCAGAGGAAGCAGCAGTAGATAGAAGAATTCAAGCTTTTTTTTTTTCCCCTGCATTTAATATTCTTACCTTGACCTTGCTACAATTTTGAGGGTATGAACAGAAATGCAAATTATCACAGAGTTACAAATGCATTTATGACACCTCCACTTTCCCATGGTGCACAGGTTATGTACATTCAATCACGGCTAAGGTGCTATACCCTTAGCTAACTAAGCTGTGCTTACTGTTGAGAGAAGGTACAAGCACAAAAAGTTACCATGATGCATGGAGAAACATTTCCATTCTATAATTTTTCACTGGATTGTTATTTGTAAGCACTTACAATGGAGACATCTCTGCCATTGCTCCTTTGAAAGGGACTGACCAAAGATCCAGGGTCTTTCAGGTGGCTCTTATAAGAAGGCTGGTTAATCTTAGAGTCTTGTTTCTCTATTATATTTCTATCCTTTCCATCTTTGAAGTGGAAAGAAACAGCAAACCCCATCTCATAACTTTCAATTTATTTTGGTTAGCAGACTCAGAAATATTTTCTCTGTAGGCTTTTTCTTCTAGGGCTTCCTCTAAATCTCTCTGGACTTGTGCTCTTTTTCAGCACCTGAATCAAGCTCTTCATGTATGTTTCAACTGGTGACTCCCAGCACAATTTCACACATCAAGAGATTGAATTCTTGACCAGACCTGGTGAAATGGAGTGTGTGTAGGTGAGAGAGAGAAAAGGAAATAATCAGTGACATGAATCTGTCTCCAGCAGCTGTGTTCAAGGAAGCTTGGTCTTCATGCCCCAGAATGTCGGAGTGAGAGCAGGTCAATGGAGAGGCCAGCAGCTCCTCCAGGCCCCAGACTAAAGCGATGCACAGATGTTCTCCCGACCTAAAGGCAAGCACTCAGGGACTCTGCAGCAGCAGTAGATGTTAGCCATGGACTAGTGAGGCACCACTTCAGCTCCTTTGGATTCCATGTTTGTAAGTCTGTGGGTTTAGTGAGGAAGGACAGATTTTCCTTCTCTTGCTGGTGGTTTGAAAAGCCACTGTGCAGACCTAGGGAGGATTGGATTTTACATTTAAAAAACAGGGAAGGAATTATGAGTTTTAGCATACTTTTGACCATTCTGTTCAAAATGAGTTAATTAAACTCCAGAGATGAGGAAGACCTATTGAAATGTTGGGAACATTGACCTTTTCCTTTGACTGTCACCTTATTTAAATAATTCCAGGTTTAATTAACTGACTTGGAATGAATTGATAAAGGGTTACTGTCACTTATAATTTCTCCTCTTTGAAATTCAACAGTTCTGTACAATTACTGTAGCCTCTTATAGTAACCCTAATTATTAAAGTGAATAGTTTTAAAAGTTGCAATTTCACTTTTAAATGTCTAATAATTGGCTTAGAAATACTGCTGGAAACATTTAGTGGGTAAATAAGACTTAAAATATGCTAAACACACATACACCTGCAATACATGACGGCCTAAAACTTTTATCTAGATTGGTCACTCTTAAAATTTAGGATTTTTGTTGAATTTGTTCATAAATATACAGAACAGATGTTGGCCTTTTGGAATTTTAGTGACATAAAGATGAAGAAGTCCCAGCTTCTCCATTTAGTAAGAATCCTAGCTTGAGATCCTGTCAGTTGAGAAATGCCTTTAAAATACTTAAGAAAACAATTCAGATACGTTGATCAAAATAGTCCATAAGTTGAAGCTACAACTTTATCTGAAAAAACAAATGTTTTTCTTTTTAACTTTCTCATTTTAATATATTCACTGTTATCTTTAGCTGGTAAACCAAGGAATGACAAAGAAAAATTCTTTACTCTTGAGAAGTGGAGGAATATCTTTCCAGAAACGATGAATGATGCAGCCTTGGGGTATTGTGCACTGATTGGCACAGTTCTGCTGGCAAAGACCTAGGGTAGTAGTGGCAGCACAACTGCCCATATTCCAGCTTGATGTAGTTCACTTTCTTAATAAAAGACTAAAATGCTGTTAAGCTGATTTCACTGGTATAAATAATATTCACAGGCCAACTCTTCCCAGGTAGGGATCCTGGTACTGTCCTGGTACTGCCTAAGAAACCTTAATGCAGACTTGGCCTAAGGTAACAGACTAAAATATACATCATTAAGTCATGTGCTACTGCAATCCACACTAGAAGCTCTGTAGTCTTTGTCTGAGTCTCTGAGGTCAAGCTGTACAGTAATTTTGTGGGTCATAGATAGCACCACTGCAAAAGATGTATCCAGAAGCAAGACATGAAAAGGATCCCAAACATGTAGCCTCTCTTAAAGCTGGTTGGTCCATCCAGGGTGGAATTCTGTGGCCTTGTGTGAAATGGGATGGCACACACCTCTTCTCATACTTATGGTAGACATATCATTGGGATGCCTGTCAGCTCAGGGGCACTCAAGCTAGCAAAAATGGTTCTTATGCATATGCAAGTAATTTACAGAAAGCCAGGGTCTGAATGTGTCAAATCTATTGCATTTTTACTGAGTACACTGCTAGTGCAGTCATGAACTGGGCTCTTTTGGTGCACATTCTGTAAAAAGCTGTCTAAATATCCTTCTGTGATTTGCCTATGCTGCTAAAAAAACCCCAAGAAACCGAAAAATGGCCAAAAAAAACCCCAAGAAACCAAAAAATGGCCAAAAAAAGGACCTCTCCCGAGCTCTAAAGCCAAGACCCATAAGCTGGACATCACTCATAATTAGAACTGAATGTCACTCACATGGTTCACCAATAGCAGCCTCTAGAGCAGCTGATGTGGCTATGGCCACATTATACCTACCTGTGTTTTCCCTTGGCTTCACATGCTGCCCCATGGGCCACAAACCAGAATATTTTGTTTATATCTTGATTTCTAGATAAATTATTTCCCAAATTGTGGTTGGAAGAGAAGTAGATTGAGTAGTTAAAACTGGGAGGCAGACAGCTAAACGAGACAATTACTGGGAGGTGACACTTAAGCGGTGTGGTCAGCTAGAGCAAAGTGCCGCCAAACCTCTGTTCCTGAGGCCTCTTTTATTTAGCTGTCCTGGCAAAGCTTATCAGCACAGTAGTCAAGATTTCAAAAACAAAAGAAGCAATTCTCTTCACTTTCTTTCACTCTCCTGCTCTCTTTGAATACACATACATGACAGTGTGTGTGTACATGTATATAACTATGTTGTATGCTATTTATAAGGAATAACATCTATGTGCATGCTACTGTGTGTGCAAGTGTTGATGTATATGCATGCACATGCGTGTAATTTGCTAGATTACTTTGAACTGTCAAATAAAGGTGCTTGTGTTTATTATTCATGACTCAGAAAGGCAAAGAAATAGCCTAAGGAAGAGCAAAGAGAAATGCAGAGCTTACAGAAAACACATCTCAATTTTATAGATGGGGATTTCAAAACATGCTTCTTTCTTTATAGTATATCCATATCATGTACCATCAATTACAATAGTCAGGAAAGTGATACTGCAGCTTAATGACATAGAACATTATTATCTGACCTAAAGAGCTGTGAGACATAACCTCCATCAAACCTGCTATTATTATCACTTTGTACTTTCTGATCATGTGGAATGGATTCTCTGCCTCCTTGTATATCTTGAAGGGATTAGTTTGTAATTTTCTGGTGTCATTTGCTGTACCTCATCATTTGCCTCATGAAAGAAAATAGAAAACCAACTTCATTAAACAGTAAATAAAACCCAGGATGAAGACAAAACATCTAGGATGGATAATAATTAGTTTCTTGGTACAAATTAATGTTTTGAAGGAATGGCTTGATAGTTATGTTTTGGGTTGTTGGTGTTTTTTTCCTTTCTCTCTAATATTTTTCTGGATTTGAATAATGATGGGGTATGAGATTATTAGAACTTCATTCTGCATCTTTGGACTGTGTTGCAAGTAATAATATTTTTTTTTCCTGCAGTGCTTACCATCTTTCTTTGCAACTCATCACAGAATGTCTTTGTGCACAATATAAATTAAGTTCTGATCATGACAGGAATTTATGACTATTGAAATGGGATTTAGTTGCCTACATATAGGTGTTCAATGACATACTATGTACGCAGGGTAAGGCATCTTCCTTGATCCCCACACACCAGTCTTATGGGTCCTTTGTCAAATGAGAAAAGTAAAGATTCATCTCCAATGCAATGGTGTAAAATGTTAATCTACAGTGTTAATGTACAAAGCTCCAACTGGCTTGGAACAAAAGGAGCTATTCTGGACAGTGAGATCAGCTCCCTCACTGAAGTCTGAATCCAAAGAGAAGACCCCCTGGCTATAGCTTCATTTCAAAGTCCACCTAAGCTACCCAGCACCATGGGAGATCAGCTGCAGTATGAGTTGATAGCCAAACTGCATAGGTTAATTGTGGATGGGCACCAAGAGTGAGGAAGACAGGAGTATATTCTGCTGTGAAAACACATTCACAACTGGCCAGTGCTGCATCCTCTTCAGAAGGAGACTATTCATTCTCGTGTCCTTGACTCCAGAGTCAGATCTCCTCATCTGCTCTGTGTCTATTCCCTCTGGCCCAAGGAAAGTAAGTTATTTCTGGATTTTCAGCTTTATTTTATGAATAAAAGCTTCCTTGGTGTGAACTGAAGTGTTCAAAAGCACGGCATCAGGCAAAAGGCTGCAGGAAAGCACAATATCTGGAGCAGTTAGAGCTGTTAGAGCTGTATGAAACTTTGTTTCTCGAGCTTGACAGAAAAAAAAAATGAGTAATTTAAAATATATTTTTGGGTCTGTACTGTATCAAGTTTATATATAATTTAATTTTTTTTTGTGGCCAGAAGAAGCCCTCCGCTGCAGTAGTTTTCCCTCACACTAAAATAGTCCATGCATTTCTAAATAAAGGGATTGGGTAATTTTAAGGAAGATCTTCACTCAACTGTTTCCTGGACAGAAACAGTACTGCCAGCAGGAGATGAGATTCCCAAAGGTTTCCTGGTGACCTGGCCTTATTAACCAAGTTGTAAAATACTGTGATGGGGGGAAAAGAGTCTTTCCTGCCGAGGCAGTTCTGTTCTGCTGGCTAATTAGTCATTCACCAGGGAGGAGCTGAGGCACCCAGCCTTCCTCACAGGCACCCCAATAATTAGTCTGATAGGTTCATTCTTATTCTTTCAGATCTCTCAGTCAAACTGTTGGATAACAGGTTAAGTACATACTCCCTCTGCAAAACTTTTTTGCTGTGTTTTAACTCATCATTTTAAAAGGATATGAATGATGTTTTTGCACTCTTTAACCAGTACACAGAGCAGGTTACCTAGACTATAAAAAGAAGTAATTTTAACTTCCATTTCACTGCATTAGTTGATGATTATGATTTTTACTACACTACTACTATTAATGTAATTATTACTATTGCTTTTTATACCAACTGGATAACTGAATTCCATTTCAGTAATAAGCACCTGAAGAACAGTATAAGGTCAAAAGCTCTCCCATGAACTTTAATACTGTTGTATAATTGTTCCCTATTTTGTGATCTTCTTTTTCCAATTCTTTACAAAAGAACTATCAGTGATTGATATGTTCACATTTGGCAGCTTGTTTATGTAAGCCACAACTTCTATAAAAGTCTCTGAATAGCCTTATATACTTTTAATATGTATGATCTTCAACCAAGAGTCCTTTTTAGATTGTGATCTCTGTACTCCTGTTCAAGCTGAGCAGCATGACTGACAAGACCTTTTTCCTCTTGGACAACTCTTATTCCACTCTTACCCCACAGGAACTGGAGTGACTGCCTTGTATTCTGTCAGGAAGAGGAATTTTTCCACAGTTATTTGGCTTTGCAATGCATGGGGTCACACAGCAGCATCTGTGTGTGTGCATGAGGCAGTACACAGAACTAGTTAAACTGGTGATGACTCTGTAGGGCTTAGGAGATCAATTGCCATTTTCATTTGGGACAGCACTTGAAATCCTAATGAGAACAACAACACTTGTAATTAGGAGTCTACAAAATCCTCTAAAATAATCACTTAAATTTAAAATGTAAATGTGGCTGTAATTAATTAGTCTATTTAGAATAAAGCTTTCTAATTAAAAAATGTAAATTGGGAATTTTTTGTAGATTTCATAAGGACAAAAGTGTTTCTCATGGGAACTGAAAGAGATGTTTTTCTGTCTGAATGCATATTATACCCTTGTGACTCACACCTCTGCACAAGCCTGTGGCACTAAGAGGACTGTCTGTGATAGGATCATACTAACACCTGAGCCACAGAGATTTTCTTAAGACCCATGATATGAAACATTACTTTTTAAAATAGGAATGTCTTAAACTAAGGGTTATGTTTTTCAAAGAGTTATGTTTTTCAGGTTTTCAGCTGAATTCTAATCTGTAAGGATGTCTGACCACCACTTCCCTAGTGAAGACAGTGACTTATTATGGAAGTTAAAAAAAATCATCAGGAAATTTAAACTTTTAAAATCTGATTTCATTTTACATCAGGATAATACAAAGAAAAAAGTTGAAAAACCCAGGTTGATTTTGGTACTTGCTGCATGATAGAACTCCGAAATTTTACCTAGAGTTTAATACATTCTCATTTCTTTTTTTATTCTATTATATTTAAATTCTTTCATGGCATTTCAGTAATACTGAGTTAGTGGTTACCCTGTTTCATTCCAACACACGCAGGAGAGCTGAATGGCTGAAAAGTCAGGTAAAGTATGTGTAGCTCCACACTGCCATGGCATTAGGTACCTTCAGGCTGCATTAGGTATCCACAGGCAGTGGAGCAGTCGATACAGTCTATGCTCATCTTCATATGAGCTGCTGGATAGCTTTCCAGATCCCTCTGACTGTGACTTGTTCCCAGCTGACTCCAATAAGAGCTCAGATACTCATCTCTCCCTGAACACATGCCTTGTAGTGCCTAGATGTGTCTAAATGTAGATGTCAAGATCTGCAGCTGTGGCCCAGTGTCTGACTGTCCATGAAATAATGTCAACATGAAAAAGAGATAAAGCCCAAAATCTCCAAACTGAAATAGGTCTGAAGCATTCTCCTCCTGCAGTTTTTAGCATCAATATGAGTGCATTGTTGCTGCATCTGTTTATGCTGAAACAACATAGGAAAAAAAGAGGGGAACAAGGGGGACAGAGAGAGGGAGGGAGAGAGGGAAGAAAGAAGGAAAGAAAGAGAAAGAGCAAATGCCAAGACAATTTTTCCACCATGTATGATGAGTATGCACTATCTATAATGATGATATTGTTTCAGTGTAGTTTCTATGTGTCCTTTAATAAATAACTTTCTCTGTTTATTTGAATTAGGCAGACAACTGCCTTTCAGAAAGGGATGGTTCCCAGTTGTCACTGTCCAGAACCAAATCAAAACAGTCCTATAGAGATAATGGTACATCTCCCATTATCATTACCCTAGTTCTGGCATGCCAACCCACCTATTAATACATACCTTTTAAAGCTATATTTTTCACAAATCAGTGTTTTAAGGTCACTCCTCAAATCATAGTGCAGCCTGGGGGGCAAGGGGATAATACACCACCACAGCATCATACTAGTGCTTCCAGTATAAAACAAACAGATACACATCAGTTAAAGAGAGATCAAAAAAGGCAAATGAAATAATCTTACATAGATGAAAATTCATTTAAGTTTGAATGTGTGCCTCAGTTTAACTCTCTGATGCAGATGGACACTTTTCCCTTTTCTCGTGCAATAGGAACATTCTATGGCATTTCTGAACTTATCCAACAATATAGCCTGTTGTCTTGTGACTGACTGTTATAGCAGGGGTCTTGTATTAATTCTTTAAAAATAAGTCACAACATAGAAAATCTTACTCCTTTTCAATATTGCCTAATTGTGACTTGAGCAGTATAAGAAATTTAGATTCTTGAACACATTGAAAGTATGATTGTGATATGTCTGCAAACCTCAAAAATTCCCATGTGAAAAGCAAAGATTAATTGTACAGTATTTACACCTTTTCATTGATAACTAACACCATAAAACTGTACATATTGCAATTTGTTTCTTTTTCCCACAATCCCTTTGGCTTTTAAGGGATGTTCCTCAATTAGTTGAACTGTGTTTCCTCTTGCTTGCTAAGCACTTTTGGTCAAACAAGGAATGGCAGAGGTCCACAATTAGATCAAAAGATCAATCCTAATGTACCATTTTCTCCTCACCCTCCTGCTTTAATAAAGTGGCTGCAGTTCTCCAGGGGACAACTCAAAATCCAAGTACTGATATTTCTAAATTAGCTGACTCTGTGACCTTGCTAGTAATTGCGTTAGTTTATCAATGTTCAACACAATTTATTACTCTCCAATATGTACCAAAACGTTTATCTCTCAACACTAACAATATTAAAAACCTAAACAATCTGTTGAGAAACAAAGGACTATTCAATAAGAAAGATGCATAATAAACTGGAAGAGACTACACTGATGGGTTAGGGGATTAATCTAGGAAGTAGTCATAAGTGAAGTAAGGAAAGAATGTTTATGTGGTATTACATTCAGGGCACTTTTAAAATCTGTAAATAGCAGATAACTTAAACAAAACCTTTATTTTTGTTCCATTCATCCTGTGTCTCTCTCTCTCTTTTTTTTTTTTTTCTTTCTTTTAAAACCAGGAATGAGCTACTGATTTTTTATAACACTGAGCATATTACCCAGGCTCCAGTGAGAAAAATGAAGACTGATAAAACCTTATCTAAGCATTTAAAAGTCATTTGGACACATTGATCAAAACTCACTCTGAAATTAAACATATTAAATTTAGATGGAGGAAAAAAAGCATTAAGTTGATGGAACCCAATTTTTGTATGAAGCAAACAAATGGCATCATTTCACCAACCTTCTCATCTTGATCACACTGCTATGCATTATTTAAAATATGCACTTGATTTGGGTAGTTAATAAGCTATCTGTAAACTTGGAGTAAATTTGATCGTGGGCAGTGCTCTGCTAGTTCCTACAGAAGGATTATTGATTTGTTTTTACTTCTGTGAGATGTCAGTTTGTGGCATTGTGCCACCAGCCATGAATCAGTGTAACTATCTCTGCTCACGGTGAGATAAGAACGATAAAGAGCAGAAATGCACAGAGTATGTGCAATCTTTTAAATTATCCCATTTACTTAGAGCTGTCAGCAGCTCAGCACTTCTCTTTGCCAGCAGCAGACATACACGATTCTGCTGCTGTGGGCATTGAATCTCCTCTCCTTTGGGGGTTTCAACTGAACCCCCAAGTCAAATGGAAGAAAACAACTAAAATTTATGCTAATCCACAAGTTAAAACAGCGAAAGTGACCAATGTGATGTTTTAATTTCTGCGGTAGAGAAACACTGACCAAGTCGGCTAAAAATGTAGAATCATAAAATCATACTTGCAAGCTTCTGCAGTCCTCTACAAATCAGCCATTTTAATTTACTTTAATAAGATCAGTACTTTGTCCTTTTTGTATTCTTTGGGACTACACCTAAATTGGAAGAGGTGTGGAGCAGCAGGAAAAATGGTTGCAAGTGACCTGCAGTGACAGCCACACTGACCTTTTTATGGTTGGAGGTGACTTTGGAATGGTTCTGTTTTTATTCTGAAGGTTGCCCACCTCAGCTCTCAAAGGATGTAAGGTGGTTCCTGAAGACCATCTCCTTCTGAAAACAATGTGGCTCCCTGCAGTCACGCCACAGTGTGAATGAATCAAGACAGCAGGTGAGGATGACCAGGGAGTTCACTTCAGCAATATATTCCTGTTCTGGCATAAAACAGGTTAAAATAAATGAGCTTGCTAAATACTACCATGGAATTCTTAAAACCCCTTTGAATTAAATTGTTAATTACATAGCACGTAATCTTCATAAAGAAGAAAGGTGTTGGGTGTTTTTTTGCAACCTTCCTAATATTTTCACAGAAAAACCATAGTCTGAAAAATCTTTTAAAAATGATATTTTATTCATCTGTTCATTACCAGACTGAAGAGCAGGGTCTTAGAACAAGAGTAAAGCTTCTCTTATTCACATGATTTTGTACGTTCCCTTTTCTGAAGGAAATTGCAAAGAGAAGAGAGTGTTATGAGGAACAGTGGTGGGCATATATCCCAGTTTTGAGTGTTTCTGCCAGCTCAGAGAGATCTGAATCCACATTTAGTAAAAAGCAAAATTAGTTGAAATGGCACAGAACTAATTTGTATGGTGAAATTAATATCAGCTAACTTAAGGTTTCTAACATGGGTGGCATAAGCTAAACCCCAGAGGTACTCACTTTCCTTCTTGGACAGAATCTTATACAATTGGCTTAGAAGTCAATAAATAGATTTTAAATAGTGAGATGAATCCTATACTACAGGGAAGTGGAAAAACTGTCACAACACATAGTTATTCCTTCTTTCAGTGCACTGCCTCAGAGACTTTTGTGCTCATCAGTTCCTGTGCATGAACATGTCCTTGTTTCTCCATACTGTTTTAAAAAGGATTTATTTTGAAGAGTATGGGTTTTTTAAGATGTCATACTTCTCTATAATTCAGATTTTCACAACTCCAAGGTGCAATAAATTGTTTTACATGTGTGCTAGGGAATATTCTTACTTTTACTCTGAACACTTTTTTTGGTCAGTGTTTGTATCTTATTTCTGTGAGTGAATATTATTTCTTTTCTAGAACTCCGTACTACTTACAGTCTTCTTCATGCCTCATCTTTTTATTTTGCATCTGGCTTAAGATCAGGCTTTTTCTCCATCCTGCTTAGAGTCAGTTGGTCACATTAAGTTACTGTGACTGGATATAATAGGACATGACACATTTGAGACACATGACACATTTGAGAAAGACACTGAAAGCAAATGTGTTGTGGGGTTGGATTTTTTTTGAGATAAAAGCCTCATGCTCTGTAATTTCAGTCTATTATTTACTTGCATTGCCATACTTTGTGATCTGGTTTGGGTTGGAAAGGACTTTGTCAAGGCTGCTAAAGTCTTTCTGTGTGTCATCCCTTTCCTCCAGCGTGTCAGCCACACCACATATTTTGGCAAAGTTGATGGAAAACTTGTTGGCAGTGAACTCAGTCCCACTGTCCTTGTTACTGGCAAAGATGTTACAGAGAGATGGTCCCAATACCAATCCCTGGGGATTGAGAGTACTTTTTGGTCTCTTCCTGGACATAAGTCATTGGCTGCAGTCCTTTAATTGTGACCTCCAACCAATACCTTATCCACTGAGTGTTTCCTCCATCAAATCCATGTCTCTCCAATGTAGAGACTAGAATGTTATGCAGGACAGTGTCAGATGCTTTGAACAAGTCCAGCTACCAGAACACCAATGAGAGAACAAAAAAGGGAACACAACCATATATCCTGCTACATATACCTCTAGTAAACAGTATTGTATGGATTTCACTGATACCAAACTTCAATCAGATGAAGTACTTGTGTTTCTAATCACCCCAATGTCCTTAAATAATTTCTGTCAAAGAGAGATGAATTATCATTTTTGGAGAGCAGCTAGGACCTGGTCTAGCTCTTTCTTTTAGTGATGGAATTAAATACTCTGGCTTTGTGCAAGCACTGCATAATCTTGAACGGCTCTTGAGAAAACCAATTCTTTTCTTCCTAAAGTGAGTTGCTGAGATGTCAGCTGAAGTGTTCTTTGAAAATAGATGTTTGGCAGGTTAAACTGCTTCAGGATGATTTGTGCAAGCAGAGAAGTTCATGAGTACACAGTGCTTGTGTCCTGCTATGTTCTATTAACCAGTAAGATGTTAAGTGGTACATTCAAGGTCATACAACAGCTTCATACATCTAGTTGGTTTTGATGGTGATAAGATCACTAGAAAGTATGGAAGAACCAGAGTAATTCTTAACTGGCATATATTGTTTGGGGAATTCACGAAATCTTCATCTCTGACATTTTTAAAAGCTGGCTGGACTAATGACTGTCAGGAGGGATTGAGCAAAATTCATTCAGCCCTGCCTTCAGTCATATCTGTGGATCTATAAATGCATTGACTCACTATGTTGGAGTCCATTCTAAAACTTGTTTCTTATTAATAGTAAAATAAATTACAGCCTGGATAACCTAAAGCTTGACTTGGGGAGTTAACATCATATTTGTGAAAGAGATTGAAAAATAAAGTAGAGCTTTGTGGATGTATGAAAGCAATTCAGTTATTCTTTTTATGCAGAAAGTGTAGCAGACAGTGTAGGTAGATTTATATTACTGTACCCTTGCCCAAAGCATGGGTAACAGAGACTGATTTGTGTTACAGTGCTGAAAGCCAGCTACCTCTGGAACTAATCTGAACATCCACATCACACAGCGTTTTTCCTGGATCTCCTTTGGGCTTCTGTGGTGTCTCACTTCTACAAATCTTGTGTGGTTTGGGCTTTTTTGCAGGTGAGAGAGTGTTCAGTTGCAGTTTTCAGGTGGAGTGTGAAACTGCATGCACTGGGACTGTGTGGGGTGTAATATCACGTCAGATGTCTAGGACTGCACAACTGGGGTCATGCTGTGGGGCTGTAGGGGAAGAAGGAAGCCAAACCTCTCCTCCATTCTGCAATCCATGTAGAGCAATAGATCTCTTTGAAGGCAATTCAGACAAGGAATTCAGACATTCTTGTGTTCCTCCTTCATCTTCTGCCATCCACTGTGCATGACTGGAAAAGGTCTGGTCATTCCTAGCAGACATTGGAGAAGACAGATCATGTTCATTGTGTCCAAAATCAGCAGTTCAGCCACAGATCAATAGATTTTTTCAGGTGCTGTGCAGTGCTGTTCATTGGGAATCACTTCCTAACCACAGATGCTACTTCTGTTTTCTTTCTTCTGGTTCTTGTTTGCAAGAATCACCAAGTGTTTCTCCATTATGTTCCACTCATGTCAGATCTACTGGATGTGTCTCACCAAGACCTAAATGCATTTCAGGATTCACAGGTGGAATTGCTGGCATGGATGAGGCCATGGCTCTGCTCCTGTAGAAGTCACTACCAGTTTCACAGTTGACTTCACTTGAAAGAGGGCTCAAATCAAAGCTCAGTGCTTTTGAAATCCACACCCTACATATTTAAATTCCTCCACTCCTTCTTCATGAACTTGATTTTCACAATAGTTTTCTTTTTCAGTTGGGAAGACATACTTACTATGTCCATGAAACATTATAAACACTATAACAAAACAATTTAAAAAATAATGACGTCTGTGTTCTTTTATCACTACTACAATTTATAAATTATTTCTGCTATTGCTTGAAATCTGTACTGTCTCATAATGTTAAGTCTTGTCTTTGGTTTATTTTGTCACTTTCCTGAGTGTATCAACATACATATATACATATATGTATATATTTATACACATATATATGTGTGTATATATATATATATATAAAATGAACTTCATACTTTGGAGTGCTTACTACTGAGCTATTGTAAATCAAACCAGCATAAAATCAGAATGTATCAACTACTGAAGAACAATCCTTGATACACTAAAGTACTAGTCCTGCAAAACTCATTCCCTTGTCTTGTAGCATCACATTAAAAGCAAGATGACATGCAGCATTTATTTTCTTATGATGGAAATAAAACTGTAATACTGACACATTAGTGGCATTAGTGATTAAAATAATATGGGCTGAAAGCAGTGTTACTTTTTGTGTTAATTGATAAATAGCTAAACACAGTTCAGGTACATTCACATTTCTTCCTCCCAAAGAAAATGTTATTTCGTAGCCCATAAGTTTGTTTTATTGGTCCCCTGAGAATCAATAAGAACAGTTTAAATATAGCCAGAGCTAAATATAGCCAGAGAAATCTTATAAGTAAGTGCTCTGTGCTGCTGTCAGTTGGTCAAATTGTAGAATGAGAGTGAAGTAGTTGAGTTCATGCCTGTGGTGGGTACACAAGCTTTCTCCTCTTCACCATCCTAGCAGCACATGCCCCATGGTTAAGCTGTTTAATTTCAGATGTATTGTTATGGAGGTTACAGCTGCTGAAATTTAACTGGAAAGCAATTTGATTATTTACTTCATATTTGATACTTAATACATTACTCAACATATTGTGATTATCTCACCACAGCTGGGCCCGTCTGGATGGTGAAATCAAGGCAGAAGAAGTACCAGAAGGTCTTTGATGGGTTGTGGTGGTGTGTTCACTTCAGGGTCAATGTGCCCCCAGGACTCAACCTTCTGTACTGTGCTGACATCTGGCATCTGTCACCTTAGTGTCACAAGACACAAATTCTTTCAGTGATTTGCAAAAGATGAGTTGACAGACCCAGAGTCAAATTCTTTTCTATTTATCTTAAAATCTCTGTGACAAATAGAATGGCTAACTTGAGCAGGGAGACAGCATTGCCTTGTCCCAGGCAAGAACAGAAATTCAGCTCTCATGGATGGAATGACTGAGGTCTTTGGACTGGTCCAGGCTTAGAAGGAAATGATATAGGTTATGGCAGAGTTTCTCTAATGTAGAATTTAGCAACATTCTCCCTTCTTCAAATTAAGATGAACATATTTTAGAGGATTCACTGGCTCCAGGGCTCCAATGTACTTTAAGAGCAAGCCCTAAGGTTCACACATGTGACAGTGAAAGGAAGATAAAGAGGCCCAAAGTGCCAAGGATGCTGCACTTTTCATTTGGTTCTGCCTCCATATCCAGTTCACCCGTTATTTTCCAGATACTGTTTTTAAATGCAGCCTTCATGCAGGAGGTTCATGCTTTTATGTTTGTATATTTAAGTGCTGGTTCAAACATTCAACATCAGGATTTGTGATTTACTCCCTAGTTCAGTGAATTCACACATCGATATCTCTCTCTCTATATATATATACACACACACGTCTATTTATACAAATAACATGAGGTAGGACAATTGAAAAATGTGAAATTGAGAGACAATATCTGAAAATATGTCAGAACAGTGAACAGCATGGTCCCTCAGAAGGGACAAAAATCACTGCTTCTGATGGGAGGAAGAATATGGACTTGACTATCCCTGAAATACTGAATAGGATAGCAGCCTTTCACCTCAGTTTACTTCCAAAAATGACTGATTTCATGCCTCAGCCAAATTGAGAGCTCAGGATTATGAATAAGAGATAGAAATAGATCTCTCTTTTCACCTTAGAATTAGGCATAAATTTTTCAGGCCTGATGCATCCTTCTCTTCAGTAGTTCTTGACTACTTTAGTCTTCCCCCTCTTTCATACAACAACCTTCCTCATATTCTGCCTTAAACTCATTGTATGCTGAGCAGAGTGGCCCAATTCAGTGGTACAAATATCAGCTGGTGTAAAGGCCAATAGAGTCCTACATGTTTGAGTTAGCCCCTAGCATCACTATTTTTCAGATGGACAGCAGGATTCAAGGAAACTGTTAGCAAACAAGATTCTGTCTAGGAAAATCTCAAGACTCTAGGAGGAATCTGTGCTCAGAAGAAAAAACCTCACCCATCCCTCTGATGATCAAGTTTTTTGTAAGTGGTAGCTAAACAAGAGATTTCAGATGGAGTTACAAATAACTTAATTTTTTTAATGGATGTGCTCTCTCAGCCACTATGCAACAGATTGCAGAGAGACTGGGAACTCACAATTGCTGCATCTCAGAGTGGTTATTCTAAATCAGAAGAAATTTGGATTTCTAAATTTTTTGGGTTCAGCAGTCTTCTGTCTCTGAATTGGGAGCATGACTGGGGGTCTTTATATTCTTATAAGGACATTGTGAGATGTTAATTCATTAACATTTGATCACTGCAGTGATGAAAATCTGATGACGATGATGCTTCTGCCTTTAGACAAGTGTTAGAAATTTGAAAAGCAAGTTTTTAAGTGCAATTTCACACTGCAAGTACTTTCAGCAAAGTTTTTTTGAAGATTCCTTAATGTGCATGCATTTGCTGCTCCATGCTATTGCAGGGTGTTATGAGCAGCAGTTGTGCTCTGCTCAGTACGAGGTGGCAATTTGGCACCATAGAGTTACCTCAGAGCAGCATTGTAGACTGTAATTACTTCATGTTTGCTTTTGTGTTTTGACACAGCCAGGTGAGAGGTGTTGGTGGTGTGCATGGCGTAGCTGTCATTAAATGTAACCGAGCTGAATGTTTGAAGACGTGAACAAAAGATAAAGCAAACTAGGCATGCAGTCAGACCTTTAAAAACAATCTTGATGTAAATGAGGAGAGGCTTTGTTAGTAGATCAGCAGACTGCAGAACTGCTCAATCCACAGTTTGCAATGAAAGCCTTTCATGCTATGCTACTGTAGCATGATAATTTTTATCCCATGGTTTTATTGCTGAAGCTCTGATAGTGTGTGTGTGCATATATACATACCCATGCAGGCAAAATTTGTGTAATGAGATTAATGAAAATAACAATAAATATGTTTTCAACATCATGCAGCTGGTAAAAAATGAGGATTGTATCTAGAAATGCATTAAATCTATAAAAATGGATTAATTTTAAAGCATTTATTGTTATTATTTTTATTGCTATTATTTTTATTTCTAAGGCTTACTAGACTTCATTCTTTCAGACAAAAACATGCATATCAGCTTTGCAGTGTGATTGCCTTATGGGCATAAAGCTTTGCATATTTACTGCCCATGAATCATACAAGTATGTGAAATCCAGTGAAGATTCAATTTTTCCTGCTAGATGCACCTCTAGCCGTTTAATTAAAATATGTATTATTAATAAAACTAGATTTAAGTCATATTTTTTACAGATATGACTGAAACATTAAGGGCAAATTGTTTGATACTTTCACAGTAATTTTCTTTTAATGTTTTGTGCCTTAATCAAGGTAATCCTGGGATAAGGTTTGTACTGCTCGTGACTTCATGATGTTCAAGTCACCAAAAAGAGATTTAAGGGTTTTCCAAGACAAAGTCACATTTACATATGAAATTGGCTTCAAATTTTTGCTGCAGAGGGAACCCTACATATCAGCAAAATACAATAAAATGTACCCTACCCATTTATAAAACTCTGTTTGTTGTACAGATTGCAGTCTATTATATCAATCTTCACTAAATAAGTGTCAGGTTATTGTTTTATTCCAACTCTTGTGAAGCTGTAGATGTCCCAGTGCCCTGCTCACTGAATTTATCTTCCATTTCCTGGTAAATGTCCCTGGATCTCCTCTAAGGTTTGGTATGGAGATGTACTGACAGCTGTGGTGGCACTGTGCATACCTGTTGGTAAAGGATCAGTGACACTCTCAGCTTCATCTTACCCTGCCTAACATTGAGTTCTGCATAACTCTGGCTGTTTGTGTCTAATGAAGCCTTTGGCAGCAACAAGCTTATTAATTACCTTTAAGGAAGATTTTAATTTTTAATTCTTATCTTCCAAGTTATCTCATAATCTTAAGGGAAGTGTGGCTAGTCGGAGTTTGAGAGGATATCTTTCCTAAGAAAGGGGTAAAATGTAATTAAACATATACCTCAATTGTGATAAAAATTGCAGATATGAAAGTCTTATGTAAATTTTCCAGTCAGAGAGGAAGCAGCAATTAAAGAATAAAGGTAAGAATGTATATATTTTATATTAAATTTTCTCCTTTTTTTTGGCTCTGAAGGATCACTCTATTCTGCGCAAGTCTGTTGGAACTTATGGTATATAATTTCATCACATAGTACTGAAATCACTGCCCACCATGAAGTTTCCTGGACATTACAGGTGTACATAACACTTTGACAGATGAGAAAAAATACAGGGAAATCTGTGAGATGTCTCCAGAGAGAAAATCACAGCTCTGTCATGAAACCAGTCTCCAGAGAACTCATTAAAACTATGGGACAGAGTATTCCAATGTTATCTCAATTTAGCTCAAATTTTAAAATTTTTGGTAAAACAGACGTAAATATTAGCAGCAAAAACAATTTTCAAAGTCAAGAACAGAAAAAAATATTTGTATTCTAAATATTTGTATTCTAAGAATATTTGTATTCTAAACAAACTTCTATAACAGTTTGCCACACTGTTATAGAAACATAGAATGGTTTGGGCTGGGTCCTTTCAAGACCATCTCTTCCCACTCCCTGCAATGAGCAGGGACATTCAGCTAGATCAGTTTTCTCAGAGCCACACACAACCTGGCCTTGAATGTTTCCAGCAATGGGGCACCCACCACTCTTCTGGATAATCTGCTCCAGTGTTTTGCTACCTGCATTGTAAAAAAATTCTTTCTTATAACTGCATATAGAAAGCACACTTACATTTTTGATATCCTAATATGTCTCGGGTTTCCATAACTATTTTCTTTGATCATTTAAAGACTTATTTGATAACATAGCATATGCCAGAAAAAAACCCAAAACCATATACTAGTACAAAAAATAAAAGTTTAAAACATCTTGACTTATCCCTTTTTATTAAAAGCACAAAGTTTACTGAAATAGCCGCTTAGCACAAAGCAGAAGAAAATGACAAATATATTTTCTTTTTATTTGCCTTTTTGTTTTTGAACCTCTGAGGCTCTCATAGTCAAACTTTTTTACACAAAGGTATAATTAGGAGAACCTGTATTTTAGAAAAGGAAAATCAAGGTTACCATCTAATGACTTCTGAAACAGGGGCTTTAAGAAAGACTGTCATGAGAATGACAATAACATTTTAAGACTAGCAGTGCTGGTCTGACTGGTGGATCTCTGGTAAAACATTTATTTCCTTAAGTGAAAAGACAGCATACAGTCTCTATGTGGATAAAATATTGTAGAATTACAGGCACCCCAAAGACAAAACCTATTCCAGAGTTACCAGTTTGATTTGTTAGTGGCAAACTGTTCTTTGCTGCAGGGAGTCACACAGTAAAAAAGCAAGACACTGTCTTGGAAATGTGAAACTGTGGTGCAAATTAATCATAATCAGAAGTGGTGTTAAAATGATCCTCATTTGTCATATAACTGTGTACACTACACTGGTATATTAACATTACCATATTTTGTAAAAGAATATCAAATACTTACATGTTTTCTCAACTGACTTGTTAAAGTAACACAGAACATGTTACATTTACATAAAACACTGCAGAAATGCCATATCCACTGCATAAGTGTCATAATATTCTTAAATATATATTCTAACATTTTTGTTCTAAATTCAGGAGACATTTAATGTGTCATATCAGTTCCTGTCCTTTCTGTGTTTCTGTGTTTGAATGATTAAGTTGATCTCTCATGGGTGCACAAGGATGGTGAAAATTAAAATCACATGTCTAACACCTTTTGGGAAATTTTAAAATAAATCTTTCACAGACATTAATTTTAGAATTTTGTTCTCACAGAATGCTGCAAAGCAAACCTTCTTCTTAATTTTTACTTACTGCAGAAAACAGCCTTCAAAATGGACTTGTTTAGAGTACAGAATTAACATATTCCCCATTCACAAATCACCCATGAAAAAATCCACATTATTCTTTTAGTAGCAGTACAAAAATTCAAAATTAGATCAATCTGCAAATATTTGTGCTATACTTGAGGATCTTGATTAAACAAACACACAAAGTTCAGTTAATTATATATTTTCTATAGAGAATCCAAACCTACTTTATGCTTGATTTGTCATTGTTTAAATTAGTGTAGATAGAAACTTCAGATCTTTGTCCCAAAGCAGTAAAAATGTTATTTTCCTACCAAAAGTAAAGGAGTAAGAGAGAAATCCATGGTATCAGAAAGAGCTTATGCCATTCTAATCACACCTACCAAAGATTTTTCTTTCTGTTGATTTCTGCACTGGTTTAGAAGAGACATCCAGCTTCAAGTACCCCTACAGTTCATGGTTTTCATGGTGAAATAAATGCAAGAATTTGATCTCTTCTATCAAGATATTTCTTTAGCGGTAGAACTAAAAATACAATGTTAGTTTACTGAATAGAAGTAAGAATTATTAATTCAAACTACTATTTATGACTTCAGAATTGACTTTGCCTACGGATTTAGTTACAGATTTTGAAAATTCTTTTATCTCAGAACTTCTGTTTTATAATAGATCTTATTCCTGTGCCTTTTGACACAAGCATTGATCTTTTAAATTCATCATTCAGTTATCTGAAAACTTAGGCATAAAAAATGAACATTTAAAACGGACAATATTATGAGTAAAACTAGGCACACAATATATTTCACCTTTAATATGATTGTCAGATTAGCAGATCTGTTTCATTCTTGCTGTTTTCCCATTTATATTTCTCCAGTACTAGTCTTAAGAAAAATAATGTTTGATGTTTAATTTCTTTTCTATACTCTTTAACCTAACTGCATGGGAAATTGTAAGTAAGAACCAGCACAGCAAAGAATAGCTCAAAATACTAAAATTACACTGAAATACTGATGGTGAATAATGACTACTTCTACTCCAAATGGTGTTTAGTTTTTAATATCTGCTAATAGAGGAAGAAGGTGGGCAGCAGTTGGACAGTTAGGCAGATAGACAGCAAGGAAAATTTGGTAAAAGAAGTTTGGATTCCTCTACCTGACTACAGATGTCTACGTCCTAACAGTCCTTTCTAGAGCCAGTGAAAATAGAGAGAGAAAAAAAAAGGCACTTTGAGAGTGAATTTAATTTTTCTTAAAAAGACATCTGTCTTAGGTCAGGTAAGCAATGCCCCAGAGTAGCTTATTCAGACACTTCTTTGTAGATACTTATATAACAGACATGCAGAGCCAGATGGAAACAGTATCCTCCTTTCTCTTCATACAGGACAGAAACATCTTCATTTTATTCATTATTTTCAAGTATTTTTTTTACTGTGAAAAAAGGAAAGACAGACTCTTTCTCTCACGGCAATCATTCACATCTGGAAATACAGGAGAGGGCAGCTGCAGAGAAAATCTTTGCTGGGACAGAGAAAACTTCACCCTCTTACGAGGGAGGAGTGTTTCCTTGTAAGAAACATTTCCTTGTTTCCAACATCTCCCGTGTTTTGGGTTTCGTGCAGTAGTCCCTGTAGCTCATTTCTCTTTAAGCAGAGCACTGCTGAGAGGGCAGGCTCCACCATGAGGTCGGCTGGCCACAGGGGCTGTGCCATGGGTCAAGGACTAAAGTGGTGTTGGTTGCTCATGTTCAGGAAGCAGAAGGCATCTGCACAGTGCTGGAGAGCTGTCCTGCTGCTACTGATCACACACAGGTATTGGCAGTGAGTACACAAATTAATGCACAGACTATTTCTCCTTGCACAGCAAATTTTATTGCACTGCTTGTGTTTTGAACCTCTGGGAGTGGTTTAAAAGTGGTTTAGAACCAGTTCACAACGAGAACAACTGCTCTAATAGAACTTACTTCGGGTGAAATCAAAGAATGTCCACTCCAAACATTCCTACACAGAAAAAACCAAACTGTTCCATCAATAGTGGAATGAATGAGTGTATTTTCTATTGGTTTGCTTTCTGTATACTGCAATAATCTTCTGTCCAGGTGACACTGAGCATAATGCCTTATCTGTCCCTTATACAGTGACAGCTCCAGAGTAACCTCAGCTCCACATTGTGCCCTCTTGCCAAAGCACTCTCTGAATTGTCTCATTAGTCCTGTTGGAGGAGCATAAGATTCATCCCTCAGCTCTTTGTCTGCATTGTACATTCATGCTTGTTCACTGATCCAAAGCTAAGGTACACATGGCTCTCTGTTCCTTTGTGGGTGGATTCCTCCATTATTTCTACCTCTCTTTTCTCACTATATGAAAACTAGCATATTAATTACATGTTTGTACATATTTGAACTTAGATTCAAATGTCAGATACCAGGTGAAGGACACATTTTAGATTAACACAAAGCAGAGTGTTCTCCTGGGAGAATGGGCAGGGCATTGAGAGAGTTCTGTGGGATGTCTGGTTACCACCTTTTTATCTTTTCCTGCCATTCTCTTCAGCAGAGCCATTCTCTTCCCAGTCATTGACTCATAAAGAAGAGCTTTCCATGTGCTGACAGACATGTCCATGGTTTCCTTATGTTGAGTACAGCACTTTCAAGGAGCAGTCATAAGGGATGGGTTCCATTTTGTCTGTGGGGTTATGGAAGCACTATGAAGTCAAGTGTGCTGATAATGAGATTCATCTGAGCAGAAGTAGATACCTACCCCACAGATACATAAATATGAGACAGGGACTGTAGGCTTCCCACATATGGAAATAAATCAGTGTCATTATCTTTATCCTAATGCCAGCACCAAAAAATATCTGATGTACAGAGGTCTGGGGGTAACTTTTTTATACCACTGGCTCTGAGGTGCCACTAAAAGTCACTTTCAAATTCAGATAGCAGGAATTCAACCCTGACTGTCTTCAATTCTTGTACGGGCAATCTAAACCGAGCCCGACCCCCAAGCAACATGGGTCTCATTTCTCTTTGTGGCAGGTGATGCAGAACTCTTAGGAAGAAACTTCAAGCTAATTTTTCTGACTAGTACTGGCCAGGTACCATCTCTTACCTTGAAAACTTCTGAGAAGCAGAATCACAGAATCACACAGTCAGTTAGGTAGGAAGGGAGCTCATGAGAAAATCCAGGTTAAAACCCACTGCTCAAGCAGATTCACAAGACCATCTTGCTCAGGACCATGTTTCTCCTCAGGTGGAGATTTCAATGTCTCTGGGGAACTTGTGCTAGTGCTTGACCACCATCACAGCAAACATGTGTTAGGCTAACATGTATTACATTAGAAGATCTTAAATTTTAATTAATTTGGGGCCTAAAAGGAAATAAAGGAATTGTAATCTGATTTTTTTTACAGGGAATGCAAAAAAAGCAGCAGATATCTGTTTATTATTGGCTCAAAGTTTTAAAATTTGCTGCTGAAAAGAGTGAGAAGACATTAACAGAATTCCCTGAGACAAAGAAATTCACATTGTCATTGTATTCACAGCCTTGAACACTTCCAAACTTGGGCCATCCACTTCAAAGGAGAGAAAGAGTGGTAGTTCCAAGACCTAAGGTTTCCACCCAGAGCCTGGCTATGTGTGTTTCACTAGCATGTGGCTTCAACAGGTTGTTTTGATGATGCGAAGACAGGTGTGCCTCCTTCCTAAGGATATGTCTGTGTTTCCTGGATCCAGAGATTCCTTTTGCCACAGCTTCTGGACTGCCTGTTCTTCATGTGGCCACAAGCTGCAGTGTTTTCAGGGGTAAATTATTACAAAGATGTGTCCAGCCCAGTTTTCTGCCAGTAGATGCAGGTTTAAATCTGTTACATTCTGCAAACATTGCTGCAGCTCATCTCTGGACCAAACAGCTTCTATCAAAGAGTCCTGAACTTTTTGTTGTATTTGCTTGTGTCTGACATTTGCTGGTTTTTCATTCCCTATTGTAGCTAGGAATCACTCAATACTGAGTTTATTTTGCACTTTTTTATTTGTTTATTTATAGAGTAACCTGGTAGAAATTCTTGTCCTGTTAGAAGTGTTGATATGCAGAATTGATGACTATAAGGTCATCTGCTCTCCTGAGGTCACTGAAGAAGCATCCACACCAAAGGAGTAAGAGTTCAGTTCTACAAAATCTTGGAAACTGCTCATTCCCAGAAAATTTTGCATTCATCGTAGGGGAATTAAAAATCTTCTCTGGTGAATAAGCCCTTATATCCTGTTGTGTCACTGGATATAGCATTACTCTGCAGTCCAGAGCAAGATTTAAAAATTCCAGAAGATTAAATTAACTTCCCACCCTTAAGAGTTCAGGGACAATTAATCGTTGAACATATGGACGTTCCAATATTTTGGTTTTCCTTTGTTTGCCCCCACTAGGAGTCATAAACACAGATAAGAATTATAAAAAAGACTTTGCAAAGAGAAGTGCTGAAAACAGAAAGAGTACGCTGCAATAATGGAAATACATCAGGTTAATGTCATTTTTTGAGTCCTCACAGAAAAACCTGGACAGTTTTAAAAATAAATAAATAGACATTTGTTTTAGAAAGAGGATCTTAACAATAAAATCATCACTGTGTTATCAGAGAATGACAAATCCCCCTAGTAAATGCTCAGCTTTATATTTCTTTAATAGTTAGAACTACTGAAAAGCCTGAATTGGGTCAGAGTGCTTTTAACCTTCCTGAAAAAATCTAAAGATGGGATTGTTCAATTCTATCAATTCTTCATTTCCTATTACCAGAAATCCTGTTTGGGGGTTTCAATATATGAAAGGTAAAAAGATCACGAGGCAACACTGAAGCAGGTAAATATTGACAGATACAAAGCACATACCAGTGTCCTACTGAGACTTAAAACAACTGCCTGTGCTGCTCAGGGACCAAGTCAATCCTATGGATGGGAGCTGTCAGGGTAAAACTTTCACAGTTTTCTCATTTTTGCTGTATAAATGCGTTCCTTCTATTAGATTTCTTTATCCCTTTTAGCCTTTCTAAATGACAATTAACTCTGCCTACCCTATCAATAGTAGGTAATTTATTTGTTTTTACAGCTGAGCCTGACTGCCATTGATTTTATTGGAGTAATTTGCTGGAAATGATTTTTTAATGTTAGATTTATTACAGAGGCACTTCATTGTCCGATAAATGAAGTAAATTGTATTTTAAAAGTAGCAAAATTAAAGAACCACTGAAATTTGAATGAGTTTTTTACAAGCGTATTAGCTCAAAAGGTCCCTTATGCATCTCTTGCATGGACCCCAGTTTGCACACAAGAGATTTTATTCTGGCCTTGTGTGGGCTCCCAAAAGCACAAGCCTAAACCACACAGAGGCAGACCTGGGTGCAGTAGTGACTCAGAGAGGGATTGTGCCTCCCTGCTCACTCCAACTGGTACTGTGTGAATTCATCCAGTTCACTGGGACTGAGGCTCACTACAAAGAAAGATATTGAAAATGAGCCTTCTAATTTATTGATGTATTTCTCCCTTTACTGGCTGTCTTCCTCAGTTTTCAAACCTCTTGCTTACTCTGTTGTGACCAGCTGTAGTTGTGAGTAGGATTTGTGACTTGCTCACTTTTCAGATCTGCTCTCTGTAGGGTTTCAATTTCTGTGCATAAAGATGCTGCAATCCATCCTGGAGAACAGTAAATTACAGATTATCACCTCTGCCTCTCAGTGCAGTTTACAGTAAGATCTTTAGCTGAATGCAACATGAGTTTCCATTGTATTTAGAGTGAAAGAAAAGGATTTATTATGTTGTGCGCACTTCACTTTTCAGGCCTTTTTGTGTACTGAAAGAGTGGCTGCACTATGCTGAGCTAAGCAAAGGACATTGTCAAGAATTCCTTCCGAGGCACAGCCTCTCTGTGCTGTCCCAATGAAGACAAGATTGCAGCCCTGCAGGATGGACGATGGTGCTGAGCAGTATTGGCACATCCTGCACTCCAGCCTAACACCTCCCTCCCACTCCCATCACTGCACTGTGTGACAAACACCTGACATTTGCTGCCACCATATTGTTCATGCCACTTAGTAAAACTGGTGTATACATAGCTTTTATCTGCCTTGTTTATTTAAATTCCAAGCTCTTTAGCACATGGGTTGTCTGCTAATATGCACATGTGCAGCGTTTAAAATACTGGACACAGAATGTGAAGGGACACCATTCAATTCTTTGTGTGTGCACTACCAGGATATAACATCATTATTAATAAAAGCAATAATAATATTGTTGTAAGAATGGCTGCAATTATAACATTTGCATGAACAAGAGAGGCATCCCTTTTCTAAATCTGCACATTTTTGTTTATATGCGAGTTGATTTTACATTTCTCAAGGCAGATTGCAAAAGTTAGTCTCATAAAATTTGTATTTAGACAAGTAAATAAAAATATCATGTCAGCATTCACAGTGCCAGTCATTCAAATAGGGTCCTGAGTGCTCTAACTACTAATTTTTTGCAGTAGTCAAAGATGCCATTTAGAGTTTAAATGTTTTCTTGACCAGGTACCTCTGAGACCTTTATGTGGCACTTCAAAAGACGGAGTCCTCTTAGTACCCCACAGCTTTTTTGTTCACCTGGCTCCCAAGCCAGTGTAATTTCCCTCAAACAGAAAAATTATGCCCATGTGTTGTACAGACAGAAATTGAATCTGAGCAGGCTGGACCTGAGGGAAATGCCAGCACTAGTGAGAGCTGGCTGTTTCTCTACACTTCTGAAAAGCATCATATGAAAAATTAAATCTCAGGTTTCACTTGAGAATAAGGGATTCAAATCTCTGATATTTTCAATTTGAACAAGGACTGTGAAACAGCATCCCAATTGAGTGTGTAAACCATTGGAGTCACAAACCTCTTGCTGATCTGGGAAAGGAGAAACAGTTGTTTTTTAGGTGTTGTGGTGCTCTGGACATACATGCCTCTGATCTATAAGTGACTGATGAAGTTCCTGACCTCCCCATTCTACTTTTTACATTCTACACTTCTTCCAGGTTAGATTGGACATCTTCTGCTCATTTTTCTTCTGAGGATCCTTGATGTGTCTCTAACTGCCCACCTGTCTGGATGATGCATAAAATTAAACTTTTTTCTGACTGACTTGTCTACTGCTCTATCAATGCATCTGGAAGAATGCCATGTGCTCAGTACTTTTGTAAATAAGGTGACTCTAACACTGAATCTGACTTGACCCTAACTTTTGGCATCTAGATATGAATATTTTTAGGTTTTGCAGATATTCATTAAAAGAAAAAAAAAAAAAAAAAGCAAAACTATGAGGACTACCTGCACAATAGGCAGGACTTTTTGCTATTTAAATAGCATTTGAAGCAACTTCCACAAAATGTATGACAGTGGTCTCACTTTATGTCATACTATGCCTTTTTTGAATATCAAACCAGTATGTGAAGCAAAATTTAAAAATACAAAACCAGGAAAATATTTTAATACAGAACCCAGAGTGCTTTCCTTTTAAATTTCCTAGCTTGTTTCCTGCATCTGGTTCTGTCACTATTATTGATATAAGGAATCCATCAACATATTTTTATGGATGATTAAGAAAGGCTGACCTTTCCTTTGCAGGTACAAATAGGTAGTTCTTCAGAGGCTGTAAATGAATGACAAGATAATTCTATCCATTTAATATTGAAGTGATGTTGATAGTATCATTCTTCTCATGTTTGAAACGGGAAAGTATAGAGACCTTTCTCCCTCACTCTGTTCTGCTTTATGTGATGGATTTTCTCTCTGACTAATCGCTGTCACATTAACCTGCACTATTTCATCCTTCAGAGCTGTCAAGATAATGACGATAATCGAAGTGGCTCATTGTAGGTAAAGGAAATTATATGAGCAAAGTAATATCATAAAACAGTGTTTAAATATTTTAATTTCATTTGTCAGGGCTGCCCCAACACTTCATTACACATATAACCATCTCTCATCAGTGGAATTAGTGCATTATTCATTACTGTTAATTATTTTCACATAATGGCTGCCCTGATATATTTAACCTCCACATTATATCTCAGATAATGGGCCTGTAAAATTGAATTGTGTGAAGAGCGGAGTTCTAAAGCTCATTTGCAGAACATCAAAGAACAAAGAAGAGGAAAAGAATTCTAAATGGGACATTTCACCCAGCTGGGGCCAAACATTTGTTTCTGTCTGATTTGCATACAGAAAATAGGTGGTTCAGAAGTGGTTTAACATTGAACATGCTGTCTGCTCCTATTACATAGCCAATTAGAATTTGTTAATGTCCCGAGTGTTTGAGGCAACTTGCAAGCCAATCTATTGTCTGATGCTCACTGGCAATGAGCTGGAAAGTTAACAGAAGAAAGTAGACCTTTCTGAAGGACAGACCACAAAATCACATGGCATATTAAGGTGTCACCTACTTCTTTTGACAAAGGTCTGTATTTGTATTATAGAAATACATTATGGAAAAGTGCTGCTCAGGCACGAGAAGATCCAAGCCCAAGGAATTCCAGCAGTACTCTAGTATTTTACTTGGTTTTCCCTGGGACAAATTATCTGATGCTGCCTGTCATGTAGGATGTGGAAAAGGGCAAGGAGGAGAACACAGCATCCTGAACAAGATGAGGAAATCTGCTCTGAGTGCAGGAAGCTGGGCCAGAGCCCTGATGGACTCAGCACCACACAGTACACAAGAAACCACCAGGTATCACCAGTCTCTTCCCAGTGGGGCTTAGTGATGCTGAGGATGATGTGTCTGCATTGCCATTTCAGAAGATGGGAAACTACAGAGTCCTTTCCCCTGCTTTACCACATGCCTTGAATATACACCCCAACAAAACAAAGTCAGTACAGGTAGGGGACTTTGCATAATTTAGTATTTGAGGAACCAGCTGAATCACTAGAAGTAATTTCAGCTCTAAGTTGCAATTTAGAGGACACAACTTGTCCACTCTAACTGCATGGATTTAACTAAATTGTTGTATTTTTTTCCCATTTAGAGGCTTACACGTATTTTCTTCTCATTTAGAGACTTATACATTATTCACAGATTTCAATGGACCTGAGAAGGCATTGAAATCAAACACTTTATAAAGAGAACATTTATCAACAGTTTAACATGTTATAAGGCTAAGGTCAGTTCAGAAAAAAATTACTTTTTAAACAGAAAATAAATTGGAATTTTCTTCAAACTTCAGTCCCAGAGTGTTTGTGAAGTTTTCTGTCAAGTTCCCACACAGCTATATGAAGCAGTCTTTTGCTTTCTGCAAAACTTCAAGAGAATAGCTCTTCTGAAATTCACGCGTAAAATACACCTTTGCTCTGCTTCATGTCTATAGTAAATTTTATACATCAAAAAATTATTTCAGACCTATTTCTTGGCTGTTACAGAATAACTTATGGCTGATGATAGGACTATGATCTCAGAGGTAACTCAGCAAATCAGAAGTCAGAAAATGTTTAATGAATAACAACACAATTCACTTGAGGTCATTAACATACTTTAGTCTCATTGGCCAAAAATTCATAATTCACAGGAATGACAAATGTCTTTTTGCTAAGTGGCAGTAGGTTTTTGGCCATATCATTAAATATTCATACAACATATACATAAATCTTCCTCCACTTGGCATCATCTGGGATTCATTTGGAAGAGACCCATTTATTTCACTTTGTAATGTTTCAAGTTTGTTGCAGGCTTTAGCCTCAGCCTCCAAACTCTAGATCCAGGCTTGTTAGAAAGGAAAACAGGCATGGTCCCTTCTTAGGAGGGAAAATCCTCTCTTCTTAGTCTGTCCATTCTCAGACTATGATTTTTTATGGATTCATCTACAGTCTTTTATACATCATACAAGCTGTGTGAACAAAAGCTGCTGATTTTCTCAGCTTTCTAAACCATTTTTTTTCATCCAATATTTTCAGGGTACCAGGGAATATGGATAAATAGAGAGATTAGAGAGATCACTACATGAATGAAATAATTTCTCCATATCTAAATACACTGTATGGAGTTTGGTCAAAGACATGAGAAATATTCAGTCTTCCCACAAACATTTGGGTATTTTCAAATAGGAATAGACTGACAGGAGTGGTCTGTCTTTCTATTTCTGTCTAATCAGATTTTTTTTCTCTCCTGAAGCAGCTTCTACTAGGGGGTTAAGCTGGTCTTGCATCTGAATTTCACTCCAATAAAAATCTCAAAGTCAAAGCCCTCTATTCAGATGAACTTTTCTCCATGTCCCCTATATGCTGTTCTGGTAAGACAAAAATATTAATCTTATCAAAGATGCATATTTTGATAGGAGGATCTTGGCATATTCTGCTATTTTCTTTTGATTGGAAAAAAAATCCCAACAAAAAACAACAAACAAGGGCTGGATGAGGAAATCCAAGAAATTCCTCAAAAATTGGAGGAGACCTCAAGAACTACAAGTCAATAGAACAAAGATAACCTGTGATTTTGCCTACAGTGTCTTTATATCCTGCATGCTCATCCTGTATCAGGTATTCTTCTCAATGGGGTGATGGAGAGCCAAGTAAGAAACTGAGTTTTTCCTCTATAGCAAAATGGACATAAAGCAATGGATGAAAAATTATGACATCAAGAAATCTCTTTAGACTTTCTGATGTGGTACAAAAAGCCAGTCTCAAGAAGGGCTGTTGACATGTCTTGAATAAAGCATGGTGGTCGCAGCATTTTTAAAAGAGAGATAATCTTTTCCTCTGGAGGTTGAGGTGCTAGAAAATTTTACATCATTGAAAGAAATACATTCATGGGAAACAT
The DNA here is from genome assembly GCF_012460135.2 of Molothrus ater. Taxonomy (NCBI): domain Eukaryota; kingdom Metazoa; phylum Chordata; class Aves; order Passeriformes; family Icteridae; genus Molothrus; species Molothrus ater. Next base: position 48,516,204 of record NC_050479.2, read on the forward strand.
CACAATTAATGGCAATAATTAAACTCACAATAGCTTTTTTCTTATAATAAATATTGATGTATATGGATAGACACACACAAAATCAGGTAGTTGTTTCTGTTAAATTGTCTTGAAACAGAGTTAGTAATTGAGTAGAAGTGAGACTAGAATTTCAGGAAACAGAATTTCCTTGGTTGTAGTCAAGGGTATATTTCTTACCAATTAATGCTGTTTAAGAATGACTCTGTTTTGAAATCTGCCAGAGTCAATTTCAACGTCATATTAGATACTAAGAAAGACCTCTGTCTACTGTACTGAGTCTCAGCTCCATAACTCTTGGAGTTTTTCCATGTTGGCAGTCTCAGGTATGACTCAATTCCTGTCATGATGTGAGATAACATTATTTCAGAACTATACTTAACCTAAGACATGCTCTTCACAAGAAAGATATGCTGTTTTACTGTGGAATAGCACTTTGAGAGGAGTTAGGTGTCCTAAATATTTTGAAAGCGTGAATCAGCTTGTATTTTCAGAATATTAATAGTATATCTGAACACATCCTGCACCAAAAAAAAAAAAAAAAGAACTATTGCATAGACTTCTATTATTATTTCTATGAAACCATAGCAGATGTTAGATCCTTTGAAAATTTGCAGGGTACCTCAAAACCTTTCATAAAAGGTCTCTAGGAAGCAGCTGCCAGTGTAAGTTTAAAAGCAAAGGCTAGAGTTGCATTTGAGTGGTGATGAAATATGTCATTTCTTGCAGTAGAGATTTTTAATTAGTTTTGAGTAAAACACATTTTTCTTCCAAGGTGAAGAACATAAAATCCTAGATCCTCTTTCCAGTTTTTGTCTATAGTTATGTCTGTTCAATCTTTTTTGTCATACATTGCAAAATATTTTTGCAAATGCCTCATTTTCTGTGATGGATTAGTATTAAAACATATGTGTGGTAAATTGAATGCACAGATTTTACAATCAGCTATACTATGTAGGCTACCAATGGAACTACCCAGCAGAAGGGTATGAAGATAGGAAATAGTTGTGTCAGAGGTGAACATCTCAAGCTTCTGTGGCCCTATGACAACAACACTCTGCTGCTAGAGGTCAAATCCTTCTTCTTGCATTGCAGAATCATCAGGGAAAATGCATAAACAGCACTGGGAGAAGGTAAAGATGATCTTCAGACATATCTAAGGAACTGAATGACAGAATCAGTCTTCCTCTAGATGTTTGTCTCTTCTATGCACACCTGTTTGCCCAGGATCTCAGCTCCCGTGGGTAGAGGTCCCAGCAGATGCCACAAGTGGTCTTGTCCTTGAGCTGTGCATCTCACTCAGGCCCCACATGTCATCTGCAGCTCTGAAACTTCTCCTGAGTATGTTCCGTCATCGTCTTTGGTCATGGAAGAAGAACCAGCACTCTGAGTATGGTTTGGTTTGCTGAGTATTGTGCAAATAAAAGATCCAGAACTGCCTGTTCTATTTTGAGAGGGGGACAGGAGTTTAAATACTGTCCAAACTGTACCAGAATGCAGAACTATATATGGAATGAGACAAAAAGAAACAAAAGGGAATACTTTTTGGACAATTTCCACAAATACCTCTTCCAGTCTATTCAGCTTACAAGAATGGAGGCACCTTGCTTACGTGCTCTGAATTCCCAGGCTGTGTCTAATCTACATTAGATGTTTCTACCAGTCAACATGCATCCTGTCACAAAACCAAGATTTCTGCAATTGGCAGAAATTTGTGTCTGCTCATTGCTAATTATTCTGACCAGATTTATTCCTTAGAAGAACAGGACAAGCTTCAAATATGACAGAAGTGAGATGGTTCTTCAACCTTTATGTTTCAGCAGAATGAGGACCATCCTGACTATAGATCTTTGAAAACCAATTTGAAAGAAATTTATCACTCCCGTCTTCTAAACAAAGACTGTCAGAAAGGAAAATTGTAGAGAACTCAATGTGAGATACCTTGAAAACTGGAAAATGGAAACTTTGGGGGATGGCTGTGCTTTGAAAACTGAAGAATAAAAACTTGAGAAGTTTAGACACAGTAGTGAACTTGCAATCTCTGCACGTTATCTGGAACACACCCCCACCCTCTCACCCCCACCCCCTCTTAAAATTATAGTTTAAAGAGCCCATTAGAAATATTCTTAAAACTTATAAGGTTTTTTTTCTTTTCTCCAAATAAAACCTAGCAATTTTATTGTCTTCCCACATTTCTATTGCAAGGGAAAATTTGTAAGGGAAAATTTGCCTCATGGAGGGATTCAGATTTCATATAGTTCCCATATCATCTTAAATGAGAGGATTTATATAATCCAAGATAAGGCATGTACTGTGCCCTCCTTATGTACATGTGCATTCGTCCTGATACATGCGTATCCTCCTAACTGCCCAGACAAAACATGTCCTAAGGCTACCTCTTCAGACAGTAAGGTACTTGCTGACAGCTCTGGGCTTTGAGACAAATTAAAATAAGCCAATTTTTCAGTCTGGAGGTCTAATAAAGCTTCTGACTTTCAGTTCTGTCAATGACTATGAATAAAATTCCTGAAAAAAGAGAAGACAGGCTGTTTAGTTTTCTGATGAGGGTGATTTTAAGGTGAAGATCAATTCTGCAGTTCTTATTTCAGCTCTCATCAGTGAGAAGCTCCTGTCATTAGAGAAGCAGGAACAAAAAGTTTTCAATTACTACTTCTCCATTCTGACTGCTCAACTCTCTATTCACTAATGCCCTCTGAAATGAGGCCTATTAGAGGATGTGATGGGGCAGTTTTATAAAAATTTTATATAGGGCAGTTTTTTGGCTTTTCAGAGTTTAATTTGGTGACATGAATGTCTAGTTGTAAAAATTTCATAAATATTCTTTTACAAACATTGTGCTTGTTTTGTTCAGAGCTTCAAAATATGCCTTCAAGTTGATGTTCTCCCAATGATGTGCATCCCCATTCCCTTGCTAGTCATGTATTCATGTCTGAATGATTCCTTGTTTTGAAAGATGTTGTTATGTCATCAAATCAAAGAATCCTGCAAGCAGAAGCAACTAAACTATATTTGAAGACCAGAAAATTAATTGAGGAAAAGGTTTTACCTTTCTTTTGGTACTAGAAATATTTACATTACTATTTCATATTAAGATATTTTTGAGATACAATGGAATAACAAGGTTTACAAATATCTGATTACTTTTTTCCTAAAAAACGGTGTTCATTTTCAGAATTTCCTTTTTCCTTTCCTGTCTGTGATCCATATGAGAAATCTTGTGGTTTATTTTCTTATTAGTTAAAGACTCCTCTTTGCAGACAATGCCATCCAACACAAAGGTGGGCAACTAGCCCCCCATCCTCTGACCTCTGAAAGGTGTGTTTGCATTATAATTTTAGTCTGAATTGCTAACGTACTGCAGGAAATTTTCCAGTCATTCCCACATAGCATGCTTTTTTTTCACTTTACAGGAAAAACTTAGAGCACATGGACTGTGTTCTTGGATGAATCAAACTGAAGTTTTGAAAGGTGTCTGAGGTGACCCCTGAAATATGCAGTATGAATATCAAGGTTTCAATGATTCACCCTAAAAACCTGTTCCTGTAGTTCTTGATCAGCAGAGAGAGGAAGCCAATGTGCACAAGCTGCACTATGCAGCTGTACCCTGAAGATGTAGGTTTGCACACAGACCAAGTGGGAAACCTTGTGGAAAATGAAGTTAAATAATTATGATGGAAAAGCAGCAGAATTATTTAGCATGCAATATAAAAGACAGAAAGATTAAATTTTCCTTTGCAACTGTAAAAGAAAATGTTTTTATGCTAACTTTAATCAGTGCTTTCCTACCTTCACAAAGACATGGCTCTACATTTTGCACAGCTCTTTTGATTTCTTGAAACTCTTCCCTGATAACATCTTTTCTGACTTTCCACTGGCTTCTACAGAAAAGAGTAAAGGTCTCATTGTTAGATGTTCATCATGCTCACTCATCCAGTAACAAACTTCTCTGTATATCTAAATATGCATGAAATAAACTGTTGATTATTTCTTTCCTGTTATAGAACAATTTTTCTGTTTAAAAAGTTTGTGATTTCAATACAAACACATACACACATATGTCTTTAAATTGGTTTTACAGGCTGCAAAAAATTGTAGAAATTACTGGGGAAAACTCAACTTTAATTTTTTTTTTTACAAGTTAATTTTCTTGTCAGAAAATTAATACATTTTAGTGTTTAGTCCTGTCCCATGGTATAGAATTTTTATGCAGAGAAAAATCTTTCCACCAAATCTACTGCTGAGAGAATTCCTTTTTTGGGAAAGTACCCATATTCAGAAAGCATGAAAGTAAGTTTATATGTCTGAAAAAATTAAGGCCATATTTATATACTTGATTTTGTTGTTAATTATCTCATCTAACAGGGTTAGGTCTCCAAGTCAGACAAGCTATATTACAATTTGTTGCTAATGACTCCATACATTTATGGAGCTTCATAAATTGTTTTTAAGCAAAGTGGGCTTGAATAATTCAAGCTTGGCCATGAATGTTAGTGCTTGCAAGATCAGTAAAAGCACATCTCTTAAACAAATGGTCAGTGGAAACCAAATTTGTTGCAATTTGTGTTAATATAAAAATAAAAGAAAAATGGATTGCAGCTGTTGAGCAGTTGTGTCTCTAATGTAAATATAAGGTGCAGGGAGAGTAAATTCCTCTTTGTGGTATGGAAACAGTCCAGCAATATTCCATCACTTTAGCCTACATAAGCTTAAATGAATGTGAAAATAATCCTAATGAACTTGATAAGAGAGTATGATTCATAATTAAAAAAAAATAAAATTAATGCTTTCATTTCAGTTATATAATCTCTCTTGTTCATTGTCCCACAGGACTTTGAAATAGTGATTTCTTTTCATTGCAATGTTTTGACCTAAGAGTAGCCTCTGTCATACATCATAGCCTCTGTGGATGTTGGAAGCTGAGGAAGCTGGCTTACCCAAAGTCATGCATCTCCTGACTGGCAGGAACACGGTTCTTGCTTGGACATCATGGGCTCCAAATAGCATTAAATAATGCTTCTTTTAATGAGTGGTTGTATTGATGTGTCATTCTACATAACCTAGAATAAAAAAGAAGAATTTCAGCTGGAAGGGGCTGATCATTTGGTACCACTGATTGACCAATCTAGGGCCGACCAAAAGCTAAAGCATGTTAAGAGCATTGTCCAAATCCTTCCTAAACACAGACCACCTCTCTGGGAAGTCTGTTTCAGGGTTTGATCACCCTCCTGGCAAAGGAATGCTTCCTTACATCCACTCTAAACCTCCCCTGACAAACTTTGACCTGCTCCCATGCATCCTACAGTTGGCTATCAGGGAGAAGAGATTAGCACCTCCCTCATTTCTTCCCCTCCTTAAGAAGATACAGAGGGCAATGGAGCCATCCCTCAGCATCATTTTTTTCCAGTTAAGACTAGCCCAAAGTCCTTAGCTGTTCCTCATAGGACATTCCTTGTGGCCTGCTCACCAGCCTGTTGGTCTCCTCTAGGCCCCATCCTTCTCAAGGTGTGGGGACCAGAACTGCGCACCGTGTTCCAGGTGAGGCTGCACCAATGCTGAATACAATGGGATAATCACCTGTTTTGACTGTCTGGTGATGCTGTTTGATGCATCCCAGGATGCAGTTTACTCTCTTGGCTACCAGGGGGCACAGCTGGCTCCCACTGAACCTGCTGTCAACAGCACCCCTGGACTCTTTTCTTGCTTGCTCTCCAGCCACTCTTCCAAATTGTCCTTGTGCTTGGTGTTAACTCCATCCCAGTGCAGAATCCAGTATTTGGACTTGATCAATTTAATCCTTTTAATCATAGCCCACTGCTGCAGTTATCAAAACTCCTCGTTATTAGAGGACATCAAGCTAATTAAACATGGCTTACCCTTTGTGAGCCCATGTTGACTGTGTCTGATGATCATATTATTTTTAAAAAGCCCTCCAGTAGTACCAGGTACAATATTATACTTTTTTCCAGAAACTGAGGCTAGACTAACAGATCTGCATTTCCTTGGGTCTGTCCTCATACCCTTTTGTATATGGGAACAACGCTGGCCAGTTTCCAGTCAGTAAGGACCTCCCCAGACTCCCAAGACCTCTGGTAGATGATTGAGGGGTCCTGCTATGATATCTGCCAGTGCCTTAAGAACTCTGATTAGTTCTGGTTCATGAACATGAAACACTAACAGACACTTCTGGATTACCCCACAACTGTCATCTGCCCTGTGGGAATAATCCATGTCCCACAAGACCAACATAATTTATTAATCTCCTAGCTCTGTCAGTCCTCAATTACTGACATATTTTGGTAGAAAACTGGCACAGGCTCCTACAGCTCCACAGCTGAGCTGGGAAGATCCACCTCCTGGGCTGGGAGGGGATGTTTCTTTAAATGGAACAGTGCCTTCTGATCAAGGGCTTCTCTGTTTTTTCTTCTCTCTTCCCTGTGGCATGATCAGGTAAGCTGACTGAAGGTGAAACAGAGCAGAGCATATAGGTTTGGCACCAGTTTTAGACTGAGAACATCAGTGTGCTGTGTGACCAGAGAAGTTGTCGGTGCCTCCTTCCTGGATGCGCTCATGTCCAGGTTGGATGGGGCTCTGAGCAACCTGGTTTAGTGGAAGGTGCCCCTGTCCATGACACCGGGCTTGGTACTAGATGATAAATAAGGTCCCTTCCAATCCACATCATTCTATGATTCTGTCTGGTTTTCTGTGTGCTTGGATATGGATGTTGACTCCCCAGAAGGAAGCCCAACAGGATGGTTTTTCCAGCTCAGAAATCCCTCTGCCAATTGCATAGTTATTCTCTTCCTATAAAAGGATTTTTGCAAAGTTATCTCAGACTTCAAACTCATCTTCATTTCTGGTGAGGAATGAACTTAAGTTCAAAAAGTACAGAACAATTCCTCTCTGGGTTTTATCTGGCTCAAGTATTCCAAGTAAATAACAATACTGAAAAGGATACTACCAAGACGAGGTGAGAATTTGGATTTCAAAATAATCCAAGCCGTTCTTCCCTGATGCCTGTTGTAATTTGAAATCAGAGACCCCTAGAACAAAGAGATGATTTGGGGGCATATTCAGCACTTTGGAAATAAAATGTACAACACTGATATGGGCCTTGCCTCAAGATGCAGAACTGGTACTGAGGACAAGATGTGACTTTTCAAAGTTAACCTTCCATGCACACACAGAGAACAAGACAGGCAATCCAAAACCTCTCTCATACAGAGGTTTCTCTGGAAGAAAATATTGACAGTAATGGGCCTAGAAAAGCAAATTAAGTCTTCCCAGAAAATGAAATCTATCTATTTGTGAAGGAAGAACAAATCCCACTCCTCCATCACAACTTCTACCATTTAAGTGTGTATGTGGTATAAATATGATATATGTGTATATAAAAGGGATATTTAATTTTTTATACATATGTGTATGTGTGTGCACATATGGTAAAAGTCATGATGGAGAAGTGAGATTTGTTCTTTCTTCCAAATAGACAGAGATATAGATATATGGTAAAATAAAATAATTCTGAAATGTTAGCTGACTGGAAAGAAGAGGGAGAGGGAGAAATAATATATCTTCTATATATGTTTTATAATACTGGGAGGTACTCAGGCTGGAGTGATAGGGTTTGTATAAGAAGTGGCACCAATAAATAAATTATAGCTTTGCATATAAGGATGGGAATTTGGAATACTACTGTTAAAGTAGTTTGGGAATCGCTGAACAATTTCAGTGAGTTGCTTTCCATCCATCCATTGGAGCCATCTGTCAGTTAAATGACAGCTCTTCTGGTAAACATAAACGATGTTGCTACTGCAAATGTATGTGCCAGCAGTGAAAGTAGTTGTCTTCAACAGAAATAGATTGTGTCTTCTCTAAGTTCATATAACTCATGGCCCTATTATCATTGTAGGCAAAAAATACTTATCAAATTTTGATACTTACATGGCAGTATTCCTTATTTGAGTAACTGTTTAACATCACCTCAGTCTTTTCAAAAAGTGATATCATCATTAAAGTGATCATGTCATCAAACTCACAAAGTAATGAAACTTTTACTCCTTGATGAGAAAACAGATCCATGAGCCCATCCTGAAAAACAAAGCATGAATATAATATATAATGTAAAATATCATATATGATACAAAATATAATATATTTTGCATTTCTATTCTATTAATTATCCTGTTAACATTTTAACTTGCCTTGAGTAGCAGCAATAGCATTTCAACGCACTTGCAATGCACAATGCACTCCTTGAGTTGAATTTTTATAATTATTACAACATTATTTGTAGTAAAATTAATTTGATAAATTATGTTGGATAACTGATGTTTCACACAATAGTTTTTAAAGTAGCTTGTAATTTTACAGAAGTATTTATCTGCAGCAATTTCTTGAAACTTGTAATTTCGTTGGTATTTTACAAAATACATTCACCTATGATTTTGTCACTCATTTATTCATACTGTGTGTGAACAGTCATTGATATACTGTTGTTTTCTCAGGTGAGACTTTGAAAACAAATGAGAGCAAAAGTGTAAGCATAATTCTGAAGAGAGAGAAGGAATTTGTATTATAGAGGAAGGTTACAGATGTTTTTGGATATTAAAATAGCTACCTTTATTGGTCAGACCTTTCTTCACTACCAAAAAATAATCTACTATGACCTCATACTTGGTTGCTTTTTTCCTTATTATTGCCCCTTAGTAGCTTTCCAGGGTTTAATTGATAGCAATTGTTAGAAAATCTCTCTATTTGAAACCAGATGTTCATATAACCTTTTCAAAGCCTGTTTGATAAATTTAAGGAAAATGGTAAAATGATCCTAGAGGCCAGTACTGCTCACTTGTAGCGCTGCACGACAGTGACTGAGAGTGAGTGGCATCAGTCACTGCTGAATTCCAGGGATGTGTGCCATATCAGAGCTAGTGGTGAGCTAGTATTTGTTATCCACGAGGAAAAAATCCCAGCTGCTTTGCAGTTTGACACACTCTACATTAAAGTTCAGATTCTTGAGGTAAAATGAGGCACTCACATGCCATTTCAAGAGTTTAAATCTAGTGTGGGAGAGCACTGCCAATAATGACACTCAGGCCTGATCCTAAAAGCAAAGAAAACTGAATATTCTGTCTCCAGATATATCCATTTGCATAACCCTGGGCACTTTCATGCTGTACTGGTCCCTTTCTTTCACCTTCCTAATTAGGCCCTTCTGGGAGACATAAAAAAAGAGTTTCCTTGCTTGAAGTGCTTGAGTACCCAGCTAACCCTCTGACCCCACCACATCCACATAGATGAGGAAGAACTTTTCTACCTTTTCCTCTCATGGCTTCACCACAGTTTTGTCAGATGGAGGCTGTCCTGTTGCAGAGGATCCTGTTTTCTCAGAAAGCAGATGAAGATGGATGTACAGATGAATAGTTGGGAAACTCAGGTAGAAGGCAGTACTTGCTCCCCCTCTGTGTTGAAGGAGTGTTTGTTTTATACAAAGGGAAATGGCTTAGCAAGAAGACTGAGGGCTTCCAGCTCCAGACTACTGTTGTTTGCTGATGAAGGCATTCTTCATGCAGGTGGGAGGCATGGATTACTGTCCCTGGGGCAGAGAGCAGGGAAGCTTAACTCAGTGCTGTTAATGCTCCAATCACTCAGGAGCTGGTCCCAAAGGATATCAAGTCTTTCAAGTGTCTGAGCCAAACTTAATACCTGTAAGAGGAGAAAAGACACCACTGTGGACTAAGACTTTCTGTTTTTCTGATAAATGGTGTTGAAATAATTGCCTACAGAAGAAGCTGCTAGGTTAGAGATTGTGGGTGATTGAAATGTCAGTCTTCCTAAGCCCACAATTATTCTGAAATTTAATGCTTACCTTTTTTTCTCTTTTCCTTCTTTTAAGAGGCACATAGGATTTGACAATGTGGTTTGGACCCATCTTCACCTCTACCTTTGACTCATTGCCATTTTTAATAGGTCTTAAATATATAGAATGAAGAAAAATTGTTGTGTAAGGCATCCCACTTTTCTATTCTAGTTCACTTCCACTTGTTTATTTCCCACAAAGCAGGGCTGTAAACTTGGCTAGCCTTTCACCTTTTTTCTCTATGACCGTGTTGGTCTACAGCAGGTACACCGAAACTGAAGAGGAGAACCATGGGAAACTCCCATTTGTTATTTAATTATAAACTTGACATTACACATCATGCAAAATTAAAATCTCTAGCTTGTTCTTGCCCCAGTTATTTTGAGAACACTCTCTTCGGGGTTTTAACAGCCCTTTGCCATAGATGACACAAATGCATGCTCTTTCCACCTGATGAAATATGTTCAGTTTTGACTGTGGCCCTCATTTTATTTATCACCTCACTCTGGTAGAGAGAAAGTCACCACCTCTAGTTGGCTGTTTCAGAGAAGGCACTATGTGCAGGACTGCTTCACATCTGAAATATGGCTGTAACAGGCATGGGAAATACAGGCCAGGATGAGGCATTGCTACCCAGTAATCCTCCAGTCTTACATTTATTGAATCAAAGAATGGCTTGTTTGGAAGGGATCTTTATCACCCATTTCCAACACTTCTGCCATGGGCAGGAGCAGCTGACACTGGACCAGGTTGCTCAGAGCCCCATCCAGTCTGGTCTTGGACAGTGCCAGGGGTGGGGCATCACATCTTTTCTGTGAAACTGGTCCCAGTCCCTCACCACCCTCACATTTGCTATGGCTAAGTCGAGGGCAACCCTAGTTCAGGCACTGAGAGGCGTCACCTCTAGAGGAAGCAAAAAGTAAGGTAAGGATGGAAATACTAGAGGAATATTTCATTCTGGTAGGAATGTGGTTTCCCATTATATAATTGCAGTTATAAAAAGTGCTAACACTGCAAGCTCCCTTAATCTAGTTTCTACGAAATTGACCTTCCTTTTGGACTTTGCCAGAAGGCTTGATTCATTAAAGCTCATGGAGTTATTAGAGATATTTGGTTGAAAATTACTTCAGGAATAAAAAGCAGTCATAGCAGGCTGGATCACATCTTCAGAAGTGAGCTTTTGTAAGTCAGAGTTGACTCAGATTTCAGCCCACTTCTATCTATAAGTGTGCATGTTAATCTTCTGTGCTGTAGGAAGTAGAAATATCTTGTATTTTTTTCATTTGTTTAAATCTGAGAATATTTTTGATGCCTAAATTATTTTCTCTTCCTACCTAAAGCAAGTTCTAACTTCAGTAGTTTACCATAAGCTGAGAATAATGCCTTGTACTCTACTCTCTTCAGTCATTAGACTCAAAGATTGCTCTACAAGAATGACTCCTTTTAAGCTTTCATAAACATTTACTCCAGCATCTCGCTTAAAAATATCTCAGTATTCTATTGTATCAGTGTATGCAGCTCTGTACTCTTATTAAATCAAGTGTGTCATCTTGTGCTCCTGCTACCTTAGGAGACACAGGAGGCACTGCTCTGGAATTGTCAAGGGACATGAGAATGTGGCCATTATATTTTATACCGCATGCTAAATGATTAATATTTGTAAATTAATGCATTTAAATTGTATGTGCATGAGACACTCAAAGCCTTGCAAATATGTCTGAGAGACTCATTTGAAAAAAAATACACCTGACAACTACTCTTTTCCTATTGGATTATATTTGGGCTAGTCAACTGAAAAAGCAAGAGTGGCATGTAAGAATCGTAATACACAAGGTAGAGAGTATTTCTGTGCAATTATAACATGCCTGGGAAGGTGTTGCAAGGCATAAGGCTGAAAGGCCAAATGGCTTTACCCACTTGAGAAATGCAATAATTCCCTGGAAATGCACCGCCTGGAGTATATTATTACTGTTATGAAATAGAATTCATGAATAGAAAGAAGGAAAATGGTGAGGAGGAGGACAGGCCTATCCATGCATGTTCTGGCTAGTATTGAAGTGGGTATGACATCAGCCACAGCCAATCAAACAGGCTCAGTAATGTCCAAAGTACTGCAGACATTTCATAATTAAGTAATAAGACATGACAGGGCATGAATTGTGTTGTATTAATTCTCACCAAGCGTGTTGTCGGAAGCCAAGAGGATGAGGGCTGGGTGCCATCGGTCCAGCCAACTGTGAATTAATCCTTTCCCATTCTCACAATGGAGCCTCTTATTGTGGTTTTATGAAATGTTAATTTTTAAAATATTTATATTGTTAATTAAGTGATGAGTTTCTAAGCCATGATGGCAATCAGCACAATTCTTTCCGTAATTCTGAGCAGAGAATTGTGCTATCCCTACTCACATCTCCACACTCAGTCAAACCAGCTGTTTTCTATTGTCCGTTTGCTAATGTATTCTAATATCCTGCCTCCTAATGCCTACTCTCATATTTGCATTCATTTGCATATAAGAAGCATCTAGATATGCCAGTAATGGTTAGTGAAGTCCTTTGAGTATATAAAGTGCTATGGAAGTGCTAAATACGGCTTTTGTTTACTATTCATAGAAAACACTGATGTAGTGGGGGGTACTGTGGATGTCCCTTGTCACTCAGAACTTTGTTCTGTACATTGTGATTGGGAGCAGTGGGTTTTAAAACTAAAAATAATGCTTTTGGGTTTTGTGCATTTGCAAAATTAGGACATCTATCTTTCTTTGTTTCTAAATGACTCCCAGTCAGATCCCACTTACTCAGGTTATCCTTTTTCTACAGTATTTTATGTGGTACTCCACAATGCTCTTTAATTTAGTGTACACCATTTCCTTTGGTGATCTGAGACAGGCTTGGGACCCAGTGCTGGTGTTTTACATCTCCAGTAAATGTTTTTTGCTTTGATCTCAATAGGAGCCACTTCACACTTTCTAGGCTCATGGAATCTACATTCCTGAACAGATTGCACAAGACTTATTACCAGAGGCATCCTGAAAAGTACATCATGTTTTGCTATATAAAATCATGAAGAGAGATGCCTAGGCAAGCAAGAAAATCCACCTGGGCATTTGTCTGTGATTGCTGTTCTGCTATTATAGTTAGAAATGCTCAGTAACATCTGAAAGTCCCCAATGTTCTACTGAAATGACAATTATGTTTCTGTGACATTCCTGTGTGGGGCAGGGTGTCAGTGTGACCTACCAAATGTCCACACCAGGACTGTCAGGGCCAGAGAATACTGACAGGGAGAAAACCTGAACTTCTGCAAAGAAATTGAAGAGATGAATGTCAAGACACTTATTTTGTAGGTCAACATGAAGATAGAAATGTCTAAGTAGTATCACTGGGACAGGCATGAAAATCCTGCACTGGGTAGTAGATAAATGACATGCTTTTCTGACCCCAAAACCAGTTACTTTATTTAGTGAGCAAAGATATGAAAAAGTTTCTTTGGTAAACATTAAGCAAGCATACACTATTTAAAAGTGTTAATAGAAATCGCACTTCTACATGTCACTCCTTCCCAAGTCCTTCATACATTTAACTTGTCTCTGATGGTCTGTTGTGTCTGGGAGAGAACAATTACTTCATGTAGTAACCCAAACAGATAATTGAAACTAGAAACAGCTAAAGGGATACCCACATTTGAAGCTGCCACTGTAACCCCAGGTGGAAAAACTATGATTACCAGGACTGAGATTGTTATTCGTTATTGCTATCACCCTAGGATTTGAGCCAGATCATTTATCAGCGGTGTTGCTGCAAGTAAAAGAAAAAAAATTCTTCTTATGGTATGGTGCACTTGAAATTCAGTATTTGGGTCCTAGCATTTTATAAAATATAGGTTTATTTGTTCCTTAATAGAAAAATGTTTTATTTTTCACCTGGACATACACACATTTAACTTTCTTCCAAAATCAAAATATTATTAAATTTTAGAAGTGTCTCATTCTGAAGGGCATTGAGAGATGTCCTTATAGTAAGGAACACAGCACTGGCCAGGTTACAGTTCAATAGTATTGAAAATTATATATTGAAAATTATATTATATACTGTATATAAATGTATATACAGGTCCATATACAACCCAAAAGAGATATTACAATGTTATTAAGATATACAACACTAAATTATTTGAGTAGCTATTCTCACACCACCACTTTGCTGGACCCACCTTCATCCAGTCACTTTTCAAGGACACAAAGCAGTTTTTTCTTGAAGCAGGCAGTCATGAATCAAGGCAATGCAATGTTTCTCTGTAAAAGAAAGCAAAATATTTCTTCTCAATATTGGGTGTTTTGGACTCCCCAGCACCTGGATGGTGCCTACTGGTCCCCTTCTCTGATGTGCTTTTTAATATGCCTTTTGTGACTGAGGCTTGAGCACACCTGGTCCAAGGGTTGGTTTAATTTCTGGTCCAAACCTTTTAATTTCCATCATTTGCTCCTCTGGGCAAATGAAGTCAGGCTGATGCCTTGGCATTTGGAATAGGACAGTATCTGTGAATTACTTTATGTGTGGCATCAAGATACTTTTCAGTAATGGCCATGCAAATTAAATAAAATTAAGGAATTTGTACATATACATGGGAGATCAGAGTTCCAGACTAAAAATAATGTGTACTTTCTGTATATGCATGGTTTTGCTCTGTGGTTCCTCAGTCCTTTAAACTTCCCTTGCCTTGCTTTTCATCAGGTTTTCTGGGAGGGTAAATGACTGTTAAGGAAAAGAGCACTATTTATTTGGGTTTTCTTTTCCTAGATTTGCACTAAGTTGAATGATTATCAAACAGCATCTGGTTTGGCTTACTATCAAGTGCTTGATAAACTTTTGCTATTCTTGTGGAAACACTGCTTTAGAAACATGTCTTTTCTGTTCAGCTTCTTCTTTATCAGAAGACAAAGTAAATATTTTCCTCTCCTAGGTGATTCTTGCACTTCCAATTCACAGCTCAAGTCTGTTTCACATATGTGGGTATTTAGTGCCGCTTAAAACTCACTTGGTTTCAGCTTCCTAGGGTATGATTCAAAAGCCTAAACATAGGTGCCTAATACCATTTAGATGCCTGAGGATAACCTGCCTGGCATCCAGCTGCAGCTTCAGCAGGGCTCTGGTCTCCCACAGATCTTGTGTTGTCTTTCCCAGGCTCATGCAGATGCTGTGAATACACCAGGATGTTTTAAACTGTATGGAACGATGCTGCTGAGCCGCCCATGCTGCTCTTCCTCGTGCTCCCTGCTCTCTGCAAGCATTCCTGGAGCAAGCAGCTCAGGTTTATGTTCATGTTTCTGTATTTCTAAATGCCCCATGTAGGGGCAAGCCACGAATGATCAGGAGCGTTTGAATAGTCATGAATATTTATGTCGTTCTACCCGTCGTACAATAAAGCATGAAGCCTCATATTCTCATTTCTTAAACAATCAAAACATTCTTGTAGATCAAATTTAATGCATATATTTTTTCCATTTGAATACATCGTGATTAAAAGTTCATGACCTTGATTATATTACGCAATTTGAAAAATCGCCAACAATGTCCATGGTGATTAAATATTCCACTTTGTAATTATTTTGTAACTTTTGTTCTGCTCTTTGCTCACTCCAAAAATTATCATAAAATTTTGAAAGATGTCCTCAGTGCAGAATATGTCCATAAAATATTAAATATTCAATTTTCCTCTATCATGGCTTGAAAAATTCATAATTACATGATGATCCACATAATAACTCATTCTGAAAAGTCATATATGGCACTCCCCCTGTGACTGAGTTAATAATTTACTGCTGTGTGGGATTTTCACTCTGCACTGTTAGTCTTGGGAACATTTATTAAGCAAATGTTCATTTGCAAAGATCAGAATGTGAATGAAGAGGGTAAGAATTTAATGAGGAGTGACAGACAGGTGAACTGATTCCATATAGTTCTTTACTACAGGAGAAAGCAGATAGCTTTATCTTTCATAGCCTCGATAGACACATGAAATGAAATATAGAAGACAGGGGGCAAAAGGAAAAAAAAGATACTTTCCTAGAAGGGCCAATGGAAGGATAAATCAGTGGAACTCCTGGACGTGATTCAGACTGGTTGAAATGGTTGATCTCAGTCTATGCCTTTGGACTTACACTGAAGAGATATTTAGACTTTTTATTTTTAAGATATTTGCCCATTTTTTCAATAGAGTACCTCTAGCATTAAAAAAAGGAGAACGAGACAAGTTTAAATTTTGGTTTCAAAATGCATTCTAGTTTATGGCTAGCCTTTTTAATTTTGAGATGTAAGAAACAACCAATATTATATGAAAACAGGTGTCACAACTTTGTCTACTTTTTTTCATTAAATAATGAAAAGATTTGCAACACATTAAAAAGAAGGTGTTGAAAGAAGGTGTGTACCTTCTTTCTATGATTTTTGGGTGTTGTCTCATCAAACCTAGGTTAAATAATGTTGATCCTGGGTTTCATTTGCAAAATAAATTCAAGAAAGAAACTAAATGTCATGGATTTGTACTTGATTAAAAGTTCAGTTTTACAAAATACAGAGCATGCTGTTCCTGATTTAGAAAAAAACTAATACATTTTTTCAATAATTTTGAAATAATCTCTTGTTTAAAGGTAGGTCATTACAAATTTAGGTGTTTTACTTACTAAGGGACACTAATTAAATCGGAGATAATTTAAACAATACTCAATCTACTGTCACTAGATGTGTAAAGCTTTAACATACAACTATTCTTCTAAAAGATGCCTCAGTATAATGTCTCAAGGGTTAAAATTGATAGTATTTTATATACAGGAAAAAAAATATTTGGAACAAATGTGCATTTTCCAGTTAACTTACTTTATTTATTTACTTTTATTCCTGTATGGATTTTTTTCAGTAGACCTTTCTTCTCCATGAAATTTTAAATTTACTACAATATGATTGTTCTCCAGAGGCCTGAAATATCATTTTTGACAAAAGTAACATTTATTTCTAAGATCATTGCTGGGATAAAAACAAGTCTCATAAAGAGAATTCTTTTTTTGGGTGTGTTATATTTATTTTTTAGTTTTTTGGGGCTGTGGTAAATGATTGTATAATCAATGATGCACAGTAAATTTATATTTTTGAAAACTTAAGTAGTACATCAAAGTAGATGTAGGGAAAAAACCCAAAACATAATTTTCTGAAAGAAAGGTGCAAAAATTAATTTTGTTGAAAAGTTACTAATTTTGAAAGAGATTTTTCAGTTAGCATCAGAATAATTTTCCTGATATAAAGCTTCAGATTTGTTTAGGCATTTGACTTGAATATGGCTTTTAATTTTCAAAGGTTGGTCCACAAATATGCTGGAAATGAGACAGGATTTTGGCCTACATTTCTGATAGGGAATACTGACCTTTATTAGTGGACAGTTATCTGACAAATTTATAAATGAACACACATACACAGGAAAGATTTACTTCAAAAAGTTTGAACAAGGATATCAAAAAGGGAGAATGAGGAGGCATTGAGAATGGAAGGAAGAAAAATCAGATAAAATTTAATCACACAGACTAAAGATGTATAAGGAGAATTTTTCCTAGAGCTTATTCACTAGGTATGACAGAGATAGGAAAAACCTAATTACTGATTTCAAGAAAGGAAACTAATTTGACCAAAGACAGATGTATACCATTAAAATCAGCTGAAAGAAACAGGCAGCACTTTCATGGCATAGTCCATTTCCCTCCAAAATAGAAATTTGGCAAGATTAGTGATCCCTTAGTGCCTGTTTCTGTGAATTGGCCAGAACAGAACCCTATGTTGCCTGCTTAGAGATATATCCGTGTGAGATTAATTTCATCTGAGGGAACCCTGAGCTGCAAAGATGATGTGGCCATGAAAAAGTGCAGTCCTTAGGTATGTCTGTTGTGGTATTCCTCAATACAGATAAAAGGGCATCAATGCCTCTGTACAAAAGCTAAGTTAAATTTTGTCTGCAGTAGCCTGGGCTGTTTTCATTATTCATTTTCTGGAAAAAGTAAATTCAAGCTGGAAGAGGTGTAACGGAGAGTAGCTATGGCAGATGCATGGGAGATTGACTTTGTATTACTTTTGGGGTCCATCAGAGGTTAGCAAACAGTTTTTAAATGGAAGCACAACATTTTCCCAAAAATATCATCAGCCTAATTTCAGCAAAGAAAAAGTGGTTGAGAAGGGAGCTAAGCCCTGTTTGGGGGGAACCCCCACTCCTTGAAGTGAGGTCCTGGGGAGAGGTGACTGGTGGAAATGCGAATTCTTTCACCTTGCTCCCAGGTCCAGCTGTCATTGGGGTTGTCTGGTATTGTAAGAGTAACAAAATTCCTTATTTCCCAAACCATGTTACTTCCCAGCCCGGGAATCTAACCTCTCCTATGCTGAAGTCCTTCTCATAGAGATAGGAAAATAAAACCAAAAACATTTTCAAATATTTTCAATATTCTTTTTTGATTTGACTTTTTTACACCATTGCCATTAAAACGAAATGTTTCTGAGAGATGCCAGTGTTGAATGTTTTCTTTCTAGCTCACGGCTTAAATGATACACAGCGTCAGAGAACACTGTAGGCTTTGTGTTTTGTCTGTAAAAACACAACAAAACAAAACAAAAGCCAACATCTTCTCTACAGAGCTTTAAATTGCTTCTTTTGAAAAGATGCTTCCCTATGCCATTCATGCACTCATGTAGTACAAAAGAAAAGCAATTGGTCAGATCTCCCTAGTAGGCACAAAACCTGTTCTGCTGCTTTTATCCCACCTTATAAATGGCTTAGCACAAAGAGTTCCTGCCAGAACTTAATGCTTTGGGCTTTCTGCATGTAGTAGTGATGATACCCTGGGACCAGAGTTCAGAACATCACTACTGAGATTTAAAATCCACCAGGGTGAAGGGAAAAGTAAAATGTCAAGATTAGCATCTGGCAGCTCCAGTTGTTCATTAAATGTGAGAAAAACCAGGCAGAAGTAGGAAAAACAGGCTTGCTGATTATATTGGGATATTTGTTATTTTTACTGTGGCATTTTGCAATGGCACATATAAACAGAGGTTTGGTAGAGGTTTACTGAAAGTTTTGATTGGACCTGTTGTGTGTATAAGAGTATCTGGAACTTGGGCATAAGAATGAAATAAACCTGCCAAAATTCATTAGAAATTAAAAAATACAAAACAGTGCTGTTAATAGGGCAGTAAGAGACATAAACTATGTATAATAAATAGGCTTGAAATGTTGCTAGATAGCAGAACCATGTGTCATACAAACTGCTCTTAAGTTAGTGAAGCCACAACTAAATTTCCAAGGTATTTGTCAGGTCATGGTTCCCTTAATGCTATAGTGATAATCAACACATAGGTATACTAAGTGTATTCTGAGGTACTTCATCAAGAGATTTAATTTACAAATACATATGAAAACTACATAGCTGAATGGAAAATATATTTAGTGAGAAAAACAGCTTATTTCTGCAGAAGAGCCCCTGACCTCTGCTCTGTAGTTTGTTCTCAGATAAAGAATCTACTCTCAGTATGGAACATGCAAAATGTTTAGAAAGTTTACTCAATAATCAGTATTAGTGCATGGTATAGCTTTTTCTCTCTTAGATGTAGTGTCACAAAATTTCCAGAAGCTTTGACAATTATTATGAGACTTTTAGACCAGCTAACTGACGGACAAATATCTGTCTAATTGGACTATCTTTATCACTGTTCTAATCTAAAAAGCTACAGACCATATGATTTAAAATTACAATCCACTTTGGAGCTCATAACTCCCTTTATTTAAGAAATGAATAGAATAAAATCACCAAGGTCTTAAAGTACCTTGCAAAAAGTAGCTAAATGTTATTAAATACAATAATAAGAGAAGGAAGGAGCTCAAAAGTCATTTAGACCACATGGACACCATTAATAAAAATGGTGCACTCAAGTGTTTTCAATCACAGTATAAAAATATTCCTTGACATGATGAAAAACTGTCAGTTCTAAAGTAAAGAAATTCTTCAAATTAGATTGCACTAAATGACTGTCTTTGGCAAGATAAATCTTGTCTTTCTTTGATCTTCTGATAATGCCAACATATACTTTTGAGAGGTCTGGAAAGAAACCCACAGAGGATCCTTACTTGCCAAAATCAGTAACATTCATTTCCATGCCTGAGAGACAGAAATGCTGGCTAATAAGAGAAACATGCTCACTGGAGGCAGGAGGAACACTTGTTTGTGCCTAGTTCAGTACACCAGAGTGTCTGCTGAAGAATGATTCAGTCTGGTAAAACTCTTAGGTGTAGGACTGTCACACTTGTTTTCTGTATCTGCCAAATTCAGTAAGGTTCCATTATGAAAGTCAGCTCTGCCTGGGGGCTTGTCTATCTTGAACATTCAAATTTCCAAAACAATTCTATTGCTTTCTTTCATGAGTCAGTATTTGTGTTCTATCTTTTCAAGGCTACTTTTTGTCTCATTCTTCATCTCCTTTTTGCCTTGTAACACTGCTTTCGTACATGCAGATCCAAATGTAATGTTGAGCCAAATCTACTATTTCAATTTATGAAAAGTGAGTTATGTGTTTTCCCTTTGCAGATGAATCTTTTTTTTCTCTGTGCTAAACATGAAATAAATTTGCTGGGAAGGGCAAAATCTCATATATCTTCCATATACCTTGTCTGCTATTTTGGGGTTTAGAAGTCATGAAAAGGTTCTGTGAGGTTACCACAGAGAAAAATAAAGTGTGATTACATGGAAAATCTTCCTTACTATGAAGACCACAAAATAAAACTTGATAGATTTTGCAAACACCTGAGAGCTATTGGCCCACACGATGTCATTTCATTCACTTGTGCATATTTTTAAATAAGGCAGGCTTAAGGATCTGATCATTAACTGATCATAATCTGATCATTAACATCATTTTCCAAGAAACCTGGACTCATCCTGTGCACAGTAACAATCCACCATTAATGAACTTCTGGTTGGTACTTCTCCTTCTCCTTATACCACAACCAGAGCTCAGAAGATAATGTTCCAAATTTTCTTGTAGACTTTTCTATGTTGCTTATCGACACATGGTAGCACACTTTGAAAATTTTATTTTTTATTTGCAATATTTATCATAATTGAGAAATGTTTTACCAGGGGAGACATGATTAATTTTCCAATAATCTGAGATGCCTAGGATCTTCTGTTTTAAATATTTAACCTTTTACCATGTTGCATTTTGTAAGCACAATGGTATTTAATTGTATCAGTGAATAATCTGATGTTATACATATCATTTTCCTTTCCTTTTCTCTTTTCCTTACTGCAGAACCGTTAATGCCTTCTTCATATTTTTGCCCAAACTTCAGCATCCCTTTCCTCAGTTTCTTTTCTCTGTCACTTTCCTCAGTCGAGTCTGGGGGTGCTGGCTCCTTCTCAAATGCACTCCCACACTCCATTTGTTCCACTCATTCTCCCCAGTTTATCAGCTTTCACCTGTCTTCAGCTCTCAGCCATCCTGATTACATACATCCCTTTGTTTTGACACTTTGGTTTCCTGTAGATGTTCTAGATGTTTGCCTGAACAGCCTCAGTTTCACTCATCCAGCTCCTGAGTAAATTTGGGAAGCAACTCTTTATAACTTCTGCTTCCTTTGTTTGGTGCATGCTAGCAGAGCTTGCTCCACTGGTAGGAGGTCCTCAAACTCTGAAGAGGTCTGAGTTGAGAATTTATATTGCAGGTTTCCAAAAAGTTTATAAAATGCCTAGATGGGAATAGATGCTCACAAAGGCAACCAAAAGCTCATTAACATTGCCTAAAAAATGTAACTTTCCTAGCTGTGCTTTTAGAAACTCATAAAGCCTTCAGCAAAAAAAGCAACCAGCCAGCCAAAAACCAACACAGCTCTGGGCTCAGTCTAAATCTGTTCACTCCTTACCAACACATTAGGCTAAACAGTGAGTGAACAGTGAAATACTCATAAATGTTTTGCTAAAAAGGAATGTGCCTTTGCAAGAAATGCAAAGTAAATTTCCCATTTTAGGGTCAACAGTCCCTGACTACAATCACTGTTAGACCCCAGCTCAGGAATTAAAATTTGGGAAAACTAAGTTCGTGGGTCTAGAGTGGGAGTATAGAATACTACAGAATAGACCAGTCAGCCTGGAAGGGACTCACAGAAATAATTTGTTTCAACTGCAGTTAGATTTGGTGGAGGAACTGTTGGGCTGAGATCTCAAGGACAGCAAGGAGACATGTGAGGACAATATCATCTGGTTGATTTTTCTGCAGGAAAACACTGTATTGATCTCCCTCGCTGGGAACAGTCTCAGTGGCCACAGGACTGCAATACAGGGACAACATGGCAAGAGGGAAATTGTGCTTTTCTGTATTGTAGAGCTAACTTCCAGAGGGACTGGCATAACATCTTTCACACTGTGTTTGACACTGTTGGCGGTTTTGAGAGGATGAACATCAAAACAAACCACATGAAGCATGTAGGTCAATAACCACATCAACTCCTTTTGTTCTAAGGACTAGCTGAGACCTCCAAGGAGGTCATGGTCCAGGAGAGGACAATTTTGTAGTGCTCTGTTGTCTCCAGAACTCCCTTGAGCAAATCTGATTTACTCAAGCTTGGCACTGAAACCAGAATCAGATCCTCACTGTACCACAAACAAGGCTATTAAATGATTCATGGTTTATTGCAAGGATTCTCTTTTCAGGATTAATACTGTTAGTCATATATTTATGGCTAACAGCATACAAAACTGAACAAATCCCTTCAACATAATAGGACGAAGCAGTTCTAGAGAGCTAGAAGCCAGTACAGAAAATCAATGTAAACATGTTGATATAATGGGCTGATTATGGATGTTATAATGAAATATATATGTTGAGGAGGGCAGGAAAATAATTTATGTAAGACATCAAGGAGGTATATCTAGTATGGAATAATAATCCCAATATTTCTGGGTGGGATGTGCCTGGCCTTGTCTGGCCCTTGCTGCTGGACCAAAGGCAGCAGATGTGGTGTTTCACCCCAGAGATACCTTTGGCCATCTGGATGCTGCAGCTGGGCACTCAGAACAAATCCAGGCATAGTAGAAACTCAGTTTACCTCTGGTGGAAAAGGTTCAGGCGACAGTGAAGAGAGAAAGGAGAGGATTCTGTCGCAGAGTTTTAATCCAGAGTTTTATTCCAGGATGACAGACCTCTGAATGTTGTAACAGCTCCCAACAGAATCCAGACCGCATGGTCCCGTCTCCTTTTAAGCCCGGGGACAGGGGGAGGGGAAAGCAGAGGTTGGCACACCTGGGGGGTTGGGATAGGTGAAACAGGAAATGGCATCACACTGCAACAATCTAGAACTTTATAGGTATATTTATGCTATATTTTTCCAGAGAGAGATTTTATTAGTCACAGTTAAATTTATTATGTCGACAAAACAAAATAGTTTCTGACACATTCTGTATTTGATTCAATTTTCACACACCAATAATTTTGTTTTGTTTTGCTCTGGAGTTTTGAAAAATTAGTTCCAATTGAAACATGAGTTCTAAATATTTAGTTTTTAGAAGAAAGATATACTGCATGTACAAAAATGTAAAGTTTCTGACTTTTGTCGAGTTGGCACTGTATTCTGCATTCACATGGTTACAGCTGTAGAACACTGTTTCTAAGAAATCTCACAGAACATGTAATTGGAACTCCCTACCTCTTATTTTTCCTTGCAAACAACACATCTTCATATTTCTGGAATGATTGATGCAGAGATTAGCCTCATGTACAAAAAAAAAAATTTCTGGTGCTTCAAAGGAAGGAGGAGTTCTGTGGGGAACAAAAGTAATAAGACTAAATAATTGTAAACAAATTACTGATTAACCAAATCTCTCTACTTAATGATTTGTTGGCAGAAAGGAATTCAGTGTCAGGCAGCCTGGTTAAATAATTGAGGCCAGAAAATATATATATAAAATTGCCAAAGATCCTATGTGCAATGTACAAACACTAAAATTTATACCTGTGGTGGAAATATGAGATATGTGTATATTGAATACCAATAAGTATAAACCCTATATTTACATAGATGCATATGCATATGTGTAACACCTTATATATATTCACACACATGTAAATGTTTCACCAAAGATTTTATGTAGAATAAAGCCCCAAAATAAGCTGTTTCCAAAAGGAAAATATTTTGTAAGATATGTAAACTGCAGTGAAGGCTGCACTGAAGTACTCAAAAATTATTTGGTTAAAGGGAAAATACACTTTGTACCTCATAATGAAAATCTTATAGGTAGGGGTGGAGATTAACACTGCAGGCTGTCTGCAGAATATTAATAAAATTCAATATAGTTTCTAAAAGGTATAATTTATATTTTGTGGAAATGAGTCTCTTTTCTAATAAAATTCTTCTGTCCTTCATTCTGTTCATATAATTTTTCTATAAATCATCCTGTAGGAATTTTTTCTAAATATTCATTTCAGAGAGAACCTATTTAAATAAGCCCTCTTAGCAAGGTATTTCAGAATTAAAATTACACCATGAGCAATACTTTATCCAATATGCTTCCTTCTATAGATTTTTTTTGTGACTAAACCAATATTTTGCAAAATTACATTATGTTAAAATAGCTGATCTGAGGTGATGCTTCTAGTATATAAACACTATGTAAAAAAGATCAACAAATTACCCTTAACCATTTTAATTTAACTGGTCTCTGAACCTGTGCAAAAGTAGCTGATTTTCTTTCCACATCTACATATATAGTGATAAAAAACCTAAGGGCATTGCACACAATGAAAGAATAAGAAAGGAGAAAACTGCTCCTGGTTATACTTTATTTTCTTGGATTTGCAGTAAACTAGAACCTTATGCTTTTTGTAGTTGTGTGGAAATAAAGTCTGTGATGTTCCTGGAATTCTTGGGGATGTTTGATCAAAGAAATGGGTAAATTGTCTTCTTAGAGTGAAAGGCTGGAACCAAAACAGAAGAGAAAACCTGGCACCACTTGCTAGATGGTGAAAACTTCCATTGCAGTTCTGAGCCCTGTTTCATAGTGACTTCTCAATTCTTGGGTTAGGTATTTGCATGAAGCAGGAGAGGGCTTGCACGTGCTTTTCTGAATTGGGATTCACCAATGAAGTGAATTATTGTCATTGAAAGACAGAAAACAAGTAGCAAATGGAGGTTAAAATTTCAGAATCTAGGTCAATTTTTCTTCTTTAAGTTCATACTTCCACAATGTGTAAAAGAAGTGCACAAAAGGAAAGGAAAAGGTCATACTTATTGGAAGAAAGGGCAGTTTTTCCCATGCTATGCATAAATCCTACCAGAGAATGTACTTGCTGCTAAGTTCCCAGGAAACTTGGAAATGGAATAGAGTAACACTGTATATGCAACACTTGGGGCTTGCTAACAAAAGACTTAAACTTGGGAGGAAACTGACTGATGCACAAGAGCAGGCAAACGAATGTTTCACTGCACAACCTGCAGCACAGACCAACATTTCTGCTGAAGTTGGATATTTGGTCAATAATAATGTTATTACTAGGCAACATGCCATATTTATACAACATTTACTACATTTGATAACACAGCAATATAATAATATAATAACAGTGGCATATAATGACACAAAAATACTACTTCTAAACATTACATCAAATACAAACAGCTTGTTGCAGCCAATTCTACACTCTGTGAGGCTAAATGAACACCTATTCCCACACCTAGTGTCTGTAAGAACAGCCAATAAAGGAAGAAATTTGAGAGTGGCTGACAATCCTCCCTGAGAAATGTGATAAAAGAGATAACTGCTGACCTTATACTGCCAGATAACAAATCTGTGAAGGTACATGGACAGTATGTCTGGAGGAGGAAAAAGTTAATAAATAAGTTTACAAACTTATATTTGATGAGTGGAGGAGAACACTCGAACCCCCAGAATTTATATCAAGCTGAGGTTTTTTTCTATTTTTACTGTGCAAAGTCCAAGTATTTTTGAGATCCAGTCCCCTCCTGAGCAGTGTTACTTTCTGGACAATGTTTCTTCAAGTACATCTCCTCCTGTCAGATTTTGGAGTCTATGCCTATTAACGCTTTTGACCATCACTTGCATTATGACATTGAGCAAACAGATACGGACCACATTTTTTCTCTCTACCTTTCCTTATTTTATTGGCTTTTATTTCCATAATCTCATCTTTCTTCAATAATAATTTACATATTTACACCTTTTTTCCCCCAAGTTCTTATCATCAAAAGGTCCTTTTCTGAACCTTTTCTAAGGTCCTACCTTCTGCTGCTTCCAAAAACTTCCTGTCAACACAGGACTGGTAGATTTGACCAAGGACATATGGAATGCCCATGTAGGAACTTGGAGGTTGGATAAGCTACATAGGAGCACCTCAAATGACAATAGGTGTCTTTCTTTAAGCAACTGAATCTGAAATATAGAAGGTAAAAGCAGTTGCCATCTCATAGGAACCTATCTGTCTGTATTTTGGATGTCAAAAATAAATCTCACATGTCTGCATAGTCCTGGCAGATGTGACAATCTTGGCAGTAGGTGTATACTCCTCTGGAGCAGCAGCTTGAGTCTCTCAAACATCATTAATGTCAGTGTATTGACAACTAAATTGAGCCCAGAATCCCATGCCCTAATTTAAAATCAGGCAAATTCTGAGTGTTTTAATTTAATTCAATTTAATTTAATTTCCTTCCTACATGCTTTTCTCCTCAGCATAGAATTCTGCTAACTTTTTTGCCATCAGAAATGTTAATCTTCTGCTTCCTTCTCTTCATGACTATAAATGCAAGAAGCTGACCATAAAATCTTTATGAGAAATTGATCAAAATATAGTGAAGATCACAGTGGGTGAAGTTGGGGTTTTTTGTGGGAAGCATGAAATGCCTTAATAATTACTTTAAACAGTATCTCATAATACTCAGCCTGCACTGTCTAGATGAAGAATTTGTACACGCAGGTATTTCATTCTATTGTTAATGTTCTTTCAGTGTCCAGTGGCAGCTTGGTCTTTAAGGTTTTCATTTCTATTTTTATCCTTCTTTATTGTAAAAAACAATCATGGCTTTGATATGCATAATCTGGAAGGAAATATTCCTTCTGGGAACTATTTCAACAGTCCATTTAGATTTGTAACTTCTTAGTGATTCAATATTCTTGTGTTTTAAAATGCAATGTATCTTTCAGGTGTTTTGACTGAACTTTATATTTGACAAGTTTGGAATTTTTTTTGTAGACTGCTTCTGTTAGCTATATAATTTCAACTTAAATAATAATAATAATTTGGTCATTAGCTCAAAGTCATTATCTAATTCCTTAGGGACTAGTGAGAAAAGAAACTGAATTTTGAATTTGTATTCATATTTTTTATTTGTAATCCATAATGAATTAGAGAGTCCCATAAAAAGTTTCACACTTTAATTTTCTTTTGAACTCTTATTTATGTCATGTAGCATTCACCATGATCACTCAGAGAATAGTACTTTGCCTGTTGCAAATTCTCTGCCTTTGGATATTTTCCTTTCTAGAAGACCCCTTAATAAGGCATTCAGAGCATGATGGAACTGATTATCTTATATTCTGAAAGGCAGCTGTAAAAAGGCAGCATTAGATTTTCCTGTGTCTGTGGAAAATTGCAAAATCCTATCAGCATGTCCAGTTTCCTGAAGAAAGTAAACCTTAACAGCTCAAGCACTATTCCATCTTTACAAGGAAGGTGCAACATTTCAACTTCACACTTTTCTTTGGGGACACACTATGGGTAAAAAAGGAAAATTATCAGAGAAAGTTGTTAAATAAATAATTCAATTCCTTGGCCTTTTTTCAGGCCTGGCTATGTTCAGAACAATTAAAAAATTTATAAATGCAGATACTTCCCTGAAATGCCTGTGTTGGGAGATCTGATGCTTGGGTTTTTCTGTGTAGTCTGCATGTATAAACCCATGCAATTTAAGTAAGTAATCCACCTTTTGAGATTTGTGGTTCAACTTCATAAGATGCTGTGTGGTTTTAGTTTCTCCAAGCCCCTAGCTGTTCTTTGTGCCAGACTTCCACCTTCTCAAAAATACTCATAATTCTGCAGGATGAGGTACAACAGTTGAAACACAGTCATGTATCACCACCTCACCTGCACCTCAGTCAGAGTTACCTTTGCCACAGTTGTCATGCCATATCTGTCAACTACAATAGGTGCAGTGGCATAAATACCCTAAGAGAGCTAAAATACCACCAGCAGATCGAGTTTATGCACCTGAATCCACCTCTGTGTTGAGTCTGTCCTTAGTGAGCTCTTTGACACAAGGCACTTCCCCCAAGGCAGTGTGAGTGTCCTCCAACAATTAGTGCAATCAGTCATCCTGACTTTATGCAACTTTCTGGTTGTTTGGCACACTCTATATTTATTCACATTTTTTGTTTGTTCCTTTCTCTGAGAACAGTCTGGGGATCAAACCACATGCCGTATCCATCACCCCCTATCTGATCTCTGTTTTCTGGCTTTGGTCTCATAATTTCTTGCATTGTCTTGCCATCACACTTGATTCTTTGTAGATTTTGCCATAAATGGCATTGCTGTTTCACATACAAATGCCACAGTGGATATTGCATGGTTTTTGGAGCAATGTTTCCTCGCACCATTTTTGCTCTTGTCTGAGCAGAAGGGAAGCATTTTAAGAAGATACATAGGAAGAATGTATCTTCTTAAACAGCCTTCTCACAGTTTTGAAAAGAACTTGCAGGAACAGAGCCCAGAGTACTATGGAGAAGAATTTTTTTTTTAAACAACATACACTCTAGGTATTTTCCTTTTATTTTAAATGGCCTAAGAGGTAAACAACTAGTGCAAAACCCCTTCTACAATTTCAAATTGGAGATAGGTGTTCCTAGAAGACAGCTTGTCTTGAGTAGCTGCACCTCAATTCAGTTGGCTATGTGAAAAACAGGTCCCCAGGAGTTCTCACTAGACCTCTAGGTAGCATTTCAGAAGGTCTAGTACCTCCCTTATCTCCTATTTTACCAACCTGGTGCAGGTGACTCTGAGCATCGCAAACATGGATTGCATGTGTTGGGAGCCTTGTTGTGTCATCTGTGTCTCCTTTAGGGCGAGCCCACCCCCTGGAAGTACCATTTACTCTCTGTTTATTATAAGGAGGCCTAACTAATCACATCAGGTCTTTGAAATGGTATAATCTAGTAGAGCTGATATGTGTTTTTAACTAGTGGCATATATACGCATAAAACTTCAAGTCAGATATAATCTTTAGAATAAGTATTAGAATTATTTTACATCCTTTACACCACACATGAGTCTTGGAAGGGATTAAAGCCTTTTTGTTGTAGCATCTGAGCTTCAGGCATTGAATGTTAGAGATGCAGATCCTCTGAGGGGGTGTGGTCAGTTTCTAGCTGTCCAAAACACCTTACCAATTTCTTTGGCCATTTTCCCTACAGCTCAAGATAGGATTGGTTTGTGATTCAACATATAATTAATCTTTTCCTTCTGAGAGCCATAAGTAAAGGGACCAAAGAAACCCCAACAAAACAAGAAAAGGTGGGGTGGGAGTGCTTGCTTGGTATTTTCTTTCCTTCTGCTCTCTGATTTTCTAGCTTCTAGAGGTCCAGAAAAGCTTAGTGTGTCTGTTCAACCACCTACATGCAAGTGTCCTTTCAAAACCTTTGTTCCTATGTTTCCTGCTGGAGCTGAGGGGTGCAGTTCTCCTTTGAGCTTCAAATACTTGCTAATATGGAGAGTAGCTGTTTTGGGATTCTTTTTGTTTTGTTTTGCTTGGTTTGTTTTGTTTGTTGTTGTTTTTGGGTTTTTTTTTAATATCTCCATCTAAATCTGGGCTGCCTAGAACTTAGGAGGTGTTAAACCTCCTAGACCTATTCTTTCAGTATTTCTGTAAGATTTCCCTCTTCCTGAGGCTTCCCCTAAAGCAGATGTAATCCTTATTCAGTGCCATTTTCTCTCTGGAAAAACCATCCAAATGTTCTTTTCTAACAGGGAGCACATTAACCTTTTGAAACAGAACTAGAAACTTGAATTAAATAGGAAGATATTTACCAGCTTAGCATTTTACATGCTCCCTATGATATTTATATAACTGATATTCAACTTTTTTTACTAATTTTATAACTGCTATTTTGCATGGTTTCTTTTATCTCACTGGCATCTCTTACACATTGATAGATTTTCATTTTCCTCTGATTTCACTTCCTTTTAATGTTCACTTTATATTTTGACATGCTTGCTCTGGATTTCTTCCTGAAAAACCTTTCCTCTTTTACTCTGTTTCATTAGCAAAATACAAAATGCTGTAAGTGTTATTCCAATTTTTATATTAAGCATGAATAAATGTTAGATTCACATCATGAAAGACATAAACTACACTTGTATAATCTCTATCAAGGAACATGTTAGAATAGAACAAAAACAATCCAGCGCTGTTTGCTGTCTACTTCATAGGCATATATTTAATTAAGTTATGCTGCTCCTAAAATTCTAAAAGCTTAATCTTTTTCTGTCCTTAAATTAAACTCCCTGTGCTCAACAATGACCAAAACAAATAATCTATGACCTACAAACAAGGCACTTGCATTCCCTGAAGATTTACTTCATCTTCTCCTCTAGGTTATACATCTTTGAACCTCTCTTTTCTGTAACGACCTTCTGGTGCTCATTAGCATGCTGATTACCATTAACACAGCTATAATCAAGCAATTTTCTTGGTGTATGTCAGGGAGAAATGCTCATCAGAATGCAGCCAAGGGACAAAATTAACTGCATAAATCTACAGCACAAACTGGATCTCATCCAACTTTACATGAGTCTTCCTCCTTCTGCTAAGTGTGACATCACCATCTTGCTCCCTGCTGATGGCCTAATAAGTATCCCCGGGTTCCACAATATTTAATTTACCCCTTCTCTCAGTTTTACAGTTCCAGAGATAGCTGACCACCTTGCAGTATTTTCTCTTAAGATGTGTTTGCCATTAGTTTTTTCTTCTGTCTCTTCTAGATAGTCATCAAGCTACAGGTACATTTATTAAAAGGATTATACAAATGTATGTGTTATGCATTTGTCTATCTGTGCATCATTTCTTTCATGTTCTGTGAAATAATTTACAAGACGATGAAGCTAGATATTTTCTACAAAGGAAATATATATTTTATATATATATATATATATATATATATTTCTACATATTTACAGAAATAAGATTTTGGCCTAGATATGCATGTTCTGATTAGAAACTAATTGTCCCATACTGGTGTCCCATAGAGGTGGCAGATATTGAACTCAGCATATTCCATACTTAGAAAGAAAAGGTTTTCCTAGAAAAAAGCTAAGACAGCGTTAGAACTTCAAAATGACACAAGCAAACATGAAATCTGTTAGTTTTTGTCACAGAGTGGTATGGTAGACAGAGGAACAAGATGGTTCGAGTGACGCATATTTAATTCAGTCAAATATCCTTCTCATTTTTTCTTAATTATTATTATAAATAACAGTAAAACTGTACAGTTCTATATTTACACACATCTTACTTTAATTCAATTATTCTGGACTAGTCTAATTTGGAATGAGAGAATTTATTTCTCAAAGAGGAAACATAAAAGTAGAAAAAAAAAACCTGTCTTTGGCTATAAGAAGAAAAATGGATCAAGAAAAATTGTAACTGGCAAATGAGGAGGTAAACAAGGAGAAGGAAGGGAAGAAGAAGTGAATCAAGAAAAGACCTGAAGGAGTGAAAATCAGATGGGAGGGAGGAGGAAACAAGAAGTAAGGATTCTACTGAAGGGTACTGAGATCCTGGTACTATCTGTGTTTAGAGAGAGGAAGTTTCTGAAAGACTCAGTCTTTCTTGTAAACCTTAGTCTCAGGGTTCCTGGGGCAGAGATAGAAAAGTTCTCATCCTGTCAGTGAATAAAGGATTTGGCTGGAGCATGCATCTATGTCTGGAAATAAGTCATTTCCCAAGCCTCCTGTCTGAAATATGGCCAGAGTGAACCATGGGGAAGAAGAAAGTCAGTAAGGAAGAGTATGTGCAAAACACCAAGGAGCACCATCCCTTACCCTTCTGGGCAGCACACCTCTCCTTAACCTCCTCTCCAATCCCATGCCCTCAGGCAGTAGCTCTCAGAGCTACTGCCCTGCCACATCTTCTTGGGAAAAGTGAGAAGGTAGGTGGAAGGCCAGGAGGAGAAAGCAAAGCCTTCCTTCAGCAGTGCAGTAGTATCACCTCGTGATGAGTCTCAGTTGCCTTCTGCTGTGTGTCTTTTGCATCATGGCACTCTTGTGGTATTAATATAACTCTTGTGAGTGGTGACCATAATTCATGCAAATTTAATAGACTCCTCAGGGCAGGTTCAGTTATAAGAGCACCAATCTTGGCAGAGGTTTGCTAAACCTGTTCTTAAAAACTTCCATTGATGGAGCTCTTGTGGCCTCCCCAAGCAACTTAATCTACCACTTTATTGCTAGAAATGTTTCCCAGATGTCTAACTGGAATCCCATTAATTTAAGCCCATTAATCCTGACCTCTTTCAACATCTTTATGTAGTTTAAAAATATTACTATGTATCTCCTAATTTTTATTTCTACTTCACCGTTCAGTTTTCCCTCATGTTGTTACTCATCTACATAAAATATCAACAATTAAGAGGAAAAATAGGATTTTTCTGAAAAAGAAAAAAGTGCGTAAAATAGACACCAGTGAATTTTTTTTTGGATTCACATTCTTCAGTGTTAATTTTGCTGGTCTTTGAGATATATTCATATAAGAAAAGTTTCAATATAGACATGACTATTGCTTAGGGAATGAGGTAATTGGTTTTGTCATCATTTACAGTTTATATAATTTTAATCATACTTGCACTTACTAGCATTTTATTAAATCCATCCTTTTTAAAAATTTTCTTTATAAGAAGGAAATCTCTTAATTTAGCTCTCTTCAAAGATGTCTAGAGAGATGCTAATTGTTCTTTCCCTAGTGCTTACTAAAACACATCTTTTTGACCATCTAACAAAATTATCTGTTTACCCACCTCTTTTGATTAGTGTAATGTTGATTTCAGGAGTTTTATTTGACTAGAAAATTTATAGCAGTTTATCTTTTACTTGGTGTAAGTTCTTCTGATTATAAAGGACTCATTTGCTGTAAAAACATACGCATGAAAAGATACCAAAATATAAAGAATGGGGAAGGGGGAAGGGTGGATGTTCTGGAAATATAGAACAGAAACAAAACCAGACATACAAGAATACTTTTTAAAAATATTAGAAACATGTCATGCTTAACAAGTATGAATAGCTTATTTTCCATGACTGATGGTAACCAGCAGGTAACACATTCCCTTGTTGTTGCTAATAACACTGACAAAGAAAAACAACAATAAGTTTAGTAAGCTCTATGAAAAATAGAAATCAATATCATATTAAGTCACCTAGACATTAAAGTCCTTCAAGCACTTTCTAAACACAGAATGGGGCAGCAGGAGGAGGATGCTGTGGTGATGAATTGTGCATCATGCTGCCAGTTAGATGAGAAGACTACAGAGTAATCTTTTACTCTAGTTCCTATGTGATTTGTGCATAAATACAGATCTCATGAAAGCATGGGGTATCTTCAGGTGAGCTTACATCTATGGTAAAGGTTGTAAAAATTGGTTCCCAAGGATTCTGGCTGTACACCTGGCTGTGTAGCACTGCTGTGTATCAAAGGAAGCCTGAGGATCTACAGCAGCCTCAATTGAACTTTTGCCTCCAAGGGATGGAAATGCAGCACAAGGCTGGGTAGCTACAGAAAGGGACCATAAGAGATTTATGGAAACTAAGCTGTGCTATAGCTTGAATCACATCCTTCACTATGAACTCGCTTGTCTTTCTGCTGAAGTGATAAAACTGAGGCAAAGGAGAAGTCTGCTCTCCAATTTAGATTCATAACATGGAGCTCTGGATGCTGAGACCTCATCTGTTCCCAGATTTTAGATAGCTAGATCAAACATTGTGAAATGGAGGGGGGATATCACAAGTTCAGGGGCAAACTGAACATTAGGATCAAAAGGAAAAGAGGAAAATGCATTCATACTTTACTTTTACAATAACAAAAACAAACACTAGTGCACATGTGGTAATAGGGAGAAAAAGGCACTGCTAATGGCAATCAGCTTGTCCTACTGGTCCAAAGAATCCTAATTATTACACTTGGAAAGAGCTGTACAATACTCTGGAGGACCCAGTTACAGCAAACTCAGCAAAAGCATCTGCTGAGCAAATGCTGGCAGCTTTTCTGTTAGAGCTCGTGCTGAGTGTGGCTGGGGATACAGTGGATGCAGTATTAGCAGCACTGGAGGACAAATAAAGGCTTGGGTACCTGGTCCCAGAAGTGGAGCATGATGCACAAAAGCCTGCAGACACCACAGAAATATCTAAGACATTAAGCATGCTTCTGGTTTGGCTATAAAATTTATTTGAGTGACTAAATCATCAGTCTGTTGCCTGATGATGGCTGCACCTCCAGCCATCATAAAGCCATTGAGACATCACCAGCTGAGTTTCCTCTGCTGAAGTCCCATGCTAAGCTTGACATGTTAGATACAGGGTCACATCTGATCTGTTGCAGCAGCAACACTGAAATCCACAGTCATTATCTTTCATAAAAAGTAATTTATCCCTCTAATTAATTAATGATTTCTTACAGGAGTAGTTCAGAAACTGGGAGATCATGATTTAACCTGTTTGGCCTTATGGCATGCAGCCTCACACCCTGTATGTGTGAGGCACACGTGGGAAGGGAGACCACTGGCCTCCTTCACATGTACTGCTGAACCTGTGCCACTCTGCAGGAAGTGTTCAGTGTTCTGTAGAAAAGCAATAAAAGGAGCAAAATTTCATCCTCCTGGAGGATGCACTTCCAAGGTGATGTCACTCCTACTCCCTTTATACCAGTTAGGCTAAGCAAGAGAGAGTTATCAAGCTGGGCAAACTGAGGCTGTTCTAGCCTGAGTAACTTCTCACCTGCCAGCCTGTTCCTGGGTTTTGAGGCAAAGTGGAAATTTTCGAGGGTAGAAATCCATTTTGATTTAGGTGAAATGTACATTTTTGAGTTGAGTCTGTGGTTAGAAACCATAGCTATTTAGCCTGACTGCAGAACCCAGGCTCAGTGAAGTTGCTTCAGTGAAGTTCAGAGATAAGGGGGGGAGACAGAGGATGATAGAGAGAGACAGAGACTGCTGTGAGAGCAAGTCAACAAGACCTAGGAATTCTTTCTGATAAAGAAGAACTAGCGGCAAATGTCACGCGAAATTCGTAAAAATGAATATGTATGAACCTATTGTGAAATTGTATGCATATGTATCTGAGAGGGGGATAAAAAGGGACCTGAAGTTCCCAGAGGTACGCATGTCATTTTAGGGGAACAATTCCCACATGCGTCCAGCGCTGTAATAAACATACCGGCTTTACGACTTTCACAGAAGTTGTGGAGTTTTTGGCTATATCTCCGCAAAACAGTTTACCCTGATATTCTCATTTGAGAATATCCCCCATATATTTGAGGGATCATTGCTGTTGAAGAAATAAATCACTTTCAGAGGTAAACAACTAAAATAGATCTAAGTGTCCTTGCTTTTGTCTTGCCCCTTATTGCCATCTGGAACATGGGATCACATGCATGACAGCAGCTGCCCTGACCAGTAGTGGACTACATGTGGATTGTGATGCAGAAGCAAAATGTTTTTCACCTTCTAGTACTCAGCTCCTGCATCCTTGCAAGCCTCCCCAGGCTGCAACTCAGCCTGCCCAGTCCCATCTCCATACTATCAATCCAGATACTCATTCCAAAATAAATTGATCCCTGAAGTGCTGCCTTTAGTGTTTTGGTTTCCTTTACCTCATGTAGACCTCAACAAGTGAAGACTTCTGTGTCCTGATGAACTGCCAATATAGTGAGGCAAGTCAACATTTCCTCAGAGGAATATCACTCTTATGCTTTAATATCATACATATGAATCCTATATTCTCTCTCTTTCCCATTCTTTTTCTGCTTAGCAAAAGTAAATCTTAGCCTTTTCATTATTATTCTGAAGAAGACATAGATATTTAAGATCTCATAATTCATTAACCATGTGTTTATTTTTCTTAAAAGCTGATAGGAAATTCTACCTCAGATGAGGATTGCATACAGCACTAGGAAGCATATGTACGTATAAAAATATACATTTATTTTACATTTGAAGATGAATACCAAAATCAGACATCCATGCTGGAAATAAGTTGCAATTTTAAATACAGATAAATTAGTGTTTCTCCATAAACTTATGTTTGTTTACTAGTGCTTTTGAGATACACTAACTTCAAAGTACAGATTATCACTATGTAACACAAGTAAAAAGAATTTGATATGAGCTGAATGTACATGAAAATTTAGAAACAGAAGAAACTGGATAAGGAAAGTAAAAAGACACAATGAGAAACTGTGACAAGTAGAATTAAATGTAACAGAAAGGAATTTTTGAAGTGAACCAACAAAAGAAACCCTAAAAAATTACTTGACTGGTACTATACAATCTGAGTAGTAACACTGAAAAGGCAGAAATGTTAAACAAGCAAGTCTTTATATAAATGAGAAAAAAAACAGGTGATAGAGTCTCTTTAAAGGGTGATGAAACACCTTCAAGTGCTAAAGCAAGTCAGATAGAACACAGATATCAGTATTAATCAACAATAAATCAACAGGTGACTGGCATACAAAACATAGAATATTTCTAAAAGAGCATCTCCCTGAGCTGGAGTTGCTTTCTTTTCAATAGCTCTAAACAACTTTGAAGATCAAAATTCATAGAAGGAAACCTAAAATAAAAGGCTAAGATAATAATAGACTTATTGTTCTGTGCAAAGTCACAAATTATATTCAGCTTCATTAGAAAAGCATTAAAGCACAATAATACAATTAATGCAAATCAATATGGGCTCTTGGAAATTTGGTCTTGATTCTGTAATGTGATTAGAAGTTTAGCTACTAAAGGTAATTGGGTGAATATAATACTCTAAAACTCCTGTGAGACATTTGACTTGGTGACTTGTGACATTTTGATTATGAAATTAGAACAATATGTTATATAGCACCATTTAAATAGATTAAAACCAGTTTAATTGATAGATCTCCAGATGTAATTGTAAATGACTAATCATTGTTTACCGGGTGCATTTTTAGCTAAGTTCCAGTGGGTTTATTTCTACTTAACATTTTTATCAATGAACTGGAATTAAATATTAAATCATCACTAATAAAGTTTTCAGATGACATAAAGATGGAAGGAGCAGCCAATAATGTAGAGAAAAGATCACTGATGCAGAATGATATGAATCCCTTCTGGTCTCAGCCTTAATGTAAAAAAACTGCATGTATTTGAGCACGAGGATTCAGAAAAAGCAGCTAAGTTTGGATTATCACAATGGGGTTAATTAAAGGCTGGAGCATGGTTTCTATCTGATGTTATGTGGAAGGAAAACAGTCCCAATGACCCTGTTATAAAGGAGTAGGTACAGATGGGCATCTTGTCAAGCTGACCGTGCAACATGCAAGTCTTGGTCATCTTTGATAAGGCATCCAGAACACTCATCCTGGTCCTGACAAGTGCACTTAAACATCCCTGCTTGGACCTAGGTCTCTCCTGTCTGGAATATGCAGCAGCATTTTTCCATCTCCTAAGGTTACATATATGACACTGAAGTGCACTTTCTCCTGAAACACATCCCTTCTGTGATTTTTCTGAGGTTAAAAAGGACAGACAGAGAAGCTGATCTGCTCAGTTATCATGCTTACTAGGTCAACATACAGGAGTTACTTTGATCTTGGCTCATGCAAGATATCAGGAAAAAGAAGCCTCCTATTAAAATTTCATGTCTTATAATTAATGATCCCTTTCATAAAATTGCCTCTAATATCTTTGAATCTTAGACAGACTGAGTCTACCTGGAGGGAGAATTTTCTTTGCAGAGATGCATGAAGATCATAAATTGCCCTGTTTTAGTAATTTATTGGGTCTTCAAGGGGCTAAAACTTCCTTTTTCTAAAGAGCAGAATTCAAAAGAAATTTCCTGCTGTAATGAAATTAAGTATGGAAACATTAAAGATCTGCAACAGAATCAAGTATTTTACATATAACATCTCACAAAGAAACTTTGGATCTAAGGAAATTTGCTGCAAGATTTATTGTTTAGGGTGACAAAAAAAAGCAAAAAAAGATATCAAGCTCTCAGTATCTGAATGTTCTGGCTAAATTCAAACCTGCACTATTAGCTTACTATCCAAAACTTATCCAGGCAGTTGCTATGGAAAGAAATCAAATTAAGCAACATGTGCACACACCAAAACCAGAAAGCAGTGCCCTTGCAAACCGAAATCTAAGCTGCAAAGCACCTTGCAGTGAGCAGCTGGGACCCCCCTCTTGCTGAAACTGTGTCTGTAAGAACAGTGCTGTGAAACTCAGAGCAGCTGTGAAACTTCATGAATAGGAAGGAAGCTGTCACAAGATGCCAAACATCTGAGCAGTGCCCAGAATACAGGAGCCCAGCAGAACCATCTGAAGATCCAAATTTCCTATGCTGCCAGTGAAATACAGGTGTGGATACAGCATGTTGGGTAAGCATTCAGGCTACAGCCAAAACTTTTCTCTTTTGCTGTTTGTTTTTGGGGTTTTTTTTTGGGTTTTTTTTTTTTTGGTTTTTTTGTGTTTGTTTTTTTTTTTTTTAATTGAGATTAAATTGTTATTAACTCTAAGCCTATCACAGTTTCAAATAAAGTGAAGTTCCCCTTTACTTCTATTGGCTCACTGGTCAAAATTACACCAGTACTCAAAATTCTACTTTTCTTTCTTTCCAGCTGTGTACAGTATAACTACTGGTGCTATCAGATTCAAGGAGACCTTCCACTGTTACCCCTCAAAGGCAACCAGAGCTATTATTCTAGTTTTCTTGGTTTTTCTTTTTTTGTATTTTGGCAGAGCAAAGCCTTCTTTGAACTTTTGTCTTGGGCTTCTAAAAATACAATGACTTGTAAAGAATTTATTCAGCTAAGATTGTCTGCATCCTAAAATTACAGTTACACATTGTTTTGCATTATGCAATTGCATTGGGTCAGTGTGAAAGTCTGGGAGATTGAAATTTTTGGGTCACATATTGACTCAGCAAGTGTTGGAAGTACAAGTTTGCCCAGCTAGCCTGAGCAGTGGGCAAGACTCAAAAGAAACTGTGGTCTTCAGATCTATCAGATTCCTGGGCTTTGTGGGATTAGGTGTAGAAATCACAGCCAGAAGCTCATATTCATTCTTTCCAGTGTTAGTGTTTAACTTAGAGACATGGCTCTTCTCTTTAGTTGACACAGTTACAGGAGGGGAAACAGATAAACTGCAGGTCAGTGGACTGTGTAGGGCATCTGGAATCTCATGTAGGTGCCTAACTTCATATCTTCTACCTTTTATGCCAGAGTGCATCAGAACCTCTTTTCTGGGTTGTTGGGCAGAGCAACCTTCAGATGCTCCAGGTCTCAGCTCCGGCTGAGACAGGCAGGAGACACCACAGCCCACTCTTTGTCCCCCTGGCCATCTGGTGCCTGAGAGCTAGTTTAAGCTCCAAGCTGACCTTTTCTTTCAGACTGCAAGTTTCTCAGAGGTGTGTCGAAGCTGGTGGCTGAAGTGGCAAACTAATCACTTGTGTGTAGTGCACACTGCTGCAGGCACCGGGGTGATAAATTGTCCAATTTTACTAAGCAAGGTTGCTCAGATAAAAGCCACCCACAGTAAGGGAATGTGCAGCTGTCTTTGTTATGGACTGAACAATAACAGGCATGGCTCTGACGCTTTTTTGGTTTTATTTTTGATCGTCAGAATCTTTCTCAAGGATGGGAAGCACCTTCACTGAAAAGATTTTTAAATCTGTAATTTGCATAAATATTTTAAATCATTTTTGAAGTAACAGCTGTCATGAAAGGCTGTATTTCCATTTGTTTACAAAAATAGGAAATCATTACCATTTTGATATCCCACCAGAATTCAAAAACACGTATGTAAACACAGAGCAGATTAACACAGAGAACAAGTGTGTGTCCTTGTATTCACAATGGCTCAGCTGCCCTCACTGCACTTGGGAGCCATAGGTTTATACTTCTTCATTGTACCCCATAATAGTCTCACTTTCATATTTAAATTCTTTAAGTATTTTAATTTTCTTTCAAACCAATTGTTGAAGTTTTATGGTTTTTCTAACATATTACTACAATGCTTCACGTTCAGGTGCTCAGAATATTTGTAGATAGTCTAATATTTCTCTCCTTTTTATTAAAAATATTTATTCCAGATATCAGAATGGTTTTCACACATGCAAAACAAACATCATGCATACTGTAGCCTAGCTCTAATAAGACAAGAAAATTATTTGCACTGAAGCCCCACACACGTTTTTCTGACCCTTACAAGTTATACATGAATATGCATTATCAAAATTGTGTGAGCATCCTCTCATAAAAGTTGCAGGCAAACAAGAGAGGCTTGCATTGTTGCCTGCAGCACCACAGAGCTCAGGACAACCAGGAATTTGCCCCAGGTTGATTTGGATTCCCTTCTGCCATAATTACATGACTCCTGGCAAAAGTGCCAGTCTCTCAAGGGAAACTCAGGGAGGTCCTACAGTCAGTTTAGTCCTGATTTTTGTTGGGATATGGATGCCTTAGGTGTCATTTATAGCATCAGAGGTGACAAATATCCCTTGTGGTAACAAAGATTTGACTCAGTCTCTGAATCTGTGGGAGTCACTGCCATGCTGTGAGTTTAGTGGAGAGCAGACCTAGAAAAGAGTTGCAAAGCCATGATGCTCAGTGATGCCATCCTTACTTTTTATATGTTGCCTCCCTGCATAATACTCACAAAATCAAATTATGGTCCTAAGTTTCTTCCACCATGGGATGGGAAATGCTTAGTGTTTAAGATTAGGATGCACAAGAAACAGCATGTTGGTAAGTGGAAAAAGGGAAAATGTTCAATGCCTGAAATAGCCAATGGGAAGCATGAAAGGGAAAGAAATATTTGAGCTCCTGCCCTTTCCTGGAGTTTGGCATCTTCACCAAGACCTAACCAAGATTACCTAAGACCGTGGCCTTACTCCTTGCCCTGAATTCCATTCCTTAGGGGAACAATAGCTGGCTGTCTTTTTTCTTCTAAGAGCAAACTGGAGGAACCTTCAGCCTGTGATGGTTGGGGAACTCACACCAAACAGGTTCTGTTACCTCCTCAGCTGCAGTCAAGTGTGAAAAATTCAGAAACATTTAAAATTGATGAAATCAGACTTCAGACATAAGGCAGAAGAAACCTGTTGCCAGTGACAACAAAAATCAAACTTAAATGGAGGGAGAAGATTACCTTTCTCTAGGTTGTCATTCCTGCAATCATTTACACCACAAC
Organism: Molothrus ater; assembly: GCF_012460135.2. Lineage (NCBI taxonomy): Eukaryota > Metazoa > Chordata > Aves > Passeriformes > Icteridae > Molothrus > Molothrus ater. Next base: position 48,557,603 of record NC_050479.2, read on the forward strand.
TCTTGAGGCAGAGCACATAAACAGTCATTGGGCAACAGTACCATTTTGTTTTCCCATTTTCTAAAGTTGATACCTCACCAAGACAGAAAATTAGAGAAGGAGCTCTTCTGGTCTCAGAAGAAAGGAAAATAGGCAGAAACAATAAACATGACCAGCTAACCCCTTACTAAAGGTTTTATAGCTGCTACTCAGTAAAAGTGCATGCAATGCAGTTCCTCTTGTAGTCACTGGAGAGAGACAGTTCTCTTTGAAAACACAAAAGTGGGAGCTGCCTGAACTGGTTGTACTCTCCTCCAAATAAAGGAATAATGGAACCATTGCATTTTTCCATAAACTTTTTTTAATTGAATCTGTACAAGATTACATCTTCAGGATCTCACATCCACACTACCATTGCTATTTATATTTTGTCAATTACAAGAGGTTTTCCTACTCAAAATAAGTAAGATACACCTCGTAGCTGGGCTTAAATAGCCTCTTCACTTTCTCAGGCTCGTTCTGTAGCAGCACAAGAACAGGACATGAAAACATCAAGCAAGGAGCCAAAACCAGCAAATGTTTAAAGACATAAAATTGTGCACAGGAGCCCATAAAACAACTAAAAATATTCATTGAATTACTGATATAATCCAGGCAGCAGGGCTTCCACAGAATCATAGAATAATTAGGATTGGAAAAGAACCTCTAAGACCATTTAGTCCAACCATTGAGCTGCAATCTTCACTTCACTTGCACATGGACTCTATGGAAGTTGTTGGGTTTTCTGGGCAACATCCAGAGTAGACAGAAAAAGGGAACTGACAGGGCAAAGATAACAGAGTGTTGAGAGGTATGATAAATTAATCTTGAGAGATATGATAAATAAAACTGGGAAAGCATATTGAGTTGATTTGAGAGAGTAAATGGGGATATCAAATCTGAGTGTCTCAAGGAACAGTGATGCTGCAGAGAAGCAAAACAGAGCATGGAAAAATAAGGCAAAAAGAGAAAGGATGAACTGGTGGCTTGTGGCCAGGGTGTACAAAGCACTTGTGTATAACAACCAAGAGTGACCTACAGATTGGTGTGGTAGTTTGGGATGCTCTGTCTAGGAGATCTCATAGGATATTTTGCCATAATGTCTCCAGACCAGCCAAGCTTAACCTTTAAGGCTGGAAGACTTACTCGGATCATAAGTAGGGTCTAAGGTTTGCCCTGAGTTTCAGCATCTGAATCCCCTTCACAAAAATGTAAAACTGAAAATTGTGTTGAAAAGTGAAATCTCATAAGTCAATAAAATCTGTTTTGATATTGAAATCACCTTCCAGCCACAGGTTGCTAAGAAAAAAAAATTTCTGTAAGAAGGGTTTTTCACTTGACATGATTGTAGGCAACTACTGATGAAGATTAGTGCTTGTCAAGAACATATTGTCTTTGTAATAAAAAAAAATATATATATATATACTTTATATATATATATATATATTTGTTTGGGGTTTTTTATGTTTAGTTCTTAGAAACAAACAAAAAAGCCTCCAAATTATCCCACATTTAAGTGCTTTAGGTAGAAACTTGCATAATTTTCAGTTCAGAAGTTTCAGTTTTTCTCAGAAAACTAGTATGAAATATAACAAGAAGAGTGCTCTTGCACTCCCACATCAGGCTGCAGGATAATTTAATCATAAAAAATGTAGCAATACTGCCAAGCCTTTTCAAGTGCTTTAAATAAGCCTAATTCATACATGTTATAAAAAGTATATGATCTCTACACATAAATAAAATTTGAAAGGGTACATAATTCACTGACAGGGGGCCTGAAAACACATGTCTAAGGCTGGGCAATAGCCTCTCAATCTACATAGACTATAGGATTGATGCATTTCACCTATAGTTACTGTTAGAGAAATCACAATTTTTCTTTGGTGTTGGTAACATGAAAGGAAACAAATGATTGGATGATACAGCCAGTATCTACAATTATTCTTCCCACAAATAGAAACATTGAAATGGGTTTCTACTGAAATTCTATTCTGTAAACAATAATGTAAATGTGGCCTTGGTGCTTTAAAATATGGATCGAGTCTGCTGCATGCACTATTTTATGGGAAAATAAATTCAATAGATGGGACAAAACCTGGTCACATTTACACCAGGGTAAATCCAGAGTAAGGGGCAGTGGACAAGAAAAAAGAATTCTTCATTTTAAAAAAAGAAATATTTCAGACCATCAGTTAAAAATGACAGAAGGAAAGAAAACGCAATCTTATATAACCTGGAGTATAAAATGTTGCATACAATTAGAAAATATTAGGAAATTAAATAGAGGGGATGTGCTGATTTAGAATATCTTAGAACACTGGACAAGTTACAATTTCTTGTGTCCTGAAATGTTTTGCTATGATAAAAGATTGGCAGGGCTGGTGGGTAAAACTTCTTTGCACATTGTATATAAACTGCACAACCTTTGCTGTATCAACTTTATGCTCCAATAAACAAGACAATAATGACAAATTATCAAAGCAGTCCTCAGATGTGACCCTCAATTGGAAGAGCAGCAATTTAATGAAGACAAAAGCTAGGTGAAAGCTGCTAATATCATTTACTGATAAACAGATTTTCTCAAGAGGCTCCTAGCTCAATCCCCTGAGGCCCCATAAACCTGCATAATTCCATTTAAAATATTGTGCAATTCACTAAATTAGTCTTTGAACATCCTTACTATCCAATTACGAAGCCCCAGCATGGACAGAATAATGAAATTTTTCAAACCGTGGAATGCATGTGGCCTTAACAAACTTATGACAAACACTGAAATTAGCTTTCAGTTTTGAAGCCCATGTAGACTATTGCTAATTCTGCAAGTCAGAGATAAAACAACGAAACACTATTGCAGTGTTTAAGCAGGATGTAAAAAAAATAAATCTTTGAGTTATACAGAATTCCTAACACAGCTTACCTTCAGGTAAAAAATCATAAGAACTTGAATAATGTTTTTGCATTTGCAAGCTATTTGGCCTGCTTAAGTTCTAGTAAAAGCTTTACTGAATAAAGGGTACAAAATACCTCATGGACAGTTTTATCTTCCAGGCAGGCAGAAAAAGGCGAGAGTTTCAGAAGTGAAATTTATTTCTGTTCAAGCATTGCAAGCTGTATTATTAAAGTAATTTGTCATGGTTTGAATATTTCTGCCTGATTCACCATTAAATTGGCCTTCTAATTACCAACTTTGTCATGAAAAGCAGTTGGACTTCTTCATTCACCAGAAAACTTCAATCCCTTAATAACAGCTTGGTTCAAATAGTGGGGGAAATGCTTTTATGCTCAAAATTTAAAATGAATAGGATAGACATTACAAAAAAAAAAAGACTCCAAGCTGAAACAGAATCCACTAATGATGGCTTCAAATTCAAATGCTACACAGAGAATATTTAGAATATATTTTTAATGAAAATATTAATTTGGATGGTGAATATTTTACCTTTTAAAAATGTAAATTCATTTATTTTGAATGTATATAAAAGGTGAAATGAATTCATGTAACTTAGGGCAGTGAATATTCACTTAGACAAAACCACATAGTCCCAATTCCTAATGTTATAAAGGTTCAGGACAACATGCAGAAGTGATTGTGTAATTATTTGTGCATCTATTTAGAGTGATCATGCATGTTGATGATCATGCAAGTGACCACACTTATAAATGGTTAGGCAGATATTAAACTGTTCTATGTGTCAGGTGTGCTTATGAAATTGTAATAGTGAGGTTGTCTATGAAGTTCTGAATGACATCCTTTGATAGCTGTGGAATGCCAGGTGCTTCCACCTGCAGTTCTGTTCAGTGACACTCTAGTCTCACTGGAGTTCAGTTTATATGCCAAATCATATTTAAAGATTTTTTTTAAATTCAAACATGAATTTTATTATATAGATTTTTCTATATGATAAAAGATTTGTCTTTCCCCTGACAATAGTTTTAATTGCACAAATCAAAACTGTATATTTACATGCAGTCTACACCTATCCAACCATACACTTTATTAAAATTCCAGTTATTACTAATCTATCTTGAAAAATCAGAAGCTGAGGGTTAGTACCAGTTTTTAGAAAATGTACTGATCATTACTTTAATTTGTAGAATAAATCTGGAAAACTTTTTAGTGTAGGATTTAATCAAGACTTGCTATCATCCTACTCTCCTTAAGCCCTTTTCACCCTAGCATAAAACCAAAAATTGTCACACTAGGTTATGGCAATAATTCCATAATTTCAAAAAGCTCTCTTTCAATATTTGACAAAGTATCAGGTGAAAAACCTTCCTTGTACCCAAAGATTTAAGACTTTAGCTATATCTAAACCCAGGCTGAGCTATCATGTTGACCTTGACTTCTAAGGGAAAGATGACCTTCCCTTGAAGCGTGCTCTAGCAGGAGTTAAGATGACTTGGATCCTTAAAAATCAGACTCACACACTAGGTTGCCCAGATTTTTGCCATCCTTTTTTGGCAAGGGAGGAGGGTCTACCAAACAAGTCCAAAAAGACATCAGTGTGACATCAGAAAAGTTGACAGGATGAGGAACCAAAAGGGAAAATCTAAGGATTTTCTGTCTTTGTTACTCAGGATTGTTACTGGCAAGAGAAAGCTGTGTCTGAGACAGTCAAGGAAAAAGAACCAGAAGATGGGAAGAAACAGGTAAAATATGAAGATGGAAAAAAAATCAATGAAGAATGACTCTTTGCTATGTTTTTCTGTATTTTCTGAACAACTACATTTGGGCCAATGTGCTTATGAAGCATGATACACTCCCGTTTTTGAAACCAAAATCATGAGGAAGAAAACACACTTAAAAAGGTGTTCAGGATCTCAGACAAAAAAAGCTGAAGTTCTTCACATTTTAAAAATTTTTGAATTGGTACACTTCCCAGGTCAGGATGTATAATAACCCACTAGTGCCCTGTTCTGCTTGAGAAACCTTAGGTCCTTCTACAGGCTGCCTCCAAAGCATGTGTGGTGAAACAGTTGCTCTGACTGTACCTGTACAGGGTCCTGGATCTGGTTCTCTCCTCAGCCCAAATCTGTGAGCCCAAATCTACTAATGACAGAAATATCATGGATACCAACAGTTTCTGCTAAATCTTTCTGTTTCTTTTACAAGAAAATGTATTTAACTGCAGGGCACTTCCACAGAGGATGTTCCTGCTGACTGTTGTACATAACCCAGGGGATTACATTCAGGAAATTGGTGCAGATTACATGAAATTGAAAATAAGTGAATAAGAAATTTGGAGAGCTGGTATGAGACAGATTGGATATAAAGATGTGGTACAAGCAAGCATTCAGAAGGTGACAGTGAGATACCTATAGAAAAAGAAAGATAAATAGATAGGAACTCTACATGTCTAATGAGAGACAAAGGACTCCATTTCTTGGATTTCTGTTTGCCCTTGCCCAATATACTCCTCCTTTGTTGTCCTTTTCCCTTGTTCCACTTTGTGTCTCCATGAACTGCAAAAGTTGTCGTCTGATAGCTCTGCTGTGCTGGGCTTCTACTCTTCAGAGTGAAGTAGCTGAAACTAATGGCTTCTGGGTTTTTGAATGTAACATTTGGGAGCTTGTGTCTGGGCATCCCTTCTGGACAGGGCAGTTGGTCTGCTCTGGACCAGGGTGGGCACAGGAATCCTGTGGTGGTGACAGCTGGGTAGTTTGGGCTACGGTGCCACTTTGATATCCCAGCTGATACAAGAGCACAGACAGAGCCAAGAAAATCAATGTGTTTGCCAGAAAAGCATAAATGCAGGATGTAACTGTGGCACACAGCTTCCTGCAGGCAGGTTTCTAGCATCTCTGACCAGGTGGCCAGAGGATGCCTACATTTTGTCACCTGAAAATCAAGGGTCTGCAGAAAATCAGGAACTGCATCATCCTGCAGAAAATTGCTTCATAGCTGTTGTTGTGATTTAGTTTTTTGGGTTTTGGGTTGTTTTTTTTTTTAATTGACACTGGCAAAAGTATCATATCAGCATCCTGGAGGAGATATGCTTGGGGTCTATACTGTGAAAAAAAGGGGAAGATCAAGGGAAGAAAGAAACTCAGAAGAAAAAAGAAAATAGAAGCAAAGATATTTCTGGTAGGGATGCTGTCATTGTACCGTGTCAGCATAATGGTGTCCTGACTATTATCTAGATATCAGCCTAATACTAATGGTAAACTAAAATTATAACTGATAAAAAGACAATGGTGGAGGGAAGACATTCTCAGAAATAAAACATATTGCCATGATTGTGAAAGATTAACATTTTTCTTATTAAATGATGAGCTTGCTTTTTAATATCAGCATTATAATAGACTATACTATGAATCTCTCTATCATACCTAAAGCACTGTTAATTTATCTTTCATGAATACATTAGAAGAGAGGGTTTTCCCATAGGCAAACATACCATACCATATTTGCAAATGTCTTACATAATGATGCAAACACTATGCATAGAGAGTAGCAGTATTATATTGGAAGGAAGAAACAGCACATTCACAAAAAGACTTTCATTCCATTTCATTAAATACTTAAACCAACCAAATAAAGTTAAATTTACTGTGTAGAAATCTTGCAGTTGAGGAAAAGGTTGCTGCTTAAATTTATTCTTTAGCTTAAATTCAACTATTTGTAATAAGGAGCTGATGAGTGTAGATAGAGTGAATGATTTAACACATTGATTGCATTTGTTCTTAAAATACAGCACTGTACATTTTGCAGTCATATCTGCTAGCAAAATCTTAAATATCTACTTATTTGGGAAAGAGTGCATGCACTGTACTCTGCTTTAAAAAATCTTAGTGATATTCTACAATATGGAAATTAAATTGGAAATCACAGCCACAGACACAAAATAAATAGTAGTCATTTTATTTAGCTTGTTACCATCTAGTCGAGTCCAAGAACATTACCTTAACGGCAGACTCGGAATTCATGAAGAGTTACATAAGGGCCCTGTTGTCAAACATAAAAACAACCCATTTAGTGTCTGTTTTGCATCTACACAGGAAGTTTTCTTTCATTATCCACCAGCCCCTAGATCTTATTATAGCCATTGTTTAATTTGTGCTCTGTTTCACAAGTGACACTTGTACGGGCCTCATGGGGCTGCTGACAGAAGTGTGGCTGTCTCCTTCCCTTGTGTCAATTCTTTTGTGACCTTTATAATTAGCCACTTAACAAATTGAGGAAAATGAATCTGTGGTTGGGAAGTGTTCACTGGTGCTAAGTCAACCATGTGACAGTCCAAGCTGATATGTAAAAAGTCATGGTAATCAGCTGTACAAAGGGTTAACAAAACCTCATTATGGTAGGTTAATAAACAGAAATGAGGTATGTGATCACCAAGAGACACTAGAAAAGTTATAACCACTTCCTGTAGTTGTAATATATATATAATTGTTTCAAAATTCTTTCAAAAGCCTTTCACCTCTTATGTGGTTTTTTTGGGGGGAGGGTGGGGGACAGGGAAATTACCAAATTACACAACAGTGTAAAATCACATATCATGGCTTAAAGCCTATTCTGTCCAACTCCCAGTGTTTTATCTTTGGCACTTTATAGGCAAAACAACAACTCAGCAGTTGTCTCTCACAGAGAAAAACGTATCCCAGCTTTTAGCACATCAGATTTCCTATGTTCCCCTAAGAAACACCATGGTTAATTTCATAACATTACCTTCAATAAGTAATGCTGTTTCTAACAAAAAATATAGTCTGCACCCATGCACACTTTTTCCTTAAAAAAATATACATTCATTTACTTTTTTCAAAATATTCCTTTTTTTATTTTTGTCATGTCGGCTGAAAAACAAGAAATTGTTCTTGTTCTTAATAATCAAAACCTGACTTTTTTTTTTCTGTAATTTCTTTTTGTGCAAAAGTTATGTCTTAAAAAAATAGAGAATCCTTTTTTTTTTGCCACAAATCTTTTTACTGGGATTTTTAATAGGATTATTGTCTAGTGGTTCTGTTGTCATATTTACTATATGTAAAAAGATTCAAGGGTGCTAATTTCATGTCTATACATATATATAAACACACACATGTCCTTGCATGCATTAATATGGATCTGTGGGTGTTCACCCAGAGTCCACTCTGCTCACAGCTCTTAAAGTACCTAAAGGTGTGGAAACTGATTCACATGAAGTGCATCTTGCTTACTGCAGAATCAGCCTTTGAACCAGGAGGAGGAACCAGAATCTCCCCTGCTCTCAGGTGGGTGATTTAGCTACTGAGCCCGATTAGTCATGACATCTTCTTCCACTGTGGTGGGAGGACACCAGGAAGGGAAGTGGAGGAAGCCCTCCCCTGCTTATCCTGAGCAGATGGTTGCTCATTGATTAGGGTGTCCCTTGAGAGGTGGGAAGGGTGGGTTTGAACCTCTGCCAATGAAAGGGGAATTAAATCCACATCTTCTTTAAAATGGGTCTTCTAGCTACTGAACTGGAAACCTGCACCGTGAATACCTTTTGCAAGAAAGACTGATTTTTGAAAGGGATATAATGCAGTTATCTTATGAGTTCAGGCTGATAGTGGCTCTTCATTGAGCAGAACCTTGAGCTTCTGGGACATAAACCACATTTCTCTTCTACATGTTTCACTTTAGCCAGCCAGGGCAGTGTGATCCCCTGTAAACTGAGGGGGGTATGTTCTGGTCATACTGTTGACATGAAATATCTAACATTGTTCAGCTACTTCAGAGGGGTTTAAATCCAGAAGATGGCTCTGTGGATTTCAATTCAAGTTGTTATATATCTGAATTTTACATTTCCAAAATTAATTTAAACTATGGGAAAGCTCACCAGCAGTGAATCCAGCTGTGGAAGTACTCACTTTTTTTCTGTATATATTGTGTGTGAAAGGCCAGCCCATACCAACAGAACATATATAGATTTTAGCAGCCAGACCTGTATTAAAGAGAGTCCACCTGGAGCAGAGAGAGATGTCAATTTTGATAATACAATTGTGTTTGTGTTCATCAGGTAGCAGAAGAAAATCTAAGGGGCACTGTTTCCATCCTGTGTCGAGTGACTCCAAGAAGTTCTGCAAGAAGGTGGAGCACACTTCCCACTGCCCACTCAGGTTCTAACCTCAGTGACTGCACAGCTCAGTGGTGTGTGCTGTCACAGGAGACACTTCTGGACACATGCAGCAGCAAACAAGGGTAGGGGCTGTGCATGTCATAAAATAAGCTGGCACATAACAGGATATGCAGCATTTTAGGTCCCTTCCAGCCTCTCAATGACTCACACTGCATCATCACCTGTCATGAGATTCTTCCTTGGTCAGTGTCAGATGGGCAGCCCTCACAGGCTGGAAAATGCTTAAAACAGACAGTGCAGAACACATCATTCCTAATGTGAAAACAAGGTTGGTGGACAGAGGAAGCATACAAATGAGCCTGTGGACTTGTCAGGGTCGGCTGTGGCAGAATGGACACCTAGACAGGTTTTATCACTGATTACTGCACTGAAAATGATGTAAACAACTCCACATGTTGAAGGTATGAAAACAAAACATGCAGGTGAGCAAAATACCACCCACCACTGTAGAAAACAACTTGGTATGGACATTTGAGGAGGGGTTTAGGAGAGCAGAATCTGAAGCAAGAAAGAGATGAAGAATAAGACTCACATGCCCCATTGGTAGTGGAACACATACTAGGGAGCTATGTAGGGGAGAGCAGGTCCTCACCTTAGCAAAAATCCTGCCTTACAATCCCCTTCTGGAACACAGCCCTTATCATAAGTGCTTTCCACTTCTTTTATCTTCTGAGTCATAAACTCCTCTGAGATTAATGAGGGAGATAGAAGTATTATTTTCTCTGAATGCAGCAGGCACCTACATTTTCTAACTTGGTGTTATTCCATCTGACTACAGAGAATTAAATCAAAGAGGCTTCTAGGGTAAAAGCAAGCTAGAAACAAAGCAAGAGCAGAGATGAGCTATCTCCAGAGAAAAGCCACATGACAAGGAAGAAGGCAGGGAACTATTAACTATGAGACAGGCACCTGCTTGTCTCCAGCCAGGCTAACAGGTGTGTTTTGCCTGACCAAAGCCTCAGAGAAAAAGAAAACCAAATTTTTTAGAAAGAAATAAATCCTTGGCTAAAGAAGGGAGTGTTTATTTATAAGAAAATGCTGCAGAGAGGTAATGAAAGTAGGGGATGCTGCTACTGCCTGTATCTCCTAGGCTAGGAAAAGTGTGTCCACTATGAAAAAGAAAAGTTAACAAAACTCACAGGAATAAGCAAGATTCAGAAATAGGCCTTCCACTGTTTTATCTCCCTTCTCAGAAACCTGTGTACTCTGCAATGAATAAATAATGCCCTGTTTTGAAGAAGCAACCTTGCAGGCACCAAATATGGCTGGATTTGCTGCTTTTTCACAGGTGAAAAACAGAGGGTTGTAGCCCAGTGATCTAGTCTAGAGACTGTGCAAAAGTGCATCTAAAGAGGGGCTGAGAAAGCTCTCACTAGCTGGATGCATTTGGGAGAGATGAAAAGGGTCTAAAACACTGCTCACTGTAACAGCACTAGACACACTTTTAACTGCTGAAGTTTTACTGCTTTGCTTCTCTCAGATGCTGGTGTGGACCTGAGAGGAACAGATGCCATATAAGCTGGAAGCAGCAGCGTCTTCCATCCTTTTGTAACTGTACAAATTGCCAGGAGGCATGGGAATATCACAAAACCACAGAAGCAGCAAAAATAATGCCTTGGTTTCCCACCTGCTTTGGAAATAACTGAAGAAGTCATTCTGGAGACTTGCAAAGATTTGGGGGCCCTGGAAGATGAAAGGTGTTTTAATGAGAGTTCATTAGGGCTTCGCACGTTCATTGACCTGATAAGCACCTTCACTTCTAAACAACTATTGAAATCCACTGCAAATCAATGGTAACCAAAAGTGGCTGCTGATTTAGTGCCATCTATAGCCTACAAGACACATATGCATCACAGGGGCCTTTTCTGCACTTACATCCTGGAAGCCTCAGCATTGAAAGCATGATTAAAATAAGACAACAGTAACATTTGAATCTTAAATATATTCTCACTATGGGAAAAAGGAATATGTTTCAGAGGATGAGATGCTGACACTTCCTCTGCTATAAAATCCCTCATGCTTATTCTGTGATTACAGAGTATTTATACCATTTTGATCCTCAAACTGTCATATAAACACTGAATTCCCTTCTAAATAAATTAAAATATAAACATACATATAAAAAAACTATGCACAAATACACACACACAACTAAATGTATAGTTTTACTTTCCCCATTTAGTTGTTGCATTATTGAGCTGTATTTACTCCTATCTCTACTGTTTGCAGCATACACATAACTTATAATTTTCTCTGTGTTAATAATTCCCCTTGGCAAGTTGAAATTTTAAATAAAATGGCCAAAATACATGATCATGATGAACTGATAGATGTATTACTCTAGGTAAGAGGCAGTACTAACCTATTCTAAAATGCATTATTTGACCCATTTTAAGCAGAAGTATCACAGCAATAGATCAGCAGCTGTTAGAATGCATCCCACATCAATATATGTGTATATTTTATATTGCTCATTGTGCTGATACAAGAGCTAATCTACAGCCAAAATTTTGTTCCTCCTCCTAACTTTTATATGTTTATCTGCTGATACTGACATGTAAAGAGAAATCCCAATTCTCTGTACTTGATTCTACTGTCAGTGCTGATAGTGGAAATTACTCAGAAGGAAACAGGATTATTCAGGATTCACACTGGCTAATCAAGAAATGACAACTGTATTTTGTTCTTCCTTTCAGAAGGAATTCTGCTGTATTGGATAAGATTCCCTTGCAGTGGTATCCTTTAGCAATAATTTCAAAAAGTCAAGCAAAAAGAACGTGGAAACTTAATCTTTTCCTGGCTGCTCAGCTGCATCTGCTCAGCAATCTGTACTATTTGTGTGACTACTCACATTAAAAAAATCATTGAAAATCTTCAGACCACAGAGCTACTCAAAAACAGAAACAAATTATCCAAATCAATGTATTTGTTTTGCCAGTAACAGAATAAAAGCATCTGGCATGTTCTTTAAAAAAATCCAAGGTAACAACAGCAATCACTGATTATTAATCTCTTTATGCTCTTGAATTAATGGTCTTTTAGAAGTACTTAGAGTCTCTATAAACACACAACCCTTTCTATCAGTTTCTCTCTAATTTCTGTCAGTTAAAAAGAAAAGGTTGTTTTGCTTATAAGGATAATATAGAACTAACCTCTTTGGTTAAAGATTAAAGGGCATGTGTGCTAGAACTGCATGAATAAAGGCATAACAGTTAAATATACTGGATCCAGTTTTATTTCACAGCTTTTTACACACAAATAAAAACTGTATGTGCACATACAAATTTTAAACATGCCATTAAAGGCATTTTTCAGCTAGAATGAGTTGTATTTGTCATTTGGTACAAAGCCCTTTTCAGAGAAATTGTTGATTTTTTCACAGAGGCTCCTATACTTTTTATTTCTTTTGTATTATTTCAATCAGCAATGGATATACATCTTTGTTAGCCTAATTTGGGGACCTACAAAGCAGGAAGAAGGAAAGCACAAAGGAACACACTTGACATATTGGTCTATTTGCTACCTCTTTTAAGCTCAATGCATACTAATGAAAGTGATCCAAACTATTTTTCTCCACTCCTCACTTAACAAGCATAATAATAAATGAATATTTAAACTAGCTGCAAATATATTAAGTGGAAACAAATAGGTTTCATTTGTAACAAGTGCACACAGGTTAATTAACAAGAAGGAGCTTTTGTGTTGAAACAAGGCTCCCTGATGCTGTACATGCAGGTGCCGTTAAGGGCCAATTGAGCTCTATAGGATAATTATGAAGTACCATTGTGCTCCACCGTTTGTTAACAAAGTGCTGCCTGCAATTTGCCTAAACCTATAAACCATCATCTGTGATCCTCAGCAGCAATTAAGTGACAAACATCTTCTCATCGGAGACTTGGGAAAACAAAAGAGACATGATAGCATTTAAGGAGCCAGATGGATATTTCAGAATGTCAACCCTGACAGCCTCCCTTTCAACAACAAAATATAAACCGGGAGCCTGCTCGGTACCACGCTGAGGGGAAGAAGGGACAAGTCACATCCAAATTATTAAGAGGAGGGTGTCAGTAATCACAGGATTGCTCATTTGAACAGCTCTTAGTGGGGAAGCCTTGGACTGGAAAACAAGCAAAAGAGAAAACCCTTTTTCCTCTGAAAACAGCTGTGGCTACAGCTCTACTGAGTCTGGGCTGTTTTTTAGGTTTGCGGGTTTTTTTTTCTCTTTTTAATTCTTCTTTCTAACATCTCCTTCCTTCCTTCTGTCTTCACAGAAGAGGATTTTCTTCCAATGAATAAAAGTATAAAAATTCTCTTTTCTAAGAGGACAAACCAACAGACAGAATTTTCTCCAGGGCACAAGTTACTAATTAGTTCTGCAAAAATAGCCTATATTAGGAAAAATGATGGATCAGCACAAAGAGGCATTTTAAAACAAGAGATCTACTCCTTCTGTAAAATAATTGATCTAAAAGTTTTGAGGATGTAATCTTTAAAATGCTTCTGTAAGCTCAGCAATAATTCCAGAAGCTATAAACTTTATACAGGCTTGTTTGAATTAGTTCAATTAATTGCCTGGTTGGGAGACCCTCCAAAACTTGGGGAAGCTCTTGTTTTCATAGATAAGGATCTTCTGGGCATTTTGTTGCCTACATTAAATGATGTTGTCTAGCTGATCTGTGTAATTGGTAGAGCTAAAAGGCTATTCAGTAACATGAAAAAAAAAATTATAAATGCATGAGTTTCACTTGCTAGCCTACATTTTTTCCCCTATTGCCAAAACAGCAGCATTTACAAATGTTTTCTGTAACCATTTTGAAGCTATAGCTGAGTGTGTTTTAATATACCATCAGGTCAACAGCTCTCTTGAAAGAAGAAATCAACCCAGGGCCAAACAGTCAGACGGGCCTAATTAAGTACTTCAGGAGTCGAGAAGTGCTCAGATGACTACAGCTGACTTGACCCTTTTCTTTGTACTTCACTGGGTTTCTGTATACCTTTGCCACTCTCCTTTGGATTTATGTTTTTATGAATTATTTAAAAAAGGCAACTTCAGATCTACAATTAGTTTTCAAGGAAACAGATGTGAGAAAATAATCGCAACTTAAACAGCTTAAAACGGCTCTGATCTTGACAGAATGCAAAATGCCAGGTTTCCAGGACCGCAGAATTCATCACTGGGCAAAAGTGTCATTAATCCCTGCCTGCTTTCTGGCCTTTTCTTACAGTGCTCTGTCAAATGTCACAGATCACCTGGAAATCTAACAGTCATGACAGAGTTGGGGCTTTTATTTTAATTGGGGGGGGGGGGGAAGTGAACTGGTTCTGTTTTAAGAAAACAAAAAAGAGCTAAAACAAAGATAATGCATGTAAGCATGTTTTAGCTTTGTATAATATTGCACTATGTTGTGCTGGGAAAATCATGATAAAGCATTTTGTCATGCTGGGGATTTTATATTTGTTTTCTGCTGTGTATTTAACAAATATAAGACTGATTAAACAGGGAGAATGGAGTTCTTTTGTCACCTGCAGTGGTATCCTCGATGATCCAAGATTCATGAGCTGATTTTCCACTTTCCTCCTGAAAAAATGTTATCCTTTACCATAAGAGAAGTCCTGCAATGTTTGAAGATGCATCCTGCAGCTCTTCTTTAGGCAGATTGCTGAAGGCCTTCTTCCAGCATCATGAGCACCACTGGGCAGTCTTCCATCAGCTCCAGCAAATGTGCAACCCAGCCTCACCCACTTGGCACAGTAAGGCTTTGAAGTTTCATTCAGGGACACTTGGACTTCAAAGTATGTATGGATAAAAAAGGCAGTCCCATGTACAAGGAGAGATGTACCAATGGAAGTGAAAATTGTAGCCACCGCATCACACGGAGAGGCACACAATGTCTGAGATTCCAAAATCTGGGGACAGTAGAAACTAAATAATTTCAAAAATTTAGTTAAATTTATTTTACTCTTTTCTTGTAGAGAGACCAGGCCTTCACTGATATTTTTAAGATGCAGATCTAAGAAGTTGAGGTTAAATTAACACACTTGATCTAATGATTTTCTACATGAGCAGAATTGACACATTTTGTCCCTGTGTTTATCTTTTATTCTTTACATTTTACCCTTGTTACATGTCTTAAAAGTGGATATAATATGATCCATGATACTGGTGAGTTTAGGAGAACTATTGACATCTCAAGCTTTTGTAGGATCTCAGGTAACTGGAAACAAAGCATTTCAGGGCAAGTCTGCAAAGCCTGATTCCATATTCAAAATTATAACAGAGGATTATTTGCTAGAAAGTTCTGACTTTCATTATGATTCTTCATCTTTAATGACCTTGGAGACTCCTGTTTCAAGCAAATTCTAGGCGGATCTTCAAGTGACCTGGCTTTGTATTAATGCAAGGCTGAGCTCTAAACAGAAGTTAGAATTGCATACACCTATGCAGCAATACAGTCACCTCAGCAAACCTCTCTGCCTTGGCTAAGGACACAACAAAAATGCATAATACTGAGTTACCATTATTCATATGTAATTGTCTCTGTTATCAAACTTTTTACAATTTAGCATGTGCAACACTGGATCCAACATTTTCCTGAGCAGGAAATGTCTTTTTGTATGCAAATATCACCTAAACTTTGATAAGAACTGGATTCATAGATATATTTTTGGAGCAACAGCTGAAAGAGTAATTCATTTCTGTTTGACTCAGTAAGAACAATTTTGACAGTCTAATGAAAGGGATGTGTTATTTAAACATCTTTTCAATATTTAGTTTGCTACTCTACTCAATTAATTGCTAGTTATGCAAATTCCATTCTGTCCTTACAGGATTTTTTTCCCCACTCAGATGAAATTCAAAAAATACCTACCATTATTGTTTTATTCTCTGCTGGCTGGACCATTTAGAATATTATACCCTGTTAATTATGATCGTCACAGCCTACACAAAATAAATTTCAAGCACTGTGAAAGAAAAATACAGCATACAACTAAAGGTTTTTAACCTAATTAGCATAACTAAACATAAAATAAATAAATGATTGGAGAGAAAAATGTGAAAAATAATTAAGAACAATGGCTACCTTTTAGGACTGTACAAATCAGATCAATGGTTTGTCTTACATCATTAAGGTCTGAAGAAGAAGGATGGTAAACAAATGGGAAATAAGTATTGCAAAGATGTGTTTTGGGAACTTACACTGAGAGTATGCAATCCAAATTACCCAAGTGGATTTAAATATTTGAGTTTTATTTAGATCTCCTGCCTATATTGGCTAGGAGGAGAGTTAATAACAATCCATTCATGCAGTCCTTACACATAAGGGTAGGCAGCACCACTAGATAGTGATGTGGAAGTCAATTAGTGGCAACATGCACAGGTACTGTGTTTCCCCAGGGCTTCCTAACATCTCAAAATGCAGCAATGAGAGCAGAGAAAGGTGATCAAGACCGACAGAAGAACTTTTTTAAACTGATTGGTTGATATAAGCATAAGTAGAATTTGAGAAGCCTGGCAGCATGAAAACAAAAGGAACTCAAGAGAAAGAAATGTTAGGTCTGTCTGGCTCCTATTTGAAATGATGCATAAATCATCTCTCTTGCCATATAATCCTCCCGACTGGAATCAGAAAAAAAGAGCATTTGTCCCTAAGACATTTTCCAAATAATTCAGCCTTAGAATTTCTGCTTTGGGAACAAAATCTGTACCACATTCTACCATGTCTTAGGGTTACTTACCAGAACAATAATTGAAGCTGATGTGATTTTTAAAAGTAATTTGCCTCCATGGGAAAAAATGCATTTCTTTCTAGGAAAAAACACAGCATCTATTATTCCCTGCTGTTTGTACAAAACAATACTGATCATTAAAGAATAGCTATGGAAAATTGGGCAGCTCAAATGGAATTTACCCAACTTGGAATTTGAGGAGCAATGTATATTTAGCATTTATCCAGGGATTAGCACAGCAGGTTTGTCATGTTATTCAGAGCCACACTAGGCTCTTCCAGCTCAGTTGACTTGAAGATAAGAAACAGATGTTGGGCCAATGTTCAGCTCAGTAAACTTCCCCAACAGAGGAAAAAATACCCCATTGCTTTGTCCCTTGCCCGAGACAAGATGCCTTACACTATACTATCCTCTACGTCACGGTGTGGGAAGGCATTTAGTCGGAAGCATTCGCTAAAGAACATTTCGGAGAAGGAGAAAGGAAAGAGCGGGGCACTTTTCGGGCCTGGAGAGGAAGGAGGTTCAGCATCAGGCTCTGGCCGGGCCGGTGCCGCGAGCGGAGGCGCCGGGAGGTGGCGCGGTCCCTGCGCGGATGCAGCGGCGCGGCCGGGATGGATGCGGCCGGGATGGATGCGGCCGGGATGGATGCGGCCGGAGCCTGAGCCTGAGTGGCACGGCGGGGATGGATGCTGCCGGAGCCTGAGCCTGAGCGGCACGGCGGGGATGGATGCTGCCGGAGAGGAGCGGCACGGCCCTGATGGATGCTGCCGGAGCCGGAGCGGCACGGCCGGGATGCTGCTGGAGCGCTTGGAGCTGCCGCTCCGGCCCCGCACGGGGCTGCCTCTCCTGCTGGAGCCTTGTTACACCGCCGCCAAAGGCGCTTCTCGGCTCTCGGCAGCTTCAGCAGTACCACCTACTTCGGTTTTAGTGTCAGTCGTCAAACGCACCACACGATTTTTTTTCCTTAACTTTCAGTAGGGAGTTTAGTCATCTCTATTTTTCGTCGCAGAGCAAAATAATCAACCTTGTCTTGCATTGTTAACTGAGTCATGCTGCCTTTCAGTCATTATGGACCTGATCCTGGACCTCTGGAGTCAGCAGGAATTTTGTTCAGCTGTCCCAGAGTGCTTAGGTGCAGTCTTAGAGTCACTTGATATTAATTTGTTCCACTTTTTACATTTCAAGAGTATTTTTTGAGGGAGGTGCCAAGCAATTTGTGATATATAGACCATGCTATGCTGTTAAACTAAGAGGCCTCACTTTGGGGTAACAAGCCTGTTACCTTCTGTCTCATGTTTTCCCAGAAAATTTAGGGACCGATTCCTGAAACTTGTCATCAGTTGCATTGACATTTTCCCCTGATCTCTTCCTACAATGACTAAGATGCAAAAAGCATTTGTAGTTCTTTCTTCTCTTACCTTTGGAAGTTTAACATAAAGTATGCTGTTTAAAAACAAAACATTGAAGCTGAGTCTTCAATGGCCCAGTCTGTTTCCTACAGAAATAGGGATCTTTTCATTTACTCTTAAATTGCCTTTCAATGAAGTATTACCTTTATGTAAGAAGAATATAATGCAGGGAATGGCAACTTCATTTTGTCTCTGAATTTGATTTCTTTAACTGCACTTTTGTAATTTGATGATCCTGTATGCTTTAGCAGAAACCATCTAAAAGGAAAGAAAGTGCAACATGATAATGCATTTACAGAGTTAATCTACAACAAGCAAGGGGACTTTGGATCATTCCTCTAGATTTTTCCTTTTCTTTTTTTTTTTTTTTAATCCATTAGAAGATTTAGAGGAACAACTCTTTGAGTGTCACCATTTTCATTTAATTATTGGCTCTCTAGATCAACAAGAGATCTTTCTGTGCCTTTTGCTGACTCTTTCTGGCACAGCCCAGGTCTGCTGAAAGCAGGCAGGGGTCTCACACCTCTGGGCACAGGGGAAGGGCAGCACAAGGGGCACAGAAGGCAACAGAGGAAGCTCAGGGGCCCAAAATTTCTGTGCAACCTCCTTGGCTTCAGTAAGACCTGCACAGGAGAACTGCTGCTGGAGGACTTCCCTGCACTGAGTTCAGCATGGAGCCAAATCTGGGAATGAAAGGCCTTTAAATGTAGTAAATAATTGTAATTTATTATCAGTATTCATAGCAATGAGAGAAAGTTATCCAAAGGTTTTGTAGGAATGTCTGTTTTGCTTTTTCTCTGCTTAGCTAGCAGGTACCAGAGGCAGTGGTCATCCGTAATGCTTTTTGTTTTCTGTACAGACTGGACACACACCTGGCACACTGCTATCACAGACATTAACCAAGCAAAGAGTACTTGAGAGGGTTTACACTGGGAATCCAAATCACATTTCACTAGTTCTTGGGATATGTGGTTCAGTTTTAAGAAAAAAAAAAAAAAAAGAAGAGATAAAACAAAGATAATCCATGTAAGCAGGTTTTAGCTTTGTATAATATTGCACTATGTTGTGATGGGAAAATCATGATAAGCCCTGAACCTTCCAGTTTTGTGTAGAAACATGCAAGGGAGACAGAAGTTCCCTTTTAAACCTGCCCACCCCCCAAACTATTTAATAGATGTTTCTAAGAATTTCTAGTATTGACTTTCTTTCCTGCAGTTATTTGTCAAAATAGGGAGGGAGAAGTAAATGAATTAGACATTTTGTCAGCATTTTTTTTTATTCTGCTGAACTAAAAGCGCATGGCCTAATTTTAAATTTAAATGTTGAAATTTTAGGTAACATAACCATCAAAACAGCTAGCAGCTACATATATGCTGTATTTTACCCACTCTACTGATAGAATGCTGAGAGACAGTAAAAATTTACTTTTATTCTTCAGCTAGCTTCAAATGCAAAATTTAACCTTGGGAAAAAAAAAAACAGGTGAAAACACAGGTGATTAATTTTAGATCTTAGATCAGATTGAAGTACTGGACAGAGCCAACTGTGTGGCCAAGTGGCCAAGAAGGCCAATGGCATCCAAGCCTGTATCAGCAATGGTGTGGCCAGCAGGACCAGGGCAGGGATTGTCCCCCTTCACCTGGCACTGGGGAGGCCACACCTCAAGGGCTGTGTTCAGTTCTGGGCCCCTCAATTCAGGAAGGACATGGAGGTGCTGGAGCAAGTCCAGAGAAAGGCAGTGAAACTGGTGAAGGGTCTGGTGCACAAGTCTGATGAGGGAGCTGAGGGAGCTGGGGAAGTTTTGCCTGGAGAAAAGGAGGCTCATTAGGAACCTTATCACTCTCTACAGCTCCCTGATAAGAGGTGCTTGTGACGTGGGGGTCAGTCTCTTCTCTCAGATCACAAGCAATCGGACAAGGCGAAGTGATCTCAAGTTGGACCTGGAGAGGTTTAAACTGGGCATTAGGAAAAGTATTTCACTGGAAGGTTTGTCAAAGATTGGGACAGACTGACCTGGGAAGTCACCATCCCTGGTGGTATTTAGGGGTATAAATGGGGCCCTTGGGGACATGGTTTAGTGGTGGACTTGGCAGTGCTGGGTTAAGAGCAGGATGCACCCTAAAGGCCTTTTCAAACATAAATGATTCTATGACTCTATGATAGAACGAACTAAGGTATTAAAAAGTTGTTTTGCAAAATAACTCTACACACCTATTTCCACAATTACTGGATCTATTAGAGACCTAAAAAAGAAAAAGTGAAATAAAACTTGATTGTAAATATGAAATAAACAGTCTGAAATTTTTGTTTTGAAATTGTAATGCCTGCCATATGAGCTCTTTAGGAAAAGAAAAAAAAAGTGTTTCTACATCAAATGAAAGGCTGAGTTATGAATTTTCAGACTGTTTCACTGGGTTTTAGAAAGTCTTACATTTATACCATGTAAAAGTTTCTCTTTGCAGCTTGTTGAGAAAAACTGTTTAAAAGTATGAGGCACTAAGTCAGATATTCAGAAGTCCTTTATCTTCAGCTCTGCTTGGCTTAATTGGAGTAAAGTACCATTTTTTTCCCCTATAATCCCTCAAGCAACTCCACGTGGAAAACATCTCTTGTGCTTTGTGAATAAATCTTGAGGGTTCATACTGTGAAGTGGAAGCAATTGGACATTTTTTATTTAAAAAAAGAGTGAAAAATCCTCTACATAAGAAACCAGATTAACTAAATTAAGCTGGGTAATGAACAGAACTGTCTTTCCTGTCTCTGTTTCTTGGAGAACTCAGGTTCCTTCCTTTTGTTTTAATACAAAGTTCAAACTGCTCACTGAAATTATTGGACAAGAATTTCTGTGAAATATTTAGGTCTCAGTGAAATATTTCTGTGAAATATTAGGTTTCAGTGAAACAGGTTTTAAAAATATTACAATGAATAAATATCAGGACTGCCAGTGTCTCATAGTAGCATCTCCAAATTCACCACAATCCCTGTTGAAAACACTTAAGTATTATCTGTGCGGATGTGTAATTCTGGAATCTCTGACAAACTTTTGACCATCTAGATGCTGTTTTGGTTTTATTCCTGAAAAATTAACTAGATTTTACATTTAATAAAGTATTGAATATTATTGACATGTCTCTTTCTTCTCATGACCCTACCATTTGTGTCAGACCACTAGCATGAGAGGGATGAAGACCTTGATGTAGATGAAGTTTTGTTTAACATCAGAAGCTGGATTAAGTTTGCCAAAGAAGAAATAATTTTTCAAAGTACTATTTTACCACTTCTTTTTAACTTAAGATTCTTAGGCAAGATCCTATGGATTACAAAGTTGAACTAATATAAGCCTTACAGATCAGCAAATCCTCTTCATGACAGTGCCTCCTCAAAGCTGACTGACCATTATTTCCAGCTGTGTTCTCCATTGGTTTTCAAACTAGAACTTTTGATTTTGATTGTAACAATGCACTGTGCAATTAGTATAATCTCATAATTTCAGGGTGAACTAACACAATTTAACTTAATTAAAAATAAAAAGAAACCAATCAATACAGAAAATAATTACTCCTTGTAAATGTGTAGCTGCCAAACAACTTGCTTTTAGAAATCTGGAGTTAAAACATTGTGCTAATGGTGGAATTATTGAGCTATGATGAGCTCAATACGATAATGATCATCATACAACATCTCACCTCTCTGGACCAGCCCCAAACCAGCTCTCAACAGAAATGTGTTTTGCACTTACCACCTCTAAAGCCAAACCTGAAGACAGCTAGGAGCATCCTTTGCCAGTTGCTGCTGCTGGGACAAAAGATGCAGGAAGTCACTTGAAGAACTCAGCCCAAAGCCAGCAGGAAATCCCCTCCTTGTGGCACAGGGCTCAGCGAGCAGACCACCCCCTGCCACAGACCAGGCATTTCTGAGCAGTTTGCAAGGTTGGCCCATATCAAGTGCATTGCAGCAGTCAAATCAGGAGGTACCAAAAGAGCAGATCCTCTGGGACTGCTCATCAGGACAGGAAAGTTCCTATTATCTGGCAGCCTGGGGCAACCAAAACCCCACTTAATTACTGCCATTCAGACAAGGTGGAGACCTCCATTTAAAAACTGTATGTGCACCGATTGAGCAGCACATAAAGCTGAAACAGAAAACTGGCTCACTGCCTCAGAGTTTCCAAGTACGTGTCCTTGAAGAGCAGAAAACTATCAGGGGAGGCTGCCATCCTGCCAGCTCTGTTTCCTAAGTTTGTTTTCTTGAAGCAGACAGACAGTCACCGCTGAGATTCTCTTTCTGAAAGTGAGGATATGGCTGGCTCCCCAAAATGTGAGCCATTCATATCTTCCTCTCCAAGAACAAATCTCTGGTCCATAATGTTTTTGAACAAGGCAAAATACTTCTTTTTCTCCTGAGCCATTATAATTGTATCTCTATGACTCGATCTCAAGGAAAAATATTCCAAGCGAGCACTAGGCATCTTCCCGTAGGTAAAGGAACTATAATGTGATGTTACAGCATCTTCTCCATCAATCAGGAGTGCCAAGTTATTGTCAGTACAGCAACAGTATTATTTTCAAGGAGTATTAATTTTGACCTGTATATGTACCCTATAGTCAATAGCCCAAATGCCTTTTTCAACTCAAAAGAAAACACCACTTTTCAGAATGTGTTTTTACACAGCAAATTAAAAGCTTCTTTTAGTATTGAGGTAATACATTGACTGTGTAATTTCCCATATTGCTGCTTCTTCACAGATGAATTGCTTAACAAAAAAGAAAAATCAGGGTGATTCTAAGATCCCTGTCATGGTATTTTGCTGCCGAGACCCTTGCACCTCCTGGAGAAAGTATGGAGGTATGGATAGAGCTGTGCAAGTTGATGGGTTAGTAGCAGACTCTTACCAAAATATTTTCATCTGATGATGATCTTCTTTATTACCTTGTTTCGTTAGGATAATAAACCCATATTCAGATTTGGTGCTTAGTAATCACCTGGATGCCTCCTCAACCCCAAGACTCCTGGTTAAAACCGTATTAGTTTCCAAAAGTCAGGGTTTGATCTGAGTTGTACAGGGGTCCAATTATCTGGTGTAGTCTGACACAAAAGCTCTTCATCCTCAAAGCTGCAGCTATGAGCCTTAGTGTCTTGCTCTGGGCATGTGGGGCTGTGTGCAATGATGGCAATTGGTAATGCTGGATTTCGAAACTTGAGAGACACCATTATGAATCTGAAAAGCAAAAAAAAGGGAAAAAGGCATCCATCAAGGTACAGCATGGTAACACTGTCCACTTCCTCTTTGTTAATTTAGAGACTGTCTTAAATTATGAAAGTTAATCTCTCTTTTCTCTTATGAAACAATGACTTTTGTGTAATATTGCTGATTTCCACATTAACATTTTTGATGGTTCACAGTTGGTTTTAAGAGGAAAGGATTTGACTGAGACAAAATATGAGGTACTCATCAGACAAGACTGTCTTTGCCAGGGAAGGTAAGTGTTCAAATATATACAACAAACAGACATATAAATTAATTTTGGGAACAGAAATTGTGAGGAACAATTCCACCTGATATATTCAGAAAACTGTTATTATGTATGTGATGCAGACCCCTCATGAATACAAGAAGCGATGTTTTGGAAGGGATGTTTTGATGTATTAGAAAGTGGGATTCACATTTTTACAATGCTTCCAGCATCCAAGACTTGCAAAGCAGCTTTTCTTGGTCCGTAAAAACAAACATTCCCTTCACCTTAATAATTAGTGACATTTGAAAGAGAGGACGAGTTGTCAAAACTGCTCTATTCTTTGAGAAGAGCGTAGGAAGACATTTATTTACCTCCCAACTACACAGTTGGTTTTCTGTGCAATTTGAGATTGCAGTGATATTGCTTTAGTTATTCCCTACAAACTAGCATTAATTATTCCTCACTCTTCTGATTTAACATTGCTTCTCCACGTGTACCACAAAAAGGACAAGCACAGCGGGATTTTACTCTCTCTCTGTTCCCCCTCTGTAATACATGCATCTCCTTACTGCATGTGCCTACTCCTTGATTTAAATGCTTCTTTTCTTCTAAGAGACACAGGGAAAAATCTGAGATGGTTAGTGATTTCAGCTCAGAATGTGGTCAGCTGAAGGTACACGCTGTGTGCCCAATTCTGCAAACCACAGATGTACAGGGCAAAGCATGCAGGGACACCGTGCATAGGAACTACTATGTTAGCACTTCAGCAGGCTCTCAAAGGATTCAGTAGAGTAAAACTCTCATCAGCAGACAATGCCTTTGTTAGACGTGTCCAGGCTTTCCCTGTTGTAATGAACATAGGCTGCTATAAAATCATATCCTCTTCTTCCATCATTCAAAGAACATCTACTGCCATCCCCTTCTGATATCAAAGTACTAAAGAAAGGAAAAGAGAGATCTGATAAGAAAGACACATGCAATAACTAGAAATCA
Organism: Molothrus ater; assembly: GCF_012460135.2. Classification (NCBI taxonomy): domain Eukaryota; kingdom Metazoa; phylum Chordata; class Aves; order Passeriformes; family Icteridae; genus Molothrus; species Molothrus ater. The sequence goes on from NC_050479.2 coordinate 48,582,302, forward strand.
TTCTAGATGAGTGTCTCTGAGAAGAGCTCATTCCACATAATACCACAGGAAAGAAACACTGAGCAGCTTTTCAAAATATGCCAGGCTTTATTTTGTTAAGTGAATATGATACAGCAAAATTTATATTAATTGAAAGATGCTCTGAAAGGGGAGATTCACTTTCCTTCCACCTACTGCTTGCACTGACTTCCTGTCTAGGATTTATCTCACTAGACATGGGCTGCCTCAAGCCAGACCTCCCAGGGGTAAACCTGAGGAGCACAGGGTAGGCCTGATATGTGGCTCCTCTCCTCTGAATCACAGAATCATTATGGCTGAAAAAGATCTCAAGTCCAACCTTTTACCACCACAATAACTAAACCATATCACGAAGTGCCGCTTCCATGTCGTTCATTGAACACTTCAAGGGATGGGGACTCCACCACTTCCCCAAGCAGCCCATTCCAATGCTTAACCACTCTTTCAGTGAAGAAACTCTTCCTAACACAAACAAACACAGCATGCCTGGACTACAGTTTAGGAGTGTGTATTCCTTCCAATGATGTGCTTACATTAGGCATCCACTATAGGCATCTTTACATTAAATGTACAGAGTAACCCTCGTTTTTAAATCTGGCAAAAATAAGAATTCAGAATTATTGTTTTTAAATCAAAAGTCATTGTGGGGGTTAGCTATTTTTTATGAAGAGTGCCATGACTGAAGTTGGGCTGTTTGTAGTCTTTTTTTCCTATGTACAGTATGTAGCAATGTTATAACAAAAGATCACAGCAAGCAAGTCTCAGAAATTAGTTGCCACTACGGGACATGCAAAGGATATCTAACAGTCTGACAAAGGACAGGTCATTTATTGTATTTCCTTGAGTTATTGATAACCTTTAACTCATCAATAATGAGTGTGAGAAACGATGTATTCAGAGAACGACTTCGATGTTCTGTTTATGCAACAGTATTTGATGATGAATGTGTTACAAGGAGGAATGTCTGGGCATTCAGAGCTAAGGAAGTTTCTGTGAAGAACTTTGCGGTCACCAGGAGGGAATAATACCATCCTACACATTTCTTTTTAAGGGAATCTCTCCTGATTGTGTCAAGTTTGGCTGCTAGTGAGTGACAAATAAACTCCATAGAAATGATCTGAAATTATAGAATTGGAGCAGTGTAGGAATGTTCCCTGAGGTAGGTGAAAATGTGTTTAGATTTGAAAGAGACTTATGTTCTGGTTCTGTCCATTTATTTCTTCCCTTTGTCCTGGCTAATATAGTTAGAACTACAAATAAGAAAAAAATCATCCCTGTTAGAAGAGTTTTCTATCATAAAGGACCTGTTGGTTGAGACAAGAAAACCCTCAACCATCCCTCCCAACTCCCAAAACCTTTCCTGGAAGTGAGCTAATTAGGGCACTTACTTCAGCAGAGCAAAATCACTTCATTTTGATCTCTGTAATTTTGACTTTCAAATTATGTATTTCCATAGAATTTCAGACTGCATTTTCCTGATTTCCTAGGAAATTATTTAAATTCCATCTTTTCATTTGAATTGGAAAGAGAAGGGAAATGAAATATAATAATTCCTTACAGGATATTTCTGTAATTTCAGCTATTACTAATCACTAGCAGGATTTCTTAGGAATTAGACCAGAAAGTGTTTTAGGAGAAAGATGTATTTCTAGTGAGGGGAAGGTCTAGTAGTAATAACATTTGTTTGGAACACATTTTTTAATTGATGAGGAAATAATGATCATAAAATTATTTTTCTCTGTTGCTTTTTATGATCATGTTTCAAAAGAGCACTTGCATTCATGCTGGGGTTCCTCTTGGAGCATTTTAAATTAAGACTATGTGCAACATTTTAACTAAATAAAGTTCCTTCTATCTGTAGTGTTTTCTTATGTTCTGGATAACATACACATAATATCACAGAATTCTTTTTGCAGAAATACCTAAGAAAATAAAGCAGCTAACCTAGGAAAACAAAAATTAATAGGAATTAAGCAATATTAGAGAAATGTATTGGGCTATAGAAACAGTGCAATATGACAGGTTGCCTTTAGAAATTAAAATCTGAACACTGAATGGGTGTTTCCACAATAGTATCAACAGCCTGTGTGAAAAGGGAAATGTTGTGCCTAGCACTGTGATTTTAATAGAAATAGAGGTGATTTTAATGTTATGAATTGCATATAATCTCATTGTATTATTATGCAGAGATCATTAAGTACTTGAGGAGCATGTGCAATTTGAGGCTCAGGACACTTAAATCTCAGCAGAGAGGAGGAATCTATAACCATCTACTTCTCACAGCTGGCGTGCAACAGATGAAATCCTTCAGCTGTGTGTGCTTCATGTCAGACAGTCTCAGAACTGGGAGGTTTGATTACCTAAGGAGCTCAATTCTTCTTCTTGGACCGAGGTACTATGCTTGTGACCCATCACAGAAAACCTTGAGAAAGAGCTGGTCCCCTAGGCATTGTTATTCAGGAGGGGGAAACTGTCATTTTTCAGTTTTTATAAATGTAACATTAGGTTCTTTTTACAACTTTTAGTGTCTTGTAGTAAAAGAATGGTGAGGAAAGATTTCAGAGTACCGAAATAGTAGGAACGAAGGAGCTAAGAAATGAGAAAAGACAAAAAATGCAGAACATTGTTAATTTCTCTATCCCCCTTAAAAACAAAAATCTCTTTTATCTGAATTTTGAGAACCAGTGCCATCTTTGCTTATTTCTTCCAAGCAATCTCACATAGAATTAAAAATAAATGAAAAGTTAGAAAAAACCCAGAGCCGTAAAATCCCAGTGATTATAAATCACTAAAGGATTAAAATGACTTTCCCCTGTTGTGGCTTGCAGCCTAGAAATAGGATATATAGTAAGTGCTGCTGCTGTTAGCTGATGGAGATTCTGCTTTAGCTCAAGCGGTAGCGCTGTTGCTTTGGGATAGGAAGGTTGTGATGTCTTGCCTAAAGGGATATAAGTGTTGCAATTCAGGTCCCAAATGAGAAAAATTCTTCACATTGGTGCCCAATTAGTGATCTGATTCCTGGTGTTAAGTCTAATGCAATTTAGCACGCACCTGCTGAATAGCCTGCATGCCAAATACCGACCCCACTGCTCCGGCTCTCTGTCTTTGTTCACAGAGTTGAATGTTTTTTGAATGTTTTGTTGCAGGGTAGGGAGCAAAGCATAGGAGAAAGGGGGTTTTGAGAACATTTGTGAGAGCAAAATCTGCAGATTTGCTTCAGCAATGTTTCAGAGCTGCTCACGTTTGCTCTGCAGCAGATGGATGTGGATATTCATCGAGTGCATGACCTGAGTATATAAAACTTATACCAACAACCAGGCAATGTCTTACTGCTGGTAATCTGACCTATTGACCTAAAAGACACTAAAAGAGACAGTTCCTGTCCTGACTCTATGGTCTGAAATATAGAGAAGAGAGGATCCTGCAGACACCCTAGTCCATCTTATTTTATTCCTATGATCCTGTCTTTCTTGTGGTCACTGCAGAACAATGCAAAGTTTGGAAATAATTTAAATGAGAACTGAGCATAGGCTTTTACCAACATGTAAGCTTGTAGCAAGTTGACGTGGTTTCCTAAGGGTAGCCACAATTAATTTATTTAGATTAAAATAATTAAAAAGATGCCTGTCTAAGGATCTGAACTCCCTCACACACCATTAATAAAATAAAATAAAATCCCAGAAGAAAGAAAATAATCACACCAACAGGAACTCAGCCAAGCAGCATCCTACAGAGACTCTTTTCCAACCTTTTATCATTGTGGGAAATATACCTTCAGCCCTGTAAAGAATGCTATTAAACAGGTGTCATTTGGATTTACTGTATGGAGTTATTTTTGTGCCAAAAAGGGGGCTGAAGGATTAGAGTCTCAGGGATGCCCTGAAAGTACCTAATTACCCCTCCATGGTGGAATAAGTGAGAATTCAATTTGGGCATCAGCTGCTGACCACAATTAGCAACCCTAGTACACACAGAAAAAAAAGAAAAAAAAATCATATTGGGGAGAGTTTCCAGTCCTAAAATCTTGGCAACTTTTAAGATGTTAAGATATGGAGGTCTGTGGAGGGCTGTGGAATTCCAGAGTACTGGTACAATATTTTTACTGAGAAGTTCTACTCAGAAATCTAACTGCTATATTTTGTCTCCAAAGCTGCCTTAACTTCAGCCTTCATGCAGTTTTAGTGTAAGGCAGTGTAAACCAGACAGCAGTAAAAGTTCTCAGAGCATCCAAAGCTCAGATTAATAATCTCCAGACTATCAGTCAAAAGGAAATGTTGCAGTCTCTTAGCCAGACACCGTTGACAAGAAGGATTGGCAAATTTTCTATACAAAATTATTTTAAAAATTGGTGGAGGATTCAACCAATCATTTAAATTTGGATTCTAAATGGAGGCAAAGGCACTCCAAGTTCTTGTAAAGATTCTAATTGTTCCTTGCCCCTTCTTGAGTGTGCTTATTTACATCTTATCTGATTTGGCAAGCTCTTGGTGGTAGCTCCTGTTTTTCCCAAGGCACCATTCTAGATGTTTGCTCACATAATCCAAATTAGAAGGTAAAGAAGTTAAATATCATGTTTTTCTAAACAAAATTATGGACTATAGCAAAATATCCAAGTGGCTTATGAGATAGGCATCAGTTTAAAATTAAGAACATGAACATTTATATGGTCTTTTAGCAATAATTGCTCTATGAGAACAGATCTGGGTTAAAATTGGAGCATACACTGCCTTGATTAAAACCTGTCCTTCCTGTTTTAGGAAGTACAGGTAAGAGCTTAGGCTTCTTTGAACTCTAATATATAGTCCAGAGAAAGAGTTTCTGATTGGAAATTAAAGTCCAGAAGGTGCTACCTCTGGTCCAGTACCCTGAATGGCTCTGATGGCAGTTTCCTCCTTGTTTGCAGTAGTTTAGGCTGAAGTTTCAGATTCCACTCAGAAGACAAATGCAGTCTTGTTACCTAAAAAGGAACAAAACTCTCAGAGCTCCTGATAGCTCTTGCCATTCCACAAAGTTACACTGAGGTTTGAGTCAACAATAATTCAAAGTGGAAAAGGTTAATATTTTTAGTAGCAGCTATTTTACCAGGTTACTAAGGGACTTGTGAAATTGTGAAACAATGTAAGTCTTCATTGCCTTCCTAGAAGATATGTTTAATCAATGGAATTTGGATGTGCTGAGTAAAATACATGAAGCTGAGACATGTAAGAATTCAGAGTAGATTATTTTAGTTATTTAAATTATTTACTGTGATCTTTTAATCCAGGAGGAATGGGGATAAATTATCTAGCAAGCTAATGTCTGTGACCTAAATCATAAAATTTTTGATTTTATAAGACATTGTCAAATAGCCACATGTAACCTACACCTGTGTATTCTTTTTTGAACATCAGCCAGTAGGACTCAAAACTTGTGAAAATAGTTTTGACTCTTCATGACTCTTCTTGCCACAGCTGAGAAGTGTGGCTGTCCTTTCATAAGTAAAGCAAATAATATCTGCAGCTCACCCTCTGCAGTACAACTAGGACAAATGGCTTTGTTATTGCTTTACATGCCCACTGCTTTCCATTCAGCAAAAGGCCGTGTTAATTAGCTGTGCAAAATCCCGCACACTAGCTCTGAAATAGAGCAACTTTTTCTTTTAATTTCTGGCCATCTTTTGATGAGCCACCCAGTACTGACTCAGCGGTGCTGGACCTTCACTGGGGGCCCAGAACTCTGCAGCTGCTCGAGCTCTGCATTTGCCTAGAGCAATGTGCCAGCTGTCTCTGACTGTATTACACCACAGTAATGCGAACAACTGGAAGCAATAATGTGTCTCCCCATTTGCCTAACAGTACCAACATGAACAATAATTCAGGAGACTGAAGATTTGTGCTGTAATTTAATAAACCCCATGCACATTTCTACAATTGAGTATCACATCTGTGCAATGGATCCTAGAAGTGTAATATTCTTTTATAAGGGACCATTAACCAATCTTAAGTTTATAGGTTTCCTTAAATCTTTTTCATCAGCTGTTAAACTACAGTAAAGAGAAAATTGCCTCTTATGAGACAAGGGATAGTAAAATACAAAGACTGTGATTAAACGTCAATCAATTAAGGATTATAATATAATAAAAATGCTGACTGATGATTAAAATGAGTACTTTCTGGCAGAATTTTATAAGCAATATTAAGAATTGTTTTAAAAAGTCAATAGAATAAACCCCACTTTTATCTTATTATGTATCAGGGCCACTGTCTATTTAGAGGAGAGGAGAAAAAAAGAATTGTTATTCTGACAAAAATGCCTGAGAAGCAATTGGTTGTCAGTCTTTACATCAAATAGGATACATTTCTTTCTGTCATTTATTTTATTATACCTCTGACTCCTCCATTTTAAATTCATGAATGGAGTAAATAATGTTATGTATTTTTTGTTTCAGCTGGCATTTCACAAGTTCATGCAACTAGGCACCTTACATGAAAGCAGGTGACAGATCATGCAGTAAACATTATAAAAAAAGCAGCACACAAAATATTATTTCATGTAACAGACCTAAGAGAGTAGCTCACCCGAGGGCAGGAGAGCAGTAAATGCAATGTTTGCATGTGTCTCTTTACTGAAGGTATTTTAGTAATCTTTCAAGGAAAAATCCTATGAAATTTATGATCAAACTGAATGAATTCTACAGATAGTCTTACATAGAAGGAACACTAATAGCAAATAATAAGCTTTTATAGTCCGTATGAAACATCCAGCAAAATGCTGTAGCAGGAATACAGTTTTCTATTGAGTTCTACAGTCTGTTTCAAGAAAGCAATAGATATGTTTTCATTTCCATAAGGAAAACTCCTGCCCTCCTGCTCCTACACTACTGAGTGGCTGTGGACAAAACCCACACTAGCATTTAGTGTCTCAGGTCACAGTTCTTTTTCACAATTTGATCTTGTCTTTAACAGGCCACATCCATCTGCAAGCAGAACCTTCTCCTCCTTTTGAATGTCTCACCATAACTTTAATTTAGGTTTGGCAAGAAAACACTATTTGGCAAGCATCCTCCATCACTGTTGATAGCACTGACAATTTGCAGATTACCAGGACATGTCAGTAGTCTCTTTGAATTTTTAAGCCATAGTCACATAAGGAAGAGCAGAAATTTGGTGAGACACCTATGTAATCAAAATAATTTTCAGTAATTCTTCAGTTGATCACAACAAGGCAGTATTTAAATCATTCATCTTTGAATATATATTGCAGGAATTATGTCTAAGCTCATCACTTCATCTCCTTACCTTAGACTCCTTTTAAGGTTGAAGCATATAGGGAAGAATTTCTAGAATAATGAGTTTATAATGAAGATATTAAGTTTTCACTTAGAGTCCATCACAGTAGGTCAGCCTCCTGAACTGAAATACCACAGCCACATGTTCACTAGACCCAGTACCAAAGAAAGGAAGAGAAGAACCCATGGCTCTTGATGGAGGATGGGACAAAGCAGACTTTCCTTTCTTAGTAGAAAGTAATTTAATAACTCAAACTATCTGGTCAAACCCTGCTCTAACTGACACTGGTTATCAGCTGAGCAGCATGCTGTGAAGGTTCTGAGAATCTCTTACATGTGGAACATAATCACAGGGATTTAGGAGTGTACTCATGATTATGTGGCATGAATGTGTTCATGTTACAACACAACTCATGAATGTGTTACATGTCACAACTCATGAATGTGTTCATGTTACAACACAATGTCATGTGGACATTAATGTAGTTTCTAACAGAAGCCACTACACAAATAAGGATCAGGTCAACTGTTGCAAACAGTATTTTTCAGCTCTATCTTTTATTCTATAAAGTCATGTCTGTTACCCATAAATACTTTAGAGTTAACACCATTTGTTTGAATGGGAGTCCTGCTCTTAGGAATAATGAAGAAACAGGTCCCTGTATGTGTAATTAAAAAAAAAAAACAACTACATTTGACCAAGGAGCTATAGACACCTGTTTTACAAAGGCATTCTAATGTTAAAAATGCAATAACATCTATGTGAGATTTTACTATTCCTTGCCCCAAACCTTTTGTAGTGCCAGAGTAAAAGCAATTCTGACCCTAACCTGAACAAAAATATCTCTAGTTGACCTTTTCTATTATGTGTCTTTCTCAGTTTTGGCATCTCATGACAGTAATAACATGAAAATTATCTTCACCTCCTGCCACTTCTTGACAAGCACCCTAGAACATCTCTCAAGAGATGTTGTAAGTTCACTGATGAATAACAGTAGTAATGGTGATCTAATAAAGGAAAACCACTTAGGTCACCAGTGTATGTATATCTTGATGTCTTGGAGGAGTGAAAATTAGTTGAATGACTGTCCTAAAACAGCAAAGGGTCTATATCTACATTTCTTTTTTATCCAAAACTAGACTTTAATGTAAATTTTGATTATGCAAAAGTGAACTAAATAGTGTGTTAGACTACATCTATTTAAAAATATGACCTTGTTCCTTATAGCTTTAAGCAGTTACTCCTTACCAATAAAACACTGGAATTTGACACGTCTATTTTGTGTCTCCGAAGTCAATCACAGACCACGTGTCAGTTGTGTAGTATTTTTTGGCAGATGGAAGTGGAGGGGTTCAAAGACCCTCTTTAAAGAAAAAAAAATTCTTTCTTTTTCAGTAAAAGTAATCACTCAAATTTAAATAATAATGAAGGCCATAGTTAAAAATAATCAGAAATGCCTTTCATGGAAGTATTTCTTTAAAAAATCTAATAATATTTGGGATAGCCTTTCTGAAATAGAGTTAATCATTAAGTTCTCTTTGCCATGTATCTTTTGTAGGTTTTCCCCCCTCATGTACCACCTTAATAAAAGGTTTCTTTACAATTTTATTCATTTTATTATTCATGCGCTAGACTGAGTTTAAAATTAGGATAGAGGTAATCTGAAATCAGAAAAAAACTCTGAGGTTACGAAGTGAGCCATTGTCTCCTTCCTTGCTGTATGGTTGCTTTTTGCTGATGCAGGACATGTTGGCCAGCCATCATAGTCTTTTCCCACTAAAGATTGATAGCTGAAAATGCTGCACTAGTCATTATCCATCAGGTATGCCTATGGATGGCCACAGCCTTGTCTCTGATCCGTTCTTATCCCAATTATGTTTGTATCTCTGCCAGCGGCACAGTCTTGTTTTGCCACTCAGAGACAATCAAAGAACCTGAATGATTTCCTGATTATTATAGATTATTGAACCCCTTCCAACCTACTCATGCTGAAGAACATGCTTCAAAAGGACAACTCAGAAGCCAAAGCAAATGAGATACTGTAGGATCTGTTCTTTATAGAACTGTACAGTTATACTGAGAGCCAAACAAAATAGTTTTGATTTGGAATGGAGGCTACAGAGCTGGTTCAGGAAACCACCTTTAAAGGAACAAATAGTCATACTATAAAAGTGCCTTTTCGTGAAACTTTTCTTCTATAAATTTCCTTCTTCAGCTTTGCAAGCCAATACTCTTAGAATGCATGAAACTCAAATTTCAAATCCTCATAAGTTTCTGGGATTTTATTGATTAGTAGTAGTACAGGCTTAAGACACAAATATTTTTTTTTCCCTTGGTTGCCTCAATTTACTGTTCCTTATGCATTATTATTTGCTGTCATTTGTCAAGTATGTCAAACATAGTTGTTCATCCCAAGAAAAAACATACGTTTAGAGGAAGTAGGAGTTAATGAGCAAGGTTAAGGACTTAAGGTTTTTTACTGGTCCTGCGGTGACTTAGATATAAAAGTATTTATTTTTTAAAATATTTTACTGATGATTGATTGAATTTATTGCCTTACTTCCAATAAGTTGACACTATTCTTTACCATAGATTTGATTGTCATTTACATTACCTTGACTGTGCAAAGGGATCTAAACAGAAGCAAAAAGCACACTCCAAATTGCTAAGTGCCTGCTTTGGGATGTTATATGAGATCGAGTCTATATACCTATTCAGAAAATTATTTTAAAAATCAAGATAGTACTAAAAGTCAGAAGAAAGCAGTGGAATGTGAACAGCCATGAATTGATTTCTCAATTGTCAGCCAGTGTGGATGTTGGGGTGTCCAGAACACAGTTTTCAGAAACCTCTTGTTCCCAACCAGTTATTCAAGGGAACAGTATCCTGCATCATACCATGGATCTGACTGGCATTCCATTATGAATTAGGAAGGAATTTTTCCTATCGAACTAAACTAGCACTAGTAATCTGTTGTGTTCCTAAGGCAACAAAACTTGTGTGCACATACTGTGTGCCTGCATCTGTCCTGTCTCTGGCTTTGATAATTTTGTGCCAATTTTTAATCACTCTGGCAACAGTAGCGAGGCCTCAATTTTCTTTAAGGTTGGGCAGCTGGGTAAAGGGGAGAAAACATGAAGCAAAAAGCTGTCATACGGAAGTATACTGTCAAGATAAACTCCAATAGATTATAAACTCCACTAGTTTCTCATATTTCTTATGTCTTCAGGAAGGTAATCCAGATAATGGTAATAACTTTTTCTCAGGCTAATAATAGATCCCTTAAAATATTAGCTGTTAGCTGTTTGTAGGCTGTGAAAGACTGAAAAAGCTATTTCCAGAAGAGTGCGTTTTTGAAAAAGGATACACAAGGCTGAATGTACCTTAAAAAATTAGAATCAAAATAAGAAGGCTCACATACAGCTATGGATGTGTTCAGGGGTTTCAATTCAGCTGCACAAACACAGACACAACATTACTATTTCAGATGTGCCTGTATCTGAAACAACTAGGTGAAGTTGACAGATGTTAAACAGGACCTAGAGGAGAAAAACATAGTCTGGGAAGTCTTCTGGTAGTCAAGAGACACACAAGAGCCTCTGTAAAGCAGAAGACACAAACATTTTGGCAACTTAATAGTGTTAGTGGGCTTATCTACTGATTTTATATAGGTGTATTTTGGGTGAGCCAAAATACACCTTTTCTTTAACTCCACTGACTGCATTGACTAAATTGCCATTGAGATCATAGGAACTTAGACACCTAAACAGACAGATACCCAGACACCTACATCATGGGCCTTAAGTGACTTAATTTGTAAGCTGGATCTTGCCCTTCAAGATTTCCTAACTCTTTAAACAAAGGCTAATGAAATGATCAGCAATGAAGCAAAGAATGTCTAGCCAAATGGCAGAGTTAACCCATGCTGAGTGTGTTAAATGCTTGAAATGAGAGGAGTTGGCATGCACTTTGAATTCATTTAATTGCAGATGATGTTCAGGTAACAGTCCATCTAGTGTGTTGTGGTCACTTCTTGTGTGAGCAACCCTGCTGTATCCACAGTTCTACATGGACAAAATAAAATGGGGACATCTGATCTTCTAGATTTCTGTCCCCTCAATTATTGTCTCTTCTGTTCCATCCTCCCAGACTCCCTCTGCTGTGTTTCACTGTATAACTACATGTTGCAATAGGTGTAATGAGGAAGAAAGAAAAAGGCTTTCCTTAAGGAAAATGTGAGAGCTGGATTGACAATTCATAAATTCATGATTGATGTCAAACAAGAGCAGTCAGCTAATTGGATAAAATCCTTGGATGATCACTATCCCCAGGCAGGTACTAATAAATACGTGATGTCAACTGTGTCAGAAAGTCAACTCTTCAGTTCTTTTCTAGAGTTCTGCACAGAAAAATATATATTTTTATATATTTTAATCACTGCTTATTTCTATCTTGGGTTTTCCATAACCATGGAATCATAGAATCCTAGAATAGCTTGGGCTGGAAGGGACTTCTGAGATCATCTAGTTGCAAGCTCATAGTGTGGACAAGGGCACCTTCCACTAGATGAGGTTGGTCAAAGCTTTGGACTTTATATTTAGAATATAAAAGGTTTTATTTAAAAACATCTGAGGCATTGCCTCTATGTCCCCTCTTTTTTGTTTATTTAAGAGGAATTTTAAAGTGCGATATATTTTTTTAATGATTGATTTTTAGGAGAGTATGGAATGTTAAATGTGACGAACACTTTATTAAAAATGTGGTAATTTTTTTGGCGGTGTACATTGGACTATTGTTTGTTTTTATTTTTTGAGCTATACTTAGTGAAGTAAATGTTTGAAAAAACTGATGATAAATATGTTTGGTTGGGTTTTTTTGTATGTAAGGAGGTAAAAATTGTACTTGAAAAGGTGTTTATTAATATATAGATATTTTTTTAATTTCTTAAAGATGGCTATTTAATTATATTTGTTGGTTATAATTGTAATGGGGGTAATAATTTTGGATTACTGGGGAAGTTGATTTTGTGAAGGGGATTTGATTGAAGTTCTTTAAGTATTTTGTCTTCTGAGAGATTTTGGGTGGTTGAGCTACTGCTACTTCTTGGTTTGTGGTTTGTCTTTTATATTTCACTGTCATGCCTATAAGTTGGTTTTTGGTTATGTCAAAATCTCTATCTTTTAATGTTTTATTTCTAATTTCTGGTTAATTAAGCTGTTTTCTGAATAAGCTCTTAATTTAGAATTTGAGGAGTCTGGTATTTGGAGGAAATAAATTAGGGTTTTTTTTGTTGATATGGTTGAGCTGTATCTCATAAATTTGCTTTTTTTGTCTGTGTTCCTTTGTAAAATTGTAAGCAGTACTTTTTCCGCTATTTTTCCCACTCTGCCTATCTTAAAGACTGAGTCAAAACCCACTCATTCTCTTTCTGGTTAAATCAAGCTATAATGAAATACTTCCTCCAAATGAGTCTTAAAGGAAAAGACAGTAAAGGAAATTTCAGGCATGCATCCTTTAATTTCTAGCTTCCTGATACCTTGCAGTAGATCCAAAGTGACTGCAGCACTGCCCAGAGGGTAAGACCCTTAAATAAAACATCATAATCATTTAAAACTAAAAGTTTTGTGCAGGAAGGGGACAGAAACATATGAAGGATCAATACAATAAAAGATGCAGCACTCAGATCACTTGATTTTTTGAAAAGTATTTCTAAAGGTCTCCACAGCCTTGTTTTGGAATGGTAGATTGCATTGTTGTAAAACACACATGGATGGATGGCTGAAACTGTGGTCTGCATACACTAGGTGAAATGTATCTATTGACTTACAAGCTGGCTGCATGTGTCAAAATGCAATCCAGTATTTTTGTAATAATAGCTAGCAGTCATAGTTGTAAATTATTTATGGAGACTATTCAGTGCAAACAGGTTAGTGCACACATCCTCTTCAGCTTGACTGCCCTGGTTTTAGATCACTCAGACATTCAACTCCTTAGAGATCTGCTCTTATCATTGCAAACCCTAAAAAGGTACCAAAACTGCAGTCATTTCAGCAACTCAAAGCAGCTCAGCCATTTGCTAAAGTTCTACCTCAAGGTTCAGTGAATAAACACCATTCCTGCCCACCTCTTTCACACCCCACCCTGGCCCTGGCGATGTAAGTTAATACCAGACATGAAGAGAAATCGATCTCCAGAGCTGAGGCTCCGGCGTGCCTCGCTGTCTCTGTGCAGAAACATGGAAGAATGTACATAGCAAAGGCCACCGTTGAGCTTAACACAAAGTGACATTTCACTAATGCTGTGTTTCAGAAGACAGTGAAATGACAGCCACCCAAAGAGTACTTATGGTTAGATTTAAATGAGGACAGCACCCTATTACAATGCATTACACTGATTTTCCTATGCATCAGGGTATTCAGCCGCATTAGAATTTTGTCCTCACTGGTCCATTTCAAGCAGCTGCACCTACCTACACAATCAAAAGACTAGGGGTTACAGAATTTTGTATTTAAACAACTTGGTGCCAGATGGAACTAATCTGCCACATACAGAAAAATCCAACGACTTGACTGCTCTGACAGACACAATATGTCAAAATATTTACTGTGTGTTAGTCACTCTCTAGGAAGAGTTTAGCTAGAAAGAAGGTTGTAGTGACTGGTTTTACCACAAAATATTTCTGATAATTCTGAACTTGAGAGACACTTCAGCTCTGCTCAGCCACTAATTTATAATAGAATAATGTATTATAATAATTTATAATACATTATTCTCAGGAATAATGTATTATTCCTCATGATATTCCTCATATCATCCTCATTCTCAGGAATTTGGATTTTGGCCTTTATCATCCATGACATTAGGCAAAGAGAGGATCCTGTCTAGGTTGCAGAAAGACAAAAAGGGGACATAAAACCTGTACAGAGACAACAGACATCATTTCTCTACAGTCCTTTTGCCTCCTTGCCAGGCTGTTGTGCAGCTTACACCAACACCAATTGCTCCAACATGGGTCCCCTTGGGCCAAGAAGAAAGTTGCTGTCCACATATAAGCAGCTGCTTACAGACTAGCCAAAAGTAACTCCAAGGCATATTCTCAATGAGAAACTTGCCTGGGGCTGAGGAGATTAAGCAACTGAAATCAGCTCTTCCTACTCGCTCACACCTCACACCTCAGAGCTCTTCTTGTCACACAGACAGAGTCTTCAGGGGAGGGTGCAGGGCTGCTAATGGTCACCCTCCCCAGGGAATTTGTCACCAAACCTCACGTAATTTCCAATGTAGATAGGGGAAAAAAGTTCTTTGTCAAAGACATGGAATGCACCCATGAAGGATGGAAGTGTGTCCAATTAAATATGCACAGTGTGGCATGATGACAAGGGTAAACACACTGTGGCAAGTAGCTCTGTCTGCAGGAAGGAGAGTTGTCACAGCACAATGCAGCTTGTGTGTGACATGTGGCAGTGCCAGCTAAAATGTGGTTCTAAGTTCCTGTTTCCGGTGGCATGACAATGGTCCTGGGTTTCAAATGGACCCCACAGTGGGAGGTCGAAGCCTATGCATGCCAGAAACTATCACTGCATTCACTCTTTCCTTTTTTATCCTTTTATTTTTTGAGTCCTAACAATAAAACTAGATCACTGAGAATATCAGGCAGAAATTCTGGCTGGAAATGCAGACAGTTAACTCTGACTTTCCTCTGTATTATAGATTTAATATCAATGAGACAAAACAAAAGACCCAAAAGCAAAGTCAGAAAAAAAAAACCCCACAGAAATAGATATATTTAAAAAGTTATACATATTTAAATTTATAATTACTGAAATAAAATTATAAAATTGCCCAGTTAATGAAGGCTGAAAAGTAAACCTAACGCCCTGAATACATGTCGCAGAAGTCTGGGAAGGGTTCCACAAATCAGAAACAATTTCTGGGGCAGATTTCAGGCATAAGTACAGAATCATAGAATAGATAAGGCTGGAAGGGACCACCGTGGGTCACCTGATCCAACCTCCCTGCTCAAGCAGGGTTATCCCAAAGCACATTGCACAGGATTGGGACCAGACAGGTCTTGAATATCTTCAGTGAGGGACACTCCACAACTCCCCTGGGCAGTCTGTTCCAGTGCTTGGTCATCCTCACAATGAAGAAGTTCTTTCTCATATTAAAACTGGAACAAGTAACAAATAATAAAAAATAACAGTGTTTTTCTTCATTCCTGTTCCAGCTTTCATTTCCAAACCAAACAAACTGAATCTGTACTTTCAGTTAAGCATGCAATTCCCTCTGCCCAAGTGTCTGTTTATAGCTCTGTGTCAGACTCAAAACATCTCAGCCTGAGGAAAAAGCTCAGTGGAGGAGGGTGTGAATTCAGATTATACTGCACAAATCCTTACTGGGAGTATATTCACCCCATGGGTCTCACTGCTAATTTATCTGCAATCCTTCTTTAGAAAATGGAGAGACACCAACATCTTCCGAGGGACATTTATTGCACCTGAGAAAGTAGCAGAAATGAATTTCCTTCTGCAGGCGTCAGAGGGCAATTCTGTCCACATATTATCTGGAATTGCATTTGGAGCTGCCCACATTTCTCTGTCCCTACAGTAGGATATTTCATTGACTAGGATAAACTGGAATTGTTAAAGGCTGAAGTTAGATAAGAACATTTCATCCTGGTGATTGAAGCTGCATGAATAGAAATACTTTATTTCAACAGAGATGGGCCATTTTATTCCTGTTCCACTTTGGAATTTGCCTCATGTATTTTTATTTTAACGAGAATTCCCTTCCAATTGCAAAATTAAAGGCACTGAAACTGTTTTGAAGATTAGCTTCAGCTTTTTTATGAGATTCCCTAAATATCATTTTGTAGCTTCTTCAGACTACTGTACTTTATTTTTTTTTTATTTTTACAATACATGGTAGTGAAATAGAGTATAACTTTTAAACTGAATTTTGGTGTTTTTAAATACCATTTTCTGCAAAAATAATGGCCAGCTCTTACTCATATCTAACTAAGTAGCAACAAATATAGATGCCGAAATAATTTCCTTACACTGAATATTTAAACTGGCTTTATAAACTCTAGAACATATTCGACATTTCTGAGGCTTGGAAATGTTTAAAAAAAAGGAAAGAGTTCTTCATATGAGATTTTGAACATTAGATAGTTTAAAAGTTTAACTAGTGCTGAGATTATTAGTACTGTCAAAGTGAAAGTATAATATATGCTCACCTAACTGTAATATCCAAAGACCAGTTTAAGAAAAAGAAAGAACATCCCAAAACACAGGCAAAACCATGGAAAACATAGAAAATTTAAGATGACTCAAATGTTATCTCCATACTTTCAGTCTAGGTAACTCAGCCTCTCATGTTCAACAGTATTTTCTGGATATAAAAATGTATGTGTATATATACAAGTGCATCAGTACTCAGGTATGAAGGTCTAGGCTCATATATGATAATTAAATCTTTTGGTTGCTTTCCCTGTTTAGCACAAGGAATTTATATTACATTGAAGCCAGACCTTACAGCAATGCTAATGCAGAAAGCTAAAGAGGTTAATATCCTCAGCAGACAGTATCATTTCATCAATAAGAGAACTATTCAATGACCCTGTATTGGAGTGAACTCAGCATAATCAATTAGCTTTGTCAAGTAAACAGATCTGTCCCTTTGGCTGCTGTGTAACTTGATATTTCTTCCTGTTCTTAGCGACTCTGTGAATGGGGAAATAAAATACCCTGAAATTATACCAGCCCTGGCTGAGGGAAGAGAGCTATTTAAAAAACTGTTTCACTGAAAGTGTCTGTCATTCTTAATCAGAGGTTTTTGTCTTCCAGCAGAGAAGGGCGGTAGGACAGGCCTCAGCCCAGCATCACAGAACACTTCAACAAAAACAGTATTTTCCCTGTTTAGATGAATTAGATGCAAATCAGTTGGCAATCAAAATAAAATAATGTAGCCTGCACCACTTGACATATCCAACTTGAGTAATTATCTTCACAATTTACCATCCTTTGCTTGCTTTACCATTTTTCTTTCTCTTGTTCTTGTTTTGTTTTTTAAAGAAATGATAATGTAATTACTATAACACTAATTTGAAAGTAATGATTTTTATGCACTTAGCAGGCTCTGAGACACAATCTATGATAGGTCATGAAACAATAGTCTCAGACTGGACTCGTGTAGTTTGCATTACGAAAAAAAGGATGAGAAGGAGAGATCATTACTCTGCATAATTAGCAGGCTTAATTAAAAAATGGCCTGAGATATCAGCTGTAGCATCAGCTCAACAAACCCCCTAGGGCTTGTTCATAGATTCTGCTGCACTCTGATTATACTAGTATGAATCTAGAAATAGCCACTTGGAATCACTGTCTCAGAAGGGCATTTGCTAAGTGCTCATACACTGTTATTAAATCGGTTTGTTTGGCACAGTTTTGTAAAATGATACAGGCTTTTAGACCTTTAGCAATTTGAAAAGAAAGCACGGCCAGCAAGGTGGAGTAATTCACTCTGTCGCCTTTCAGTGTTCTTCCTTTCTATT
Organism: Molothrus ater; assembly: GCF_012460135.2. NCBI lineage: Eukaryota > Metazoa > Chordata > Aves > Passeriformes > Icteridae > Molothrus > Molothrus ater. Next base: position 48,600,143 of record NC_050479.2, read on the forward strand.
AAATGAAGGCCTTCAGAAATGTATTTGTCCAAATTTCTCAAGTTCTATACACCTTAATCCATTTGGGTTTGTCAAACAAGCTCAACTATGAAAGCTTGAAAAAATTAAATCACCTCAGGTTTGAATATCTATAGTTCAAATAAAAGTGGACTGCAATTTGAATCTCTTTGTACTCTTTAGATTTGTGATAGTCACATAACACCATATTTAAACTTTAACACCTCTCTTCTGGTTTTAATTTTGCCCCTGATGGATGACACATAATGCTTCCTTCAGAGGTGCAGTAAAACATTTCTTGCACACCACTGACCATTTTTGTGAGACAGGAAACAGTTTTTGTTGAATAAAATGGTGGATTAATAGCAGTTAGAAACATAAGCAGACATGTTAGGGATGCAGGATTTTCCCGAGTCAGTGAATTAAGAATTGGTTGGATCTGGTCAGCACATAATTGTATAAAGTGTAATGTCACGGGGGGACTAGAGCTGCAACCTGATACAGTGGAAGGGGTCCCCACCCACATCAGGGGGGCTGGAACTAGATGATCTTTCTGGTCCCTTCCAGCCCAAACCATTTTATGGTGACTCTATGATCCTGTGATGACGATGATTAAAAGACAAGTCCCCTTTGATACGTACACACTGGCAGTTGAAAAGCAAATTTGGGATCATATCAGAAAGGCAGACAACTAATGTCCCTTTTCAAAGGACTTTTGTAGGCTGATTGTGGGGGAGGCTTTTATGATTATTTCTGTTATTTTTATTTATTTTATAGAGGTTACTACTGTAAGAAGGAAACCAGAGATACTGTTTATTTAACAGTAAAGATAACTTTGAATTGTTTCCTGCAAAATGTCTGGGGCTATGAACAGGCAAAAAATAGGTTCAAATCCCTCAGGCATAGCCCATAACAGTGGACACTGTAACACCCCACAGGAAATGGGAGAACCTCCATCACCCTGGGGCAGGTTGGGCACATCACCACCCCATGAGGCTGCCTGTCAGCCCTGGAGAGAGGGCACTCCCATAACTGCTGCTCTCACGCATCAGGAACCTGCCCTCTCCAGAGACCCATCTAAGTACAAATCCTATTAAGATATTTAGATAATATGGTAAGATGCTTCTTTTTATGCTGAGCCCTTCGAGGTGATTAGACAGGGAAATCCTCGCTATCTATTCGAGAAGGTTTCTGGCATGTTTAACATCTTGGGAACACATTTTTGTGTTTCTTTAGGTTAAAGATATCCTCCTAGGAACTTATCTATCAGAAGAAGGAGGAACTAAGGAGCATATGTGTCTGGGGAAAAGACAAAAGTTTCTATTCCATGGGAGAATATTGAACCAACAAAGTCCTGAAAGGGAAAGAAACATCTCACGTGATATATTCCTTACAGTTGAGTACAATTAGAGTGCTTTCCAGCAGGAATGGCAGAAATTCCCTACTCCTAACTGAAAGGAATGAAGGAAAAGTAAAAAACACCAAGAAAAATGACTGAGGAATAAATCAATATGAGGTGAAAGGTCAACAAGCAGCCTGCTGGTAGTCTGCCAAAGAGTATTTAATACATCCATATGATATTATTCACGCTTTTAAAAAATTGTGTCAGAGACAGAGATCCAGTGATGCAGCATTTCTGTCTTGGTGAGAGAACAGGCTGTGCTGAGAAACGTACACTGATCTAAAAGTAGAGTTTATCCCTAGAGCTTCAACACCCCTTGAGGGTTAGCCATTATTGCAAATGCAATGACAATCTTTCAATACAGACAAATTAGCTATTTTCTAGAGAGCTAATTCAGTTCTTCAAGTTACATTAATTTATCACAGTTTAATTACCGCTAAAATTATACTAATTCGAATTAGAGGTGGCAGTCTTGTAACACATGTTACTGAATACCTCATGTGAATCCTTGAAAAATAACATTTTTTCTCTTAGAACAGGATGTAGTAATTTCCAACTACAAGGACGCACTCCTTTGATAAAGATTTTTAATAGCTCCTAGCTAAAGTGGTTTCTATAGTTTTCTCTCTTCACCCCACCCTTCAGACTTTTTCATAAGCTTTGGTTTAGCCTTTTCTCTGGGATGGAGAGTGTTTCTTGGCATCTTTAAGCTCACATTTAAAACTGCTAAGTTTTCTTTAATTAAATGCTGCTCTAATTACAAGGCAAAGAAATAAAACTAAAAATACTTCAAAAATAATTCAGATATATCTATATTTCCCAAATTGAACTGGATCAGTATTCCAAATGTAAAAGGTTTGACTTGAAAAAAAAAGTGGATAAGAAAAGCATGGAAACCATCCCTAAAATGCCAGGAGAGTGAACAGCAACATATATGTAAGCTCCATTCAGAAAGATAAAAATAGAGGAGATGAATACACCTCCTGGGTCAGTACAGATACTTTTGATATGAGCCTTTTCATAAGTGGATCAAGTTTCAGTTTTAGAACTACTTGTAATGTGAGGCTTTCCCCACCAGTATTTGTGCTGAAAAGCTGTGGCAGTGTCTTGTTTTAATGTGTGAACTTTCTCTAATTTCCAACTAAGTCCAGTCTGAGCAACTCTCAGTGCACACCTTCTTTAGAAAACACTGCCTCCCTTAGCAGCCCTCTTGATACACCCAGAACAATATTTTTCCCCTTTCATCTTCCTAGTCTTTGTCCATATTTTTTTCCTTTCTTTATTTTCTTGATTGCACTAACAGATCTACTTGCACTTATAACTGGCTGAATTCCTCTTTTTTAAAACTGGGGGAAGCAGAACTGCATTTGATATTTCATTTCTCTCCCAAGTACCTTGTATGGATGACCCAACAGTTCTTTTTCCCTGTGGGGAATATCTCTGCCAAACAGTTGCTTGCCTTTGTCCCAGGGAGAGCCAGCTGGTGACCCGCAGACACTGAGCAATCAGTCAGCAGCACACGGATTTTTATTCTCAGTCTCTCTCATGTGGTGAACTCACAGCTTGTAGTTGAAGTTCTTCTTATCAGCCTCCTCCATGAATCACTCTGTTTTGCTCCATTGAACTGAAGAACTCTGAAACTTAAACGCAATATTTTTAACCCATGTGTTTCAGGATAGGCATTAAAAAACACATTTAATAAGGAAATTAGTGGGGTCTCTAATGAGCTTATCTGATCTAAAGCCTAATGATTTCTAGGCACTTAGACACTGGCTTTCATAAAGAAAAAAATAACCAACTCTCTTTACTCTTCAAGTTGTTCTATGTCTAAACTCAAGTACAATGTACGGCCATTTTTTCACCATTTGGATCATTGCTTGTCTTCTTTATTTCTTCAGATGTCTGCTTTCCAAATTATAAGAAAAAATCTGCATAAGAAACCTCTAGAAAGTTCCAGAGGCAATCCTCTCTTCATTAAATCTGTCTGAGATGAGCTGACCTGCATACATTCTTAATGTAACAAAATAAGTTGAAAGACTTGGGATTTGAAGAACTAGATTGAGAGGAGAAATGGCTGCAAACAAAGTTATTGAGGAGAAAATGTCTGGTTTTGGTTAAATTTTTTTATTAGGATATCAAATAAATTACAAATATCTTGTGTGATTCATCTCATCTAACTTTAGCCATTTAAAACCTATTGGTGTTATCCTATATGGTTTTCTAGACTGCTTCTATAACCAACGGAGAGAGACTACTATGTCCTTCCAGCCTAAAATAGGTGTTTAAGACAGATAGCATTTAATGTTTTATGATTCATTCGGTTTTATGGTTTCATTTTTCCTATCTTTAGATTGTCTAGAAGCTCATCTCTTTCTTCATTGCCTATAAAAAGAGTGTGTCCAATTAGTACAGACCTTCCTGAGTAACTTGGGGACAGGAAAGATAGACAAGATGAACCTCAATCTTTGATCTAACACGTTATTTGAAATAGGAATGGTAATTAAGGTCTGTGCTGGTGCTTTTGAAAAATCCAACCTTCCCCTTTAATGAAGAAAAATAGCTTGAAATGAAACAAAGAAAAATGAGCTAAAATAGCAGACTATTCAAATGGTCAAGAAAGAGACTTGGAAAATGGTGAGCCATTTTAGAAGGCCAATCTACAAATTTGGCACTCAGAGAATTCAATAAGTGTGAATATACATGCAAAAAATAGAAGTTAACTTGAAAGTCAAAGAAAACTTCCCTTAGTGAGAAAAACCATCAGAGCATTAATTGAAAATTACAGTTCTGCAGAATCTGGGGTGCTCAAAGTGAGAAAATCTAGGATGTTTCTTTTGAGACCAAGTCTGAGAGCTATTTGGTACATCAAGGACAGGTTGCTCTGGGGCAAGTAGTAGCTGCTCCTAGTGAGTCACTGGGAGCTATACAGGCTTGTTTGAAAATGTTTAAGTCACAGGGTCAGATGCTGGTAGGGTACCATTCACCTTGACCCAAATTTAGCCTTCCAGAAGTCATGAGTTTTAGGCAAAACTCTGTCTACTTCCATGAGAGAGGGGAAGAATGAGAGAAAGAGAGAAAGATTCAATTATTTGCAAAAAAAAAAAAAATTTCTACCTATTTAATTTAAATATATGGAGGTCACAAGTGTAAGATTCAAATACAACTGGTTTTGTCTGTGTTGTGAATGAGCGCTTCAGGTTGCTTAAAAGAACTGTCTAAAACCAAAACAGAGACCATAGTCCAGCACGAGGAGGGTGGTGCACCACCACCATCAGAAATCCACAATTAACTGACAGAATCCCATTAAATTTGATAAGCTTCTGAGCCCCTTCAAGCATAGAAACCACACCTCCTGACTCACTGTTTTACGCACCATCCAAGACCACAAGCCACTGAGGAAGTTTGAAACAAATTATCACTTCAGTTTTAGAAATTCCCCAACTGTGATCATAATTTTTTCCAAAATATTATTTTTAGAGTTTATTTTTGCCTGTGCTACTTATTTTGAAAAGTTTTATTAAAGTATAAAATTATTTATTTCAAACAGAACAACCTTTCTGATAATAGCAATAACAGTGCAGCATCCACAAATACCATGGAGATGCCTATAGTAATGTTAGCGTCTGATTTCAGCTACATTAAAGATGTTGGCAAGCTTCTAAATAAAAAGGGGAAAAAAAAGATTCATTAAGATTTTACAGCTGGACTCTTCTCTGGCTTGCATCTCAAAGTCTAGCCACACCTGTGAATAAAAAAAGAAACATTTTGTTTCATAGGATGAGCCATCACCTCTGCATCGTGCAGCCAGTTTATTCTGATGCTCCTGATGTTGCTGCAGTTTCATCAATCTCCAGTGCCTCTGCACAGTATCAAGTTAGCAGAAGATGTGTCAAGGGGCACACCCCAGAGCTCTGTGTGCCACAATTAGGAAAATCTATTGCACTTTACAAAAATAGAGCCACTGCTGCACAAGGTCACCATACATTATAACAGCAACTTTGTGCCACTGGAATTTTAATCTTCCTCAAAAATACTTGGGTGGAAATCAGTAACTTGTATTCCATTACTAGCATGGACAATGTAAAGATACTAAATTAACTGCATTTACAAGAATGGTCTTTTTGTTAGCTATGACATGTTCATGCATTAAAATCTTGAAGCATAAATTAATGCAGAACATAATTTTTTGTTGCTAACATACATCCTGTGGAAATGCTGAAGAATCAAATTCTCAAGTACCCATAAATGGGTATGAGAAACTTCATTTCAAGGTCTCTTTCTGACTAGTTTTCTGTTTCCTGTTAAAACAAGTGGCATTTTTTTCCTCTTCAGAAAACCAGGATTTGCAATACTAAATTACTCCACAGGTGTATTATATCCTGTAGTCTTCCCACACTGATGTTGTCACAAGAAACAGAGATTTCCATAACAGGCACTAAGTTCATTGCACAATGCTGGTTAACTTAAAAAAAAATCTTTGTGGTTCCCTCAGACAAAATTTGTCTTTTAACACGAGTAAGAAGCACTATTTATTTTGAAGACTTCTTGCCTCGTTCTCTCCATTTGGTCTGTTTTATGATTACAATAGTCATTTGTTACCCTGTCATGCTGAGAACTCATGTGACAAGCCTTACATACCAGGCTTATGGTACCTCACTGATCTGTTACACAACACCAGAAGTGTCTCTCCTATGTGTAATTATTGCCTCGTTCCTTTCCTCAGTGGAAAAGATTTTGCAAATTATTTACATACATATGTGTATCTATTATTTATACTTGTATATTTTTAGATTCATAGATTTTTAACTACACAAGGGACTGTTATAATCATCTATTGTGACCTCTTGCACAACACAGTGATTCCTTCAGGAAAACCAGCAAGCTAAGCTGTAGCTTATTTTTTAGCAAGACATCTTATTTTGAAGACTGCATACAGAGATATGTCACATTCCTAGGTAAATATGCTATACTGTGTATTTTAGAAAGAAACTTTTCTTTTAATTGTATTTGAAACTGAGAGCTGAAAATAGAAACTGCTAGACTTCAACATAGAAGTTTGCAGACAATCCCAGTGTGCCAAGCATTGCAATAGAAATTTCTTGCTGTGGTTCAAGTGTGAAACTGGCAGTCAGCATTAAAAACTTTGCAAATGAGAAACAAAAGCATGAATATAAACATTACTGTTCAGAAGGGCAAGCATACCATGTGGCAGGCAGGACTTGCTCAGGATATTAGAGAGGGCTCTATATCTCTGAGGTTTGCATTATTATAGCTGGCACCAGTGCCTACTTCTTCAAAGCACAGAATTTTCTAACCATTTGAACTGTTCAAATACATTTTAAACCATAAAAAATCCACAGCATGTTGTGAAAATCATACACTCTGCACATATGGAGTCCAATCTCATGGCCAGACTGAGTTCAGAGTTTGCAGTGTGAACATTGCAAAGTGACTTTTTCTATTTGTGGATACAGATATTCCATCAACTGAAAATATCTCAATTGAAGGACCTTAAAATATTAAAATTGTCTAGTCTTTTCATATCCCATTTTAGCCTGGTTTCCTTCATCAAGTTCTGTGGCATCCTTGAACTTCAAGATGCAGCTGAGGAGAGGAAGTCTTTGTATGAACAGGCACTTCTGCAGACTGTCATACTTTCACAAAGTGAGAGAGAATAGCCTAATCCTTGCTGTTGGCTTAGTCTGAATTGTTCTTGTGACAATACTTCACTTTTCTCAAACACATGAGCTCTAAGGAGATAAAAAGCTAGCTATGGCAAGTTGCTGTAAGCCATAGGGTGCAACTGCTTTCAAAAATGACAGTGATGAGCACAGGCCTTTGACTTTACATACTGGATTTTGATGCTCTGCAGAAGTTCAACTGAATAAGCTCTGAAATGTCTGGCAGAGAAGTCATTGTAAAGGAATTATCCCTTGCAAAAGAACTAAGATCGATCTTTCTAACCACAATTTTCTAAAATTACTACTTTTTTTTTAAGCCAAGTAGAAATGTCAGATAAGTGCAACATGCACCTCCACTGCAGGACTTCTGAAATTCCACTCTACAAATATTTTGATTGAAAAAAAAAAAAAAAAAAAGCATCCACAACTGTGGAGAATAAGAAAAATGTCTTCATTTTAAAAGAAATTTATGCTCTGCTAGATTTTCTTCTCCAACTGAAACCCAACTGCAGGAACCTAAAAAATTCCATATCAACCAGTGCTATCCTAAAGTTGAAAACAAAAGCAAAAGAAGGACACATTTTGATTCTGAGGACAATAATAATTAATCTTAGCAATAAAAATAACAGCAGACTATTATGCTGTGAAGAGCATATCCTACAGCTATATTAACTCCATGGTTACTTGAAAGGTAAATAAAAGGTAGAATGGCCTTGATGGGAGAGATGATTCTGGATATATAGATTTCTTTTCTTCTAAAAGTAAAGAGAAAATCTTATGACAGTCAAATGTGCATTTAAGCTGGAAACTCCAAGTTAAATCTAGATACTTGGGATTTTGAATCTGAATTGCTAATAGGGAGAGAGGAAAGCTGTTTAAACTATTTTTATTAAGTGAATTAAACCAATATGTCACAGAGACTACACAGACTGCAAGACTCTACTGAGAAAATGCTATGCCTATGCAGGAAATTTCAAGAACTGTAACAAACATTGAAAAATCTTCATGTTCTCACTATGCCCCAAACATTTGAAATTCACCTGAGCATGTTCTGTGCCTAAGACCCTACTTCTGCTTTAAGACCTTTTAAATACAGGAAAATAAAAAATAAACACAATCACACACAATCTGATTAGAAGATCTTCCCTGTCAAATCTTCCCAAGTCCAGTATTCCCGTGTAACAAAGTTTCCTCCAAAAAACAATTAACCTAAGTGGCAGCCACAACGTTTTTAAGTCTTCCGTTCTAGTACACTAAATCCCATATTTTAAAATCCCGAATATAAATTCTGGTAATAGTTAAAAAAAAAAAAATGCAACTAAATTTCAAACAGCGCATTAAAAACAATCTTACTTTAACAAAATGCAAAAGCCATTTACTGCATGAATAGCTGTAGGGGGATAGAATATAAGTAAATAGAGGTAGCATAGAATGTAATCTTACCCACTAAAGAGTTGCACCTGAGCCAATTGTCAAGGATTAGGAGCAGGCCTGATTTTGACAGGCTGCAGCTGTAGCCAATAAGAGTGCTATAAAAGAGTGGATTGGGTGGCTGTGGGGGAACTGGAGTCAGTTGGCTGCTGTGAGGCCAAGGAAGAGGCAGTGCCTGGAGGAGCTGCCTCCAAGAAACATCAAGGAGGTGCAGAACTCCAGTAATATGGAACCCTTGCAATGTAATGACAATAGAACCTTTGTAATATTATGGCAACAAATAGCACGTATTTAATGAAAGTATAGTTAAATAGAGAACTTGAAAGTGCATCAAAGATCATGGAACAAAACCGGAGTTTCTTTTGGCACAACTGGCTTCCTCCTCCTAAACGTTAATGAAGATTTTCTCCCTGGTGTGCCACTAACATCTGCAGAGTGACATACCCCCGACTTCAAAGAGGAGTGAGAGTAAAAAGCAAAATTGGTATTTGACAGAAGATTTCTAATTGAATAGTTGAATTTACACTAAATTTTAGGAGAATGATTGTTAGACTATTTTATCAGACTAGCTACCTTGTCTTAATAATATCTGTGGAATTTTCACCATGCTAGCCTTGATTTAAAAGCAGTGCTGAAAAGGAACTGGGTTGTATTCCAGTGGTTATTCTAGTGAAGTTATTCTAGTGTAAACAGCCCTAAATCTGCCCTGTTGTTAAGGTCAGGCTTGTGATCCTAGCCAGCAGAGTGGTGTAAATTCTTTCAAGGAATCATTTATGTGATTATTAAATGGGCTAGCAAGGCAGCTGAACTGTCTGCCACTGGCTACAGAGGGACCTGTGCTGTGAAGATGGTGCAAGATTTTTGAGTTCTCCCCAGCACTGAGAGCACCAGTGCTGGCCCCACTGTGGTGAGTTTCCCTGATGTATTGAGCACACCCATATGTAAGCTGCAGGGAAGGAACAGGCTTTCAAAAGAGCAAGAATCTTTCATGTTTTTACACGATGACAGCAAAAACCATAAGGCTGCAAACTGAAGGACAAAATATTGCTGTTAAGCTCTCACTGGATTGCTAAAAGCTATTAAGAAAATGGAAGCTATTAACATCATGCCAAAAAATGGTTCAATAAAGTGGCCTAATGTGAAATTGAGATACTTAGTATTACTCTAACATGATCATACAACTAATGAACTGCAAACTCTTCAGCAGAAGATGTCTCCCACCCATGTGCACAACTATACCCTCAAAATGCACATAGTTGGGTTTACATGCAGATTTTCTGTAGATGCACCCTGTGGGTTGTACACCTACATTGTAAGAGTAAAGTCCCAATCCTATACGCCTTTTTCAGGGGAAAATCCTTTAAAGTCCAGTTATCAGTAAAGATCAGTAACTAGAAAACTCTTAAAATCTTCAACCCATCAACTCTCAGTAAATATCTGCCTAATGCACACTGTCTTTTACTAGAAAGGGAACAACTAGCTTTGAAATCTCAAATTAAGGTCCCATAAGCTCTTTTTAAAGTATTCGTCATTGTACTATATTGGCCCAAGCACATTGTGTGTGAAATGAGCAAAATATATTTCAATTTATGTGGTTTATATATTCAATATAATAAGATAAGAATATATATAGTATTTTTCTTTTAATATCACCTAAAAATATAATATTTTATACATCTGTGAAAATTATAGCAGCAAAACATTTTAAAATTTATTCTCTAAAAGAACTTCAGTTGGTTACCAAAATGCAGTTTTGAACCTGGAGGTTTTCTGCAGATCATTAAATTGCTGTCTAGCAACAACCATGAGAAGCACCATAAATCATCAGATTTTCAGAGAGCTTCATAACGTGTTCTCAGTGTTATAAGTGTATTGGTGCAATCAGCCTCACATGGCTGAAAGCAATAGCAGTTTTCACCAGTGGTCTCCCTTGTCAGGTTCCAGTCTAAGACTCTGTGTGCCTTTTACAACCAGAGTATTCAGACAAGGAGACATGGAGGCAAAAATAGAGAGACCCATGGTCAAGAAATCCAGCTGAAATTATTCTTCTGTGGGTTCCAGGCTTTTAAATTTTGCCCTTTTATTCTAAGAAGTGCCAGTATAAAACACATTATGTCCTCTCTATTTTTCTGTGAAAGAAAAGTCCACAGCATAAGAGGAAGACTTGTAGAATGTACTGACCTGAGATGCAACAACTGAGAAATTAGAAGTTCTGATTTCAATTTTTGCATGCTCTTCCTGGCCTAAAACATCTGAACTTTTCAATGTGAAACAATTCTAACCTCAAAATAGTATGTATAATTCTAGTTGAACTATCTTTTGCTAATTATTTATTTTAGTCTCTCCAAGGTAGAAAGGAATTAGAGTGCTTTGATGAGAAATAATGGTCAAATATATTGATCTGTACTGCAAGATCTGCAAGTGAGCCCAAAATGAAATTATCACAATTTAAAGTCATATAAAGTAAGTATTGACTGTCTGAAAACTAATTCAAATGTGTCCTAACCCAGAACAATGACTGCTAGGAGCACTGGAACTGGGCCAATTGACAAATGGTTTGGATGAATCCTATTATTAGACAATTATTCAAGAGAAATAGAATGGAACCATCAGGTTAATTCTGATAACCAGACACTGTTTTAACAGAACAAGGTACACTGTTACTTCTTTTGCAATAAGGTGATGTTCCTTGAGGTCATAAATGTGCCTTCATATGCTTGGTGTGTTTCATATGCCCATGTATGTATGTAAAAATATGCTTACATGTGTACTTTGTTGGCGGACAAATGGATTGGCAGCTATACGCTCAAACAGTACACATGCAGTGCATTTAATCAGAGCTGTGAACAATGTACAGCCAAAGCAGATTGATTAAGAGGATTTTTACAGGTTCACCGGAAGCCCTCAATAGCCCTTGACTATAATCAAAACTTTCAATACAATAGCAGGAATTGAGTAGGAATCGAGCTGGCACCAGAGAGCCTAACTCTGCACATCAATACTTAAAAATAAAAGTTGTTGTGTGAAAAGGAGTGCTAAGCTGGACAAGAGCCAGCTGTTGAAAGCCTCCATTTAAGGCTGAGTCTAAGGACTGCCAGTGTTTCTGAAGGAAATCTGGAAGAGCAGAGGATGGATCTGAAAAAGCAGCACCTACCCAATGTGGGTGAGGCTCAGACTGGCACTCTGGCACCTGTACTCCACCTGTGTCAGCCTGGGCTTAATTTTCCTGCTCCCCATTAAGCCATCTAAGGAGGATACTTCCTTTTCTCACAAGATGTTGGATACCTGCATGTGAAAATACAAGAGAATGCATCAACATGTTTTCAGAGCTGTGCTAAGGAATTACAATAATTCTTAATACCTGACCTGCCCTGATAAATGCTGAGGCCCTGATCCTGTAAAGAGCGGTATGAGTGCTCAAATTTACATGCTGTAATTAAACCCAAGGAGACTACTTTAAAAGCCTAGAGTTAAACAAGGAAAAGTTTGTAATGTGAAGTCTTAGCTTTCATTAGAGCTGCAGATATAATTGGGAAAAACAGGCAGACTTTCTTGCGTACAAGCCCTGTTTCATGTCTTCAGGACCTGGCAAATAGCCAGGTCTTCGCAGGATTGAAGCCCAAGTGTTATTAGCAGTGTTTCACTAGGTATAAATGCTCTTGTAAAAGGAGCTTAATAAAAACCTTGCATTTCTTTGCTTAGAATCCTTCACAAAACAACCAAAAATTACAGCTTATTCTCTGTCTGAATTCTTGGATCAGTAAGAACAATATGAAAATATTGTAAAGAGTCAGTTTGGTCATTGGTTGCAGGATGTTTTGTTAAAAAAATACTTAAAAGTAAACTGAGCCAGAGCACGTGGGAAAAATTGACTCTGCAATCCAGCATTTACAGAACTCAGGTGGGTTATGGAAGACCAGCATTGAAGCCTCTGGTTCAGCAAACCATTCATTTTATAAAGCAACATCAAGGAAATTAGTGAGTCCTACTTTAGAGGAGCCAAAATCCTGATGATGAGGATTCCTTGGGATGTGGGATTCATATCCCTTTTACAAAGTTGGGAGGCCCTTTGACTACTTCTGAACCATTCTAAACCATGCACCTGTGGGCATTTCTGCCTACAGAAATAGCTCATTCCTTTTCAAAATTATCAAACCATTAAAAACAGATATCTGCCACCTTTCAAAATCTCTTTTAAAAACTATGAGAGCTGTTAACTTTTGGAGTGAATTCAGGACTTTCTAGTTTTTGCTTCTTCTTAGTTCTTTCTTCTTAGTTTTTTTCCAATTAATTCTATCTCTAGTAAATTCAAATCTGTCTCTGCCTTTAAACACATGATCACTGCTGTCTCCCACCTTGAAAGGGAGCCATGAATATGAACAAATACCAGCTTCAAAGGTTTGACACAGAGCTGGGTAAAGTTATTACATTATTTTCATCAGCTTCATTGAGCATTGGGTTGCCCCCACAGGTGTCAAAGATGCTGAAAGCCATGAGATAGGGTCTATTTCTCAAAATATGAGGATGGAGATGGGAATACCTGTGACCAAGTCCAATATAATGGTCCTGACAACATCTCCAGATTCAATGGGGATTAACTCTAGATAGGTATGAACCAGTATGCTCCACCTCCACACAGCAGTCAAATTTTGATAAATGCTCTAAGAGAACCTCCAGTTTCACCCAAAAGTATTACATTTCATGTTATCTCTTTGTTTCAACAGTGTAGTGTTTGGCTTTCTGAGCTGCAAGTGCCCATGGCAGGGTCATTTCCAGCCGCCCATCCACCAGCACCCCCAAGCTCTTCACTGCAGGGCAGTTCTCAGCCTGTGTTAATACTGGTATGGCCCTAACTCAGGTACAGCACCTTAATATCTTCAAATGCTTCGCCTTTATCCCATTTACAAATTGAGCCTGGTTAATCACAACAGACAATGAGAGACAGAGGGAAGAGATTTCTTTCCCTATGAAGGTAAACCATTAATTTCCTTAGAAGCAATTTGTCAGCCCTTGATCACTTACTGGAAAGCACTGATTCAATTAGCCATAAAGACTTTTTCAAGGAAAACAGATTTTGTTCAATGAGAACAGAACCTAGAAAAGGATGCAAATATTGAAATTTGGCACAGTATTTGTACAGGGATATCTTGTAATCAGGTACTATTAAGGCTTTGCTAGCCAGTCTGTAAATGTAAATGTTACATTTGTTTTTTGTTTGTTAGGTTTTTATAGTTATCATGCTTTTGTATTATACTAATATACTTTGATGATACACACTGAAAACTTCATTTTTAAAATAACAATAAAGGATAAACTACAGGTATACAAGAAATCTGCAAAGTATGGGAAGAGGCAATAAAATCCCTAACTGCCTAAAGTAGCAACACCTACTAAACAAGAAGTTTGTGTGGTTGAGCTGCCAAGGACTAATTCAATTAACCTGTCATTGAGATTGCCTCCTGTCAGCTACCTCTGGCAAATCAATGGATAAATCCATCAAATAGATAGTAAGGTAACTAATGTTCTTGGATTGTTCAGTAAATGCAGCGAAGTGAAAACTGACCCAGAAGAGAAGTCACTATGACAAATATAGCATGTAAATGGTGTTGGTAGCTGGTCAAAGGGGCATACAAATAATATAACTTCTGTCAATTTGGCAATAAGTGTAAACCAAAAAAGTAAACAATATCTGAGTACTTTACCAAATGGTGAAATCAAGTTACAGCCCTGGCATAACCTGGAATAGTTTCCACTGAAATTAATAATTATTCCTCTTTTATTTGAATGTAAAGTTTCAGAAAAGATCAGGAAGCCATGTCCAGCAAAGGTTGTTCCCATGTTTGCTGCTACTATCCATCAATGCTGACAAACCTTACACATTGACCCATAAAATAGTTTGGGTTTTCTTCCAAACATAAGAGAAAAATGAGAAAGTCCTGAAATCCTGCCACGTAGGTCTGACTTCCTCCTGTGATTAAGTTTCACTTCATCTAAATTTGTGCTTCCCCAAAAAGGTCTGGTGTCTTCAACTGATATCACTACAGCCACTTCAGACAACTGTAACTAGAGTGCAATGTTAATTCTCTCTAGCATCAGAGGGAATGCTTATTGCAGAGGTGAGTGTGTGATACAAACAGATTTTTTTCTCTGCTTGACTGAAAAATAATTTGTTTTATTTCTTTGTAGTCCTTTCAGCAATGCAACTTATTTACTTAAATTATTAGTCCAATTCTCTTAATTGAGAGTTGGCTCAAAATTCTTACAGTGAGAGCTGATCAAGAAACAATAAAATATATGTAAATAATGTGTTTGTTAAGAAGCACAAGCAATTGCTGAATTTAGTTATTTCGGTAGTAGCTGAATTTAAAAATATATTCACAAATAGTTCATTTAAGAGAAAGTGTTTATCAGCTACATTTTTTACAACAAATATTTTATTGTCTATAGGGAATAACCTTTCCCTTGCTTTGGAAATGGGTTACATTGTGTTGTTTATATGAGTAAAAAGATCTAAGTGTTTTAATAATAGTTAGGATGAGACTAGTAAAAAAAGTAGAGGGAATCCTAAAAAGTAAGTGTTTCTGTCCTACTTTTTAAATTATTTTTTTAGCTATACTTTGGAATTCAGGACATTGAAACACTAAAAGCATTTCCAAACACCTGAAAATCTGAGAATCCTCTTTTTATGATAACTCAAGTACAACCAGCACCTGTTCTTTACCTCCTAAACACTAAACGTTGTGAAATTAACACTAAACGTTGATGTTTAGGTAGAACAATAGAGCAGTTTGAGTTGGAAGGAACCTTAGAGGTCATGTAGTACACTCTCTGCCATGGAAAAAGACACCTTTCAACCTCAGTCTTAGGCTGAGCTGCTCAATGCTCCATCCCACCTGGTCTTGAACACTGCCAGGAACGGGGCCTCTACAACTCCTCTGGGAAACCTGTGCCAGTGCCTCACTACCCTCATTGTAAAACATTTCCTTCTTAGATCTAGTCTAAATCTCTCCTCTTTCAGTTTAAAAACATTACTCCTTATTCTGGCACTACAGGTCCTATTAAGACTGTCACTGGCTTTCTCATAGGCCCCCTTCAGTTACTGAAAAGCTGCTGTTAGATCTTGCCAGAGCTTTCTCTTCTCCAGGCTGAACAACCCCAACTCCCTCAGCCTGTCTTCCTAGGAGATGTGCTCCTTTCCTCTGATCATTTTGGTGTCTCTTCTCTGGACTCACTCCAACAGGTCCGTGTCCTGCCTGTGCTGGGACCCCAGAGCTGATGCAGCACTGCAGGTGGGGTCAGAACAGAGCAGAGGGGCAGAGTCCCCTCCCTGGCCCTGCTGCCCACGCTGCTTTGGATGCAGCCCAGGGCATGTTTGATTTCTGGGCTGTGAGTGCCCACAGGCTGGGTCATGCCCAGCCTCTCAGCCACCAGCACCCCCAAGCCCTTCTCAGCAGGCCTGGACACAAGCCCATCACAGAAGGCCACTAAGATGGTCAGGCAGGACTTGTCCTTGGTGAAGCTGTGCTGACTGCCCTGAATCGCCTCCATGTCCTCCATGTGCCTTAGCAGAACTTTAAGAGCAGCTGTTCCATTATCTTTCCAGGCACAGAGGTGAAGCTGACAGGTCCTCCTTTCTATCCTTTTTAAAAATGGGTGCAAATTCCCTTTTTTTAGTCATCAGGAACATCACCTAACTACCATAGGTTTTACCTGACTGTCATGACTTTTCAGACACCATGGACACCAGCTTGGCAACTACATCAGCCAATTTCCTCAGGACTTTGGGAGGCACTTCATTGCGTCCCAAAGAGACTTACATATATTCAGGTTCCTTGGGTGATCATGAACCTGATCTTTATGTACAGTGGGAGGGACTCTTTTTCCCCAGTCCCTGCCTTGCAGTCCATCCACCCAAAAAGTACGGAAACAGAGGTTGCCATTGAAGACTGAGGCATAAAAATGTTTTTGAGCAGCTCAGCCTTCTCCTTGTCCATTATTACCAATTTTCCAGCCTTGCTCATGAGGGAGGGAGGTAGGCTTTCTCTGACATTCCTTTTCTGCCTGACACACCTAATCATTCTCTCTGTGCCTTGCCAAGTTCAGCTCCAGCTGTGCTTTGGCCTTCTTGACCTCATCTCTACACAACCAGGCAGCATTCCTGCACTCTTCCAAGGATGCCTGCTCCTCTTCCATTGCCTGTGCATTTCCTTCTCTTGTCTTAGTTTGACAGCAGGTCTCAACTCAGCCATGCTGGTCTCTTGCCTCTCTTTTCTGTTTTCCTACATCTGGGGATCAAGAGCTCCTGCACTCCCTGGAAATGATTCTTAAAGATCTACCAGCTCTGTTCTTCTCCCTTGTCCCTGAGGGCCATTTCTCAGGAGGACCTATTGACTAATTCCTTGAACAACTGCAAGCTTGTGCGGGATGTTGTGTCTTCATCACCACCCACAAGGAAGATGGTAATTTAGGACAACAATCTGAGAGCTGTACCAGGCTAGGAAGTCTCCTGGTGACATTTCCTAGAATCCTAGCTGTATGCTACCAAACATCACCTGCTTATTCAAGTGTTTTATCAATTTAACAATTGAAGTTGAAGCATCTCAGGAGACCTAGTGCTGAAATTTTTGCCTGAATAACGTCCTCTGTCTGAAAGAAAAGCACTCAGTTGTCGCAAAAGGAGTGTTCTATTAGTTTTCAGGGAGGCTTTTCGCTGGCAGTATTTAGAAAAAGTAGATCAACATTTGCTCTAATTATATTTAGCATAACAGCCTTATTTAAAATGTAAATCGTTATAGTTTTTCTTTAATGTTACTTGTAATAAATCTACACTGCATTAATTCCCCAAGTAAGGGTGCATTATTTAGTGCAAAAATTAAGAAGAAAAAAAGGTCTTTAAAAAATGTATACTCTTTACAAATAATGGTAAATACAGGTACAGAGCAAATTTACAAAACGGGAAGAGGTTTTTCCGGCTTGGTAGAAGGGAGTATTTTTATTTTGGTGACTTCAAAATTTCTTGAAATTTTTTTACTTGTTTTCCTTCTTTAAAAAAAAAGGACATCAAAGACCTAAGAGCAGACAGAGTTTGATATGTCATGTAACATTTCCTCTGCTTTGGCTTTTAGCAGGTGTCATTGCTAGTGAATTCAGTATATTTGATTATATGCAATGCTCTCCTCCTTAGGTAATTGCAGAGGGGATGCATGGTTTTAAGCATTTCTTAAGGCAAATCTCCATAAAAGTGAGCCATAGAAAAAATATTTTGACTGCTTCCTCAAAACCTTGAGAAAGAGCATCACTAAGGAACAAAAGCTGTCATTAACAAAAATATGCCCTCTTCTCTTGTTTCAGGACAGCACTTACCATTTTTTTAAGTTTAGCAAAACAGGCATTTTACTATAGTGCACTGTGCTTATTATAATCCTTATATGGAAGGGCTTTGCAAATTTGTGAGACTGCAGATCCCCTTGAGAACTCTGCCCTGTTATCAATGGGGTAAACTTATTTTAAGATTACCAGTAGGATCCCTTCTGCAAGGAGGAAGCTGCCTATGTTAGACCAACCTTCATTTTACAGAGCCCATGGAACTCAGGTTCACAACTCCTTCAGATTTCACATGCAGCATTCCACGCAGTTCCAATGTTTCTCTCGCCTCACTTCATAACTCATCAAGACAGGTTATCCACACAATTCATCAGGAAGTTTTTCCTGACAATGTGAAGAAGCAGGGAATGGAGTTCAGCAGGTGTTCACACAATCCTGGGGATGACTTCCTATCCCATGTGTGACCTTCTTTTTCTCATACACTTACTGACACAGTGCCTCTCAAGGAAGTAGAGAGGTGAAGTAGAATATTAAAATATCATTTGGATTAGACTAAAATGACAATATTATGAAGTACCCTTTTAACACCTGTAATGTGGAAAAATCATAGAGTTTGTGATACATATCTCCTATCACTTACAGATACCATAAAAGCAGTACAAGTATATCAGATTTAGGTGTGAAACATTTTTCTATCAGGCATAGTATTGGACAGAATGAGACAAAAAATGTCTGGTTTTGTGTGTGTATTAGAATATACAAACTACATGTATGAAAATAGGAGAAAAATCAGACTGTCCCTCCTTTTCATTTTACCTTTTTCATTTTACCTTTCTCATTTTAGTTCCAGATTTCTTTCAACTCATAAGGAATGGGCAAACTGCATCCATGTGCATTGAAAAAAAAAAAGAAAAAAAGAAAGAAGAAAAATGAATCTCTCCCCATGAGTTATCCTACTTACAACAATCTACCAAAAGCACAAGGGTCATTTACTCTCCTTCCCCATCAGACTTACGGGTGAAGAAAAACTGACACAGCCACACCAGCTGCATATCCCTTACACTAACTGCCCTCCATTGCCTTGGAAATGTATCTGTCACAACAACACAATCTTCATTTATTATTATGTTTGCTTATGCTTTTTATATTTAATCTGATTTTTTTCATGCTTCTCCCTTGTTGTTTCCTCATCTCTATGCATATATTCAATGCTATGGTTCAATCAGTCTGAAAGCAAAAAGCACTGTAAATATTTTATTTCAGATATTTCACATAAGTTTGCACATGTTCAGGTTGAGTTGCTACCAAAACACAAACCACACTTTTGACATAAAAATGTTTTGCTGACTAGTGACATTTGATTCATAGTTTGTTTTTTAATTCCTATTGTGCTCATTTATGAATGTTTACATCTTCCTGTAATGAACACTGTCCCTCCATTTCTGGGAATGAAAGCAGGATAACTTGAAGTAAAATAGTGTCACAGATTTCTAAGTCCAGTGTTTCTTTCCAAAGAAAAGGGGCCTTCTTAGACGTGAGGAGAGATACAGTCTACACATGAATTAATAGAATCTGCTTGTTTTCTCATTTCACACATGCAAAGCCAAGAGGATTTTTAGCTTCAAACAGTCACAAAGACCTGGAAGAAGTGGTATTTCCTTGGCCAAGCCTGTGACCAGAAAGAGATGACAGGAATGTTTTGCAGAAAAGAAAATAAAGAAACAAGGCAACACATTTCATTTTAAAATGCTTTTTCCCAACACTATGCTGCCTGAAATGCTAGAAGGTCTTTGTGATACTAGCTGGAACTGCTGTGAGGTAATTATATGTAGTTACATAAAGCAGCCTAATGCTAGGCCAGCAAATTGTCTAAAAGAAGGGAGTGTATTCCTTGTTAAATGTTTTGTCATGATGACCATGCCCTTTATTTATCTCTAACACAACATGCTTATTCTGCCCCATCCACTGTTTTCACCCTGCAAATTTATGAGGCTCTATTAATCTTCTGCCCTGCTGACTCTCTCTGTTGCAAAGTGTCAGCAGACTTTTGTACCTTGCTAATGTACAAAGTGCTTCTTATGAGTAATATCAGCATTTTGCCTTTTAATTGCACATATAATTTTTAGGTCTTACAGCTAATAAGGGAATTGAGACTACGGTTCATCATTGTCTCGAATGGTACTCCAGGGGAGCAGGGACTATAGAAGCTCAGAGAAGAATATACTTGTCCTCGTTCCAAGCAATAGTTTCTCTCATTACAGCAGCTCCATTCACACCAGCACAGTTACAGGTTTGCCAGCACTTCCATTACAAGCCCAGCTTCTTGGGGTTTCCAAATTTTTGTAAAAATTTATAAAACATAAAATACATTCTATCAGCTTAGGGTTTTTTTCATCATGACAATGTTTTCTTTTTTCCAATGAATTTTTTTTTGCTGTTGTTACTGTTATTATTGCTATTGTTATTGTTATTATTGGTGGTATTGGTATTATTATTATTATTATTATTATTATTATTATTATTATTACTATATAATTTCTATAGAAGCTTATTTTAATGTTTTAAATACCTCTTTATTTGCTGAGGAGAATATGTTTTTTTGCAGTCCTGCTGAAAACTAACATTCCCCCTATTTGAATTAAGTCATAAGTTTGTTCATAGTTGGTTTTGTCTTTTCTATCCAAAGACAAATTAGAAAAATGATAATGTGGTGCGAATTTGGAACAATGAACAGTAATTTTATATTAACAACCTTTAACAAGGAGTTTTCCCCTCATCTTGAAATTCACATTACTGAGGAGTGTTCCTGTTGTTCAGACAATTAAGGGGAAAAATACAAGTTTTTCTTCTTTTCAGATGGAAGTCAAACATAGACTAGAGCTCATGGATCATATACTGGAGGGTTTGAAGAATATGTGCCAAGTTTTGCAATTAAATGTACTCTCATAAGTACACAAAGCAATAAACAGTAAACAGACTCACTCTTGGAATATTATTCCATGGGAGCTGCTTGTAAGCAAATGGCAGTCTGTCCTTAACTACTGGGCATTACTTTTTTGTGGAAAAGTCCACATAAGAATGAGAGGTCTGAGATTTTTTTCAGACTCTGCTAGGAATGGTGCAAATAGGTGTATTCCCCCTATGGATAAACAGCACTGGAAAAATGGTAACAACAGATGAGAAGAATGCTCTGGTACTCATCCAAAATTTTGCCTCAGTCTTCAATAGCAACTTCTCTTGCCACTTCTTTAGTAGATGACCAGCAGGATGGGAAGGGGGGAAGCAAATTCCCCAGTGTACGTAAAGGTCAGGTTTATGACCACCTGAGGAATCTGCATGTACATAAGTCTACGGGATCCAATGAGATGCATCCCAGAGTCCTGAAGAAATTGGCCCATGTAATTGCCAAGACCTGATGCCTGAAAAGTCATGGCAGTCAGGTGAAGTTCCTGATGACTGGAAAAAGGGGAAAAGTCATGCAGTCAGGTGAAGTTCCTGATGACTGGAAAAAGGGGAAACATTGTACCTGTCTTTAAAAATGTAGAAAGGAGGACTCTAAGAACCACTGACTTGTAAGCCTCACCTCTGTGCCTGGGAAGATCGTGAAACATCTCCTCCTAAAGTGAGAACAGAAAGAGGGTTTGAGACAACCAGCAAGGCTGCACCATGGGCAAGTCCCACCTGACCAACTTATTGGCCTTCTGTGATGGAGTGACTCCATCAGTGGACAAGGGAAGGACTACAGGACTTCTGAAATGTCTTTCACACAGGCCCCCACAAAACCATTCTCTTCAATTTGGAGACATGGGTTCAGTGGGGGGACTGTTAAGTGAATAAGGAATTGGTTGGATAGTCAGATCCAGGGGGTGGTGTCAATGGCTCAGAGCCCCAGTGGGCATCAGTGACAAGTGATGTCCCTCAAGGTTCCATCCTGGGACCAGTGCTATTTGATATCTTCATTACTGACATAGGTGAAGGGATGGAGTGCACCTTTGGCAAATTTGCAAATGACACCAGGCTGAGTAGGGTGGTTGACACATCTAAAGCATGGGATGGCACCCAGAGGGACCTGGATGAGTTCAAGAAGTGGGCCCATGAAAATCTCATGTGGTTTAACAAGGCCGAGTGCAAGGTGCTGCACTCAAGTCAGGGCAACCCCTGGTATCAACACGGGCTGGGGGATGAACAGATGGAGAGCAGCCCTGCTGAGAAGGGCTTGAGGGTGCTGGTGGGTGAGAGGCTGGACATGACCCAGCTGTGGGCACTTGCAGAAAGCCAAATGTGTCCTGGGCTGTATCCAAAGCAGCGTGGGCAGCAGGGACAGGGAGGAGATTCCACCCTTCTCTTTCTGACCCCACCTACTGAGCTGCATCAGCTCTGGGGTTCCCAGCACAGGAAGGACATAGACCTGTTGGAGATGATCTTTACTGCTCCTTCCCACACAGGCCTTTCTATGATTCTGTTCCAATTAAGAACCACTTTGGGTTCTGGGTCATAATGAAGGGAATGTGGGGAGGAAAAAGGGACTGTCACTGTATGACCTCCAATGATACTCTTCTATCAGAAGCTGATATGCTTCTTCGTGATCTCGGAAGGTTCATGCCATGCAGATCATTTTTTTATCTCCTTCCCCTGTTGCTGCACACCCATATCTGAGTGAGATAACACTTCAGAACATCTCATGTCTTCCCTCTGGTTTCCTCATTCTTGCCCCACAGTTTATCAACATTTGCATCATGTTGGCTAACCATCTGCAAGTTTTTTTAACATTTGGTTGTTCTATCATCTCCAGTTCCAGTACTGTTGTTATAAAGTGATGTATTATTCATGCAATCCAGGGCTCAATTTTCAAACTTGTAGACTTCGTACTATATTACCATCATAAATATTGATTTCAAGGCACCCACAAGCATTTTTAGTCCTTCACTGAAAACACAAAAAGAGGCATCTGTACTCTGTGGAGCATAAAATCAAAAGCTGTATACACATGACACAATGGGATGCCAAGCTAGAGATCCCAGATAGATGTCCAGGCACACAGTGTGCACTTGCAGATATGTACTGGGGCCTGCAAGCTGTGTAGCCACATTTCCACACATTTGGGAGCTTAGACTAATGAGTGTGACCTCTTAATGAGTTTGGACCCTTCACTGCATTGATACATCTACAGTGTTTCCTCTTCTGGAGTCAGTTCACTGAATAGTGGTGGCATGTTGACAGATGGCTTTAATTGACAGGTTAGATTATAATAACAGCAAAAAAAGGACAGCAACAAAGGCCATAGTTTACATAATCCTGGTATTAATTTTGAGCATTCAAGTGGTTTTGTTTTCTTATGAAAGCTTTTTGTTCATTTGTGGGAAGAAGATTATGAGATGAGCAGTAAAACCTGCATTACTGAATACAAAGTGAGAAAGGTAAGGAGGTTTCAGACAGGCTCTGTGTGAATGCTCACAAATTTCCTCATTAACTGTATCCTCACTCTGGCTTCCTGACTCCTTGTTTACTTTGGTGGAAAAGATTACCCCAGTTCCAATTGAGCAGAGCCTTATTGTTAACACTGATACTGTAGTCCTGAGAAAAAGATCCCAATTATTCTCCTCCCAGCCAAGCTTCTCAGCCACTATATAATCAATGACACCTGCAGGATCTGGAAATACACTATAAAACAGTCTTAAGAGATACTAATACTTATTTTTGTGTATATATATGTATAAAAACATGTCATTTATAAAAAGGATGAAGAATAAGTACTTTTTAAAAGATTCATATATTAGAGAGAAGCAAGGTTCACTATACAGGCTCTCAGTCCATCTCAGCATTACAACAAATCCACAATCCTTTCTCCAGTCTCCAAAAGTGCATGACAGAATTACAAGCCTTACATTTTCCATCATCCTCTGTGCTACTGAATTTAAACAGTATTGTAAAAATTCCTACTAACATAGATCTACTGATAACAGAAATAAACCCATACATTTTCATTGGGTAGATTTTGATGAAAATTAGATACCAGAGGGGCTTCTAAAATACTTTTAGACAAAAAAATAGCTGTCTTAATGATGTAACTAGTTGTTCACAGCATAAAATGCTGAGGAAATATAGTCATTCTCATTAGTGTTTCTAAAAAGGTTACCCAAATGTTCAGAATTTTTTTTCTTACATTTAAATTGCCTTTATCATTTCCCTCCTTTATTATTTTTTTCTTAAACAGTTTGAAATAATTTTTGTCTTACCTATCACAAAAATGCCTTTCCTTCTGTTTTTCTTCTGTGTCTTCCTTCAAAGATATTGTGTGATACTCCACAGAAAAGTCTTAACTTACTTTTCTGGTTAAAATTAAAATTGCTTCTAAACTTCTGAGGCTTGTATTACTTCTGTTCTTGAAATGTTTATGAAAAATTCTGACTGCATGAACTTGACTTCTTTATTTCTTTTTTTGGCTATCCTTTTTAAACTAGCAGTAAGTACTGCACATAGTAGACTATCAAATGCTCTTAAAACAAAGCTAGACTACATTAATTAATGTTGTATGTGCACTTGAAGTGGGTAATATAGTTCATCCTCTGGCACTCAGCTCATTAATTTCAAAATGTATGTTACTAAACCTCTTATCTTGGTTTTATCTAATTAAATTATTAAGATGAAACTTAATAAAATCAGAGGGTTTAAGTGTCATTCAAGGCACAGCTACAATTAAGAGATCAAATATTCATAGTTTTAGAAGACTCAACCCAGCAAGATCACTTTTGTGTATGATCAATTTTGTGCTGATTTTTTTCCAAGTTGAACTGTCTTTATTTCAATAATATTACGATTTGCAAAGATAGACAGGAAATTAGTACACACCACTCTGAACAGATAGGTTAATTGAGGTTCAGTCTGGTATTGATATGTACATATTATAAACCATATGGAACCACAGAGTAACCTGGAATTACTACTTTGCAGACAGTCAAAATAACAAGTACGAGGCACAGAATCACAGACACATTCCTATTGGAAGAGACCTCAGAGGCTTTTTTTTCCAAATTCCTGCTCAAAGCAGGAGTAGCTTCAAGGTGACACCAGGTTGCTCAGGGCTATGTCCAGTCAGGTCTTGAGAACCTCCAAGGGCAAAGACATCATAACCTCTTTGGGAGATCTGCCCCAATGTCCCCATGGGAAACAAGGACTTCCTTATATGAAGCCTGAGCAGCTCATTTTCTTCAGCTTATGCCCAGTGTATTTTGTCCTTTCATCATGCAACACCATGGAGAGCCTTGCTCTGTCTTCTTCGTGGCATCCTTGTAAGTTTTGGAAGTCAGCACACAACAGTTAGTTGCTGTATCTGTCAGAGCTCCCTTCCCTGACTCACCTGGAACTGGAAAGGTTTGTCCCAGGATTCAACCTGGGCTACAGGCTGGGATTCTGACTGAGCACAGAAGAGCAATGAAGCTTTAAAAGGCAGCTGTCATGGACATACAGTAGAAAGTAGTTTGGTGTAAGACCTAAGGTGCAGTGTTGGAAGGATGATGAAAGACAAGTTCTGGGGCCACATTTATCATTACTTTGGCACATATCAAGTCAGAAAGTATGGTTACTCCAAACATGACATAGTCTAACACAGCTGGTTATGCAAATCTGGACTGAAGAAACCTCTCCACAGACAGAGCCACAGTTCATGTCACCTACATAGTGATTATTATTCATAGACAATATCAGCAACTACATTTGGCTTGATCTTATTCTCTGACTGACACCTGAAACTGGGATATAACAGTCTGTGGAGTTAGGTGGCCTCATTACTTCATATTATGTAGCTTCACCTATAAGAGGCTATTTAGAAATAACTAAGTTGTGTTATGTGGGTACACCCCACATGTTAGCACAATTTTAGAGAAAAAGCTCTCTACAAAAAATAAGCTTGAGACCACTGTACAGGAGAAGCACCAAGGAGCACATGTACATCACAAGAGAGGGGATGTAGCTTCATTCCCATTTTAGCAAGGTAAGTCAGCCCATTCATGACACTGGGCAGGGCATTGCCCTGAGCTGAGCTTCGCAGGATTGGCCACATATTAAACTGTTGGTTCAGGATTGGAACAAAGTATTAATTTAGGTGAACTGAAGGCATCTTGTCTATCTGCCAGATCTATGCATGCACATCCAGATAGAAGTATGGCTGCTCTCACAGGAATGACAGTTTTCATTTAGCAACAAAAATATTAAAATATATTCTCTGAATTAAAAAAAAAAAAAAAACTATTTGAGGCAGCTATCTGTCCTAGCTTTTTTCTATTTTTGTCTTTTTGTCTTCTTGGGATGCTTAGGTAAACACCCACAATCTTCCTAAAGACAGAGCAAGTCAGTGAGCAAGGTTTGTATGCCATAAAAGACTCCTTGTCTATATTCATTTTAGATTGTACCTACAGAGGATTTATAGAAACAATACCTAGATGGCACTGAGGAAGCTTTCAGTGCTATTTACAGACAATTTAAAGGAATAAACCTGCAGTTACGCCTGTGTTTGCTTTCCCTTGTGGTCTCCCTGCAACGCTTTCTAATCCTATTGTGACTTGATAGTTTCACAGCAAAGTGCTCCACAGAGGCCAGTAATTGGCACACAGGTTCAAATTAGATTGCTGTGTGTTTAGGAAAGCAGGGGTCATTTCCCATCAGCACCACTCATTAAGAAGCAGAGTACTAAGTTTTCTATTACAAAAAAATACTAAAACGTGTGTGCATGTTTGGGAGGGAGGTTTTATGTATAACCTAGAGCATAATCAGTCTGTGATCAACAATGCAAAACAACTTTGGTAAAGGAATATATTAACTATATACTCAGCAACAATTTTCTTAATGCTGCATCTGCCTGCCTGTTGTACACACATTCCTTTTCACCTTGTAAATATGAAGTTAAAGTGGGTGAATTCAGAAGCAGGCTTGGAGGCAGCTGGAAAGTTGGCCTTTTTATGCCCCTGGCTCTTGTGAATTTTAATCAGGTTCCCAGCATTAATTGCACATCAGCCAAGTTTCAGTTCTGGCATACTCGAGGCCTCAGCCAGCTCCTGCACTTGCTGTGGGCAGGAAAGAGAGGCTGGGGCTCAGAAATGAGTCCATTGGGCCCCAAATTAACTGAAAGAAGAGAGATAACACTAGTGTGCACCAGAAAGGAGGATAAAAAGGCAGGTTGGAGTAAGAAAAAAGAAAATAATTTAAAAATACTTGAAAATGAGCAAACACTCTATGCAGCAAGCTTAATTGATCCTGGCAACAAACAACTAATTGTTTGATAATGGTCAAACAGAGGAGAGACATTTGTGTAATTCCTGCCTCACCTGGGGCACCTGAGTTTCTTGAAATCCTTTCCTCTAGGATGACTAAGGAAGGTGTCTGTCTATGACCTACCTGTGGCTCCTTCAGTACCAGAGTGTGTGAACTGCTGCACTCATATCTCTGGGGAAATCTCACTTGCTAGGCTTGCATCAGCCATTTTTAACTCACTGTGGTATTGTACCTATTCTGGATAATAGCCTGGTGGTTAGAGGTC
Source organism: Molothrus ater (assembly GCF_012460135.2). Taxonomy (NCBI): domain Eukaryota; kingdom Metazoa; phylum Chordata; class Aves; order Passeriformes; family Icteridae; genus Molothrus; species Molothrus ater. The sequence continues at coordinate 48,627,510 of NC_050479.2, forward strand.
TCCTGCCAGAAAGATACACCCAGGGTGCAACTTCAGGTGGCTGCAATCCTATACTGCCCTGCTGCAGAGAAATCCTGTGGAAAGAGAGTGCCAGTGTATTTCTAGGGAGCATATTTTCTGCTCCTCAATGAACCATGGGCAGGGGAGAGAGAAGGTCACTGCATGAAAATGGCCAGAAGGCGGAAGGAAAAGAAGAGGATGAGTATGCAGGACTTAGTGCAGCATGTTCACCTGAGTCTGAGCAGATACTAAATGCTGGTCCATGCCCTGAGGAATGGGAAATTTTTCACATGATGCCTTGCAATTAACCCCTGGAGAACTCTCCATCCCTCCTGGTCACTTAATTTTATGTATCTGTGTCAAGTTTCAAATCCCATTTTCACAGAAGTGTGATGCAGGAGACAGATGGAATCTGGCACCTGTGACTTGTACTATTGCCTGCTCCATCTCTAGTTGATCTTCATCTGATGGATCCACATCATCATCTTCCTGAACACTTCCTCCAATTCACTGGGCTCAGAGCTGAAATGCTGAAGTCAGCCTTGTAAATTCGGCTCCTAGGGCACCAATCAGGTGATCCTGTGCTTAAACGGCTTTATTCTTCCCTTTTTGTTCATTAATCTATTGTGAAAAATGTTTCTTGAACCATTCCACAAGTCCTAATGTCTCCCATCCTAATGGTGGGGAGGGAATTGCATGAGAAAGGCCCAAATGGACCAACCCAGGACCTATACCCTGGTGCTATATCCTGTAGCTGCTGGACAGAACCTTTTTGGACTCCACCAGTGTCCAAAAACATATGCCTAAGAAAAACTGTAAAGACAAAGTGTAAGAACACACAGGGTCCTTTCCCTAGTCCTCTCCTAATCTCCAACTGTTTCCAGCTATGAGTCTTCCTGAAATAGTCTGGGATTTCATGACTCTAGTAAGCATCAGTTTATTTCTTTTTCAACATATTTGTCCAATATCCTTTGAATTTTGCAAACTCTTTTCTTTCCAGGAAAACTCTTATTCTGCTGAAAACAAAATATATTGAGATAGTTAAGTAAATTAACTAATATTTCCTTTCCCTCTCCCCTCAGCAGAAAGATGCATTTTATAGACATCAGAATGGAAAAATAAAAACTGCTGTGTATGTGAAACACAGATAGCACTCTTCACTTTCACTTGTTCCCTCTGACGTGAGCCTTAAAGGTACACTATAATGATGCAACCTGTCATGGAGAGTGATATCAAATCTAGGGTGATGATACAAAACAAGCAAAAAATTATACCTGTCTGTGGAGTTTTGCTGTGTAAATGAAGTGAAATTTCAGTCAGTTCTGGCATTTCTCTTTTCCCCTCCCTAGTCACCATCAACCCGTGTTGTGCATTATCATTCTTTATCCGCATTATTTTTCATATCCAGCATGGTAAGTCACAGCTTTGCAGAGACCCCTTATCTGTACACTGGGGACTGCATTCCTCTGTCTTCTCATCATATGACCATTGAAATGTTGTGAAATTCACAGTCACCTCTGGATTGAAAATGTGCTAGCATGTAAAGTATTAAACAGGAATAAGGTCTTTACTTCAATTCTGCTCAGATTTTCCTTTGTCTCCCTAGGATTTTACCACATATTCACTAACATGCTGAGAATACATCTTTTTTTCTTGGTATGGCAACAAAAACACTGCTGCTCTCTGAAACCTCATTCACTGTCATTGGGCTTTCACAACTATAAACATGATGGGAAAAAAACCTGCTTGTCTGCTTTTTTTCCTAGAGAAGACAAACCGTGAGAAACCAGCATGATGTATTCAGAAATATACACTTGCATGTGGTGTCACACCTGAATGAGAGGCACTAGTGTCTTTAAAAAAAACGGGAGGAGGTGGCAAAAGACAGAAGGAAGAAGTGAACACAATGAAAATTTGAAAATTTATATAAATAAATGGCTTTTTAAGGTTTTATTTTGTGACACAAATCGTCATAAGTGCAGGAGAATTGCAGCATCTGCTGGATCAAAATCCCACTTTGCCTGATATCTCGTTTCCCAAGATGGCCAGCAGTGGTGATCTAAGAAGTGTATAACCATGTTTTAACAGGATCAACAGCTGATAGGACTTCTCCAGAACAGTCTCTCAATCATCATTGAATTTCTTAATGTAGGTCTTTCCTATGGCCTAGGGTAGATTATTTTTTCCATTCCTTCATGCATTTTTGAAACAAATTACATTTATACAATACTTCCACAGCTAATAAGAACCTCTTTTCCCTCTTTTAAACCTACCCTTTGCTAGTGAGTAAAGAGAAATTCACATTGTTGCATCCAGCAAACAGAAACCTTCTGCTTCACTTATGTCCCATGTCACAAGCATGATGGACTGATCTCTGACCGAGAGTTTAAAACTTTCCAGATACAGAAAAATTAACAACAAAGTCTATATTGAAAGCCCTTTTAGAAAAGATGTGCTTTCATTGACTTAATAGTACTACAAGGTAGAACAAAACAATTTTGGATGTACAAACATACAAACTTGTCCAATCTATTCCCTTTCACACAATTCAGGGTAATCAGGTTTGTTGAGACCATCACAATCAGTAAAAGCGTCATTACTTGCACAGGTCAGAGAATCCAACCTAAAGCACAAGCCCTGCTGAGGTCATTGCATTTCCTCATGTGCTTTCCCACATGGAGTATGCTCAGATTGAGAGGGAGACTATGATAACTGAACTCCTGTGATGTGTATTGTTCAGGATTAACACAACTTCTCAATAGTTCAAAATATGGTCTAAATTCTGTTAATTCTATTACTTGTTAAGATTTTTTTTCATGTGTACCATTTCTTATTCCTGTCCTCTCTTTTTAATTATTCTAGAGATATCACAAAAACAAAATAATTCAAAAATCCATTAAAACATTTAAATACAAGAATTACACCAATAGAAAGGATGGTATGCAACTATCAGAGCAGTCTAACTTATGTCAAATGAAAGGTTCGGGTCAAAGAAATTTCCTTCCTAACAATGCAAATCACAATTCAATGTCTCAGGAACAATATATGTGGAACAATGTCTGGAACATCAATAACAGTTTTTTCCCCTTATAATTATTATTAGCTTGGTAATAGTCGTTAGTGACCTATCTCCTTCTGCTGATTTAGTAAAGTGCACCTAATAACAAGCAGGGGTCAAATGTACAAACCAAATGACACTGCATTCCCTAGGTACACAGTGCACTTTCTAATGATGTCATAAATGCCTCGCAGTGTTTATGTCGCATGCACCAAAATTAAGCCTATTAGAGTAAAATATGCCAATTGAAAACATTACAAATCTTGCCTGGAATATAAAACAAATCTTCGAAAGCAGTTCTAAAATGACAAACTACCTCTTGTGTTAGAAAAGCTGAATCTCTAAGATAGCTTTTATTTCAGCTCAAAAATCAAGGTTTTAGAAGCGTTGCATATTTATTATATAAATAGTGAAGAAGAGAGGAAGCATTATCACATTATGACCCCTTTTTTGCAAGAGAAATTAATTTTTTTTTTGCAAGGAATTAACTGCGACTTCAACAAAAATACCTTTTTTTGAGAATCCATCATTTTCTTAAGAAGGAGAAAGTATTGTCCTATAATTTTAGATTTTATATGAATATTTTAGCAGAGAACAGATGACCTTCTCTTAGGCAAAGAGAGCTGGTTCACAGTTCGGGGAAAAAATAATGATGCTTATATCCATCTCTGTATTAAGGAAATCCATAAAATCAGCTAGTCCCTCACTTAACTGTGCTGGAACCCACTCAAGCCATTGAGTTGAAAACTGTGGTATTATTATTCTTTGATGTCTACAGCTTAGCAGCACAATGCTGGTCTCCAAGCACTTACTCTCTATAAGAAGCACAAATTTTTGGCCTTTGGGCTGTAAATACTGTGTCACCATTGATTTTTAACATATAAAGTGTATTTTCCTTAATGTCAAGTATTCTCAAAGTGCAGGGACTCCCATGAGCACAAAGTGTCAGGAATTAAAGACAGTTTAAAAACAGAAGCTACAAGCAAAGAAAGGGGAAAATAATAGCAAGAAATGAGAGAAAGAAGAATTGGAAGAGTAACTAATATGAACTTGCCAACTATTATCATTTGTCTCCCAGATGAGAATGTTGCTTGGTGAACATGTCCCTGATACCATCAACAAACCTTTTTTAGTACATGGGACATTTTTCTTTAAGGCTTTGTGTATTCCATGCACTGGAGATTTTTTTTTCACAGCTAAATGAGAGTGTTGATTTGGGGATCAGATATGCAAACAGTGACAGTGTCAGTACTTGAATGGAAATGTGACTCTGAAAATTATAGCACTTCTGTGTTTGCTATTCAATGTTCTCTCAGCTGTTTTGATGCTACTTTGCCAAAGTGGTCTCCTTGAGAAGGTGTTTCAGAGTAGGATCCTCACTCAGATGGGGAGGATAGACCAGAATCAAGTCACCCTTTTCTCCTGGGACAGACACAGGTTCTGTGCCCCCTCCAGCAATGTCTGCCTCCTACCACAAAGTACACAGGGAAACCTGGAGGGGAACATAGCTTCCCCCCTAAAATACCTGGGATGAATCCAGCTGAAACAGCACCTCTGGCAACACAGCTAGGAAAAAATCTGAGAGGGGCTCAGTCTAGTGGATGCAGTGTCATTTACTGTAGCCTCAGGCAACACTCTTAATGTCCTTTACATAGACTGGTGGTCAATCACCAGCCTATCCACTAATAAATAAAAAGAGTATTCCTTTTTTATGATTATTCAGAGCAGATGCATCTCCATAGCTTATTTCTATAGCCAGTACAGACAGAGAAGGTTCCTGACAGGGCAATGCAGAGTAGCTTGGGGCAGATTCCTCCTTTGACTCTTCACCTCTTGCACAAACTTGTGGGAATACTTCCCTAAACCAGACTTTGAATAGCAAATTCACTCCATACTGGAGAAGAGATACTGTCTTTCTTCTCCCAAAAATATCTTCAAGCAGCTCTACTGCAAAAGTTGTGGTGGCTAAAACCCTGTTTGCTTTTATCTTTCCCTATCCCACACACCACGATCCGTAATTCTTTGAAGGATATTGCACACCAGATTCGGAGATTTCTTTGAACTATTTTATCATATATTGTGTTTAATAGATGTTTCTTTCAGAACTTCGAAAATAGTCTGTCATCCATCTCAATTTTACCTGCCTAAGGACAGTCAAGTTGCCATCAGATATTGTCTCAGACATTTACATAAATATTGACTATTTAATGCAAAGCATTCTTTAAATATACAGGCACACATGCCAGTTCCTCTTAAGAAGGCTCATGAACTCTGAGATGTGAAACATTTAAGGACCATTAAAGGAATCCTTTTGATAAAGGCTGCCTCTGAGACACGGCAAGGATTTCCAGCTCCCAACGTTAAAGCACTCATCTTGTCTCAGCAGCAGACATTCAGGGCCTGGAAAACCTGCCCTAGAGACCAAAAATACTCCTTTTATTTAGTATATCAAGGTGAAGCTTAAGAAGTTATTTGACAAGTATAAAAGTGCAAGCATAGGGAAAAGACTTCTCATAGCAGGTTCTTTATATGTAAACAAAAGTGTACCAGTTTCTCACAGCTAGGGGTAAGTGTGTTCAGGAGTAAAAGCAGGATCTGGTCTCTTCAACTAACTAAAGCTCAGGAATTGAATGTATACTGTTCCAGTTACCACATTTGAGATATCTGGCAAACTGATACCCCTAATGGAAACTTATCCTTCCTGTTAAAAAAAAAAACCTTATTCAAGTTAGATATCTAATTGAGGTGTTTTCAAGTCTAAACAAAGTGATTACATTTTAGGAACCATTTGGAGAGTCCTTCAAATATTCTGAGAAACACCTGGGTTTTTTGTTTGCTTTAGGTTGGGTTTTTTTAGTATTTATGTAAGAATTTAATTAACGGGTCTGCTTATTTAAACACCAAAAAAATTAAGAAAAAATTAGGTAGAGAAGAGCTCCTCCAAAATATTTATTGCTTTTAGTTGGATTACCTCCTGAATAAGAGCTACAGTTAACAATTTCATCAGACATTGAAAGAAAGAACTATGTCTGGAAGTGACTTTAAGAGGCTAAACCTCAGCCATAGGGTGAAAAATGTGATGGAAAATTCCTAAGGTGAAATTCCCTGTCTGGTGGTGATTAGGAGATAACGCAAGATGCATCTTCAGCTGGATGTAAAACATTTTTGAAGAAGAGCAAAGGAAGTGGTGATCTACCTACTAAGATATGCAACTTGTCAAGTCACACAATATTAGTTCTTCGGTGCTACCAGTAGATTCGAGAGAGAGTACAATTTCAAGGTATATTTGAAGCATTCAATTGGACCCATTTGCTTCTGAGATCCTCTTCTACGTGTCTGACTCTTAAATGGAAACTAAATCCACTCTATTTTACAAACAACTACCTGTAGTTACCATGATCTCCAAATAGAACCTAAGTCCCCCCTCAATCAGAGCTCCTGAAGTTGTGAGTGGGGACCTTTCCTCTGGTTTTTGCATGAGCGACGGCTGCTGCCTAAATGTTCATATTTGTGGCATATAACTTCTGATTAGTACAGATGGTTTTAAAACAGGTCCTGGGGATTATACCGAGAGACAATAAAGCCTATCAATTTGCCAAAAGCAGTTATTGTGGCTTTGAGTTGTCCTCCCACCACAGGGGAGAATTTTCTTTTTTTAATAAACTAAAACATTATGAGCAACTCACACACACAAAAAAAAAAAAAAAAAAAAGCCATGGATCCAGTAAACATTTCAAATGTTGTTACAGGTACTCCCACACGTTTTCAGAAAATTGTTTAACTTTATACCTTAGCAGTAAATTTGCCTTTCTCTCTCTGATTCTCACCCACTTTGAAAGATGATAAGAACAATTTAATGTACTCTGGAAAATATGACAATGGTTCATGCTGTGCAGGAATAGTTTTGAAAATCTAAAATACAGCTATTGATTGTCTCAAACTATTTAATCTTCAATTAGACATTGAACTTTAGAACTGGCAGAATATACAAGATCTTTCTATCCTTGAATAGCAGTTCATCATTATCTATGAATAATACATCTTGCTACAATAGTGCAGTCAGATACTGGTATAATTAGATACATTTCTGAGGTCTGCCTATGGTTCATGCATCAAACACTGATCCTTCAGGCTGCCTTGTATAGGTCTATAGGCTTGGGACACTAAAGAAATGAACACAGTCGAGCTAACAGTGCCCTCACTCCAGTTACAGATGTAAGATGACAGCCACTGCTCCAAGGCATACTAATTACAAAGTATTTAGCAGTCAGTCTCTAGCACACACCTGCCAGAAGCAGAGAGGGGGGAAATGTGATATCCTTGTTTCTTATGTTACACAGATCCCAGCTGGAAGGTAAGTTCTTAAGAGGCCAATGACTGTACAAACCATATGCTATCACAGTTCAATCACGCCCACAGCTTTCCCCATTTTAATGTATATTTGGCATTGCTGGGTAATGTGGTATCTTCAGACTAATCAGACAGATATCTTGACTGGTGGGAATATTAAGACAATACAGTGCTGCAGATAACATCCATTGCATTATGCTAGCTTGTGTTTCTGCATAATGGCTCCAGCTCCTAACCTGTTCTAAATATAAAATTTTCCAGGATGCAGCCCATTTAATCTAGACACAGATTTTGTTATTTCAAATTATGCCTACTGCAGATCTTAACATTTTGAGTCCAAATAGCTCCTAGAAAAAAAAAGAAAACAGCTCTGTCTGCTTGCAAATTTTGCTATGTAGATCTACTTTTAGCTGAAAGAAATAATACTTAAATCAGTTAGAAACATCCTAAAAAAAAGATAAATTTGATACATTGATAAATTTGTTATTTTTAATAACTAAAACCAGACTATTGTCACCTTTAAAATCATACTTGTTGTAAAGTCTTATAAAGAAAGGGGAGAAAAAGATCAGAAGGGAAAAAGGAAGAGCACACCCATTTAGTGATGCTCTGCTATATAAAAAGAGAAAAGGGGAAATAAAATAAAGAATGGTTTGGCAGTGCTGCTTTTCAAAGAACTTCAAATGTGTACTTATCAAATTCTCTGTTTGCAAGTGGTTTCAAGAAAAACAGGCACTCTCAAACTGGGGGAAAATGGAATTTTCTTTTTTCCTGACACTGGTGAAGGAGAGATCAAATTTATCAGAATCAGGGAATCGCTTTGCTTTCACACCATAATACACATTTATGACTGCTGAACCCAATGTTTTCTACAATGGTATTTTCCCCTGATTGCTTAGACCCTTGGCCATCAAGCTAACAGAGTTTCCCAGAATACCTCCATGGCACAGTCAGGCTGAACCCACAGAGTCTGATGACACAACAGAGGTTTAGTCCTCTGATTTACAGCAACTGCTTTAATGCAATTCCAAATTATGACAGAGCTGAAGACAAGAAACCCTCAGAAGCTGCCTGGTATCTGAAGAGAGAGATCCAGAACCAGTGTAGCAGCAAGCCACATCAATGTGCTTTTGTGGGCTCAGAAATCTCTATTTCATATACATTGTGTCTAACATTAGCACACAGGGGCACAGGTATTCAGCAGAAGAAAAGAGGTTCCCCAGTGCTCTGACTACACATTTTCCATTCCAGTCTTAAGACTTCTGGGAAGGGATTCCATCTTGTATCACGCAAAACTTTCAGCTAGTAAATAAAATATGCAATCAAATTGCATTGGGCCAAAAATGTTGTGAAAATATTTTTGATGAGCAAACTTTAAAAGATTTTTTGCTGATTGTTCTCGTTCTCTCCTCATCCCTGAAATCTCATCGCTCTTTCTTGCTTTTGATTTGTCAAAGACAGAGAAAGAGAAAATTGTGTAGAAGTAAAATATATTTTATGACCAATCACCTGAAGCTTTTGTATGTAAATTCCATTTAACAAAAATGCCTATGTTCATTTTTTGTTTAAATTAGAAAAATAAATATAATTTCAAACATCATCCGTTTGTGAGAAACAGCTGTTTGCATTGCCATGAAAGAGATCTGGAACTCTTCTGGTCCAGCTGTTCAGTTTATTTGTCAACTTTGATTAAAGAGGAATGAGAAAAGTGACCTAGCTTTTCTCTTCCCACTATTCTCTCCCCCTTGTCTTGGTGAAACAAAACAATCTCAATCACCAAATGTAAGTCATACCTCAGTGAAATCTCTTAATGACCTGCATACTGGTTGTTTTGAGAAAGGACTGAATAAACATTTCAGGATTTCATCTATTGTGTGACTTTATGTTCTTGGCTAAATTGTATTTTTCAATAATTTAGATTTATGTATCCTTCTGTGTAGGTGGAAAGCTCAGCTCTAATACAGTGGCTCCCAGCCTTCTGTCTGTAAGGTGCAGATAACTATGGCTAATGAAGGGCAAACCAGACAAGTGGAAAACAGAAAAGGTGAGAAAAGAACAGTGACGTATCAGAAAGTTACCGTGTTTTCCAAGGAAGAATTCACCAAAACCCCCATATCCTCACTTCAGAAATTATTGTGCTACCACAAAATCCGTGTGCACATCCAAATCCCATCATTTACACTCAGACTTCCCTTCACAGAACTCAGCTGTAGATGTTACCAAATGTGGTCATTCACCTTAACAAAAAGACATGTCCTTAATCCTTTCCTCACCACAGTACTGCTTGCTGTGTTGTCAGACAAGACAAATACCAACCCAAGAAAGGCTATGGTGCACAGATGCCCTCCTGTTCCTCTTCCATGATCCCATGGGCTTTACTTGCTAGTGAAGGAAGTGCAATTCTTCAGCCTTTACTCCTGCATGGTTGACACTTTGCATTTGACTGTGTCTGCCTAGGAGCTCACTAAGCCAAGGAATAGAGTATCAGAGGCTAATCCCAGTGTATGAGAGTTGGCAGAACAGAGTTCAGCATTTTTCCCTAAAAGCAGGACTTGAACCACCTAGGGAACCAAGCAATTTCTCTTTGAAATGGCCTACTAAAGATCTGGACTCTTAAATTACTTTCTCCTTTTCCAAGTGGTGCTCTTGCTTCCAAACTACTTTATAAATGGAGCAATAAGAGCTACAAGAAGTTGTATTAGATTACCAGTAGATAGTCTCTCTTCTCGTAAGGATTTAAGTCTGTTATTCTCAGTGTATTTAATTTAGGCCAAATTCTAATTAAATAGTTGATTGTGCGCTGCATTCCACTGCTTTGCATGAAGAATCTCATCTGCTTTTACACTGTGTGGAATGGATACACAAATGTGCAATGACTCACTAACAATATTTTATATAAATCTGCACAGTCATGATTGAAAAAGAAACCTAGTGAGGTTTCGAGACTGCGCTAAGCACAAAACACGCCAGAGCATAGCAAGGTAGCAATGACAATGGCACCTCTTGCTTAAGGATAGCGAAGGTAGGAGAGGCATATATCACATGTATATTAATTACTGCCTGTGTAGCCATCTGAGGCACTGCCCACAAGAAGCCAGGGTTTCTGCATCCAGCTCTTCTGTGGCATCACCCAAATGGCCGGAGGCACCTGAGACACTCAGATCTATTCCACCACCTTTCTCCTTAGACACTTTTCCTGAATGTCTTCAGTCATGACAGCCAGTTATCCACATCCTATTGATCATATTAGTAAATAGTAAAGCATATTATGAGTTCTGTAGAATTGCTACAGAATTATTTTAAGACAAGAATGTCCACAAGAGCAACAATGGATCAAAAGTGGTAAGAAATTTTTTCGCAGTTCCTAAAGTAAAACACTCCTTTAATGTTTTAAACAATATTACACATTTTTCCCCCTAAAACTGACATTTATTATGAATGTTTCTTGAGTATACAGTCTTGTGTTTTATCTTTATAAAATAAAATATCAGGCTTTGCTTCACATTTATTATTAATGCAAGATACACCAACCTCTCTTAAAACTGTTGTATCAGGTGATATTTGCAGGTGCAATTGTTTTGTTTAGCACATGTTATTTCAAGAAAGGGACACAAATAATGTTTCCCTCTCAGTCCACATGTTGGTATCTCAACAGGAAGCTGGACACTTATCTGTATTTCATAATATGTGCTCATCTACAGACTGTTCCACCGCACCCTGCCTCCAGTGCCACGAAAGTGCATTCACTAACATATTCCTATTTCCAGCTTCACAGATTTCTATATGCAAACAGCACATCATACACATCCCCATTATGGGAATGTCTGAGGGGAATAATCTTTACTTGCAATCAGAGGTCAGTAAACACACAGGAGTGTGCTTTTGAAGGCTGGTTATGTGCACTGCTGGTGCTGGTAATGCATGTCTGGAAAGAGAGGGAGCCTGATGGAGCTGGGACGCTGTGCTGCCTATACAACAGTGAAGTCCTGACCCTGTTAAGAAATCTGTCTGGAGAAATGCAAAGTCCTAAAACAAGAGAAAACCTTCACTGAAAAAAAAAATGCCCTTAAAGTAATCTACATTTTTGAAATGTGGCCCTTGCTGCAGTGACATAAGGGAAACAAGGACAGTGAATTTAAGGGCTGATGTCTTGCTGGATGTATAGAATTGGTTTGGAAACCTTTAATGCTTTTTTCTTGATTAACTGCATTTGGTTTGAGGGTATAATTTCTTCAGGATCCTGCCCTAGCTGCACATGGCACAGGCATTTGAGCTGGGACTTCTATAAGTAAAGCAGTGGTGGGCTTGCTGGGAAGATCAGCTGAAAGGCGCAGAAATCTCACCTTTATATCAGTATCTAGGAGTACATAGTCCTATGAATTAATGGACAAAAATAGTCACTTCCAGATGAGAATTCCCCTCTTAACTGAATGTCAGTCTGCACTCACCCTATAGGTGATTAGTTCTCACCCAGCTGGTTTACTGAAAAACTCACTGGTGGTTGGATGGAAACTAAAACAAAAACAACTCTGTTGCTGTTCAGAAGATATACTAGAAGAGCTCTGTATGAAAGAGAACATCTGAAGAAATCAATGGTTCCTGGGTGAAAACAGAAGATATTTGTTTTTGTTTCATTGTCTTCTTATTTCATCTGTATGTTTTATCTTACTCCTTAAAGATTGTTTTTATGGTGAATATCTGTTGGTATGTTTTTGGCACATATATCTTGCTTTTTTAGATATAAAAGACTAATATTTTTCAAGTCAAATAAGGGCAAAGTTTTCATGCTTATATTTTGATTACTGTTGTGTCTTAGCATCTAACAGCACAAAATTCGATTTTCTCTGTGTATCAAAATAGTAATGCTGGAAACTAATATTTAACCCTTATGTTAGAAAAGCTAAAAAAAAGTCGTATGCTAGGAGTTGCTGCTTATCACTATTCAAGTGATCAGCCAACATAAAAACAAATGAACCAAAAATGCCCAAGCTAACATTCTGTGTTTGGTGGGTGTAGAGCCTGATGTGAAAGCTATTGTAAATACCATTCATGAAATCCTTCACTATGATCAGAGGTACTGCAGCCTGTGAGTAGTTGAGTATCATTTCTGATAATACAGACATTGAAATGATGACAGGGACCATAAGAGGACATAAAACTCATTTTAATTTGTGGGTATGTTGCCTGTATCCAGCCAGCAGAACTGAGAAAGCAAGAAAAAAGTGTGTAATAAGACAAAGAGAATTATTTAAGGAAAGTCAATGTTAGAAAATGCCAACGCTCTGCTATTAGCTGCTAATTTTGAAAGGGACTTTTAAACTGAAGTATCTCTGTATGGAAGAGTTTTCTGAAAGCCTTGCTCAAACTGCAGTGGGGAGGAAGCTAATTTTCCATGTAATATTAGCTGAGGTGTGGAGGATCCTGAGACGATACAGCAACACAAAAGAGAGCACATGACCACAGGATTAGTTTCAGTGAGCTCAGTAGTACCATCTACAGACAGCACATTAAGTAATGAGTTCTAGCAGTCCAGTCAAGCTGCTTGTGCCATTTCCCTACCTAAATATTTTATATATAAAAGTATCACTGGGACACCAACAGTGAAATTATAACAAGAAAGCATGTCTCTCTCTTTAGTGCCCAATATCATTCATTTGCTGGATCTTGCAGCACAGAAAGAGAGAAGACTAAGCTGAGTTAGTTATAAAATATATTCATATAATACATTCTCTGATTTTTGCCACCAAACCAAATATATAGTGGCACATGCCATTCTGACCTTGTGGTGGGTGTAACAGCCTCTAAAGTTTTCTCAGCACTATGCCATCTGAAAAAATGCAAGTAACCCTTTTTCTAGTTAAAATATCTAAGGGTAAAGTAATACACTCTCCATTTTTAAGTGAGATGGGGAATTTTTTTTGTTAATATTTGTGCTATCAATACCGTTACAAGGTGCTTACAAAAAATAACAGGCGTTTGAAAGGACTAGCCCCTATTTCAGGATGTTTTACATCAGGACACTTGAAATACTAATGAAAGAAATGGGAGTAAAGAAAATTAACTCTGAAATTTACAAATTATGTTAATCTTATGATAGAATTTTCAAAAAAAGATGGAACAAAGAGCATGAAGATTTCTCAATGTGCTCAAAACTTGTCTTTATTACTAGAAAATCTATGGAGCATACTGTGCAACAGTATAGGCAACTGCATCACATACTACTGATCTCTAGTAGATAAAAGAGAAAAAAATAGACTTTAAACAGAATACCACAAAGAGCACAACAATATTTGTTTACTTTTGTTTTCCTTTTTCAAAGCATCTTAAAGATTCATAAGCAATCAATCTACCTGCTTAGGTCAGTTTGAGAAAAAGATAAGTTAAGGCTTCCAAAAATGTTAATATTAGTGCTCAAATTTATTTGGTTAATTGCTGGAATAATCAATAACTAATTTTCATTCTAAACTAGGTCCTTCATGTGTCTTAAATAACCCAATGGAAGATCATTTACATCTCAATAACAACCCTTAACAATGTCATGTCATCAAAATCCAAACTAAATCTCAATAATGTAGGTTAGTGACCAGTAAAGGACTTATTACCTGGGTCAAGTCCTTGGGGGCCATGGTGGGCCAATTGGTGAACGCCTTCCTTGTGTGTGGCTTTTGCTTCAAAACATGAGCATGTCATCCCATAGGAATGGTGCCATTATTTGGTGCTATGTCATTTTCTAAATGGCTGTACATTACACATATTTCAGGAGCCTGCAGCAGATTCGTAATATGAAGGTCAACCAAGCATAACAAAACAAAACAACCACCAAAAAAGAAGCCAAAACAGACATCAAAGTAATATGCATCAGAGTGCTTTAAAATAAACAAATAAATAAAGCTTTGAAAGCTTATTTGGATCTTTACCTTGCTTTCATTAAAATGTTCCTGTGTAAGATGATAATTAGCAGAAATGGGAAGTTAATGTATATTAGTCTTATGTACAAGCTAGGAAGAAAGAAAGGCATAACTATTTTAAGATGCATTTTTAACAATGCTTTTGTGATACCAACACTCTTGCTGATGATATTGAAATTTTTATGTTAATTAAACAACCCCTAACCACTCAGTACATCTCAGATACATACACTTTGTAATTACCTCCATTATTGAAATAGCTAGTTTGATTTATCCTTGCCACAGTAACATTCTAGCTTCTGTTATTTTTGTCTTTAGAAAAACATAGGTCCCAGTGAGGGAATATAAAACTATTACTGTAAATTAAATATTAAAGCTAACTTATTTTTGCATAAGAACACTGTCAAATAATGGTGATAACTATTCCTAAGAAATGAACTTTTTTTTTTTTTTTTTTGGAACACAAATTAAAATCCAATTTTCAGTTCTTTTGTAAATTCATATAGTTAGTGGGTTTAGTTTTACTGATGGCAGTAGCTTAACAGGGAGCTATTATAGTCTTAGCTTAGTGATTAAGAAATACAACATTTGTTGAAGAGCTAGGCCTTTTAGTCTAGAATGGATTATCACTTGATCCTTCCTTAAGCATTTTTATACAGGAGTGCATTATCCTTGGAGCCACCCTGGGCTCCATGCCTCATTAACCTGGGTGTTAGATAAATCAAAGGCAGCCTCAGAGACAAAGATAAGCAAACTGCAGGCCAGCAAGACGATGATGTATGGATCCAGGAGGCTAATAGGAAAGTATTGACAGGAAAATGGTGTGCTTATCCTGCAATCACTGCATATTGCAATGAGAGCTCCCAAAAGCAGATGGGATACACTTCAGGGAATGCAGGAGTAAGAGATTGTTAGGCAGAAATGGATCTTCACATCTTAAATTCTAACAAGAACTTTCTTTGGGGCTGCACTTCAAGCACAGCAGAGAGGTTAATACCCAAGCAATTGCAAACTCTAAAAAGTGAATTCATGGTAGGAGTAAACATTATTATTATTTTAAGATTGTAATATAACCACCAAGGCTGAATTTCGCATATGTCAAACATTAAAGCAAACACACTTTGAAGAGACAATACACAGAACAAAATTCCATATGCTGAGAAAAATAATTTCTGCAGCCTTCTGGAGAAAACAGCATTTCATCTGTTAATATCTTTCCAATGAGGAAGGAGGTGTGATCGGCAAAAATTCTTGCAAAACAGGGTTCGTTTTGTGTTTTCCCCTCGTGCTTGTTTTCCCTTCAGTTGAAAGGTAACATATTCTAAAGAATCTAAGCCTTAGCCACACATCAACTCTTAGGTCCAGTAAGTGGTCATCTTCCACTACTTGGAAAAGATGGAAAGTGCTCCAAGTTTTGTAAGGCCTGCTTCTGGTTTTCTGGGGTTTCTTTTCCAAGAATCAATTCACTGGATTGATTTTAGAAGGATTTGTATGGGGGGAGGGGGGTTGGTTTGGTTTGCTTTTTTTTTTTTTTGTTTAAAATACAGATCAAAAAATAGCTGCATTAAGGAAAAGACCCTCAGAAAGTTTTGGACCAATCTCAGTATGAACATAGAGCTCCTAGAAAATAAAGCTGGATATGACATGATTCATTCTTCCCTTTATTTATTTTCCTTAACCATGGTTTATTTTAATATCTTTTGTCTGAAATTAGTAGGTGCCCCCCCCCCACCCCCAGTCGTTTACCATGCTGTCCTTTTCCTTCTGGACTGTGACTGCCAGTTTAGTAATTTTAAATATTCCTGTGGACCGCCCTGGGAGCAGGATCAAGCCCCAAACCTACACCCTTAAGAGCATTGATCTTATTTTCCCCAGTGTTGTGACTTACTGGGGACAAGGGCCAGAATGAAGAGCACCCAGCAGCATCCTGAAAAGAGTAAACAACTGAAAATTTGAGTTAAGCTACACAAAATTTGATTTTTGATACACAAAATTCGAGGCTATTTTACCAAGCCTAGACCAGCCAGACTTTTTAATGCCCAACAACAGCTGGTGTTCAAAAAATGAATGTGCCCTGAAGGAAGGTGCTATTTGCAGAGATCCTCTGTCTCTTGCTGCAAAAGTAGGAAGGGACATAGGCAGGAAATTACTCAGGTGATGGAGAGAAGGAATTCATGTTGCCCCAGTACTAAGGCACAGATGAATAGCACACTGGGTTCTCTCTGCACTTCTGCCATGGAGATACCATCTACATCTGAGCACATACTTTATTCTGCAGTTTTCATTTTCTCAATGAGTACCTTGAAAAGAAGTGCAGTCATCACAGGTGAACTGATGGGCAGATGGACACCTCTGGGACTAAGTGTCAATTTTTGTTTCAGGGTGCTCACCTCAGCATGCCTGAGGCTTGATGCACCCAGGTGCTTATCAAAGGAAAATTTAGAAGGTGAAGTTGTCCATTAACTCAGTACAATCCATACCTAATGTCACCATAGTGTATGGATTAAGGTTTGCACTTGACACTCCTAGGTGGAAACTCAAGGTAAAGGGAGTTTATATTCCTGGCCTTTGGTATGTTAGTTTCCCTTGCTGTGTATTCATCCAGTGTTTTTCTGCCTTCCTACCTATGTCCAGCCTCTCTTCTAAAATTCCACCTGGCTCTATGACTACTACCTCCTCCTCATTCATGTTCCCAGATAAACTACTCCTTCTTTCTTGCAATCTTGGCATCACTAGGGAAAAGGATAAAAACCTGTGAGCAAGCTTCTCTGTGGTTCCTTGGCTGATAAAATGGAAGGATTTTGTAACAGGCTTAGAGAGTGCTGTGGAAGCAAAGCTTGTCTCTATGCCTGCTACAGGTTCTCATAGTGAGAAGGAGGAGGAGGATCTAGAGCCCTTGTTGCTGACTTCAAACATCAGCCCCCTTTCCCAGCAGTTCTGAGAAGCCCAACCAATCTCTAGCAAGCAAGTGAAAAGAAAGCAAGCCATGGATTTATGATTTGGCTGAGATTGGAGGGGTTTGAATAGGGATGGTGAAAAAGTATTATCTGAATTTTCAGCAGCATCTCTTTTTTCTGAGATGCTTGACCTTTTAAATAAAAGGTTGAAAAAATATTGTTTCCAGCAAAATACTATTTTTTTATTGTCAAATCTAGTCCCAAAAACGCTGAACAATCTTTATAATTTTTTTCCTAAATCAATTTTTTTTCAGGCAAAAATATGGCATAGAAAATTATAGTCCAAATAGTCAAAGAGCAGCTGAATTAAAACTAACTGAACAAAGACTTTCATAAGGGAAAATAGCACAGAACTGGATGTATATGTTCATGAGAGCTCCACCCTGAATTACTCTGCTTTGAAAGAACTATGGAGCTTTGAAAATTACTTTTTTTCATCTAGCTATTCTGAAACAATGCTTCAAGGAAATATCTAAGTGCAGAGCCACCACAGAAAGAAAAAATACATAAATAAACTATTTTCTAATTCTGAAATTTCTAGTAGCAATATTTTTCTACTATGGGACTTTGAGATTTTCTAGATGTTTTTCCACCTTCTCTCTCACTACCTCTTCTCCCCACAGAATATCTAACTGCTAAATCTGTGATGTATACAGACCCGAAAATTTGGGAGCTTCTTCCTTGTACTCCAAAAATCCTTCTGTCATTTTCATCCAGAGGAATACCAGGTGTTTTTTCTGTGATATATCTGTTTTCTTGTGTGACAAAGTGTTGTATAAGACTTTCTATCAAATCTGAGCATTTCCAAATGGGATGAATCAAGTCCTACAGAAATATAGAATTGAATATATAGTTTCATGTATAGTCACAGTAATAATTATGACTAGATATTGAAGGAGCTCAGTACATCACAGGTCCTATTGCTTTTCTCTGTGACACTACTTTCCAACCAGTTTTGGAAACTCTACCAACACCTACTGAGTTGATTAATCAGAAGTTTCATACTTTGGAAAATCTGTCCTCAATGTGGGTTCAAATGATGCACTTTTGAAAGGATATTTCTTGAGCTTTTCATTACAAATTTTTATTATTCCAACAAATAACATGATAACAAAATGGAATTTCCTGAATTACAGATAATGTTACTATTATGCTAGGCAGAGTAATACTACAAATGTCCTCCTCTGCAGGGACACATGGACCATTTGTGTAAACTAGATGCTTAGAAACTGAGCTGACCTTCAAATTTACCTGATATGTTAAGTAAAATCCCTCTTTATCATGGATGCTCTAGGAAACCTCCAGTCAACCTTTATACCAGCGATAGTAATGCAAATCACACCACTTTCAAAGCAACATGCTTAATAAATTAAAGCACAAGTCTTATTTACCTACTTGCTCACTTCTCAGTCAGCATGAGTCGATTCCCTGACAGGTTTGTTTACTAAAATACTGCTTACTTGTTTTGCTATCATCACTGACAGGGAAAGAAAATGATGAGTGTATTTTGTAGTTCAGCAGGTAGCTGGGCAATTTTACAAGGCTTAATTTTTTATTTATATATATATATATATATATATATATATATATATATATATATATGTGTATATGTATGTATGTATTTATGTTAGGTATATTATATATATGTATATATATGTATATATGTGTATATATATGTATATATGTGTATATGTATGTATGTATTTATGTTAGGTATATTATACATTTTCATATAGTAATAATAATATATATAAGAAGAAATATAATACTATAATGCATTATATGTATATGATATTATATAGATACATATAATAGATGTAATATTTACACATATAATGTGTAATATAATAATGTAATTTCATGTAATACATATGAAATATAATACTATAATACATATATAGTATGTACTATATTATAGTGCATATATATATATATATATATATATATATATATATAGGTATGCATGTATGCAAATACATTTCCAGCAGTAATTCCCAGTGTGAACAAGGCATCCTGAACATTCTCCCCCTCTGAATAATAGACCAAAATTAACTAAGCATGGCCTGAATGCTGTGCATTTTCCAGCCTCTTCCCTGCTCTTGATTTGTTTGCTGCACTTTATCTGGTCCCCTACACGATCCCAGGGAGCAGGTTGATTAATGCCAGGCAGAGCAGGCGGGTGGGTACCAGAGGAGGGGCAGGGACCCTGCCGCTGTCCCGGTGGTGACAGTGCCTTTAACATCCCCCTGGGGGCCTGCCTGTTATCTGCCTGCCCCCACGGGCAGCAGCTGTGCTTCCCGACGGCCTGATGGACTGGCTGGTGTACCTGGGGACGCAGGCAGGGTGCATCCATTACTCATTTGTGACAATAACCAATCGAGGAAGATGTAGAACTCAATTCCAGCAGAAAGACCTATAATGTTGGAGTCAGGAGGTTATCGCTGTGGGACCTGCACCTTGCTCCTTACCCCTCTTATCGAGAGCTTTACGGCCCCTGCTGGAGCAGCATCTTGTAAAGCTGAGGGCTGCAGATCTGGGGCCCAGATTAGCATGCATCTTCCTAAATGCTACAACATTTAATTAAAAAGTAGGTCTTAGTCAAATTGTTACTAGCTGAAAAGATGCTTTTGGTAAACAGGAGGCAAAAGCTAAAGTATTTTACCACAGAAGGAGCTGTCAAACAATTTCCTTAAATCATATCTATGTAGAAGATGACATTTTTCTCACTATTCTCATTTCACAGTGAAATTTCATACAAGGGACCAGAACAATCCCAAATCCATGCCATAATGTCTGTTAATCCAGGTGAGAACCTGTGATTAAGGACTACCTAAAAAACCATAGCCCTTGAAAAATTAGAAAGGATATAGCTTTTGGTAAAGCACAGATGTTGTTTGATGGCAGCCTATTCATATTTAAATGTTCTGAGAAAGAGCCTGTCTTTCAGAGATACATTAGTTAAAAACAACTCATTTGGTGATTTAGACATTTTCTCTAAATATCTTGATCCTAGGAGGATTCAGGTAGACTTTTTAGGCACCTTAGTTGATTAAAACAACTTAAACTTATGAAAGAGCAGAGAGAAATAGCACTCATTTATCATTAATGCCTTAAACTATATTTTGGAAGCTCTTTTAATCCGTCACAGAGACCACAGATTCTGGCAGTACCTTAGCAAACTGTGCCTGAACTGGAAATGGAAAGAAATAGTTTAAAAATGGTTTTATCAAGGATAGAAAGTCCTGGGTTAGCAGTGTAAGACTCTTAATTGCCAAATTAGCGGTAGATGATATCACCATCTGCATCACCAGAATACAGAATAAGAATTTAATTTTATTCCTACAGAAGACTATAATCCTATTCACTTAGCTATAAATCAGTAGATCTAATAAAAACAGCATTCAAAAATAATCTGTAATCTTTTTACACCTTCTAAGAAAACTTGTAACATATTTTTAAACTGGAATGAATGAGGCGTTCAACTATAGAATATTTAGGCATAAAACTGACAATCAGTTTTATGTATCTATCTCCATTTATATCTACTTTCTTTAGGAGAGTACTTCATGATATATGAATGGCATTTTAGCATAGCTCATTTTAGTATGCTTTCCTCTGTGCTTTTCCCAGGTTTATTAACATATTTTAACCTTTTTTCAGCATTACCAATGTGGACTTTAGCAAATATTAATTATTCAACAGCATCAAAAGCCCTATAAAGGTAGGATGAGAATAGACACAGCAGTAAAGAACCTTCTACTTTGCAACCCTAGAATAAAATTAGCTGAATTGAAAATTATACTGCGTTAGAATAAAATCAGGAGAAGCAAGACTTAGAGAAATACTTAGGTCAGGGGGAATAAGAGCATCCTTGAGAAGGTAAGAGACAAGAAGAAAAGGAGATAAATAAATTTGAAACTGGAAATGAAGAGAGTCAAACAAGAGTTCTGGATATTGAAAATTAGTATTTGTCTGGACAGAGAGGAGCTTGCAAAAGAAAGATGGGAGAGGGAAGTGATCACAGCTACTGAGTAAACATATCTACAGCTGGGCTACTTTACAGAGGCTTGAAGAGCCCAAGCATCATGATACTAAAAGAGAAGAGCAGCAAGAACTGCCAGGTGACCACTGACCAGAGTGTTCCCTTCATCTCTGAAGGGCCAGAGTGGCCACTCTGAAATACTGATGGTTTCAAAAACCAGGAGAGAGTTCCAGCAGTTTATACTTTGAAGAGTGCAATCAATTATTCCTGTTCTCAACTGAGAAATCAAACCCCATTAGAGAGTCAGGAATGAGCATAGCTAAAATAGCTAAAGCTTGGCTGAGGATCTGGGGACTTAACAGCTTTTTTATCTGCAGCTGGAGAATACAAAAATGTCTAACCTCAGTCTTATGAAAGAAGATTAAGGGCACTTCTGCCTAAATCTCTCATGTGAGATGTTTAGACTTCAAAATTTCAGGAAATTACAAGCTACTGGGAAAACAGCAGAGCCTTCATACAATAGGGCCTTTCTGGAAAACAGCACAGCTCAGGTTTGCCATAAAATTGAAGGTGTCTGGATCTTTGGTTCAGGCACTGATACTGTACAAATGTTGCTGTGCCTCCTGGTATGGCTAATGCAAGGGCCTGCCAGTGCAATGCCTGAACACAACTCAGGGAACAGCTCCAGCCCAGCACTGCTCTCTCCCTGTTGTAAGGGGAGCTAATTGTGCTCTGCCATTTGTTCAGGGGATGGAAGAGCCCCTGACCCACAAAGCTTACTAGTATAGACTTTAGGTTCCTTGTTCCTAATGCTGATGTAGTCTAAAAGACAGCATGTACAGACACCACAGGGGCAAAAATTATAAAATTCATAAAATCTTTTATGCTGGAAAAGATCTGAAGTATCGTCCAGTCCAACCATAACCTTAAACACTGTCAAGTCGACCACTACTAACCCATGTCCCTAAGTGCCATGTCTACATATCTTTTAATATTTTAAACGTGTCCAGGGATGGTGACTCAACCACTTCCCTGGGCAGCCTGTTCCAATGTTTGATAACCCTTTCCATAATCAGGTTTTTTCTTAATATCCAATCTAAACCCCCCCTAGTGACTTTGAGGCCATCTTGTCTTATCTTGGGGAGGAGACCCACCTACACTTTGCTACACCCTCCTTGCAGGTAGTTGTAGAGAGTGGTTAGGTGTCCCCTGAACCTCCTTTTCTCCAGGCTAGACATCCCCAGCTCCCTCAGCTGTTCCTCATCAGACTTGCGCTCCAGACCCTTTCCCAGATCCTTATCCCTTCTCTGGACTCTCTCCAGCACTTCAATGTCTTTCTGGTAGTGAAGAATCCAAAATTCTTGTAGTGAAGAATCATATGCTACTATGCTACTCAAAATACATACACACACACACACATATATATATATATATACATTCAGAGAGGTAGGATATATATATATAAATTCACAATAGTATATGATTATATATCTATATATATGTCATTGTGAGCATGTTATGTACACTAAAACTACTTCTGATGAGCTTTTCAAGTAGGATGTCTGCAAGCTGAATATCTAAGTCAAACCCATGATGTATGGTACTTATGGTAATTTACAATCACCAGGGAAAAATTAATTGACTTCCAAAAGCAAACCCAGGCAGCTCAGGTTTGCCTCTTAGGAGGAGGTTAATTGTTCTCTGGAGGTGTTGCTTCTCCTTATTGGTAATCCATAAAGCCCAAAAAGATGAGATCAGCCTTAGGTTTTAGATGGCTAAAGTAGGCAAAATGAGTTCTACTGCTGTGACTTTTTGGCTGTTCGGACAATGCAGTGTCAAGTGTGCAAATCAGAAACATGTCCCTGGTCTTCTCCTTCTCTCACACATTGACCTCCCACATCATTCTCCCTAGCAGTGAGATTTGGCTCTCCACAGGTAGAAATGGAGTTCCCATATTCCAATTCACTCTGGTTTGACTGCAGCAAACCCAAGAAATGCTTGTGAGACAGTGTCAGAAAACATCAAAAGGAAAGAAAGCATGATGGAAGAATAACTACTGTGCAGAAGTGCCTGAAAACAATATTCACAAGTTTATTTTAATTTGGTATCATCTAGATAGGAGCACTTTGAAATATTATACAGCTTAATTAACTTCAACTAGTGTGCTTTTCTGAGTTAGCCCTCTAAACATGGGGTGAATCTGCAATAATATCTTTAGTCATTTTTAGGTCAGCTGTAGATTTAATTAGGTAAGCATGTGAACTTCAGCTTAGAGATGAGGCAAACAAGTTCAGATCCATGTGGTTAGATCCAGTCAGTTCACCCTGTTTTTTTAAATTAATATATCATAAACACTTTAAATCAGTATACAATAAATTCACCTTGTTTTCCATCCTATTTAGGATCACCTGGTCACTGCCTATGACCAAAATGTTTGTGAATGTAAAAGAATCTACCCAGCTCTGCAGCCCAGTTCTAATTAGCAAAATTACACCAGTGAAAAGGAAAATGCCTGTGCTGAGACTGATTATTTTTGGTTCTAACATTCAACTTGTGTTGTTTTTCATCAACTGTAAATTAAATCATATCAGAAATACCCTTTGTGTCTCTAGAATGGCTCACTAGTCACAGCTAATAAAAGATGAACTTTCTAAAGTAGACCTGGATAGTGCCTTACATGTATATTTCAACTGGACCACTTTGAAATAATGTGTCTATAACAGGAGCCTAGTTCACTACAGACCAATGATAACACGTTTAACCGTATCAGTTGTAGTGATACCTCAGCTTCCTGTAATGTTCATGAGTATGAGGGTTTAGCTTTTCTTTCTTTTTAGGATATTGAGGTGACTCCTTTTTTTTCATGTTATTCCCTTCATTTGAAAAACCAAGAAAATTGAACAGCACCTTATCTGAGTAATATTTTCAAAACTGCAAGGGAAAGAAACAGCAATGTCCTTTAATCTTGTAAGAAAACTCACTAAGAACAAACTGCAAGCCTAACAATTTATGATACAGGGGTTTTTTTGGTAGCAATGTATTTCCACCAAAAAAGAGTTAATACCTGTTTATCTGTACCATATCTGGCATAGCTGTTGGAAAGCTGCTTGGCAAAAGAACAACCTGAAGGTCCTCATAGACACCAGACTGAACATGAACCAGCAATGTGCACCTGATGCAAAACAGGTAAATGGTGTCCTTAACTGCATTAGAAAAATTTTTACCAGCAGGTCCTTCCCCTTTATTCAGCACTGATGGGACCATACCTCAGTGCTGTGGTCAGTTCTGGGTTCCTCAGAAGAGAAAAGACATGGACATAGTGGAGAGGGTTCAGTGCGGAGCCACAGGAATTATGAAGAGACTGGACTCTCATATAAGGACAGGCTGAAAGAGCCAGGACTGTTCAGAGTGGAGAAGAAAAAGCCTCAGGAGTTTCTTAT
Source organism: Molothrus ater (assembly GCF_012460135.2). Lineage (NCBI taxonomy): Eukaryota > Metazoa > Chordata > Aves > Passeriformes > Icteridae > Molothrus > Molothrus ater. The sequence continues at coordinate 48,652,205 of NC_050479.2, forward strand.
TAACGTGTATAAATACTTGAAAGGAGGTTGTAAAGGCGAAGCCAGACTCTTCTCGGTGGTGCCCAGTGATGGGGCCAGAGGCAGTGGGCACAAACTGAAATACAGGAGGCTCCCTCTGAACACCAGAAACACTTTTTTACTGTTAGGGTGACTGAGCACCGGCACAGGTTCCTCAGAATGTCTGTGGAGTCATCTCCATCCTTGGAGATACTCAAGGACTGTCTGGACATGGTTCTGGACACCAGACTGGAGCAGGGGGTGTGAACCACATGACCTCCAGAGGTCCATTCCAACTTTAGCCATTATTTGATTCTGGAATTCTGTGACTTTTTTTACTGAAAAGAGTTATCACACTCTGTGTATACCCAATACTAATTTCCCCCAGAGTTACTCACACAATGTACATTACACAGCTTGTAACACAGTAGTATTTTCCATGGCAGCAGGAAACTGAGACTGCATGCAGTCTTTAACCATGTTCCATTGCCTTATACAAAAGGGGAGTTTCACAAAGTCTAGGTAGGTTTGGAACATCTCAAATTTTTAGTTTAAAAAGTCAGGTATATACTAAAGATACATGATACATGAGTTCCATTAAAGAATCATTTAGCTACTTCTCTAGCCTGTCTGGATGCAACCTCTATCTTCCTGGAGACAGAATAATTGCATATATAGCTGAATTTCAGTATCACTGTATTTGATGGAACACAAAACTTCAAAAACACGTTCAAATCTCCATGAAATGTGAAAAGCCACTCCCAGCACATATTCACAAACAAGGAGAAATTCTTGAACTTAATTCAGTAGAAACTGGTAAAACGTAGAAAAATTTTCAACTCCCCATCACTTCTAAATGAAGTTATACAGACAAAATATTCAGTAGTAAAGAATTTTTAAATCACCTCAGATCAAAGGATTCTACTTTAAATCAGGAAATCATGGCTTGGAAGGATAGTGGAAGTTTAGATAGCTTGGAGTTAGACTTGTTACCACCAAAGGAAAAGTTAGGGTAAAGTCATAAAAATATCTCAATAAGAAGAGCTATTTATTAAGTCTTGGACAGCTGAAGAAATGCCCAGATGTCTTAGTGCTTTTCCTGTTTCTCTCCTCTTCCATGACGGATTACACTGATGGATTGACATTATATCCCGGATAAAAATATACATGATTGAATCTCTGAATTTTAAATTAAAAAGTTTAAACTTACCTTAAACTAAACTAAACTAAAAATTAGCAGCTTAAAAAGAAAGTTTCAATGCTTTGATTTTTCCAGGAATTTCCAGTGTGAGAGGTAGGAAATTGTGCAAGTTTTGACAGCTTATGTTTTGAAGAGCAAGATTTTATATAGTTTAGATTATTTAAGAGTAATGGGAATAGTAAAATAAAACATAAAAACCTTCACATAATACAGCACAATAGAAATTATTGGCAAAATATAAAATACAACCCCTTTGAAACAAAGAGTGGAAAAAAACTAAAAATAGACTATATTTCACCTAAAACATAAATAGGCTTTTAAAATTCAATCATTCCTACTGTTTTTCAAAGCAAGATATCACTGGATCCAATACACTTGTTTGATGAATTGAGACTTTTTTCAGTAAGGTTATTCTCTCCTATAGGTCCTTTATGGGAATCATACTGTTGATATTTTGGTATCTGGATAATTTATAAGGTGTTGATTGAGTTTTAGTAAGACAAAGTTCAAGACTTTTCTCAGTCATAACTCCCAATCAAGCTAGAAGGAGTTCTCTTCAAATTGAGATGAGAAGCCTGATCCAACATAATGAAGTTTCAATGATTGAATGGAATTTGCAAAAGGGTCCTAATAAAAACCTAACAAAAATATTGTTAGTTGGTTTGTTGCTGTTAAATGTCACTATAATACTTAAGAGGTGGAAAAGCTGCTCACTTCGAAAGGAAGCACTTTTAAAAAAGAATAACAGTAAGGGAACTTAGCAAAATGCTAACAAGGTAACTGACCACTATATTTGTTAAATAAATCTGTCCCCTGCAAATCTCCAACCTTCCCTTCGTAGATCAGTACACAGCCCACACTTTAATTGCATTTAAGTCTGCTTATGCGGAAGTTAAGAGACCTACCCCAGCAAAATGTGATTCCGTATGGAGAAATAATTATATAATTAAGTGTGCTTTTCCTGTATTTTCTTCTCAATGTGTTTGTCTGCCAATGTTTTCCTCTCTCTTTCCTTCCATTATATCCCTTGTAACGGAGATGAAGCAGCCTTGGTTTCCAGTGAGATGGAAGGATAGCAGCAGGTCCACAGGAAGAATTCAAGATGCTTGCCATAAACCATCTACCACATACAGCAAACCAGGATTTTTTCCAGGATATTTGGAGCCAATGCAAGCCTGCAACATAGAGTGAAACGTTTGTCTTGAACACCCTATGGTGATTTTAATGAAGGAACAGTTGTTCACAAGTGTGTGGAACTCCCTCTTTTTTCCTTTTTTTTTTTTTTCTTTTCTTTTTTTTTTCCCTTTAAATTTTTTCATCAGTCTTGTTACCGGAACTTAGCTTTTAAAAAATTTCCAGGTTATCCACATTAAAAATACCTTCATCACTGACAAGTACAGAATGCTTTATGAAACTTTAGACATTATTTAAGCCTACAACATTATTCTAGTGAAATCAAAATGTGTATCTTGTAAGACTTCAGTTTCAAAAGCATAGCTTCAAAACTTACATAGAGTTTGTCCAAAGTTTCAGAAACACCAGCAAACTGCAAACATATTTTCACTGGTATGATTTGTGGATTTGAGATCTCACATATTTTTCATTTTATAAAAATGTTTTTTAATTGTTAAAAACCAAATCAATGAGAAATAATAACACTAAACATAATTTTAATGGTACCTAAGTTATTAAAATACAAAATACATAGTTTCAAAAGAAAACTTACATTTGTATAAGAAAATGTCTAGACTCTTGAAGATTAAATATTTGTCTCTGATAATTTTGACACTACTTGGGCAGAAGCAGAAAATGTGGCTAAATATTGCCCTAAAGTTTGACTCACATGACTGTAAAATCCAATATACATAAGCCAAATATTTATCTGAAGAAAAAGCTGTAGAGTAGACATTTGGTCATTCCTTCAGTAACAGTCCCAGAATATTGTAAATGATTGTAAATTATTGAAGTCATCCTTTAGAGTACAATCACACACAAACCAATTTTTTGTCTAAAAAGGAAAAGCAAAACATTTGATTTATATGACATTGTTTTACTGGCTGACCATTTCATTCAACAGATACACTCTTCAATTCTGCACAAACTTATGCATATATTAACACTGAATCAGAGAAATACATTCCTTGAGATCAAAGGTACAACACAGGCTGGAACTCCTGGTACTTTGAAGAGTAATAAAAGCTCTGGTTCTGGGGTTTTTTTTAATTTCCAAATGTGAAATCCCTTGTACTTTTTACCCAAGACAGTGCATGTGCTCAGATCCACAGAGAATCTCAGATAACACCACAAAGCAGCGTGTTGCCAGCTGTTTGGATGGACTCCCCAGTGGAACACTGCTATGGGCCCAGGAATGACCCTTTTCTCCCCCTCACTGAGCACTCTGTGTAACAAGATACAAGAACAGGCTGAGAAAAAAGCTCAGGGCCTCTCCACAACTTTACTTATCTGCTACAAAATATGCAATTGGCTTTCTGGATGTTCTCATACCACAGTTTTTTCATCTTGAAATGTGCAGAATGGAGCCCCCAAAGCAATTTCAGGGGAGGGGTCCTGAAGCCAGGACTGAAACTTCACATCACGCTATACCTAGAGTATCAGATTTCCTTCCTCTGAGTTCCACTGCCAACATGCACAATTGCAGTTAAACAATTGTTCACACCTATACACGAAAGGGGTTTTAGGCAGAAAAGAGAAATATAGACATGCACCATGTGCCAGCGACCTCTGCAGTGGCCTACTGTGGTGAAGGTTTTAAAATTCTCTGCATACAAACAGTTAATCACCACAACCATTTAAAATGTCAGTGGAAAAAGAAATGGTTTCCAAGAGCATATAACTGCCCAGATAACTTTCATCAGCCCAGCCACATGAAAGACCCAGAGGCAACTGCAAAGCCACCATCAATACAAATGCCTGTGGAGTCCTCTCTGGTGCCAGATCCTGCTGCTTTGGCTGTAAACAATTGCTCCTGTAGTGCTGCATCTAGGATCTCTGGCTGCCAATCAAGCAGGAAGAGAAGGAGAAGGAAGAAGTGTCTAATGCACTTGAGTAAATGTACTATTGCCATTAAGTGCTATATTTTATACCTTTGTGGAGTATGTGGTTTTGCAAAAGAGCAAACCTCCAAAATGTTAAAAACTCATTGCAGAGCAAATGTAGCAGCAGCTTTGATGCCTAATTTCTATGAATATGAACGTTTTTATAGACTTCAGTCTCCCCACAAAACATTAGGCTAATGGATACTGGGCAATTCTTCTTAAGCAACTTTATGGTCAGTCATTCTTGCATTTTGGGTCAGTCCAGGTGATGCCCATAGTGAGCAAGAAACAGCAGACAGTGTTTGGAACACACATCCCTCCTCCTCATTGGTCCTGACACAGGTGCTCCCACTGAGAGCAGGGTTTATATGCTGAAAGCAGACAGGGAAGCGGTGGTTTTAGGCTGCACACACAGCACACACTGAAGCACTTGCCCTTAGCAGTGCCATAATTTTGCACCTGTGTCTGAAGGAGTTCATGTTGTTTCACTGTGAAAAAGGCTAAACATGATGCCCAAACAGGGAATATCTGATTTTGGTGCCCTTTTTTGGCTGGTGTCTGGTCTGTCTCTTGGATTAGTTTCATGTAATGGCTCAGATTATCATGAGACTCAACCCAGTCATTTGTGTTCACTGTCAGCTCAGGACATAATCAATTGAAAAAGAGCAGACTAGGCTCCAGTCTGCAAACACAAAATGTCTAGTTTTTATTAGGGTTCACATTTACCACAGTGGCAGCGAGGCCACTTCCATAAACCCATCTGAATAAGAAAGGAGTGACAGACTGCAATCCTAGATATCTAGTCTATAATTTCTCTGTATTTATTTAGATATGTCAGCAATAGCATCTGTATCTGGGGCTAATTTTCCCTTCAGTTTTATGCTAGTAATTGACTACAAGCCCAGAAGTGCAGGCAGAAGGAAAAAAAAATAGAAACAGAGAGGAAAATAAAGTCTACTGAAAGCTAAATATAAAACTTATCTCTGAAAGCTCTGGTATTACTTAGATAAAAATGAAGCTATGAATAATTATTGCTGTCAAACTTCTCCTAATGAAAATTATGTCCACTACAAATGTATTCAACAATTGCAGACTGTGGCTGAAGTCACAGTATAACCATGTGGCACTTTCCTCTCTTAGCTGTAAGTTTGTCTTCCAAATTAAAGTAACTCTTCATTTATAGTTAGCTGCTAATATTTTAGGCAAACATCTGAACTCAATTGGCAGTGCTGAATTTATTACACATTATATAAAAGCTCAGAACCTCCTGGCAGTACATAATTAAACAGCACATTGGCTTGCTCTTTCTTTCTTTCTTTCTTTCTTTCTTTCTTTCTTTCTTTCTTTCTTTCTTTCTTTCTTCTTTCTTTCTTTCTTTCTTTCTTTCTTTCTTTCTTTCTTTCTTTCTTCTTTCTTTCTTTCTTTCTTTCTTTCTTTCTCACTTCAAGCGACTGGCTAATCAGAACAATTAGAACTTTTCTATTAATTCTTCAATAGGTCAACAGAATGCAGAAATTAATGCCCCAGTAAGGTATTTCAGGTTTTATTACAAATCCTCATAAAATTATAAATATATATTTCTAATATATTATATTAAATATATGAAATATTTACAGGTAAATTATTAGTAAGGAGTTGATCAACGAGTTTATTTTTTTCACTGAATTCCAAGGTCCCATCAGTTCTTTACTGAGGTGATATATTACTGAAGGACAGAAATTTACTTTTGAGTTACAGGTAAGATGAAAATCAGAAAAATCAGATTCAGCATGTTCTGTGCTATTTCTGTATCAAATAGATATTGCATTGTTCAAAATCAAGTATAACATAATACTAAAATAGCATAGGTGATTAATATTGGAGACTGGTTAATGCAAAAATATTAGCTCTGCCTAAAGATGATTTCACTGTGAGACATTTGTTTTATTTTTATCAATTAGCTTAATCTTTGATTTGAGTTCTACACCCTCTGGCATCAAGAACATGCTTGTTTCCTTTTTTTTTTTTTCTTTAAACAAAGGATTATTCTTTCTCGAAAGGGGATTGTCAAGTTCTTTTATTGTTTTATGTCACACAGGGGAAAAATGCTTTTGAGGCATTACCTCTGAATTTAGCAGGGACGAGAGTTTACTGCTATATAATCATTAGTCAATGCAGTAGCTGAAACCTTAAACAAAAGAAAACAAACTACAAACAGGCAAGCATCCCCTAAAGGCACATCAGAACACCAGAGAGAGGAAGCATGGATTTCAAACACGGCTGCCCAAGCATGTGCTAAATATTGCCACTCCTGACTTTAAACAGCACACTGAGGAATACAACATCACCTTCTAGTCTTTGAAACAATACTAGGAAGCAAGAGGAAAAGAATTTAAAGGGTTTAGAAAATGTACTTCTACTCTTTTTCCTTATTTTGAGGCTTCATGAAAATTGTATCTCCAAGCCAGTAAAATCTTTCAGTATAAGGGAACCCTGCCATAAAGCTATCAGAAAGATAGGACAAGACCTCAAATGCCTTTTTTCATGATATGTGCTTCACCAAAACAAGCAAACTGCCTGATCCTTGTGAATTGTCTCCCACAGTTACTGCTCACACTGTGCTTGTGAGTCACAACAAAGCTTTAGAAAGATTTTTACCGTGGCTGTACAATTGTGTGTACAAACAATCGCCAGGGCCACATTTGCTTTCATGATGATCACCAGCCTGGGGTAACTGTAAGTACGTGGAAGGAGCTAATTAGAGAACTGTATTTCATCCTGATATATGGCCAAATACTATACAAATAATACATACAGTGAAAAGCATCTAATTTATGCTACTTGTGAAAAAGGAGGGTGATGCCTCTAACACAAATGAGAAACATTAAATACATTCTATTTTCTTAGTTTCTTTCTACTGGCATATTAACCATGAATTCAGAATATATTGTTGGTGTTATTCAAGAGAGTGATTGCTTCATTAATTTAAGTATTTGTCAACTCAGAATAAATTGTAGGTCACTGATTTGAATACAATCTACATCTGAAATGAACTGAGATTGTATCCAGCCCCTTCTGCAGAATTGTTTTGACAGTTTAGGGTTCCAAGCAGGAGTCTAAATTACACCATCGGATGATTGTCCAATGATCTCTACATCTTGAGCTCCTCTATAAAGATGGGTGTCCAGCATGCATAAGCTTAAATCTGTAAGTAATTGACTGAAAAAAATGGCTCTGTCACAGTCCATCTCCCCAAGAGAACTGGCCATCCATTGCAGGATGCTCGTGTAGGGAGGGGCTCTCTGATATTGGGACTTTATACACTTTCAGAACTCAAGATTCCAGAACAGCTGCTTCAGTTTGCAAGATTGAACCTCACCACTTGATTGTCTGTAATGACTAGAGGATTTGCAGGAGTCACTGGGAAAACAGAGAAGACAGGAGGCACTCACAGGAGTTTATGAGATTCAGATGCAGAGCAATAAACTGATTCCAAGCAAAATTATGGATTTCACGTGCCATGAAAGGAAAAGTTCCAGGTAAGAATGATAGTTTCAAAAAGAGTAGGTATCAGAAAGAGTTAGAAAGCATTCTGCTGTGTTTGGTCTTTAGCTGTTTTTGTGAAAATGTGGAAAGGTAAAGAGAAGCTCGATGAGATTTTTTTCAGGGAGAGCTCCATGAGGCAAATGACATACTTTGCCATATTTTATTCCTCAGATTGATTCTTTCTGACAAGAGCATGACCTCATGGAATGATCTCTAGACTCACTTCCAAATCTTACGACCACATAAAATCAACAGAAAGCAGAGAAAACTTCCATCAGGGAGAGGTATTTTCCCCAGTGTCACAGCACTGTGACTGAGTGGGAGCTGCCGTGCTGGGTCCTCTTTTCCACCACTGATGCTGGAGCTTCCCCTTAAGCAAAGCCTGTCCTCTATTTCCAACAAATTCAAAGTTTCTGCTCTCAGGCATAGTTTCAGTGGGACAGCAGAGCAAAAGACAAAGAACTGACCATTTCTTTTTTCTCACAAAGGACATGGGACTGACAGAAACTCTCCATTAGTTAATGAAAGAAAGGCTCCACTCAACTCACTTGGTGGTTGACACCACTCTTAGTACTAATAAAGAACAAATGCTTCCTTATATGGTCAGATTTTAATATAAGGCTTTGGCCTAGCCTAGCTGTTATTAAAAAAACACAATCCTTGAAAAATTGACTTTTTAAAGGTATTCTGGAAGTCTGATTTGCTGGAAATGCACTAAAGATGATACAAACCATCTGCTATACTACAGCCTTGTAAAACAGACTTTTCCATTGGATAATAATGTGGGATGAGAGATATTTCATCTTTCATACATTTATTTGACAATGATAAATTTAATTCATTCTATCACATTGAATGATACATTTATATTCAGTATGTAGTTTAAAATTTCATAAATGATTAAAGTCTTTGCCGTTTTAATTATAATATGAAGAGAGCAGCTAGAACTTATTTGCAGAGAATAATGTTCAAGTCAATAAATTTAGTAAGTTCTCCTGACAACATGTAAATGATGACTTTAGTTGCATGACTACCTGTGGAAGACAGCCCGATAACAAGAGTCCTTGTGTTTCTTTTCTAGCGGAGTGAAGCCAGAGTCTGATCACTTCCTAACTTCAACAGCCTCCTTTCAGCAACTGGTAGCAAACAATTCACAGAGCCTTAAAAGTACTTCTATACTCCTGCCCTAATGAAAAAGGTCAGCCTGCTAAGCAGAGCTGACACCTATCATCTACCAAGACATGAGCTGTAATTTACCTCAAGAAGAAGAGGAAGAAGAGGAAGAAGGAGGAATCATCACCCTGGGAGAATCAATAAGGGCTCTGAATACATAAGACAAGTAGCTTTGACCAAGCTTTGCCCTGTGCAGGCAATAGTTTTGCCTTCTTTGTGCTCACCCCTGAACTGTTTGAATCATGGGGACAACACCTAGTTAATCACTTGCACTAAATGCCAAACCAAAAGTCTAATGCAAAGATTTCATTGACTTCTTTTGGCTTTGGATGAGACCCACACGTATCAGCCACTACAAGGGGACTATCCAAGATCCAGTGGTGGCATTAGTACCATCCACAAGGAACTGAACCAGTACAGCACACAAGTCAGACATAAATCATAGGTCAGTTACTGTCTTTTCATGCACTTTGGCTCAGGCATTGCAAAAGAATTGGAAGGAACTTTGGCTAACTTCATGCAACTGAACAAATTCTCCTCTGGTCCACACAGAATAATTGAAGAGAAAAACAGTTGTTGAGTTGACCTTCACACAATTTTCTTCATAACACTCAGAGTGCTTATTTTAGAAAGAGAAATATTTATAATCTTCTCAAGAAACAGTATAAAAACTAAAAAAAATGTTATTTTTTCCTCTAATCCTAATTAAAAACAAAACAGACCAAACAACAAAACAGCCAACAAAGCAACCCAATATATAAAGCAAATTTTGCCAAATTTTGTTGAAAAAGAAAAATGCCTTTAGGCTGAGGAATCATATGCCAAAATATAGCCCAAAGCAGGTTAAACCAAAGGAATCAGAAAGTCTTCCGGAAAAGGAGGGCATATAATGGGAACAACAGCAGACCTTTTACTGTAGCAGTGCTGCTGGGTACCGCTATAATGAACTGAAACCTACAATCTCCTAGGGTTAATAAGACACCTGTCTTGAAACTAGCAGTCATATTGGTTTTCCAAGCCTGCCACAATAGTTAAAGTCTTGATGAAGTTCTTACTGTGCCAAAGGAACTTACTAACAAAGCCACTGAGTCAATTTAACCTAGTGAAACTGGACCCTGTAGACTGGGTTATCAGAGTTTTGTGTTGAGATAATTACAGCACTAAAGAGAGCATATGGGCTGTCAAGGCTGGCACATGGCCTGCGCCAGCTGTTACCTGGGTGCTTTGGAAAATCTACTGAACAGCATTTTGGACGCAGAACAGCTATATGTAAGTTTTCCAAGATATCTAGTGGGAAATCCTCATAATAAATTTATTTTTTTATACGGGGAAGGATTACACCCAATAACATGACTGCAAGAAGTACAACCGTAAACTTCAAAAGGAAACTACCAGAGGAAAACAATTTTGCATGGTATGAAGTGTACCAATAGCAAGCTTCACGTTGCTATAGAAAGTAAACTATTCAAGAAATTAGCTTTTGTATAGTCCAGCTGAAAGCAATACTGAAATACTCCTGCTTAGAAGCTTTTCTAGAAATGTGCTTCTGAGTCAATGGGATTTATCCTATTATTCCTGGTATTGCTACTCCATGAAAAATGTCTTCCAAATGCAATGTCATAGCTAATCAATTACTAACAACAGTTATTATTGATTAGCTGTGATGCTCTTACAGGGTCTGTCTTTATGAGCTAATATCAACCAAGGAGAACATTTCAAATAGGATGTGTCCAATGAGTTAGAGAGAAAATTTAAAGAGGAATCAAACAAAAACATGTCAGACAGAATATAAAAAATGGAAAAACACACACCAAAATATCCTAACACATGAGGACTGGAAATTATGATTATTGGATCCAGGAGGATCATAGTAAATTACATTAATTATTTCGATAAGTAGACTTAATCACCCAGACAGAACTTCCTAAAATACAATATTATTCTAAGTTTGCGTGCTGTACTTGCAATATCTATGGTCTGAGAGAATGACTGGGAAACATGGAGTAATAGGGGAGTACAAAACACAAGTAATAGGGGAGCCAATGCTAAATTTTCAAAAACTGACCAGATGCATCAGAGTTTTGTGAGTAAAAACTGTTTGCCATTACTATGGCTGGGAATAGTGGCAGTGCACAGATCTGAAAAACCCCTGCAAGATCCCAAATCTTAGTTTCTCAAACCAAGTTAAACTTAAAAAAGTTGAGGTAATGAAGCTCCAGCTTCGGTTTCAAGTCACCTTAACAGGCAAAAACATAGATTCATTCCTCTGACATCATTACCTTCATGGTGCTAAGGCAAATATATCACTATTTGTTTCACATAATTCAATTTCATGTCTTCATGAATCTCTCAAGAAATTAATGAATGGAAAATTTAAGATTTACTATCTCTTTGAACATGTCATTTAATTAGAAACCTAGTTAGCCCTTATTTCCTCCTTTTTTCACTCAATAATACAACTTCATTGCTTATGAAGAATATATGCTTATATTTTGGTACAGTATTTTTTTCAAAGCAAAACCTGCATTTTTTAGCTCTCTAAACCCCTATTTGATTGAAAAGGAATGCATTCTGGAGTTGAAAAATTCAGTTATTAGATTCAAAATTTTTTAACCCTGTCTTAAAAATGTTAGGAAATTCAGTTGTATTGCCTCAAATTAAGTGCATTACTGCATTATATTTTGCAAGCTTTAGCAAACAACAAAAAAAATTCCCCAGAAGAATCTTAATTCTTATCTATGGAAAACATTAAACTGCTAAGTGCTAACAACTGGAATTAGTCCTTAAATCTCTAATGAGAATAATAAAACATGAGTGCAGTTTGTGCTGTAACTTGATAAGGCCTGAATTTACTTGCTGTTAGTAAAAGTTCCTGATCCAGCAGTATGGCGTTTTACTCCCTGAGGTACAGGAAACAATATCTGTCCTTTAGGAGCATCCTCTGTGGTAAGCACTTCTTATCAGGGCTATCAAAGGACTAAGATAGCAGTGTAATATCTAGTAACAGCAGCTTTATGAGCAGATCCATTACTGATTTAAATCAATCTAAAGCAGGTAGTTCTGATTAACCCATTCAGAACAAAGCTGACCTCCTCACGAGATTATTTCTTCTGAAAGTAAAGCAAACTCTATCTATGCTACCAGATGTGACATGAACTGAATCTAAGAAGTAGCAGCAGCAAACACCACAGTGTCGTAAGCCACCTTAATGGACCAAACACCACAATGTCATAAGCCACTTTAAAAAAAAAAAATCTTGTATTAAAACCTTGTCACTCTGCAAAGATGTAATGCTTTGCAGTAGTAAAATTTAATACTCTTGAAAATTCTGATTTGAACTAAACTAGGATACTATATGCAGAAGAAATTGATTTAACTGAGCCTGTCTAAAATCACCTTGCTCTCAATTTGTCTGAAAATCTTTTTTATAAAAGGCAACCTTCAAACACTGTTCACCACAATTTTCTGTCAAACACTTATTGGAAGGCAGTCTTCAGATTCTATTTGCCTGTAATTATATTTTTATTCTTTGCAATGGAAAATGTAATTGTAACTTTTCTTGAATTTCCAAAAGTAAAATAAAAATGTTGCGATCAGTCAGCAGTTTAGCAAGTCACAGCTATTTTAATTTCTAGTGTTTTCACTTAATGTCAATGGTGATTCCCTCCCAAGTTTTAATTAAAAATCCTTAAAACCATTGCTTATATTTTTTCATATGTGTTAAGAAATAAGGGGGCTAAACCCAGATTTTAAACATTCCAAATGTAAAATGGTTTCAATGATGATTTGCTAATATGGCCTGTAATTAGATCACAGAGCATTACCTTTTGATTGGTGTTTAGAAAGACAAAAAAGCCACTGCACTCAGCTTGACACAGCTGGGAAATGCCAGTGTGCTCTTGGCCGTGGGGGGAGGCCCAGCAGACAAACACAGCGCTGCCAGAGATTGCCAGAGCACATAAACAGCACACTTTGCCGACATCCTCGCACTACTTGCTAACTTCAGGCAGTTGGACACACTAAATGGTCACCTTCACCATTATCCTGGGCCTGATCCTGCTCTTTCCAAAGTCAGTCTGAGCTAAATTATTGATTGCAACAGCCAGTCCCTCGTGTCTTAGGAGTTAATGGGATCGAAGTGACATATAATCAGCATGCGTAATTTGAGGAGCTCGAACTTCTTGAATTCCCTTGTGACTTATTTTGGAGACATTGCCTTTATTTCTGAACTATCCCTCTGAATTATAAGAAGAAAGGAAAAGAAATTTGGATTCTAGCAAAGAAGCCACTTTTTCTCGTTCCAGTTTTCTTGGAGCTTGTTTATAGCCTGACCTTGTAATCCTTCCCATAACCCTTCCCCAGTGACATACTTTCCTACGCTTAGTCTAAATCCACTCCCTATAAGAAATTAAAAAAAAATATTGGATAGGGTAAACACACACAAAAAGTCAGCATTTCTGTTCCTGTCTGCATTACAAAGGTTCACAGACCAAATGAAAACCCTTACACATATGAACTATTTTAATTAGTGTAATTTAGTATTCTCCACAAACGCAAAAGGTTACACTCTTACTGATTCTTTGATTTAAACAATTCCTATTAAACTGTGTAATTTTAGTTCAGTATGTGCTTTTGCAGTACTTTATGCAAACGTGAACTCTTTGAGATAACAAAATCAGCATGAATTTTGTATTAGAAATATATTGCAACATTAATAAAACAAAGCAGTGTATTTTCTTATGATAATATAGTTTAAAGAAATTGGGTTTTTTAAGATTCATACCATACAGGTGACAAACTATTTATTTACTCCTGCTTTTACTGGTAGCTGTATATTTCTTATTAGATAATAAATTTGATCTTCCAAACTATTTTGCTTGAGCATCAGAAAATATCCAAGTGCTAAAGGGAGAGATGGCATCTAAAATATGCTGCTGAAGTTCTCTCTCTTGAAAACACTTGAAGCTGTTCTGTAACTTGATCAATTTCCTGCATTTACAGAATATTGCTTTTAAGCCTGGTATGGGTGAGAAATATCAAAACAGGCTGAGATATTTTCAGCTCTTCAGAAAGAGATGAAATTAAAAACTCTACCTTCAGTGACTTTCCAAAAAATCTTAAAAAGGAGAAAATCCTTTTTTTTCCTCTGTCAGATTCAGGAATAAAATTTATGCTCTTTATATCACATATTGCTTTAACATTTTCAAAATGAAAGCTAAAACCAGGCCCAGAGCAATAGAGTATAGTTTTAAGAGTGTCAAATTACCTTCAATAGCCATTTTTTAAATAAAATATAAAATCTTGAAGCAGACAGCAAAGAATTGCATTGAGGGCAAAATCTTTCACTTAGACATAGATTTAAAGAAACCACAACCCTGAATCTTAAAAAAACACAGGGATACTGTTTTCTAATTGCCATACAATGCATATGTCAGTAGTATGAATAACTTTCACGTGTGAGTTTTTAACTAAAAAGTTCCTCTACATTTATTTCTTTTAAGACACTGCCATTTGGTAGCTCTGCAGACCTACATGAACAGAAGAACAGTAGTATTTGCACAGGCTTTTTGTTCCAGGCTGTAAATGTAATCCTGCATTTCAAGGTTACCAAGAAGGAGGAAAGGCATTATCATTGTTTTTTCAGTCTGACTGTCCCATTTAGGTGATGTACATACTCTGAGCAAATTAATTGCTTTGAATTTTACTTATATTTATTAACTGAGATTAGGAAAGGCAGTAAAACACTATATCAAAGCATTATGGAGAAAACAACCAGAATCAATCTTTTTCATTTGTCACAGACGCCACTTATTTAAATCTAAAATATGTTCTTTGCTGTCCTTGATCTATTCTGGTAAATAATAGCTTGTACCAAATACAGGGCTACAGAATCCTCTCTTCTTTTTGAACATAAAAGTACAGAAATAATAAGTTAAAAAAGAGACATATCAAAATATCAAACTTCTAATAATTAGGCAACAACAATAAAAAAGCCCCACCAAAACCCTGTAGTCTGTTAGATCTCCACTCCTTAGCTAACTAGATTTTATTTCCATTTTCAAAAATCCTAAGTGCATTACTTTTGCAGGGCTACTTCCAGAATTTAATCACTGTACCCCATCATTCCGACATTTATTTGGGGGCAAACCCTGCAATAACAAGAAATTCAGAAGGGCCTTGTAAAGAGAAAAAGACAAAATTGCTAAGTAATATAGTGCATTATAACTCCCTAAATAAGGCAGCTGCACATCACATTTCTCATTCAGACAATTCTGCAAGAAAAACATTACCTGACTGTAATCATTTAGAATCAGAAATTAATTTAAAATAGACATGCTTGCATGTACCCAATACTGATTCCTTCTCCCCAGTTTTTGAAAGTTTGGTATCTGAAACACTGTGGCATCATCACCTGCTCATTATTATTCTTTTTAAACAATGTAATACTGAATCTCCCACATAGGAAGGAAGATAAGTAACAATATAGTGCAGGCTCCAAGTTAAATCTGGTTCAGACAGCGTAATAATGATGTCATTAAGGCTCCGAGCTGAATGGGAATCAGACAGTGCCATAGTACAGCTGCAGACATAAATCTGAAAGAACTTTTTTGGCTACATTCTCAGACTTACCTTGAAAGATATTTAGGAGCTCCAGCAATGTGAGTTGAAAGAAATGTTCTCAAAGGGAGGTTTGCAGACTGAAGAACCTGTGTAGGCCTTATAGGCACTTTCTTCTGTGGCACAGGAAGGAACATTTTGTTAAATGAATAAACTAAGAGAAATAATTTCAGAAGAAGTGCAAACCAGAAAACAAATAAACCTTAATACTACCACAAATAAATGAGACTAAGGCAATTGTGGGACTGCTCAAAGCCTTTTTGCCTTGCTGAATGAAAGCAATCCCTAAGACTGAATGGGTAATGAGATCCTGGCTCCTGAGATTTTAGCTTTCTTAATCATGTTCATAATTAATTCAAGAACATTGATAATTTCATTACATTCTTTTTGTCTTATCAATAAATGATGTGCCTGCACTTTTGGTCCTGTGTACAGGGAGAAAGGAGATGCTTTGGGTAATACTGCACCAGGAATTGTATATGTATATATGTATATATACATGCATATATATATATATAAAATCTATATGACCCAAAATAGCGATGTGGTAGCTATTACCCATAACCAGGCCTCTATTATCAGAATACGATGGCAAGCAGTTAGAAATAATTAATAAGCTTTTTATGGAGGAATGAAAAACCCTTTAAAGAAAAATATGCTGCAAATAGAATTCCTGTCTGAAATATATGTGCCTAGAAAAAAAATTACATTTTCAGACATATTTAGGAATGGATTTCACATGAATTCAAACTATAAACATATTTTTTAAGCATCTCTAGATATGTTGTTTTAAAAAAAATACCTTTTGAAGAAAAACCCAACTTCAGCTCCTTTTCCTATTTGGAGGGATGTGCCCTTCTGTTTGTCCTTCCAAACACATTTCCAGTATCAGCTTACATCTGACACCAAGCTATACTCGCCCTCTCAGTTGAAACTGTCTGGGGCTTTTTACATTGTGGCTTTTTTGGTGGTGGGATTTTTTGGAGGTTTTTTTGGTTTTGTTTTTTTAATGAAGACTGAAAGGTTTCTCTTTATCTAACAGTCAGTCAAATGCTGAAAGCACCCCTTTAGGATTTACAGCTTGCTCTGTGTAATCTTCAACAAAGCAACAAATCAGTTTTTGTCCCTTTGTTGTTGTTGTTGTTGATTTAGAGGCATCATCGATTTTAGACAGCAGAGTATGTAGAAATGAAAAGTTTCTGACTGGGAACAAATACTGCTGTGTTATTTGCTCTCACTTGCACCTTATTTCATTCTGACATCAGTGAAATCATCCATGGAGAATGTCCCTGTGCAAGAGAAAGCACCATAAATGAATCACAAACAGTTTAATAAGTGACTTCAAAAAGCTACACTCAGGAAACATCTACCACCCTGTAGGAATTTCTGTGGTTCAGCTGATTCTCTTTTAAAAATAATAAAATCAAGCATTTCCTCCTTAAAAGCAGGTTAAATGTCAACTTAAGGACAAATAAATTCCCCACCAAGTGTTCTCATTTTCCACTCTGTTGACACCAGCTTCATGAGGATGTTACTCCACTGAAGGTCTCGGTGGCTCTGAGCTAGCACAGCATGTGACAGGTCACCTGGGTGCTGCATGCTCCCTGTTAAAGAAAGAACATTGATGCACATACAGATAGAGGGTTTCCAGTCTGAGGATACTTATTAGGGCTAGGAAAAGAAGAAAGCCTGAATTTCATGTGTGTGTAATGTTCTGGGGTCATAAGTAGCTACATACATATCACTGCTACTGATAAAAAAAAGAGATGGAGGAGCAATCCCTGCTTCAAGGTCAAATGACACCAACAGACTGCAGCCTGTGCTGCTCACAGATAGTGCCTTGGAACAGAGGTGGCTGGGGAGACCTCACCCAAGGAGCCCAAAATACAGCTGTGGAACACACCAGCAGTTCGGCAGGGTGGACAAGGGGGGCCACTGCACTTAGCCTGGTCTCTCAGCCTTCATTTATCTTTTATGGCTCTGATATCCAAAGAGGTGCCAAAAGGTCTAGTATTAAAGACCTAGAGCAGCCCTAGAACCTAAGCAGCTCAGGAGACCTGTGAAGCAGTTTTGGCTCTTTAAAGGCTTCCTCAAGGGGTGGGGAAGGCAGCACAAAGGATCTACTACAGTGTAAAAGTAAAACTCCCTCTTCAAGTTTCAAGCAATGCTATATGAGGATAACAAGAGATAAAATCAGGTAAACACAGATTATTTAGGTTGTTTGATATGTTTACCTGGAAAGAAAGGCCCTGAACCATCCTTTGTCATGTCCCTCCCAGACCACCAGCACTGTTCCTTGAGGATGTAGAAACAAATCCAGATTGATTTAGGCAATCCAGGTACTTCTATTCCCAATAAAGACAAGAGTGTGCAAGTCTTGAAGATGCCTTTACCCCAATGCTCCTGAGCCTTTATGGCCATAACCCCAAACCAGATTATTTGAATTGCCTCCTAAGGGGGCTCATCTCCCCACTCACAGTGTAAAAAGCCTCTGACTACACTCAGTTGAGGCATTTTCAGGGAATACCTGGAGTCAGATGGGATACCATTCCTGGATACGACAAATTAAGAATGCTGAATGCATTCAATTAAGTAGAAAACACCGCCCACACCACCCCCCTCCTTCATTCTTGCTGTTGTCAGAGGGCAGAATTCAAGATAAGTAGGTTCAGATCCTGGATTCTGATTAGGTCGCTCTTGCGGTAGGTCAGTGTAATGCCTTCAGGTGTTATAAATCCAAGCCTTATTGCTGAGATCAGCAATGGTAATGCCTTTCAAATTTAGGGCAACATTTCTTTGAAACAAGTCTGAGCTATAAATGATGTGGAAATCTCTCTGAACCTGATTATAACTTTTACTGCAAGAGATATTGAGAAGATGCTAAGCATCTTTGGCTGGTCCATGGAGTTTTTCAAGAATAGTCTCAAAACTGAAGCTGTATATGTGTTTGAAATACCTGATCCATTTTTATCTGTAATTAATATATAGTCTTAGGTCACCCATGCTTTATTCCTAATCTTTAAAATGTAAGTACTATTCCTTGGATTTGAAACTGTCTCATCAGAGCAGAAACCTTAAAATGTTCTAAGGGATTTGGAGAACCATCCTGAAATTCACGAGAAGAATCCACATCACAGTTACTGGTAGTTATCAACAGTTTTTTTCCACAGATAAGCCATCTATAAATTCACAACAGCAAAAATTATAGTCAAGTTTATAGAATTGCTCTTTAAATCCACTCATGAGCATGAGAAAAATTATGTGGGGATTGTAGAATGACCTGATTACATGAGAAAGAAGTCCAAAAAGAGCAACACAGAGTCACTTAGCAAGGCAAGCTGTTGCTTGTGACAGTGATGTATGAGACATAGGTGATATATGTACTGGGTGGCTTTATCAGTAAATCATTGAGTTATTTACTTCCCTGAGGAACTGGGCCTGTCCCTGGAAGAGACTGCACTGTGAGATGCACCAGTGGGGGATTAATATTGGCAAAAGAGTCAATTTTTTTTTGTTCACACAAAAGAATCATAAAATAAAATTTAATAAATGATACACCACAGATGTACTGTCTCTTCTAAGTACTAGTACTCTAAAAATGGTAGAATTTGGATCTCCCTCTTATTTCCCTCATTTACATGAAAGGAAAAATCTCCATAAAATTTGTTTAAAATAAAATATTTAGCCAACACATCCCTGGCAGGGTGTAAACAGTTGCCCATTGAATAATAAGAAAAAGACAGAGTATGGAGCTCATAAACTGAAAAGATATATTCTTTCCATATTAAAGGTAGACAACAATCTTTACCATCTGCAAGGAACAACTGTGAGGCCACTGCAATTTCGAGCCTCTCCTATGGGTCTTTACTATAGGGCCATCCACAGGGACTCTCAAGCACGGCGATGGACAGGGCGCTCCCCAGACCCCCTCAGCTGGCAGAGCAGATGTAAAACCAGCCACTGGTGCCTGACCCCTTCCCAAGCTCCTGGGCTTGCATAGGCAGGAGCATCACCTGTGCTTGGCTCCTGGGCTCCAGCACCTTGCCCTCAGATTCACTGCATGAACCTGCTGCACACACGGCTTGAGAGAGAGCTCAAGAGGCTCTCCTGGTGTTCAGCCTGGCACTGATGGATAAGTCCCTCTGTTCCTTGTCTCGTAGCAAATTTTTTTTGTGTCTGATTTTAACAAATCTGAGTTAAAACCATGTAGACTGAAACACTACAGAATATGTACGTGGTCAAAACTGCAAAATAAACAAAAACTAATCTATCATTGACACAAACACTGTAACTATGGCTACTTTCTACATCAAAAACACGGAAAAAAGCTTAAATGCTATAAACAGTTGCTGTGCAGAAAACAGCTCAACATTATAAAGTGCTATAGAAGTGCTTCTAACATTAACACCATTTTCAGAAAATCTTTGCACAAATAAAGAAAAATCAGGCACTAATTTTCAGAGTAATAAAAGCAGTGACAACTTTATCACGGTTAATGTGCAGAAAATGACTGTTGTGATGCACAGCATATTATGGCAGAAGTGCAAACAAAATACTTTTTCCTCTTTAATTCCCCCACAGCATGGTCATTCATTGGAATTACACCACATTTCCAGCACCATAGAGTGAATGTGCCTTATTCTGATTTGCGGCTGCTATTCATAAAAAACTTTTTTTCTTTCACTTATTATGTGAGAGCTTTGAAGAATCTCAGCCTAAAACCTACACATTACTAATGCATATGCCAATATTTTCAAATCAGAAGTGTGAAGTACAGTGGATATGGTACTCACCTTGGTCATGAAAATATGACTGGACATTAACACATGGCCTGACTCAGAACAGGGACTAGAAGTGCAATAGCCAAGGAGTATCTGGTTACAAGTAGCATTCCTTAAGGCTTCATCCTAGGCCCAATTACATCTTGGTTGTCATCCCAGACAATGAGGTGGAAAACATCCTCAGGAAGTTCATGAATGACCTCAAGACTGGAAGCACATTCATTATGCTGGAGGGCAGCCATTCAGCAGGATCTCAATAGGCTGGAGAGAGGAGCTTATGGAAATACCACAAAATTCAGTAAAGAAAACTGCTAAGTCCCATTCCTGTGCAGAATAACTCCATGGATCTGTACAGAGTGCTAGCAAACACTGCTAGAGAGCAGCTTTGCAAAAGATAACCTAGATTCTTGAAGAAAATACGTGGAGCATTTGTCAATCACCATGCTCTTGCAGACACATGGACCAAATGCATGCTGAGCTGTATTGACAAAATTCTAGCCAGCAAGTCAAAAGACATGATTATTCCTCACCATTAGACACCTCTCTGCCTGCACCTAGAATAAACTTCAGTTTTGGAGTTCCCAGTAAAAGAAAGATATTGACATGTTGGACCAAGTCCAGAGAGGGGCCAGGAAGATAGCTGAAGGCTTGGAGATGACAATACAAAGAGGAGGCTGAGACAGTTTACTCAGGCTGAGTGAACACAGCCCCAAACAGTCTGATGTAGCTAAACTGCATTGAATGGGGACCAGAACACCCTCTCCAACTTGGGTTAATCCACTACCCTGTGAACAGAAAGGAGTTGAAGAATATCATGACATATTCTAGACATAAAACCTTAGTACACTCCGAAAATGCTCCAGCCATGACCTGCACAGTTCCTGGTTTCCCGTATTTTAAACTTGAGAGGTGGTGGGTGAATTGGTGTCATCAATTCCTTACAGTACTTACCACTGCCATTTTTTCATTAATCACTTTAAACCTCATCTAGAGAACAACATTAATTGCATCAAAGCTTCAAAACAACTATAAAATTTCTTCTCTCTCTAAACAGAGACCTTCATGAATGCTAAACCAACCATTACAAAGTAGGATATTAAACTGCTATATACAGTAGCTCTGTTCTACTTGCTCTGACCTACTCAAATGTTATTTGCTTTAAGTATTTTTAATACCAAAAATTGACAGTGACTTCCAAGTCACAACAGCCATAGTTACCAAAGGCTTCTAGAAATGAAAATGTTTTCAAGGAGGTCCTCTTTATACAACAATTATTTTATAAAGGTTTAAGTATCATAAATATGTGACCACATTCCAAACATCTGCATTCTAACTGCCACTATTTTTTTTCTCCAAGCCTCAACTCTTTTTAGAGATCAGAACTACCTCTGCTTCTAGTAACAGTAGGAACAGCATGCACTTTTCTTCTTCATATTAATCCTCATATTAATTAATAAAAATGTGTAAATCCACTCATATTCAGCATACATAGATGTGAAATAATGTAAAAAAGATTTAGGTAAGTCACACATACCTGACCCAGAAGGATCTAATAAATGAGGAACTTATAAAATGCTTTTTATGTATGGGAAATATTTGAGCAGGCAAAAATATGTCATTGCAACTCTTTCAAGGAGCAGATGGATAGGTACATGCATTGATAGTGACACAAAAGATGGAAGGTAAGATTGGTCAACGGCATGTAAAAGCTGAAAATGATAAAAATAGAAGAAAGGCGTGGAGATTACCAGAAGGGTAATTAGAAACACCAAGGAGAGAAAAATATAGTAGTTGTGGAAATAACAAAAATCAGAACAGGAAATATCTGCAATAGATAGAACTTGTTCTAAAAGCCATAATCATGGAAGATATCAAGCATTTGCATTAAAAAAAAATCTTCTGATATAGCTAGAAAGTAGTATTCAGTTAAATACTCCTGAAACTAGAAGCTGCATTTACAGTAATTTGCATTTTAAAAGAAAAAAATAACACAAAAGGTCATAGGAAAGAGAATAAATTTCAAACTCTGTTTCACAACTTTGTACAAAATAATAAAGTGAGATGCTTTTGATTGAATTTGAATTGACAGGAAAAAATTCTCATTTACCGTTATTTGATGCTTCATCGAGTGACTTGTGGTTCGTTACCAGCTTTTTCAATTGATATATCTCTTTGCAGCCAAATAATGGATAAGTGACACACACTATGAAATATGCATTTCACTAAGAAACTGCTTTCCACATCTTGAGAACCCTGGGTAGTATTTATGCTTGAAATTAAACCAAACACTAAGCATTGATTTTAATATGTTTAGATGAAATCAAATTGCCCTAACTGCGTTAACACTGTGGAACATGCAGTAATCCATGTATTTTATAGGCTGATAAATCTGAAACTACAGTAAATGCATAATTATGCCATCAGTGATATCTGTTTCTGGTGCCTATTACTCAGATATCGTGCTATCTACAGCATTATGCATGAAAGTAACACCAAGGAAGCAATTCATTTTTCTCACAAGTTACTGAATCAGTTTAAATCAAAAATCAATGGCATTAATCAACTGCATTTGTAATTTCAAGGAACAGTCTTTTGCTTCCTAGCCTATGGAGCGCCAATTGACTTTGAGGAAACTTCCTGCATTAAATATTTGGACAACTGCAAGTTTGTTGAACCCCTGCTCATTTCAGTTCCTAATGCTGTTGTTTTCCATATGCATATTAGTATGATTGTCTGAAGTCCCTTTCCATACTAGCCAGAGAAGCATTGTTTTGATCATTTCCACTCCAGGACAAACATTTTAAAAAATCCAAACCTCAGACTGCATATTGTTCAGTAAATACTGTTTCTAATACTCACAGAAAAATCAGATATATTAAAAGAAGAGAAAAAAGGAAGCAGCAAGGCACAAAATGGGGGGAAAGGAAGGCAACAGTGAGGAAAGGGAGACAGGAGGAAGGGAGTCATCAAACCATGATTTCCAGAAAATGCTAGATAGGCAACTTCAGGGTTTGTATTTTACTTTTTTCTTCTGATGGTATTGGAATGATTTTTTTTTTATTTATTGAAAAATGAGGAGAAAATATGAAATTATTTTGACAAATAGAAAAAAGAAGTCACAATTAAGTGAGGGGGATGGCAAACAAAGGGTGAGTAGAAGAAACTTCAGTCATCAAAACAGGGCTTTAGGGTGACCACCTCAACCACATGTACACAAACACAGGCGTGATTACAGGACAGCATCATGGGAGCAGTTCTCATGCCTTTTCTGGGAAATCAGCATAACTGTGTTTCTGCAGCATGTGCACACAGTGTGCATAGCCTGGGAAAAAAAAACCAGAGGTGTGTGCAGCTGTAGAGTAACAATCTTATTGAAACACAGATACGGTGGGATAGCACACACAGCTGCAGTACTGCAATGGATGAATAAAAGCTCTTTAGATGTGGCAGGAAAGGGTGGCAAGGGTGAGTAGGACTAGGAAAGCAAAAGTCTACCTGGAACTGAATCTGGCTGTGATATAAAAGGCAGCCAGAAGGGATTCTTCTGGTATATTAGTTACAAAAGTAAGACCAGGAAAAATGAGGGCCCACTGCTGACTGGGGTAGAAGATGTGGAAAAAGGTGAGATACACAATACCTTATTTTCTCTACTCTTTACTTACCTTTAGGAATCCCAAGGCCCCGAGGTCAGTGGGAAAATATGGAGTAAGAAAGACAATCACTGGAGGAGGATGAGATTAGAGAACATTTAAATAAGCTGGACACTCAAGTCCATCAGATTTGATGGGATACACCCATGAGTGCTGAAGTAGCTGATCAAACTCTCTGAAAGGTCATGGAAGTCACAGGAGACTCTTGACAACTAGGAGAAAGGCAGTGTTTCTTCTAACCTCGGGAAGGAGGATCTAGGGAACAGCAGGCTGATAAGACTCAGAACATTCCTGTTAAAAATAATGGAATGGATCTATCTGGAAACTACTTCCAAAAACATGAAGGACTGAAGGATGATTTGGATTAATCAGCACAGATGTATTCAAAAGGAATCACTTTTGACTGAACTCATAGCCTTCCTTCCTTCCTTCCTTCCTTCCTTCCTTCCTTCCTTCCTTCCTTCCTTCCTTCCTTCCTTCCTTCCTTCCTTCCTTCCTTCCTTCCTTCCTTCCTTCCTTCCTTCCTTCCTTCCTTCCTTCCTTCCTTCCTTCCTTCCTTCCTTCCTTCCTTCCTTCCTTCCTTCCTTCCTTCCTTCCTTCCTTCCTTCCTTCCTTCCTTCCTTCCTTCCTTCCTTCCTTCCTTTTCTCTCTCTTCCTCATTTTCTCTTTTTCTCTCTTTTTCTCTTTTTTTTTTCATTCTCTCTGCTTTTCTTTGACATGAGGAAGATGAGCACTGTGTTTGGAGGTGACTGTCTTTCCTCATTATGGAGAGCCTAGATGATGTTTTATCTAATTTTTACATAACTAACATGATACTCCTCAGGCGCAATACAGGAATTGGACAGCAAATGCACTTGCTGAAGTGCTTGTTTGGTCAACACAGAAAAATAGACATTGTTATTCTCTGTTCATTTTTTCCTGAAACTGATATACATATTTGGTTAATCAAACTGCTCCATGGAAGCACTTTCAGATACAGAGGTGTAAAATATAAGTTTACACATTTTTAGATTTTTTTTAATGTATACAACAATATTAAAAAAAAAAAAAGTTTGGTTTCTTTTCTTTCACTAAGCTGGTGAAACAGAAGTGTAGCTGAGTTATGCCTGTTGAGAGACCCTTTCCAGGGTATTGTTTGTTGTTTTTTTTACTGTAACATAAGCTATACTGTCATAAAAACTACTATATAACTGTAGCTGCTTGAAGAGGTTTGACATCACTCACTACCTCACCATAATTCAAGCTACAAAACTTGAATACTGACAATGTTCAAATACACCAATCCATGTGACATTTAGCACTAGATTTGGTGATGAGATAAAAATCTGTAAGTTCACTGATTTATAACATGACTTGATATGCGCTTTCTGTAGAAGAAGTCATCTGCTGACAGGTGCTTTTGATTAGCACATTTCAGTTTTGTATCCAATACAGGAAGAACATATTAATATTTACCTTCAAATGATGATGGACACTCTTTGTTATCTAAAAGCTTGGATGCTGTTGGTTCCTACTCTTTCCTACTGTCTGCAGAGGGAACAAAGAACAATGCTTCTACCCTATGTCCAGCAAGGCTCCTGAAGGAAAGCAGTCGTCAGTCCAGAACAATCTACTTTAGGCACCATAAAACTCCAAACCAGATCCCATTCTGAACACCCAGAATTTACAGACCGTGATCATTTTTCACACACTGAGTGTGTGGTGGTTCAGAGAACACAAGTTACAGAATTAATGTTTTACTGTCCAACTACTAAAGTAATTTTTTCAAACTGGGACTAAGGTGGCTAATTACTTTTGAAAGTTAATAATAAGATGTTTCAGGCTTAATTGCATTGTGACTGTGCCTACAAGAGCCAGCTATTAATCAAGCTGTTATGTTCAATGCAGTACAAAGATAACATAATAGGATAGCCCTGGTTATCTTTTTGCAAATGCCAGCAAATGGTATGACTTTTACCATTACTTCTAGAAATTTATGCCTGGATGAAATTAAATAGTTCTTCCCTCTCTTTTGCTGCTTATGGTCCTTGCTGCATAATTTCATGCTGTGTTGTTCTTGATTCTGAAACAAAAACAAATATGAAGTACAGCTCCACAAGGAATGCTACTGTAATTCTTTACTCCATTGCTGGAATTAACAAGATTTTTTTAAGGGACAAGCCTTTTTTTTGTAAAACTGCTACTAAAATAAAAATATAAACAATTATTGAAAATATATAGTCACCAAAACCCTATTAAATTTATCTCTTAAACAGGTTTATTATTTCACTACATATTTGAATAAAGATTTGTCTTCTGTAGCTTTGGCACAAGAACAGATTTATTTAGTTTATAGAAACAATTATTTTTTTCTCCATCATCTACCCAGAATAGAATTGTTTAGGAGGAGTATG
The DNA here is from genome assembly GCF_012460135.2 of Molothrus ater. Lineage (NCBI taxonomy): Eukaryota > Metazoa > Chordata > Aves > Passeriformes > Icteridae > Molothrus > Molothrus ater. The sequence continues at coordinate 48,678,599 of NC_050479.2, forward strand.
TGCTTTGTCAAATGTTATTCTCACAAAAACAATCTGTTCAAATCTATTTAGATCTTTTAATAAATATATAGGTGTCAATATTTTTTATGGCTAGTTCACAAAAGCTTCTAATTTATCAAGCTTTTTTATTGTGTATCACTGGAAACATGCTAGAGAGATGCCTCATCTACACTAATATTGCTACTCTTTTATGTTACTTAGGGAAGATTCAGCAATCTTAGGACTGACACAGCTAATACAGTGAAATACATGTATACATAGCATCAAATTTAAGGGATGCCATCACCCTGAGCTTTTGTAAGCTTAGCAACACAAGACATTCCTCAAAGTTGTACATCTTGCACTGGAAGAAGTGCAGTTACCAGTTCTGGCCTTGGTATGATGTTTCACACTCCTTTACAAAGCTATACCTGCACTGTTTCCTTTTTCAGGTGTTATTCTGTCAGTCAGTGTCACCCAGAAAAGTTCAGCTACACTGAAATAAAATGAATTTCACAAACGTGTGGTCATCCTTCCCACTATTTTCATTTTAACTGTTAAAACCTAAGTCACCTATGGACTACTAGAGCATGGGAATGAAAAGGGAAACACACCTCTCTGTAATACAGAATGCAGGGGGTGCAGCAGGTATTTACTAGGATTATTCTGCTTTGCCCACCTATTTCTGTAGGATTTCCTGAGGAGAAGGCAGGCTATGTAATGCAAAGACAAAGCACACCAGGTAAGTCAACTGTCCTTGGCCAAGCTTCCCTGGGAGCAAAGGGAACTTTGCCATTGACTTTGCTAGGTTGCAGGTGAGAACAGCCTATATTTGCATTCTTACACACCTGATGGCAGTAAAAACAAGCTCTTTTTTATGCCTTCCTTTAAAAATGTTTAAAAACCAGCTGAGGAAATGGCTCTTAACACAACTGCCAGCATATTTAACAACCTCAGCTTCTAATTCCTAGCTCTCAATTTGTTTTATCCAAAGTTTAGCAGAACAGAGAGTGCTTGGGTTAAATAGCTCCTGCACTGGAGAAACTCCCCTCTCTGCCATTGCTCAGGAAGCACAGGGAATGCAAAGATGTCTCTTTGGCAGCTGGTTCGTTCAGCCTGCCAACCAAGCACGGAATGATTAGCAGTGCACTGCAGAATAGTATCTGGTAACTGCACCAGTGGTGCAGCAGCTACATCATCCACAATGACTGAAGAAAATACCCCAGGTTTAGATTTCTTAGCCAGCTTCACACTTCATACTCAGATAGCAGTTACAATGTACAGAGAATTGCATTTCCCAGAATAATTTCTGACTTAAGGATCTTGATTCTTTCACACATTCAGCAGGTCTGTGTCATTTAAATTACATCTCATTAATGTATCCCTCTTCTTTCCTTCCTGAGGATTGTCCCTCTAAATTATTTTACTTCACATTTCTTACTCTCAGAATATTCCTCTTTTATTTTCTGCTCTCCAATCTAAAACCATTCTGTCACAAAAGTGTCCCTGCCCACATCAAGGGTTTAGAATTAGATTATTTTTAAGGTTCCTCCCCTTCAACCCACACCATTCTAAGATCCCATGACATTAGTCATCTCCAAATCAATTTACATAAGTATTTACTGGCTTGGTCATTATCATTAAGTAAATTGCTATTGTCTATTTTTTTGCTTCTACTCTACTTACCTTATGAATCTTGTGATTATTTTTCTTCCATTTCCCCTCTTTTCTCAACATATTTGTGTTAGGAATTCTATCCTCTTTAATTTCTCCTACCCTAATTCCAGTCTTTCTGCCACACTTCAACACTCATTTCTTTTTATTTCTCTTCATGATTTCTGAAATACAGTTATTCTACCTGATTCTGTCTCTGTTATTTAGACAGGCATCTGACACACAAAATACAAAATTGTTTAGCAGTTTGATCTTACACAGTTCCTTTCTACTGAAAATTGACATAGTTAAGGGATTTAAATGAATTTTCCCTACCTTATTGACCTATTCATACATGTTTTTTGCAGATGTGACTTTCTTATTCCAGGTAATAAATTGTCCTGTGGCTAATATGAATGGCAGGTCTACAGAACATTGCATTGTGAGTCTTTTAACATACTATGACATATATTTCATTACGAACAGGAGGTAAAAATAAAAGGTGTCACCTACTGAGGAGGTAAAAATAAAAGGTATCACCTTCCTTGAGGAAGAAAAAAATGGTTTGTGGTAAGAAACTCTAAAATATGCAGATTGAGCACAGAAGGCAGAAGACAGGTGCTTTAGTTTGAGGATATAATCCTGCTCTTTAAAGGTAAAGGTAACTAACATTTTCATAATGTTGGCTTGGGCTGAGTCCTAGCATGTGATTCAGCCAGGATGTAGATAAATAGTTTCCAATTGTTTAAAAAAAAAATCTCCTAAGGTAGATAACTCAATCCTCTTTGTACAAAATAGCAATCATCTCAAATACCTGTTGAATGATGAATTTCCTTTGCACCCTGACTTGAATGGTAGCAACTCAGGCTTGTAAAATTATTGAATTTACTGACCACTATATGTTTTGGAGTCTCTTCTCTGTTTTATGCTACAGTCCTTTTGACAAAATTTTCTTACCACCCTTCATTCAAAATATTTTAGATGGAGAGTCAATCACTTGTTATAATTGGATTGCATTATTTCCAAGAAGAAGGCTGATACAATGTCCATTTTCCCTTTTTGAGGCAGGTATCAGAAGTGTTGGAATAGATCACTGACAACCTCAGCCTAGCTCTGGAGAGTAGAATTGGCTAAGGTTATACTTACACTAGAAAATCAAGGCCATGATTGAAATGGTAGAGCAGAGTGGGTACCTGTATTCCAAAACTCACCTTTTTCTTCCTTCCAAAACACCTACTAGTAACCATTCCTAAGTCTGTCTCCTGAACAACACTCAGTCATCATCTGGCAGAGGGCTAGGTTGTAGAGGGCTAGTTTGCACAGCTTCAAAATTACAAGTATCAATCAATGGCTAATTGCAGGGCTACAGGAAGACAGTGTTGGAGCCTGCAATTTGGCCCTGTTCAGCTTACTGGAGAAGATGTTTTTGTCCGGATAAAACTAAAAGTGCAAACATCTCCATCTGCACAACGTTGCTGGAATGGAAGGGAAACACAACTGGTACACTGAGCATCCCCTGCCACTGAGAGGGAAAAGTCAGCCTTCCAGCTCCCAAGGGAGTGAATAAGACATAAAACTTTTCTCCTTAGAGCTCACTCATCTCATCTCTAAAGATAGGCAGTGTGTGACCATAAAACTGACTATGAGTAATGGGCCATTAATTTTCATTTGCAAAATGAGACAATATGATACCACTTTTTACCAGGATGATAAAATGGAAAAGCTATTTATTACTTTGCCAGTAAGAAACTGGCTTATGCTATGGACAAATTATTTTGAAAATTTATTTTGAAATATAGGTAATTTCAAAAATTACCTATATTACCTGCAGAAACAGTACAACCAGAAAAAATAGAAATTACGTAAGGCTACTTCTTAGAAAACATGACATTAATAGGTTGCTACAGAATCTGTATACTGTACAGTTTCATGGTGCCTGCAGTAGTTTCTATGGAATGGAAACCTATTCAAATGGAGAAGAGGTCAATATAACTGAAGCCTGAGTAAGCAATGCCCAGAATCCTTGCGAGCTGAGCTTTTCTTGAAACAAGAAAATGCTTTGCTTTGTTCTGGTTAACTCTGCATAACTGTGAACTTCTATGTGAACGTGGAAGACTTCTTTATAGGTGTGTCTGCAGATGTGCATGCACATTCATAGATGACATTGAACTGGACATAGTTTAAATTCAGACATACATATGCATGAACATATAGATTTCCAATTGTGCATCAAGGGGAAGAGTTTTCAAAATATTTTTAAAATAAATTTATTTAGCTATTTTGCATGTCTGGGGTGGGCTTATTAATAAATTAGAAACACCTTATAAAACATTTTACATACCACCTGTTTTTACATAACACCTGAGTACTATAGAGGATGGACAGACATCATAAAAAGGGAATTTGATTTTCTGTTCTAACTGCACTGGTATCTTCAACACTATAGTAAGTGTACCTTGGCCAGCTGAGAAACATTCACCCAGGCTCTCTCCACAGCCCTCCTCCACAAAATGGGTGAGGAAATAGCATGAGAACCTCATGGATTGAGATAAAGACAGGGAAATCACCATGATGGGCATTACAGAGTCAGTTAGGGAAAATTAAAATAAAAATTGAGTCAGAAGATTAAAAAAGAATCCATCCTGCTCCTTCTCCTTCTTCCCAGGCTTAAGTTTTCACCTTCATTCCCAACTGCTCTGCTCCACCCCCTCCAAGTAGTACAGGGCAATGGGGAAGGGGGGCGTTGTGCTCAGTCCATAACAGCTTCTCTTTTCTGCCCCTTCCTCTCTCTGTTCCTCTGCTCCAGCTTGGGTCCTTCCTTTGGGCCACAGTACTTTAAGAATTGCTCCAGTCTGAGTCCTTTCCATGAAGGTGCAGTCTGAGTCCTTTCTTGAGGTGCAGTACCTCAAGAACACGCTGCTCCACTGTGGGTCCCCCAAACAGGGCACAGGTCCTGCCAGAAAACCTGCTCCTGCCTGGGCTCCTCTCCATGAGGGGCGGTTCCTGCCAAGAGATTTCTCTGGCCCAGGGTCTTCATACACTGCAGTTTGGTATCTGGCCCACCATGGTTCTCTCTATGGGCTGCAACAGACCTCTGCCCCACCATGGAGCAGCTCCTTCCCCTCATCCTTCAGTGACCTTGGTGTCACTGCAGAGTTGTTTCATGTTTTCTCACTCCTCTCTCACAATTGCTGATCTGCAGCATTTTTCTACCCTTTCTTAAATATGTTATCACAGAGGCACCATCAACTGATAAACTCAGCTTTGGCCAGCAACAGATCTCCCCTGGAGCCAGCTGGAACTGACTCTGACACTGAAGGCAACTTCTGGTATATTCTCAGAAAAAACACCACTGTCAGCTCCTTGCTGTGGACACCCAACACAACAACCTGGCTTACAGTACTCCACTCTCTGGAGAGCAGAAGCTTGACATGAGACAGCAACATGCACTTGCAGCCCAGAAAGACAACCGTATCCTGGGATGCTTCAGAAGCAGTGTAGCCAGTGGGTGAAGGGAGGTGATTCTACCCCTCTTCTCCACCCTTGTTCCACTGCGTTCAGCCTCGGGGTTTCCAGCACAAGAAAGACATGGACCTATTTGAGCAGGTCTGGAAGAGGGCCAGGGCCACAGAAATTATCAAAGGGCTGGAGCACCCCTCCTATAAAAACAGTCTTAGTCAGTTGGGGTTGTTCACCCTGGAGAAGAGAAGGCTCTGGGAAGACCTTAAATAAGGTCTTTCAAAACTTAAAGGGACTTATAAAAGATAGAGAAAGACTTTTTACGAAGGTGTCTTGTAACAGGACAAGCAGCAAAAGTTTTCAATTGAAAGAAGGTAGAAAAAAATTTTTAGAATCATATTGGTGAGACTCTGGAAAAAAATGGCCAGAAAAGTTGTATATGGCCCATCATTGGAAATGTTCAAGGCCAGGTTGGATGGGGCTTTGAGCAACCCTATCTAATGAAAGACATCCCTGCCAGGGGACAAACATGAGAGTGATCAGGAGTTTGAACTAGATGGTCCTTAAAACCCAAGCCATTGGAATTGTCCTTTTCAACCCAAGCCAATCTATGACTCTAAAAATAACTATTACATAACTCAACAGCCAGCTCCTCTGTCATTAAGGGAAAGAATAGCACTTTTTCAGGTCAAAAGCTATTGAGAGATCATTGTACACAGTGTTGAGACTGGAACAACTCATATATGTTCAACTTGTTGGCGATGTAATTTTATGAATGCTTGACTAGACCAGCAATGAAGGAATTGCTGCTCTGTGACCCCAGACAAGCTGCAGCCTGTCTTCCCACCAATTTCTAGCCTGTCTGCTTGAAAACTAAGTTTTCTGGGAAGAGATTATCTTTTGTCTGTATTCAACATCTGGTATGATATGGTATCTTCCAGTTGGAACCACTAGACACTATTGTAATACAAAGAGCAAATAAGAATATTCTGAAGTATTTCTATTCTTCATGGTTATTCCTTAAACTTGATGTTATTCCCAAACAACTTATAGCAATATAATTATTCTCCAGAAATGCAATATTTGCATTAGCACTGACAGTCTACATTTTCATTGTCTCTATCTATATGACATTTCCTATCTATTTATCTACCAAGGATGTATTCAAATATCTTAAAAATATTTTTTCACTGTCTTATTTTCAAGTCATACAAAGCAGAAGCTCTCTTCCAAACAAAGAAACAAAAGCTGTAATAACAGATGGAATGTATTATCCATATGTATTTTCACCATTATTTCACAGGACTGTTTGAAGAATCCATCTTCATGGCATTGTTCCATCTTGCTTGAAAGATTATGGCAGTCAGTGTTCAAAGGATGAAAGCAATCTGTGGAAGTCCAGCCACCTCCAGTGACATCCTGTGTTTTCTATCTATTAAACACTAAGCCATTCCCTGGAGGTCCTTATTAGGATTTTTAATTTTTTTATTTTGTTTTAAAAGTTGTCCTCAAACACAACCATTTTAGATTTAGGATCACAGTACTACTTTATGTGTGGGACAAGCAAACTGCAGTAACCAATTTGCAACTCCATTCCTTCATTTTAAATACATGCAATGGTTAACTGCTTGCTATATTATTTCTTCTGCTTTTTCACCATAAGAATATAAGTAGATGTGTTTTTTGACCTCCTCCCTTTCCTCACACCACCACCTGTCAATGAAGATGCTTTACAGCATAAATAATTAATGCTGTCATCGTAATTCCTAGGCTGCTACCAAGAAGCGTGGCCTCTTCACAGTTTCCTTTCTGTTTCCTCAGTTATTGCTGCATCCATAATGAAATGCAACATGAATGTAACATTAAAGCTGCAAATTTAAACACAGAGATGTTTAAATACACCCTCGCAGTAATGATAGGTGAACAAAGCTGAACATGTCCACTATTTCTGACACTTACCAAACATAAGGTCTTGCAAAACAATCTGCTAGTTAGCAGATTAGTGGAAAGAACTTGACCTCATAGAGCATGAAGAATCCCTCATTATCCATGATTAAGATCTTATGTTCCTGTTTGTGATTTCCGGAATATTGCTGGCAGATGCACTGTGAAAGTTGCTTTCCAGCTTGCCTCCAAGACCCCCCAGCCTCAGAAGCAGGAAACAAGAATTCACTTGCCTCTGCAATTACAAGATAGACTGATACAGAGCAGTTCCAGATTTTTTCAGAACAAGTTAACCATCAGCACTTCTTACGAAGCATCATTAACTCAGATCCAGCATCAGTAAAATTATGTTAAAGACCATGTAAGAAACTTTAAAAGATCTGTTCTTGGATAGATTTTGGGTTCTAAACAAGTGCTTACCCAAACATGCTTCATAGCCTTACAGAGGTGTTGTAGTGTTGTTATACCATACCGTTGTGTTGGTTAGGTTGCCAGTTTTCAGGTAGGAGACATTGCCCATAAGATTGCATGCAGACCCTGGAGTCATTGCTGCTGGCACAAGCTCGGGATGATAGGGAATATGGGAGGGCACTTTTACACATTTAGAATTACATATAGGGACCCAAAATACATAATCTGGTTTATGCCAGGAAAAGAGTAACTTGAAGAACCGGTGAGCAACAGTACTTGGTGCTTTCAGAATTTCAGAAAGTACCTCTATTTGTTCAGGACTTCAAGGAATGGCAGTCATCAGTTTACATTATTAAAATTGAGATAATCCCTTTAGTTTGATTCAGTTATCCTCCACAGTTACCTGAAGACATTTGACATGCCCCAGGGCACTCTACCTGCACTTCTGCTGCTACTACAGAGAGTCCCCAGTCTCCCATGACTCCTGGGTGATATCTGCCAGCCGGATGTACAGGTCTGAGATATTTAGGGCACTTACAGTGGTCAAAGGCATTTGGATGACCATATATGGATGACCAACTTGAGCCCATAGCAACAGGGTAGAATCTCACCTAAAACATTGTTTAGTCTAAGATGCTTGTCCAGGCTTTGGTCTATTGTCAGTGGAGAAATATGAGCACCATCAGAGAATATTCATTTCTTACTAAAGTAGATGTTGAAGGCGACTGAGATGAACTGTCCTTGGAAAATTATATTTTCTTTGCCCAGGAATGCAAGATTTCTGGTAAGTGACTATTCACCTACTATAAATAAAATGCCTCACTATTGTAAGTGAATATTTATCTACAAATGCAATTTTAAGTATTTTCATACAGACAAATGTATTAGAATTATCATGTATTTCATTGTAAATATTATTTAAAATACTATAGATGGAATGTTAAAATTATTAAGCTCTTCAAACTCAGTATTTTGACTTCTATATTATTTAGTACCTGGGAAGTTTTAGACTTTCAATAGAACAAAGCACTTTTTTCCTTTAATGTTCAAAATGTTGTTTTCACAATGTGGAAACAAGTGAAATTTACACTTTGGAAGAGTATCATGAGGTCTACCATTGAATTATATCTCCCAAGTCCAATTTAGTGGTGCACACAGATGGCCCTGTCTTTAGTTTAAAGATTAACATCTAGAGAATGTGGTTTTCTACAGCAGCAGTTTCCAGACTTTTTACCATACTGAAAATCACTCATATATATTCCAGTGGAGGCTCCAATCCATACCAAAAAAAAATTTAAGCAAATTACCTATAGCACCATTTTCATGTTTAATTTAGTAGGTCCTCATATTTGTTGATGAAATTATAGACTATTGGTTGAAGAAAATAGGCTACTAGTACTCACTTTCAAAACATAAAAGGGTAACAACAGCTTTCAGATCTACATTTTAAATATAATTACTGAAGCACAAGGAAACAGAAATATAACCAACCCTTTTACTGGGAACTAGAAGTCTATAAAATTGAAGCCACATTCTATCAGAAGCAACACCCATTAAAAGGGTTCAAGTTGCTTTTTGGTCTTTTTTTTTCTAAATTAAGATTTCTTAAAACTCTGAATAAGATTTTTATGTTGTTTTTTCCCTGTAAAATCAGATGAGATGAACCCTACCACCCTTTCTGTCTGAAAAAAAAAAAAAGCATGTGAAAGCAGCTGGAAATTTAATCACAAAACTCTTAAATATGTAAGAAATTCTACTAATAAGTTTAACCACATAACACACTTCGGATTATCCCAATAACCTGCCTTCAAATACAAGAAAGAGCAACTCCAATCAAATATCATTATTCTAAATTAGTAAGGTTGTGAATCTTATCAAACAAAAGTGACCAAAGTTTTCTTAGAATGACCTTCACAAAGCTTGAGGACTAAAGAAGCAGAACTCAGAGGAAAAGTGCATGTGACAACAGACGGAGTCCCTTCACATTGTGATGATGATGATGACATTTCAACATCTGCTGTTAAAGCTTTTGTGTACCTCCAGCTTCTCACATGCTAATAAGTTAGATAATTCAATTTCATAAGAGATTAAAAGTCCAGAGACGCAGAGTTGATTTGGGGTTATTCAGCTGTATAAGAATAAAAATATCAGAGTAAAATACATGCACGTATTCCCCCCCAAAACCTGTCTATTATGATGAGTCTTTCCTGTGACATCTCAGGGCCTGGTTGCCAATAAAGACAAGGAGATTCAAGGGAGAAGGTAGTTGCAAAAAATACTGAACATGCACTGGACACCACGAGCAGAAAAGCATGCATATCCATCACTGCCTAGAGAACTTCCCCAGAGGATTCACCAAGTCTTGTCTTTGAAGCAAATACCTGAAGGAAAAATTCTGTTCCTGTTCCTGTTTATTTCACTTACTAAGAGAGTTAGGGTTTTGCCACTTAAATCTGGATAAAAATGCAAATCAGGACTTTGGTATTATGTAGAGGGATTTCTCATTTCATATTGGTTAAGTCTTGACACTTTGACAAAAGAAAGAGTTACACATCAATTAATTTTTCAATATGTTTAAATCATGGGATCTTCTGAAATATGCAGGATTTCCTTCATTCTGCAACACAGTTTAATATTATCCTTAAAGTAATTATTTCCATTTTGCCTTTTTAGAGGAACCCTTGACAATATCAAAGCCCCTTGTATTCTATCCAACAAGTGTGCACAGGCAGTGGAGATTTAGCCTTAGATATTAGTTCCAATAGAGAAAAGCAGAATTTGTTCAATTCTTAATTTCACTGGGATTTTTCATGATAGACAAGACAGGAATAAGCAAGATAATTTGGATTGTCTTTTTAAATGTCACACTTTGGTCACACATGACATGCAGAAAAATTCTCTGTTAGGAAGGTGTTAGGCAAACTGTGTACACTGGGTTGCAAAATGCAGTCTATCATTAACAATGCAGAGCAGCAAGAGCAACTGTTGAAAACAGCTGAGAAACCTCAAGTATATTGGGGAAAGCTACCCAACACAAATATAAGGAGGAAAAAAAAGAAGGCTGCAATTTTCAGGAGCAATATACCTTGAACACTGAGTTGCCATCATCCAGAAAAGTGGGAGTCAATATGTGCTACCTGGAAGGAGGAATGCAGGATAGGAAGAAGAAGGAAATCTGGAAGGTAACTCAGGTTTGGGAGTCCTGTGACTTTCAAAAGAACCAAAGAGAAAATGCATCACTGCACTGAATTCTCTATTCTGCAAAACAACATCCACTTACCCTTAGAATTTCCTTTTCACCTCATCCTGCTGCACACAGCCTGGCATCAAATGTTGTGAAATAGAAGTCTTTGTATAAGCTCAGGAGTAGCAAGTGTCTGGTTCCCAGAGACACAGAGAACTAACTCAGCACCCTTTGCAAAGAGGGCTCTTCCCTCTTTGCAAAGGGTGGCTTTGCTAATGCTGTTTTAGACTATAGAGGAGAGAAAAAGAAATGCTGTCATGGTATCATGAGGGGCTTTTTAAGACTCTACAAGGCAAGCAACCAATACAGTGCAACACAGTCCTTGTGCTGCTTTCTTTAGTAACTTCTTCTATTATTATAATAATTGAAAATTATAAGTAAAAATCCACCCCGGTATAGATTAATCTGACTTTAATTTACAATTGCCACCAGACTGCAAACTGTTTCCACTTACAAAGAGTTTGATATAAAATCACTATCTAAGAATAAGAAAAGAAATTGCACAATATTTAAGAAAAAATATAAGAACTGGTCATAATCCTCGAACACATTAGCAAAGTCTAAGGTAAATTAGAGAGCTGATAAATATATTATCACCAACAGTGCATAAAGAAATATTTTAAGTAACATAAGGGAAAGGAATAAAGTTATTAAAATATAAATGACTTTTTCTACAATGGTATATGCAAGGGGTCTCCACTGTATTAAAGCATATAAAAATAATGGAAAGGAATGAGCTGTGAGTACTGAGGTTTTCTACATTTGATTATTTTTAATGTAGAATTCAGACAGGTATATAAGGCAATATACCACAGCTTCATATATAAATGAAGCAGTAAGTTTCAGTAACTTGAAAATAATTTAGATTAAAATTGAAGTTAGCTACAAATGGAATTGAGTTGTGAAATAGTCCTGTCAAAAATGAACAAAGATCTAAATCTAAAGTTACTATTGGTTAATGGAATATTGGTTAAAGACTGTGATTTGAAGCCCATACTTACTTAAAAAAGAGACAAAACCAAGTCTTTAAGGAAAAGCATCTGGCCCATGTAAGACATAATTTCAACTTGTTACCAAGTTAGCAATATTTACTTTTCTTATTAGTTTTATAAATACAAAATCATCTTTACAATGAAACCATAAAAAATTTAATCTGATTTTTATAGTAGAGTGTCAGAAAAATTATCTACTGGTAGATAATTCCTTATCTACCAGTAATATTTTAAACTCCTTTTTATTTAGAAACAAGCAAGTCAAGAACCCCTCAGTTGCCTTATGACAGTAGTCACCAAATCATTTGGCTATTTTATTAAAATATACATCAATAAGAAACGTTAAAATCAGAAGTGACATTATTTTGGAGGGTGAATTTCTAATGAAGCAACACAGATTTCATCCTGTGTGAAACAGCTGGACCATGACGAGATCACATTAGCACTAATTAAAATGATATTTTTTGGTGCAGTTTTTGTTAATCCAGCTTCATTGGACTCAAAAGGATTTTTGAAATCTGTAATAAAAGCTATTATGTAATCTTACTCCAGTTCTCTTGCATGAGGTGACTGTGTGAAATTTCCCTATAATAAACAATATTTTCTTAAAATTCTCACTCAATAAAATCAATATTAACTTTTTACTATTATAGCTGGTTTTTCCCAATATATGATCCTCATTTAATTAAAAAAAATTAAAGCTCTAATTTATTTTTGCTTGATGAACAAGAAAAATATCATATTAAAAGCAACATTTTGCCATGTTTCTCTTTCTCCCTCACTTTCCCAGGTCCCTGTTGTTCCCAATGTATAATTTGCAAAACATATTGCTTCAATACTTACAATGAGAGAGGCGGCCCAGCTGTGGGAGGGAAAGGACAGCAGTCTCCAATATTACCATAATAATCTGCCTAAGGTCCCATGAGCCCTCTGGAGTATACAATTCTCTATACTGCAGGCCCCAGCTGGAGAATGTTCTCTTGACATGTATGCCAACCTTTGCCTGCAGGCAAAATAAAAAAAGGCAGAGAAGTAATCATGAAAATAAAAAATCTTGTCAACTGTGGTAGGATGCAGTTTCCATGTTTTTTTGCTCACGTAGGCAGTCGTGCTAACAAAATGATAGGAGACTTTAAAAGACTGCAACTGGTATGTGTTTTGCTGGAGAGGGGAGGACATCATATGCCACACTAATTCTGCAATTTTAACTTTGGGGGAAAAAGTGAGCAGTGATATTGTATTACTGTCAATATGCATGACAGCTTTATTTACCTCCTCTTCTGATGGCTGCTCATTATGGGATTTAAGCAGGAAAGTGAAACCCTGACAGTGTTGAGTTAATTGCAAAGGGCCAGATTGTGATCTCATTGTTTTGTGTTGGGTGGTTGGGGTTTTTTCATGGTGATGAGGGCTCTCAGGCAAATAGTCCTGCTGGCTCAGTGGGACTAATTGGGAAGCAAATGCCCATCCCTGTGAAAGGCATGCAATTGGCTCAGCAAACTTTCCAAGAGAAAAAATATAAACACGACTTTAAAACAAATAAAGGGAAAAGGTGGTTGGAAGACGTATGTAAAAGATCAAAGACCTAATATATGCTTTTGCTCTTCAGTTTCAAACTCAATTTGTATGCAAGAGCCCAAGGCCTTTCTTCTGGTTTCATTCAAACAGAAGAGGAACACCAGCACCACAGAGCTCAAAACAAGTCCCATGTTGTGGTAGGTTTCTAAACTGCTAAAAATAGCCTTTTCTAAAAAAAGAAATAATTTGTCTGCACGAGTCAGAGGTGCATTTTCAAAACAGAGTTTTCAAAATAGGACAAAGTGCTATTTACCATTTTAATTCTAATTAGCAACAAAACCAGATTTCCTTTTACTTTCTTTTCCTACTAGAGGACACATTCCCACTCAAATGCATAGTATTTCAACTCACAATAAGATTGTGGATTTTGCAGGTTGTATTCAAGATGGGAGATCTTTGGTATTAAACCAGTATTCAAATTGAAAATGTCATACCTCCTGCCTGAATGAATCCAGAAAATACCATCCTCCAAAGAGATACAGTATATTTCTTAATCTTACAGATTTTGGAGAGAGCAAATTTGTGTAACCATAAACCATTATGTAAGCAGAGTGAAAATGACTGTGGCAAGGTAACAGACGAGAGATGCTCCAGGCTCAGAGGACACAGGCGTGGGAGACATCCAGAGACAGGAGCTGCTCCAAGCAGGAGAATTTTTTATGCAATCACCATCTCACTCCTTCCTTCCTGCTCCCCACTAACCATACAGTTTTTGTTTATGCAATGAACAATAACAAGCCTGTTAATTTAAAAGTACTTTTCACATACCTACCTATATGCAAATACAGGGAGGATTATTTAATTCCACAAAATCTGTTCAAATCGCCTTTGCCTCCTATCTTAAAGGCATTTAGAAGTAACAAGAACATGTTTAGCTCAATAACTGGTCTTGAAAGGTATGCACAGAAGCAAGTTAAAGAAATCAATTTGTTGTCTGAAAGTGGAAGTCATTATTTATACTGGGTGGGCTTATGAGAGACCCTGTCTGTCTGGCACATGAAGGAGGTCATTTGTTAAGTCTGCCAGCCATGTGAAGCTTAACTGAAGATGCTGTAAAATTTCAAATGAGAAGATAAGTAAAACAAAATCAAATAGATATTGAAACTACTGGGTGAAGATTAAACAGGAATATTCCACATGAGTGCAAGAGAAAGAAGGAATCACAGCCAAAGTGCATTTAGACAGACTTGAAAAAATTTCCCCTTGCAAAACCCCTGAAACTGAAGAACATAAAACTCCAGAAAGAAAGGGCTTTTGGAGTCCAATGCACTCACCATTAGGAGAAGTTTTCACTGCAGCTTGGCACCTAGGTTTCTAAAATGTCTTTTTGTCATCTGTAATAGGACATGGCAGTACAAATTAACAAATAAACTCCACTTATTACCATAGAATGAGCTGGAAGTCTGGTTACAATCACTGTGGCTAAGCATATAACCTTGCCACCAGATTCATCTGTGTATTCATCTGTGTTTTTACAAGAATGAATATGATTTTAGGGAGGTTTTCCTTCTCTATTTTCTTGTGTTAACTACATAGTGCTGCAAAGCCACAGGTCCATCAGAAAATCAGATACACCCTGGGGCACTCACTTGTGCTGCGGCCAACCTGCATCACATAGCCCAGGTAACCATGTTTAAACCCAAACCCCACTATTCACTGTAACAAGGTGGCCTTCCTATCCAAGCTGCCTGCTGGGAATCAGAGATGCCCTTCACAAACTCTCATATCACCCCCAGGAGCAGTTTGAGAAAGCATAACTCACCATGGGCCAGAACCATGGGCAGAAAGATTTCCAGTGACATTTACCAGTGCAGATGTAGTACTAACACAATTTGCTTCTATTTGAAATAAATGTAACAAATTTTTTCAGGTTAGTGAGACCTCCAGAAACACATTAAAAATAGTTATCATCCTGCAAAGCTACTGTAAGTAGTTCAAAAAAGTAGTCTATAACTAGGTTACAGATCTCTGCAAAGCATTTATGCTTTATTTGCTGGCTCAATCACCTAAAAATAAATAAAGTTTGATATCATATGTCATTGTGAAATGAAATAAAAAAATGAGTTTTCACAAAATGTAACTTGAATATATGCTAGCTTTAAAAAAAAGTGTTTGGTTTACATCTGTACAGTTTTATAAGTCCAACCCAAAAACCCATAAAATTTGGACTTACATGTGTTTGCATTTTCCTTCAACTAGAAGTACTCATTGATATTAGGCATGGCAGTAAGTATTTTGGTTGATAAGCATTAGGAGTAGGACAGGAGGCCAGAGTAAATAACCACAAAAAAAAAAAAGGCAGAAAACATATTTCAACAAATTTAGTCCTCCCATAATCTTCAAATGACACAATTCCATAATTCCATGGTTTTGTCTTGTTAGTAGCAATACAAGTAATACAAGTAATACATAATTTTTGCAAATTAACTGTGTCTTACTTTCATCATCCAGTGAGATATGAGAGACTGGTCTAATCCATTTGTCTTAGCCAGCTATTTTTGCTTGGGATGAAATCTGAAAATTCTTGTCTCTTGTTAAGATATGATTACTGAGAGATGCCTCTGCCCGAATTAAGCTGCAAACAAGACCATAGGCCAAAGTCAATAGTACAGATTTAATTTAACCATGAAGAGATGGTAGAAAGCAATATAAAAGAGAGGAGATGGAGAGGGAGAGACAGACAAAGCAGAAGATGGATAGTCTCCACACATGGATCCAGCAGTGTTCCATGGGTTCTTCTTCACTCTGGGCTTCTAAGTGGTGGGGGTCCCAAGGTTGTTCAAAACTTTTCACTATTTATACATTTTAGCAAACAAATTGCCTACACAGTTCTCCCACGCTATTAGCTAAATTATTTCCTTGACTCTAATGCTAATCATTTTGCATGTTCAGTCTTCTTTTTTTGAGTTGTGGGTTTCTTGGGTAGATGAATTGAGAGCTGGTGATCATGGTCACCCCTGGCTGGAATTACCTTTTACCCATTCTGATCTGATTTCAGCACAGTTGCTGAATTGACTTTCCTTGTGGCCCATAAATTCTGCATTCTTTGTGTCCATTATCAGTGATGCACTCTTCTCCCCAAGTTTTGTTATCCTCACCCTAGGTCTGAGATAGCGCTCAGACAATTGTATCACCTTTATCTCTTATCTTACAGTCAAAGTTCCAGGTATCTACAGAGGCACATTTGAAGGGGTGGGGAGATGGGGGCACAGTTCAATGCTTGGTGGTAGTTAAAGATGCCATCTGTCCCAAAACTTGGGGTGATCTTTGTTTGACCAGTGATGTGCACGTGAGCAGTTGCTTCTTTACAAATTTTGCCACAGTGGGAATGTTTGTCTGACTGCAGTACCCAAGTTGTGCTAGCCAGATCTCACCTCTGCTGGGCCTGGAATCAGCACCATCCTATCACTCCCTTCTGTGCTTGTCTCATGGCAGCCTCCTTCTGTGGCTTTAACAGTGTTTGAGACAAGCAATTGTGGTTTTTAAATCTGCATATGTCTCTGCAGAGGAAATCAAGTCAGCCAGCTGATTAGACAGCCAGAGTTAGGTAAAACAAATGGCCTGTTTCTGTTACTTCAATTAGATTTGGAAATTCTCTCTAGGCATGAGGTGTGCCAAGTGCCTTTAAAAACCCAGCTCCAGCTCCAAATCTCTACAAAATCCCAACCACCTGTGTTATGAGCTCAGTCTGCAAGTACTTTTTTGAAAGTACTTTTCCACGCTTAACAAAGTCCCTTGGCTCATGTTAGCAGAAAATATTTGCCACCAACCCAAATGGTTCAAAACTGCAGATGCTGCTGACAAGCTGTCTCACCCCTGCAGGAGGAGTTCAGATGGCACAATAGTGCAGGACACTGACAAAAAACAAAAGCAAAGCAAAACCAATTCCATGGTTTTGTCTTGTACAGCCAAGAGTACCCAACAGACCTGAGATGAAGAAAGATACCTCTCAAGCCTTCCCAGCACATTTTGGGATTGGGTACTCCACAGTGGCTACAGATCTGATGCTGAAAAACTTTCTGTTGAGTGTCGTAGAATCATAGAATATTCTGAGTTGCAAGAGACCTGAACATCCACACAAACAGAGAGACAAAATACCCCAAGCATTTCTGAAAGTGGGACTAAATATTTCTACCCTGCGCTGAGAAAGAACCTGGGATGTTACTTTTCCCAATGGGCCTTGAGCATCTAAGCTCAGCCATGCAACATAGTTGTCCAACAAATCCTGTTGCTTCTTTGGGGATAGCCAGCTTACCACTTTTACTCAGAAAGAAAGTAGTAGACAACTATACATTCATCCTAGAAGAACAAAATCCCTACATTATTCTGGATATAGCTCAGGACCAATCACTGAGTCTTAGCAGGTTAAAAAGAAAAATAAAACAAAACCAAAATACAATTAATGTCTTCAGTATTTGCACTGCCAAATAGTCTCCTGTCTTCTCAAAAACTTTTGGATGATTCTGAAAATGCTCTACATCTGTTATGATGCTTATCCCACATCAAAGGATTATATTTGCCAAACACAACACACCATTCACACACATGACCAGGAAGATAGTATTTGTGTGTTGCCATTCACAAGTTAGAAAGTTAGTGATAGGATTTTAAAAGAACCCCATACATAAAGAGGAAAATAAGCATTAATTGCCAGGAAAAACTGACATAACAGATACACTCCAAAGATGTAGAGATTTTTGTTTAGAAAAAAGAGAACTTGGACAATTGAAGAAAGCAGGATTATGATGTTAATTCCTTGGTGAAAAGAAAGCTGGGTCAGTTCTCACCATCTTTTCTGTTTCTGAATTGTCTAGTACCAGTAAATTTTATTCTCACCTTCTCTATGTTTCCTAATGCTGCCAGCATGCTGTGCCCAGTACACCTCCAGTTCAAGAATGAGATTGTGATGCTGTGATTGAGCTGGTTACAGAGGAAAACTGACTGTGATAATTCAGATTAATGTACACACATCGGTTTCCTTGGCAAGCTGTTAACACAGATGCAGGTCTTTACAGATGCTCAGCTCTCTTTTTTGCTTCCAGAGTTTTCCCTTCTCTGATTCCCTGTCTCCCAGTGAGAATGAAAGGGACAGTGCCATCACAGGTGATTTTGCTTCTTAGTTGTTTTCCTTGACATCCACTTACAAGCCTAAAAGCATATTTATTCACTATTTGTTTTGCTGTCACAACTAAAGGCTTCCATCAGATACCAGAACCTCACTTTGAAACATACCAGAAGATTACCTCTGTCTCAGAAAGCTCTAGGGGGCAAGTCTAATTTACTTCTGTAGACTCAAAGACAGGAGAGAAGCTACTGGTGGAAATGTCATTCACTGGAGGGCCAAAACCAATAACATTCCACAGGAATGGAAATATAATTCCTTCCAAACAGGAAACATAGGAATGCAACTCATACAACCATAACTCAAAAATTTAAAAAAAGTCAGATTTGGGAGTGGAACAGCGTGGAGCCAATTAGCTACTTTGTCTGAGAGATACAGCAAAAACAGTGGCAGGTCCTAGTTAAGTTATTAATAAAATAATTTCAAGTGGCACAGAAGGCTGATCCAAACAGCTTAATTTACAGCATCCCAAACACAAGTTTGCAGAATCCAGGAATTCAAATCAGGGCTGCTCTTTTGGTGTATGGAACAGTGCTCCTATAGTGGAGCAAAGGTTAGGAAACCATGGCTCCAGAGTTACATCCAGAAAGAGACTTGAGGAACCCTGTGACAAACAACACTGAATTAAAATCCTTCATAAAAAGATCGTTAATCCTGAATCCCAAATTCAAAGGCTGAAGCATCAAGTTGAAAATATGTGTGAAGTTTTACTATTGTGAAAATGCCAGAACTGAGAGTCACTGGAATTCATGTTGTACACAAGAAAATGTAAGGGTTTTCAATTTCAATTTCCATGCTTTAGAACCACTTACAAAGCAGTGTGCAAAGACAGCAAGTAGCATAAGGGAGTTGGAGCCACAGAAAAAAGCATGCTCAAGTTGTTTGCCCTTACACTGCTTAAGCCAGAACTTACAGCAAGAAATCACGACCTATAATAGCACTGTCCATTATTAAAGTCCAGGGACATGTTCTGGCTGTATCTCAACTACACACTGGGAGCACTAGGCCACTGCATGCAGCAGTCTCACAAGTTTTTATGCTGCTATTATTACTTTCAGTTCAATATAAGGAATCCCAGACTGCTGCCCAGGCAGGATGTAGATGGATCCAAACTATAATCATAGAACCATTGAATCATTTAGGTTCACAAAGACCATTAAGATCTTCAAATCCAACCATTAACTCAGCACTGCTGAGAACACCACTAAACCACGTCCCTAAGTGCCACATCTACACATCTTTTAAATACCTTCAGGTGACTCAACCACTTCCCTCTGCAGCCTGTTCCAATCCTTGACAACCCTTTCATTGAAGAAATGTCCAATCCTCAAGACACAAATTGAGGCTGTTTCCTGCTGAGCTGTCCTTTGTTACCTGGGTGAGGAGACCAACCCCCACCTCACTGCAACCTCCTTTCAGGAGTTGTAGAGTCATGTCACCCCTGAGCCTCCTTTTCTCCAGGCTAAACAACCCCAGCTCCCTCAGCTGCTGCTCATAAGACTTGTGCTCTGATGACCCTTTACCAGCTTCACTGCCCTTCTCTGGGCACTCTCCAGTGCCTCAATATCTTATTTGCAGTGAGGGGCCCAGGACTGGCCACATTTGAGGTGTGGCCTCACCAGTGCTGAGTATAGGAGCACAATCACTGCCCTGCTGTGATACATCATTGCTGATACAGGTCTGGATGCCACTGGCCTTCTCAGCCACCTAAGCACACTGATGGCTCATGTTCAGACAGCTGTCAAACAGGGCCCCAGGTCTTTTTGTGTCAGAGAGATGTCCAGTCACGTTCCCCCAAGCCTGTAGTGCTGCATGGGCTTGTTGTGACCCAAGCACAGGACCCTGAAACTTAGTAGATGGGCATCTTTCTGGAACTCTTGAACAGTCCAAAAGACCTCACAGTCAATGTTACCTAATATTGGATCTCAACAGTTTTCCTTTCTCCACTAGGTACCCAAGTACCTAGAATGCCATTTTTTTCAGAAAACCTAGATCACGAGTACCTTGAGGCTGGGACCCAGAAAGAAATTAGCTTGATTATTCTTCACATTTCATTTCATATTCATGAACAAAAGGTATTTGTATTCCCTATGTCACATATATGACAGTGTTAACTTGCACAACCATGTGACAGGCAATAGTCAATCAGGTCATATTTGCCTTTAAAAATATTTTACCAAAAGTGGACTTGTACCACAATTGCAAATGTCCATGAGTCAAATGAGAGAAATTCATCTCAAAGTGACAACAATTTTTTGGGCCTAAAAATGTCAGGCACTGTTTTAAGCATCATTTCCCAATCTTCTCATGCTAGAAATGGGAGGTCTGAGAGAAGGAGAACCTTGACTTTTCAAGGGAATATTTCACATGTTTTTTACCCTGTAGTGTAATGAGGTGACATAGTTCAAGATCATGCAATGATACACATTCACAGAAGAGCTACCAAAGATGACGTCACAAGGGGAGAAGTTTCAAACATACTGTAAATAATGTTGCTAAAAACACTATAAAATAGTGAATTCCCTTAAAATAAATTGACTTAAATTCTTTCCCAACATGTGACTGCTTGGCATCATCCGAACTTTTCACTGTTATTCATCTGCAGATGACCTGCACAGCTTATTGTGAGGTTTTGCTACCTGCTGACTCTGCAGCTACACTAAACACAGGTTGATAAAATTCCCCACTAGACCATCCTGCAGTTTGTATATATAAAGGCTGACAGAACTTCCTTCAGGACAGATACAGATGTTGGCTTCCTCACCTGGGGCACATTTGGCCAAAATCAACAGCCTTTCACTCTCCAATGACGCAACATTATTTCAGTTGTTGACTCCAGCCAAGGAAATTGGGACAGCAGCAATGAAGGGGTGCTTTAATCCTTGAGCACTGATCTCTAAAACAGGAAGCACAAAGGTGTTCCAAACATGATAGCTGACATCAGTCTCTCCTTATATACTGACTGGATTACTTTTCCAGGGAAGGTTATTGGTTTTCTTTTCGATTAATATCACCTTCCTAATGAACACCTGAATGCAGCATGCTACTGCCCCTAAGAAAGAAAACCCAGTCTTGGTGATATTCCATGGATGCCAGGGTTTTGTCCACAGTTTCTAAAGTATCAACAGAAACAGTCAAATAATATACACCAGACACCTGGACCCCAACTGAGCAAAACACTAATTTTTCTTGCTTAAGGTCACCCTAAAAACAAATTAATGGATCTTTCTTAACTGAAGTGCTATAGAAATAGTATAGCCACGTCTTTATTCTTCAGACTAGGCACCCTATTACCCACTTAAACTTAGCCTATTTATAAGGGAAAATTTTGGCATTTGATTTTTTTGCTAATTATTTCCCTGTTAAAATGATAATGAAAAATATCCTCTTATTAAAAAGGTAGGAACATATGCTGGAAAAAATGACTATGTGAAATATGAGCAGTGACAAACTTGAAAAGTGGTCTCACAACATGGCTATTGACATATGGTACCCTTGGCAGCATAAGCGGTCATTTAATGAGGCCCATTGTAGGCTGTACATGTAACTTATGCTTTAACTTTTGTAAACAGCACCTAGTTGCTATGGCTTGAGGCTCTGTATAAATCATTAAACAAATATATTCAACAATTTATACAAAATCAAGAAGCAGGAAATCTCCATTTTCATATTTAAATCTGCCTATACATACATCATTATTTTATTAACTTCCCAATAGAGGCCCTCCATCTCATACTGTATTGACAACAGTTAGCTTTTTTTAGCCTATATTCACAGAATGTTGTATGGAAGTGTGGAAGCATAAGTTACACTGTGGTTTGTAACCTTTCTTCAAGTATTCAAGTCAAAAGGGGTCCATGACCAGATTAATAAAATGGCTCCTTAGAAGGAAATGAGCTATGGCCACAAGTTGCCATCAAATCAAGAATTACAGAGCAACCATATACAACCTTTTCCAAGCTCACATCAAGCCTCTTTCAGAAATTGAAAGAGACAGTCCTACAAAGGCTCGAGAACAGTTTTTAAACTTAATGTGAGTAATCACATTAGCATCAGTTGAACTTTTCTTGTGCTTAAACACGTATAAGTCTTCATGGTATTGGTATCTAAATTCATATGGTTAGACTTTATGGAATACAGAAACTGCAGAGTGCATAAGTCTGAAAAAATGTACTTCTGTCGTTGATTTTACACCCAAACAGTTCAGAGTTCTAATAAAAGGCACAGAGAATAATGGTATAAAATTATTCTTATCCCTAATTCTCAGAAGCATCAGTCAATGAGAAGAAAAGACTATAGCCTATCCATATTTAATTATAAAGAAGGTTTCTCTCTGATTAATTGAATCATTAAACATGCACAGATACATTTCATGGTATTAAATATTAGTTACCTTCCAGTATATTAAGAAGTAAAAATCAGAGTGGATTAAATGGGAAGAATTACTCTTAGAGTACATCTTGCAGTGCATACCACCCCTCACTTGTTTCCCAGGAAACCAAATGAAAGCATAGACATTTCACACAGAACAAGAAAATGTGCATAGGCTGCAGAAAAACTGGCAAAAAATCTTGACTTCTTTTTAATTTATTTATGGTTTAGCAATTGTACTGTTTAGTCTAGTCTTTACAAATGAACAATTTCAGCACTACTCATAATCTGGTGCTGGCACTTGGTGTCTCCATTAAAAATACAATAAAAACACTAGTTCAGGCATTAGGAGACATGGAAAAACATACTGAACCAAAATATTCACAGCATATGTTCATAATAACAGAGGATTTATCAAAACATTTTTATCTGAGAACCCATGTTTTAAGTGGCAAGTAACAAATGGCATGCCTCAGTTCACAGGTTAGCAAATGCCATACCTCAGTTCACAGGTTTGTTTATATTTATTTATTTATTTATTTATTGATATACAATTTACACCCAGAGAATTTATTTCTGCCCTATAACTTAATTAAAAGAGACTATAAAGGAAAAGATTAAAAAAAAAAAAAAAGGAAATTAGGTGTCACTCAAAGAAATGACAAGGCTGAGAGAATAGTTTGGAGCAGAGGCTTTGAGCTGCCATGCTGTGCCTTTCACAGCTGCCTGCACTTCATGTCATTAATAACCAGTAAATAAGATCTGCAGGTGGGCATATAGGGCACCCTGAGCCAAGAAGCTGTAGCTAGGGCTTCTGTCTCTAAGATGGGTGGCCGGGCTCATTTGCACAAGGCTGCTTATGTTTCCATACAGAAGTGTAACCCTACTTAGCATAGCTTCAGGGAAGCTGCTACAATAGAGAGAATGCTAATTACTGTAACCAACTGGCAATGATGCATCCAAAATTAAATGGCCTGTGACTGAGCAGATGAACAATTTTTATAGCCCTAAGTTCAGGGAACATGGATATTCTGTCAAATTAACAGACAGTCTATTTGGTCTTAATAGGTAAATTGAAGTATTTTAAAACACATTTAGGTGTGCTATTAAGTGCATATCAGTTATTAAGTGCAGTTCTCCTTTCAGCTTAAAGGTATACAATTTAAATCTAAAATGCCTGTAGTTATTACATTTTAAAAAATGAAAACACACAACCAACCAAACAAAAATAAACCTACAACACTTTCTAGCCCCTAAAAGCTTAATTTTCAGGTGAAACTGCAACATTGCCTCTGCTCCTACTCTTAGTTCCTGCACCTCTCTTTGTACTTAGGCAGAATTCCCACTGAAGTCAGCAGCAGCTTTGAGCATAGAGGTCTTCAGGTACAGACACGGGAGGCTGCCTCTTCAGTCTTCAATTCCAGTGAATGCTGGGATTTTTTTCTTTTCAGAACACTGTAAAATCAAGGTTTTCTACAGTGAACATTTATAAGAAAATCAAAACCAAGGCCAGATATAAATAGTCCTTGATTTTTCCTCATTGCACTTAGCAAATTAATTAGCCATACATTTCAGCACAGATGACACAGCAGTCTAGGTTTCCTATAAGCATTTTAAATAAATTAATGTATTCCTCAATCAACTTTATTATACTCTTTAAAGTTACCAAAGATCTTTCTCTGCATACTAGAAAATACTTGATAAAATGAAAAAAAAAAAGGTGAAGAAACAACATACAAAAAAGTCCCAAAAGGCAGATTTTATTGCCAGAGTACAATCCTTTTCAAAGGATGTTTTGTAGCAAGTAAGACTCACAAAGAAAATTATTGGTGCAGTATATCTGGCAAAATGGTTCATTTAGAGAGTTTTCAGTAAGCAAGACTGGTTCATTTCGGGAAAATACAATTGTAAGCAAGTCTGCCTTAGTGTCCCCCCAGAAAATAAACAGCTGGCTCTAAAATCCACTGCACTTAGGATACTTTACAGAAATGTCACTGAAATCAAGATCTTTAGTTACTGGGCAGACTTCACTTTTTTTGTCAATTGAATTCAAACAGACATTTCTTCACCCAGCTTTCTAATACCAAACTGTGTGATTCACCTTGTCAGCCCTAAGAGAAATCTACAATGACTGGCCAACTCACTCCAGCAACCCTTTATAGGCCCTGGATTAAAACTAGACACTTGTAGAATATAATTCAGCAAATTTATTTAGAATGTTTATCTGAAAATATGATGTCTCATATCCTAGAAAGCTCTGTTTCTTGGCAGTGACTCCTAGATGTGGTTAGTGAGATCTGCTTTTTGTTGGGTGAAAAAGAATCTAAAAAAATTTCTGACTCATTTTTCAGACAGCCAAGATGGAAATTGTGCACACTGCACTCCCTCTTCAAAGGGCTCTTCATGAGTTCCTTGAAGAGAGCACACACCAGGGAGCCCTTCTCAAAGCTACCAGGACACCACCTCCTCCACCCCCATGAGCACAGAGGGGTGGAAGGAGCTGCAGGGATGAGCTGCAAGGAGCAAAGCTGGCAAGAAGAGTGGCAGCCATCACTCAAGCCAGAATTTATGGATATTGACAACATCACCACAGCATCGCTGCAGTTTTCTCATTGGCCCCTCACTCCTCCTATTCATTGTTCATTCCAATCACTTCTCTCTTTACTCTTCTGTTTCTCCATTTCCTTCCTAACATACTCCCCCCCCAGACAGATTTGAAAAACAATAGCACAAAGCTTATAAAACTGCAGCAGTTCCTGGATATATGTTACATCCTTCCCTCCCTTCTTCTCTTGTCAATTTAAGATCTGTACAGCAGCCTATTTCTTGACTATGTTTTTTGTGAAACTTGCCTCAGAGGCTAAGACCACATTTACCTGAACTGTGGTGTCCCAGGAGCACTCTGAAGTCACATCTGACAAGCTATTATAAAATACTAAAAACAGGGTGGGAGATTTCTGTTTTAATCCGGTGACATTACAATGACAGACAAGAAGAAAAAATTCTTGAATATTTAACATCTTTGCTAAACATTTTTGCAACGAAGAGATGGAGAAACTGGCATTACAGTTTTCAGAGGTAAATGAGGAAGAAAAGATCTGGGGCTGATTTGGATCTATAGCATCTTTTACATCTTTCTGGCAGACACCTGGTCCTGCGAGGAGCCACGTATCATGCCCTGGTTGTCACTTCACTCCAAAGGTCTCTGATTTTGAGCCAAGGATAACCATATATATATATATATATCAACAAAATGTAAAATTCCATTTTTTTATATTTTTAACAAGAAATGTTTTTCAAATATCAGCTGAATTTAATCAATTCAATCCACTTAATGGAAAATTGAAAAAGGTGAATCTACTGCATATACTCACAGGAAAGGCATTGTTTTTCTCTTACATTATTCTGAAGTTTAAATAATTTCATTGAAATACACAGCTCTGCATATTCTAGACTAAAGGAACTCTGCACGTTTAGGGAAAGATTGAATTTTTTTAGAAAAAGGCATTTTCATAAGCTTGTACCTTATATTCAACTACCATATCCATTCTCAGAAGTGCTGAAGTTGTTGAGCAGTGAATTAGTAACACAATACTTCAGTGGGAAAACACCAATTGGGCCATTTTGCAGGTGTCTGCAGCAAAAAGCCAGGAAGAGTTGGGGCACTGTCACAATCATCTCTCTCTATTGCTTTGCAGCTTTTCTTTTTCTTCTTTTCTGCCAAGAAAGATTGTCTGGGATTACCAAACTCAACATAAAACACTGCTGAAATTCACAGTAGCACCTGTCAAACCACTGGATAAACTGGATAACCTGGTTCCAGCCATCACACTATTGCAAAGAACTGGTCAGAGAGTGACATATTTACTGGATCTCCTTGGCAACCCTCCTGTTTGAAGATGTTAGCTGCAACTGGCCTCAGAATCCACTTCTGATCACACAATACAGAGAACAGACAAGCATTTTTTAAGGTTACAGCTGAAGCAATTTAACATGTCCCCAGTTGCATCCCCGCGCTAGCTCTTCTCTGCTGGAAATGACTGTGCCATAGCAGACAATGCCCTTCTAGATTTGCCATAATGCAAAAAAAGAAATTATGTCCAGCATGTTCATAGTCCGTGGATAATGAAAGTAAAAAATGGTCTAACTTTGCAGCAAACAGATAAGTAGCAAACAGCTCAGAGATGAAAATATCTTAAATCTTCACAGCTATTCATAAAATAAATGGGCTATCTGAATGCCCTCTGCACATGTTTCTGACATGATCCTTAAAGGCTGACTTTTCTGAAAGTGCAGAAAAGCAGTGTGTGTGACAGATTTAAAGGAAGGGGTCTGATAACTTGCTGCAGTGTGATTTAATTTTTTATGGTAAATGAGTGGTATATTTGATTGGGGAATACATCAGCTTTCTGCAACTTTAGATAAATGGATAGTCACAAAAGTGATCCATTCTCCATCAGCCAAAAAAAAGAATGCTAACAGGGGTCTGCATGACTCCATACTGATGCTGGAGAGCACACCAGGACACTCTGCTGCTCATGATTTGAAGCTGTATTTCAGAGCCTCTCAGAAGAGCTGTGCCAGAATAAATAAGAGTTTTGGAGTGACAACAACAGGCAACCAGTTTTGATGTCAGACATTAAAGATGAATCATAGAATTTTTCAGAGCTGTAAAAGATAATAGTCCTTACATTATCCCATTACTCTAAAGTCCTTAGTCAAGTGAGATTTTAGGAAACATTGACATGCTTTTTCTACCAGAGCATAGGACAAAGAACCAAATGTACTGCAGAAGCCAACAAAGAAATTTGTCAATCTCAGCGTGAAGTACAGCATTCAAAGTAAAATACAAAGTAGGGGGTAGAAAAGGATGCATCCTGCATGAGGAATGCTTCAGGTCACTCTTCAAATGTGTCCTGATATGTCCCTATATCTGTTTCTTAAACTACAACATCAGGCATAACCACAAACACACACACAAAAAAAAGATAATTAATTGTCAAGATGGAGATTATTAGGTGCAACTGGACCAGAAATGTTAATAAAGATTGCTTGTATTGCTTCAGTACTGCTTCAGGTGTGATGAACATGCTATGAGGAGGACTGTGTTCCCTCCAAATGCTTGGATTTTTTCCTAGGCAGAAAAGAGACAGTAGCAAGCCCCGCAAGAGCACTCCCAGGTACCCTCACCATCCTAGAATGACCCACAAGGTCATGTGTGACCTCCATGACAGGGACTGCAGCAGGGCTGGGGACATTCAACCTATGTACCCACAAATATACCCCTCACATGGCTTGTGGGATGTCTGGCAGAGGCCAAGGGGCAGCCAAGTGCTGTATGACAACCACGAACACACCACCATCTGTGATGGACTACCAGGAATCAGGACATGGCCACAGAGGGCAGGAAGAGAAATATCAGAGCCCTCTTTACTCCTCTCAGAGAAATCCACACTTAGTCACAAATTACTGCTGCCTGGGATGAGTGGTATGTAGCTTCAACATGAAGAGGTGGCAGATGCCAGTCAGCAAGCCCTAGAGGATGACCCGTGGGCACTCAGGACCTTCCAGGAGGAGGTGACAAACCTGCCGAAAGGTGGCACAATGTGCAGTGGCTGCACTGTTGGCTGGCTGCTCAAATTAAATTTTAATAGAACTTTTAAAAATAATTTCAGTGTAAACCACAATGTATGTGAGTGAGCCTAAATTAATAAAAAACTATCTTTCAAGAATGAAGAATAAATGTAATCTGAGATCAATATTTATGAAGCTGTGATTAATTGACTGATGACCAAATGATTACAAACTTCTGTCTGAGGCAACTACTCAAATGTATTAGCTTTGACAAAAAAAATTTAAAAAAATACAAACTGGGTCAATGAAAAAATGCATTCCTAATCAATTTTTAATAGCACTTAAGATTTTATGATTTTTTAAACTTTCCTTTTAATAATTAATCAGAAAAATGAATC
Organism: Molothrus ater; assembly: GCF_012460135.2. Classification (NCBI taxonomy): domain Eukaryota; kingdom Metazoa; phylum Chordata; class Aves; order Passeriformes; family Icteridae; genus Molothrus; species Molothrus ater. The sequence goes on from NC_050479.2 coordinate 48,707,324, forward strand.
TAATTTAAACAAGGTGGTGTAAGGTATTCTGTATCTGTTTAATGGTGTTCTTAATGAAGAAATTCAATTAGGGCTGACTTTTCACTATAAATCTCTGGTTTTAAGGAATGCTCTGATTGGCTGGTAAACATTTGAGACTGGGAGAATAATGGAGGTGAACCACACTGCTCAGCACAATCTACTCATTAAGATTTCACACTGTTAATTCCAGCCTCCCCTTGCTTAACAAAAGGGAAGGGAAGGGAAGGGAAGGGAAGGGAAGGGAAGGGAAGGGAAGGGAAGGGAAGGGAAGGGAAGGGAAGGGAAGGGAAGGGAAGGGAAGGGAAGGGAAGGGAAGGGAAGGGAAGGGAAGGGAAGGGAAGGGAAGGGAAGGGAAGGGAAGGGAGACCATGATTTCTGTAATCTCTGTAACTTTATCAAACTTTTCTGATGTTTTGCTTCATTCTTCACTACATCCTAGGGGACAGATCCTCTGCTGGCAGCAGGCACCACAAGATTTTCTGAAAGGCTTTTGTAATTACAATTTAAATCAAGGCCTGTTGCATCAAACCACCAAACACTTGGAGCAATGCCAGAGATAAGGTAGCAACCAAAACTTGTAGAATAATGGCCTAAATTTGAAGATATTCCCTGCAGAAGCAGTCTCCTAAGTCAGTTAAATCTACGCAGATGGGTTAGCAAGAGACCTTCTATGCATAAAAGATAGCTAAAATTCACCCCTCTTCGCTGTTATATTGCCTATTTCACAAAGGCTCTCTATGTACTAGCCAGTAAAACAAGCAAATAAGATTAGAAAGTCTGTTTATCCATACCTCTTGATGGTCAGCACCTCACCTGGTACATCTGTGGCTCATTGCAACCAGCCTTCATCCAGTCTTCTGTTTGGTGAAAAGTCCATGGAAACATCCTTAAGCTTAACTATATGTGCAGGGTAGAAGAGTACTTACACAGCACAACAGTTGTGGAGCTTCTCCCTGCCCTCAGATGTCATTCTAGTATAATACAGTTTGTTTAGATAAAATATCTGAACAAGGATCTAAAGGGAAATCAGCCTCTTGCATGACCCTCAAAAAGAAAGAAGGGCACAGCCTAATGTCCTGAGTATGAAAGCTGCACCGACTTCGGGTACAACCCAGCATTTTCTATTTACTTGTTTGGCTCCTTGCTGACACATCAAGAAAAATGGAAAACATCAGAACTGCAAGATCAAAAAAATCTAAAAGAGATCATGAAGAATGGGGTTTTTCTTACTGAACTTCAGATGCCTAGAAGCAAGATATCTACATTTGAGCTAGTTCTTGAATTCCTTTGTGGGTTTGGAACCTGAGAGGAGAAATATTCTTCTTTCAGAGGGTAAGTTACAGCAGTTAAACTCAAAATGAAAACTCATCTTTTACTATTTCTTGTGAAGAAGACTAACTGCACTAAGCTTCCACAAGACTGTCAATCTCAAATAGTATTAAATTAACAAGTTATTCTCTTTCTCTGTCCCAGTTCTCTTACCCAATGGCCAGAGATTAATCTTCTGGCCTCTAGCATTCATTTTATTTCCTTTCTGGAAATACCAAATTTTTTTTACAGCCAAACCCCAAAATACCCTTTTAAAGAGAGAGAAATTTGTTTACATTTTAAAATGAAAGCCACATGGGAACTCCCAAAGAGCAGGTGGCAAGAGCAGCCTACAGTCCTCAGGCAGCATAGACAGGGATATCTGAGAGCTACATATTTCCACTGAATGGTCTCTGAATGGAAGCAGGTGAATCCCCAAGATGGTATCTCACAACAGGAACCAGTGAGGCCACCACTCTGCAGGGCTCCTCAACAGTAAAATTCTGAGCTGGGGGAACCTGTTTGCACCCTTTTATTACCACAGGTCTGATTTAGGCACCTAGAATCCAATGCTTCTTTACTCAGTTTGAGGCAAATTTCACTCTATATTCCCCTAAATCATGCAAAACCACCTGGGAAACCCTTTTATGAAAGCTGAAGATCCATCCAGTCTTGTTCCTGAAGAAGAAACTTTTCAAATCCAACTTGAACAGACTTCACTGTTGCAGAAGTGGCCACTGAGGGTGGATATCTATTTGGCTGTCATATCTACTTGTGTTGGTACAAGAAATGTCCTTTAAGTTAGGTTTTCATGGCATAAAGCCCCACATCCAAACGTATATATATATTTTCAAATTATTGGAAGCAATGTGACTGCATTATTTGTCACTGGGCTAATCAGCCAAGAAGACAGACATTTCATACCTACACCTGCTCCTTTCTGTCTCTACACACTACTGGGAAACATGCACAGATCCAAAATAAAGGAATTTATGTACTATATGCCAAAAATATGGTAACTTTATTAATCTTTAGAAAAGACTTAATTATCTCAATTTAGTACTCTGATCAGTTTTTCTTGTCCTGTATTGGTTTTTTCCAAGCTCTCATCAAAGACTTTTCACATTTTGTGACAGATGCTACTTTCATATTTCCACTATTAATCCTCTCAGATTTCTGAGATTTCAGGAGCAGGTAGTGAAGTTGCTGAAGTGTTTCACAAATGAAGCCCTAATCCTAGGAGATCATTCATGGTTAGAGTTTCAGCTTTTAACCCATCTTTTCTCTATAGATTTACCAGCAGTGCCTGTTTGATCCTTATGCCCCAGTGCCTCAGCAGAGGCATGCGAGGCATTCCAGGAATTTTTTTATCTGTTTCATCCTGGCTCCAGCCCTCTTGCAAAAGTATCCTTCATGCTATGTGGACTATGGTGTTCAATAGCCTGGACCCGTTAAACATTTGTTACCTCCTGCATTTACATGGTATTTCTCAGCTCCCCTCAGCTGCAGCAGATTGTTACCCCTCCAGCTCCTTTCTCCTTGCTCTCTGAGGTCTCACTTTCAGTACTACAGAATTAAGTATTTTCCATACCCCTGAAGAGTTGGTAACATCAACCCATAAATTTCAACAAAACCTGAGGCGCTACTAGATCACAAATAATTTTTTAAGTATTTCTTCACAGACTATGCATACAACTTCAGCAGAAATCCACTAAACAAATACGTTTAACCTTCTTAAGAGAAAACATGTTCCTTTTAGCAGCTTATTCAGAAAAATAAACTCCTTTACAAGTTATTTTTGGTTGAGAGAAAATGTATTCATCCCAACAGAGCTTGTTCTCTAACAGGTCACTTTCCAGTTACATACACTTTTTTGAAGCAGTGGAAGTCATGTCTTTGAAAGGGCTCCTGCTTTATCCCAGATTCATCTAAAAGAGTTTGACATGTCAAATGTAAGACACATTTCCTTGCTTTTGATTTCTCTTTCATGCATTTACCCTTTCTACTCTCTATATTGTCTTCTCACAATTTTTCAATAAAATAAAAATAAAGGTAAGAAAGATAAATAAGAGGGATTCATTGCATTCCTGTGTAGTTTGCTGGCTGCACAATAAACTTACTCAATGAATTCCAGGCTTCAGTGGTTCTCTTTCAAGCTCAAAAATCTCAAAAATTTTACAGTTCTCTTGAAAAAATTTCTCTGAGCAGCACGGTCAGTAAGTGCCAAGACTAAAAGAATCTCCTTGAAGTGGATGTCCACTCACTCCAGGCTAAATAATGGTACATGCATTATGTTGGTAAATGGTTCTTTTCTTATTTGACAGAAATTTTTCCTGAAGTTTACTAGAAAGTGTTGTAACACGTAAGCACTCAATTTTTATCAAGCACACCTTACTTAAATCCTCTCCTACCCAAGCATTGCGTTACCACCAAATCCGCTAGGTCTTGTCTATGCTGGAATGTCACCGTGGATTAGTTCCCTCGCTTTATTTGCAGTGACTTACCTATATCAAATTGAAATGCATCCATGCAACTCTGCTATGTCGGTCTAAGATACTTTCCTTGTTCATCATTGCATCCACAACTTTATGCTTGTTTGAATTAGCTGCTCAGCGTTATAAGCATTTATCTTGTGGTGCAATGTTAAATCACTCAGGTCTATAATTTTCAGCATGCTGTGGCACATTTACAAGAAACTACAGGAATCCTGGGACTGAGGTCAAGCGAGCAGGCTCCTAGGAGCCTCATATACCCCCAGCATTGCTTCCCAGCTGCTCTCCATCAGCCCAGAAAGTGCAACACAAAAACTCCATGATTTGAGGAGTCATTAGCACAAGCTGGGCAGCAGATGCAAAATTTTCATCCTTGTATTTGGCCCCTTGGTTTCCACGGATCAGAATCTTCCACAGGGCATCATCACACGCAGCACCTTGCAGGGCATGAGGGCTTATCCCAGTCCTCATTTCCATGTTGCCCCCAGAGCTGCATGGGCTGTACAAATTCCACCTGAGCTGCCCAGCAATTCGGTGGGCCAAGAAGCAAAGCTGCCCGTGCAGTGGGAGGGCAGTGTGGGAACCCAGCAGTGATGCCAGGAGAGGCTGCAGATGGACTACAGGTAATGGGGAAGGTGGGCTCATGCCCTGGGAGCTTCCCCTAGAACATGAGAACACGTTCCCATATCCCAGGAAGGACTTGTGGGACTGAGACCAGAGGAAGCCACCAAGTTGGTTAGAGGGATGGAGCACCTCTCCTAAGGCTAAGAGAATTGGGAATGTTAAGGCTAGAAAAGGCTTCAAGTGACCTAATTGTGACCTTCCAGTAACTGAAGAGAACTTATGGGAAATATGGGCCAAGACTATTTACACGGGCATGTAGTGACAGGAAAAGGAGGAACAGATTCAAATTTAAAGAGAGTAGGTTTATATTAGAGATTGAGTGGTGAGGCACTGGAACAGGCTGTCCAGAGTTGTGGATGACACATCCCTGGAAGTGTTCAAGGCCAGGCTGGATGGAGCTCTGAGCAACCTGGTCTAGTGAAAGGTGTCCCTGCCCATGGCACCGGGGTTGGAGCAAGACGATCTTTAAGGTCCCTTCTATCCCGAGCCATTCCATGATCCTGTAATTCTATAACTCTGTGATTCAGGGTAATTAACAGAATTAAACCAGCCGTTTATTTAATTCAGCATGATGAAACCTGAGCACAGCAAAGGTTTACCAGGGGGAAGGCGATCACCCTTTCTACCGCGTCGGCCTCCTCCTGCACAGGCACTGTGCCCGCGCTCCCCACGGCGCCGCGCTTCCCCCCAGGAATGCCGTGCGTAGGCTGAGGCCTCCACGGACTCCGGGCCGCCCCTCGGGGGGCAGCGGCAGCACCAGAGCAGAGCCGTGAGGGGCCACGGCTCCCGCCCGCCCTCCAGGGGAGCGCTGCCAGCGCGCACGGCGCTCCGCTCCGCCGGCCGGCGGCTTGGCCTCGCCGGCTGCCGTAGCGGGGCTGGCGGGGCCGGGGCCGCCCGCCCGCGGGACTTCCGTGCTGCTGTGGCCGGGCCGCGCCGCTCGGGGCCCGCCATGGCGCAGCACGGCCCCAGCGTCACGCTGTCCCTCACGCTGCCCATCACCTGCCACATCTGCCTGGGCAAGGTAACGCCGCCGCTGCCCGGCCCCCGCGGGCCCGCGGTGGGTGCGGGGGGCAGTGAGGTCCGGCCGGTGGCGGCAGCTCAGGGGCCCCGCCGCGGCTCGACGCTCTGACCCTCGCCGGGGTTGTGTCCTTTAAGGCTCCGGGCGGGGAAGGAAATCTGTGTGCGGGCCGTTCCCGGCAGTGGCCGAGGCTTGCTGGCACCCTCGGGATGTTGGGAAGCGCGCGTTGTCCCGGCGGGAGCGGCCCGGGAGGTGTTGAATGGGCCGGGGGGGCTCAGGTACGCGGGTGTGCAGCTCCCCAGGTGCTGGTGCTGAGGTTTGGGGGTTTCTCCCGGTACCAGTAGGATACTCTGTTATAAAATGCTCGGGGAGCTTGCGTTTGAGTGTGGTGCTGTGTCGCGGAGGACAAGTGAAACAAAGAGGGGGTGTGTAAGCAAGGAGGTTTAAAAAGTGTTGAGCAAAACTGCAGCAGTCTGAAGAAAAAGTTTCCGTTTCCTCTCTCTGACCCTTTCTCAGTTCCTTTCCCTTCTCCCTCGGGAAGCAGAGGGCTCTTGCTAGCCTGTTCTTCTCTAAAAGCCCCAGAGCTAATTTCATGGCTGTCACTAATTGCTTCTCAAATTCTTTGCGCATTCCTTACTACTCTTTTTTTTTTTTTCCTCGTTTTCTTTTCTTAAAGCTCAACAATAATTACAAGGGGAGACGTAGCCTTTTATGTTTGTTCTCTGGCATTTATCCTCTGGTTTGTTTTTACCTCACCTGTCCTTTACTCCCAGACCTTCTCTGTTGGAGTGATAACAAAAGAGCAAGCACATTTGATGTGTGAAGTAAGTGTGTAGCACTGGTAGTGAAAGTAGTCAGACGTCTCCCTTTTCTTTTGTCTCATAGTTCTAACAGTGTGTTACTTTTAGAAACCGTGTTTACTCGTTTCTTGGCTTTTTTTGTGGAAGCTGAACAAGACTTTCTGGCTGTTGTCCTGTTACTTTTCTTTTTCTGTTTATCTGTCTAATAGAAATGGAGGAGAACCCAAGTGTACTCTGTATGTAATGCAGCGTGGATACCTTTCACTCTGCAAAAAGTGGAAGGAATGACAGGAGGAGACTGAAATTAAACTGACAAAGATATTTGCTATTTGAATCCATTTCTCGTTACTTTCTGATCTGAGCACTTAACATTTTGGTTAGGAATTCATTCATATCTTGCTGTAAAGCCACTGTGTTATTCCAAGCCACTATTTCATACTTTCGCTTCCTTTTTAGATGTTCCTGCGTTTGTACTGCAAGAGGCTTCCACCCTCTTCCTTGCTGTCTTGCACTGAGATAATACATTCACATATATGAATGAGTTGTGAATCCATTGGTGATGCATGTAATAAAGATATTTGAATGCTTTCATTTTTAGACGTGTAAATCTAATTAAATTTTGGCAAAACTGACAGCTCTGACTGCCCTTTCTTTTTGATAGACATCTTTGTCTCTAGCTTGGAAGTTCATTGAAAAACTTCACCAGAAAAACCCATTTTCTTAGGATTAAGGTTAGAGGAAGGAATTTGTTTAGCTTGAATTAGGGAAAAAAATCTTGTCAGTTTTTACTATCTCTTGAGGGAAGCAGGGAGTATCATGGAGGGTTGACTTAATCTGATACTTCCGTGGTTTGTAGCATAGATTTCAAATCAAATGGAAGGCCCACCCTAAACTCAAAATGTGTCTCTTGCTATCCCTGCAAAATTTGCAAAGGTTTGACTGCAAGATAGGAACTATTCACTGAGTATTATGGTAAGAGGATAAAAAAGAAGATACTGCAGAGAAATTCTTTCAATGAGTTGGACGCTCATTGTTTTTAATGGAGCTGAAATCTTGGGCAGCAGGGACATATCAACCCATTTTGTTAATGTGAGCAATGTCAGAAAGTATATTGGCAAGATGTGCAATTTAAAATAAGAGTAAATTGCTTGGATCAATTTCATGTTTGTTACCTGAATGTTCTTTTGGTACACTCTGGGCTGTCTTCTAACATACCTGTATTTTTTAGATAGCAGATCAGGAGCCATCTGCTTCAGACTGTTTTACTTGTCCCAGGATGTCTGAAGATGTCTCTTGTTGGTTTTGGTGTCAACAGGTTGTTTGGGCTCGAGACACAGTTCCGTGTTGGTTGAAACACTGTCGGATGTCTGAGGATTGGTTCTCTGATGTGTGTCTGATTTTCCATGTGCCTGCTCCTCCATTAGTGCTGCCTGAAGGACCAGAAGTGCCTTCAAAGTGAAGTAGATGAGTACAGGATTGGATGTGAATCTGCATAGGAATGGCATTATGTTGGAGAGGAACATTAGGAAATTGCTCAAAATCACTGAGCTGATCAAGCCTTCTGAATTAAACTATAGTCTTTCTAGACATTATGGTCAATGAACGAACTGGAACTGTGCTGTAATTCAAGTAAAATGCTTTTTTAGTAATTGGTATGTCCTGATCCCCCACCCCCTCGGCTTGTCACAGTTAGCGGGAAGGGCAGTGGCACCACCAGCCATGGTGTGACATTTCTATAGTGGCTTTTGCTCTTCTGGTGTGCCTTGCTTTGTGTGGATCCTGAGCCAACTAAAGTGTAAAACCCCAGCCCTGAAATGAAACTTGTAAAGGTGTGTAAATCAGAAGCACTGTACCCCGGAGAGTAATAAATGTGACTTACTATTTTGCTAGAGATACGGAGTAATCATTCACATGCAAGAAGTGTGCTTCTGTGTCAGGTTTGGGGTAACTGAGGGTCTCTTGCTCCCTGGGGGGAAAACCTGCACTCATGAAATGTCTTTTCCTGTTTGGATTATTTTATGTTATTCTGCTCTGTATCTTTTCATCACCATCCATATAACTATTCTCAGGCTGCTTCACAGTAAGAAAGAAGTATGGCTAGAGAAAAAGTCTTTTTTTTTCCCGCTAGCTGCAGGTGAGAAGGCTCTTTTTCTTATAAAAGAAAGCAATAAGTAACAGGATTTTTTAAATTAGAAATAATGGAAATTTAAATGTTTCCAAAGCATTGGTGTGCTAATGCTTGCAATAATCATAAAAAAAGTCTTCTTAATTAGAGGTGAAAGTTCAATCTCTCTTTGTTCATACTTTTAGTAACTTGAGTTTTTGTTTATGTATAGATAACTTCCTTTGACTCTCTCTCAGGATTGTCATATTGGAGGTGTTAAAAATACTGTGAATCCTGTAAGGTAACAGAGGCATAGAGAGTGAATTGGAGAAGAAGGTAACAGATCTGGGCCTTAATTCATATCCATGAATATTTCAGTGGTTAAACAGTTGGGATTTAGCTCGTGCAATGCTGATCATATGGGTACAATTGCTACAGGACACGTCTGGTCTTCTGGCCCAAGTGGTTACTGACTGTCCTTTCCAGGTGCTTGCTTCTCTCTGCCAACATTTCATTTTTCCTTTTTAGTTTGACTACTTTACTAACAGAATGAAAGAGGAACATCTTGAAAATGATGAGGAACTTCATTTAAAGATGAAGATTTAAAGATGAAGATTCTCTTGAACTTAGGTTTTAAGTGCAGTACAGTAGAATTTACAACAGTGTATTTTCTGACACTTCTGTGTCTAAGAATAAGTTTCTTGGAAAAAGACGGGAGTGAAGGAAAAACAGTTATTTAAGACCCCTAACACAAATGCTAATGTTAACAAGTAAGAGATTCGAGAGTGTGTGTTACAGTAAGCTGTAGCCAACTGCAGTAAGGCATTAAGTCTTTTTCTTCTTTGTCATATTTGGTCCCTCTATGCACATTTACTTTCAACATTACTAGGCCTTTATAGTTAAATGACAAGAGAGAATAGTGCATTGTCATTAATATTTTCTAAAAGTTTGTTTACCCTGCTGTTTTGGAAGGGGAGGGCAAGCTTGAAAGAATCTGTGTCTGATTGGAATATTTAATCCTTCAGTTAGCTGCCCCATTCTTGGCTAATGACTTATTTAGTAGCAATGCATATCTAGCAGGAGACTTGAATTAGTGATTGCTGGTTCACATTTCAGCTCTGTGGTTTTGGCCCTGATCCTTTTAAAAGCTGCTTTGCATGAAGCTGATTATCCGCAGGCTAAAGTTAATCTGTAACACTTTATGTTCCAATGATACCTCTTCCACAGCAAAGTGTTGGATGGTGCCAGTAGAGATCCCTCCGTGCCTCACTTTTGAAAAGGCACCTACTTTGATTGTGTTCTGCCTTGGGAGGAGAATGCATTTCCCTGGAGTGGCTTGCTGTAGTTCATGGAGGTTGTGGGGTAAAGAAAAGGTGCTGCTGCTCCTCTGGTTATTAACAAGCTCTTGCAAACAAGGACCTTAGTTCTGCGGAAATTGTTATAGCTTTGGTGCCTTTAATAAGAGGGAAATCTGGTGTTGTGAGTCAGGAGATTGCTCCTAGCTCGCCCTGCAAAACAATAGTGTCACTTTCCTGCAAGGCCAGACTTGCACTGAGAGATGGGGTTGTGTATTTTGTATTTTGTTACTCAAAGGAATTTTAAGATATTCATAGAGTCTGTTTGTTTTTTTTTTTCTTTTTATTTCCTCTTTAATGCTAAAAGGTCCGTCATCCAGTTATCTGTGTGAACAACCATGTTTTCTGTTCCATTTGTATTGAAGTGTGGCTGAAGAACAATAATCAGTGCCCAGCTTGCAGGATTCCCATCACACCTGAAAATCCCTGCAAGGAGATTATAGGTAAGGACAAGTTTAGGCTTTGAAATAACTTTCTGGTATTTAATGCTGGAGGAGATTTCTTTGAGTCCAGAAATGCCTAGATACCTTTTCTTCTGTGTGTTTTTACCAACATCTAAGGAAGAATTAACTGAATATTTAGCCTTGTAGCTATTAGGGATGTTGCTGGAAAGTTCCAAACACGTTATGTATATTAATGGCTTGATTATCCAAACACAATAAGTACCCAATGGCTCTAATTGTTTTTAAATCTTGGTTGGATGGTGCCTTTAACTGAAAATTGCATTAAAAATGCATTCTTACCTATACATTGCAACCTGTTCACCTAAGAGACCAGCAATTATCTCAGAAGTAGTGTACTTCAATCCAGAATCTTGAATGAGTATGCGGGTTTTTTTACTTGTTTATTTGTTTTGTTTTGTTCATCACTTCCTCCTTTTCTTTTTTTAAGAAAATTACCCTTAGCATAGAAATAAGACGAAGCTACAATAACAGCATGAGGCTCTTAACTTTGCCAGAGCTAGGAAATACTGCAGTCTTTATTTGACATAAAATATCAGCCCTGCTATTTCGTTCTAAGAGAAAAATTTATCTGAATAATCTCACTTTAAAAACTTACTTAGTACAGTAACTCGTACTAATTAAATGTATGTTTGATACCCTGCCCCTTTCCTTCAGCTGTTTTTTTAGGATGGTCTTAAATAACATAGGATTCTGTTAAGGAGAAAATAGTTAAAGAATGTAAAATTTTCTTCCTGTTGTTAATCAAGATTTTGACTTCTAAACATTACTAGTAGGTACTCAAGTTGAACCTGTTTTGAAAGTGAAAGGACTTTAATCTTCCATGGTAGCCAATTGGTCCAATTTAGCTTTGTTTGTTGTTGATAATATGAAAAGTTGTATAAGGTGGATTACTGGTATTGAATTGACTGAAAAGGAAACAGTATCAGTTCTTCTTTTATCCTATTGTTGCTTTAGGAGGAACAAGTGAAAGTGATACTATATTTAGTCCAACAGTCAGAAAACACCTACGTAAAACAAGACTTGAATTGCTCCACAAAGAATATGAGGTAAGGACAAGGGGGAGTGTTGTGACTTTCCAGATGAACTGCAGCTGTTAAACTACAACATACAAATGGTCCTTTTGCTTTGAGTCCTGCTGGTTCTAATTTGAGTAAAGGTGTATACTGTATCTACATGAAACTCAGTTGCATTAAAATGCCACCTTTTGACTAAGGTTACAAGAGAGCATTTGCTGGTGCTGGAAGTGTCCCACTGAAGCCATGGTAATAGTCTTTCTAGACAACAGGTAGCCAAGTACAGCCAATTCTTTCGTTTTGTGGGAATTTGACCCCCAGGTGATATGGCAGCATTTTCTTTATGCATATTAGGTGTAGGGAACTTTTTGGTTTGTCTTCAATACCAACACAGACATTTTCTGAAATAATTCTCTGTTGCTCAGAGAGACTAAATTCTGTCTTAAAGAATACAGCTCACTGTAACCTTCTGGCATAGGTTAATTTTTAGCGTTATTGGTTTATTGTTTTCTGAAAGTGAGTAAATGCTTGAAAGTAGAGCTGAATGCTCCAATCTCCTGCTGGAAAAATACTCTCTTGGGAAGAAGATGGAAAGCTGTTAACAGAAAATGTGCTTAGTTTTTTTTTTCTCAGCTGTTGTTTCCTCAGTAGCAGCAGTGTGAAGACATCACATATTTTTGAAGGAAACCTAGAGAGGAGAATGAGGGAAAGGAAATGGACTCTCTATATCCTTACCACTGGGGAAGTAAGAGCTGTCTTTTATGACAAGCTTGCCCATAGCTCAGGTTCTTTTAGTCTCTCTGAGAGGAGTAAGGAAAAGATGCTTCCTGCCTTTCTGTTGAATCAACTCAAAATTCATACAGCTAGGATAACATAAATTTCTTCTAAAAAACCCACTTATTTTAAAATGATTGTTTTCATGGTGGGGACAGGGGCAAGCATGATTATTTGTGAAAATATGCCTTGGATTTATGTAAATGCTGTATATGGCCTCCTTAAGTAGTGTTACCATGAGCAACTCATACACTTGAATTGGTAAACAGTGTAGAAGACATGTTTTCAGGATAAATTATTTCTTTTATCCCTTTAACAAGAGGCTTTGGAAGGTTTTTGGTTCCCTGTGGCTTCAGACTAATACAGCTAGGAGCTTTGTTCTTTGCATTTTGAGAGTCTTCCCTAAGATGTTGCTGCTTTGGTGTAGCTCGAGAGGCCTTTTCCAGGCAATGTTCTGCCTCTTTTGAATTTGGAGACTTTCAGCATCCCAACATGTGACGTTTCAGAATAATAGGAGAGAAACAGTCTTAAATAACAGCAAATGAGTCAGCAGAGGACGACCTTAAGAACACTCTTGATACAGGAAATCCTCCCACAGAGTGCCCTAATAATAGATTCATGTTGCTGAATGCTTTGAAGCTTTTGGTCTGCTCGACAGTTTGTTCAGGGTCCTTTATGTAGTCAAGGGATTCCCTGCACTAAAACCTTCAGTATGCTTGAGTGTGCAGGTTGATTAAAATCCTGCCTAAAGCACAGTACATGAGCGTACTTAGATATATGTGTAAGTGAAGGCATGCATCTGGGCTTGCCAAAACCCGTGTTTCTAAAGTGCTATGGGAACTTGCCAGTATTATTTAATTAATCTCACAAATTATTTTAATTCCTCTGAATTTATGACAACTTTAGGATGAAATAGAATCCCTGCAAAAAGAAGTAGAAGATCTGAGAGGTAAAAACCTCAGTTTACAGATACAGCTGAAATCTCTTCTGGATCCTGCGGCATCAGCTTTATCTTGCCAAAATGAGGAAACTAGCCAGTCAGCAAATGAAGCAAGTACCAGTGGCCCAGAAGCCCCAGAGGAATGGAGCAAAAAGCTGAAAACTGCCAGTGATATGTGCGAAAAACTGATGGATAATGTGGACAAGCTAAGGGAGGTAATAAATGTAACAAACACATTTCTTCAGCTATTTTGTAGTGTAACTGTTTTGTGTTAGTTAAATGGGAGTAAGAGGTACTGTGACCTTCAGGTACTTCATAGATCTAGAAGAAGGAGGAAAAAAATTGAATTCCAGTGACTGTTGGCGTATCATAGTATTTCCATATAGCCCTTGCAAGTGTCAGATGTTATTGCTTGTTCCAGTGAGTCCTGTATGTGACTCTTATTCAACTCCTCTGTCACTCTATGACTGGGTAATTGGATTATAGTAGCACTTGTCGACAGTATTGATGACCAGATTTTTCAGGCTTGCAATAATCTATATAATATATCTATTTTGCAACATTCAGTGGGCAAACACAGTACAGTTGGCTAAGGCAGATTTTGCACTATTGCCCTCCCTGCTAGCCGATATTTTTGGTGCAATTTGCTGAGGCAGAGTAACTTGACCCTTTGACTGAAAATAGACAAGCTTCAGCATTTTATGACCAGAATATCCTTTACTGGAAACCTGCAGACTTTTTATACATCTTGATGTAATACAGAAGTAAATCTGATACTGCAGAAGCAAGGATGAAAGAGATAGGCATGTCAAAAAAACCTCTAAATAAATAGCTACAGGCACAAGTAAGATCACCTTAAACATTGAAGAAGAGTGAAATTTCAGATTAATTTGAAATCAAGGTAGAAAAAACTGGACTTGTATTTATTCAAAATGCTGCCTTGATTTCTTCTATTAACAATACTGGGTTACTTCCTGCAAAAGTGAAGTGCGGTGTGTTTAGGACTTTTTAAAAAAGTTTTAGCATTAATAGTGTTCACACTTTTTCTGTGCTATAGACTTGGAGGCACACATTGTGCTATTCTGTTATTTTGTTAATGTGACACTTCCAGGACCCCAGGAGCTTCAGATTCACTTGTAGGTGGCAAAATAGGATTCACAGCAAGAAGTTCTTGTCTGCCTATATTTTTGTTAGGTTTGTTTTCATCAAGTTAAATTGTACTGCCTCTTTCTTTTTTCTCTTTTTCTTTGGGATGACTAAGTTTTTAACTTTTTTCCCTAGGTAAGTAAAAAGAGCACTGTAACAGGAACTGAAGAAGGGGTTTGCTTGGATATTTTTTCAGTGTAACTTTAGCCTTAGCAAGAGAAGAGATTTAAGTGTATGAAATCTCTGAATTTGGTGAAGAGTTAGAAAAAAATAGAGGCTTAGATAGGTTTTAAGGAAGAATTCTTAAACTGTTGTCATAGAATCATTTAGGTTGGAAAAGACCGTTAAGATCATTGAGTCCAACACTTTTTTCCCATCTGTTCCCTGTCCAACAGCTGCTCAATTCCATAAGTACCTAAAGTCAGTTGGCTCTGGCAGACCTTGTCTCACTTGTCAGCGTGCACTGCCCATCCCTATTCTGAACAACAAGACATCTTTCCCATGCCCACACTGTCTGGAACCAGAAACCTTCTCCCTGAAAGTACCTGACCCAGGAGTTTCAACCAGACAGCACTTCCCAGTTAGACAAGATCCCTCAGTAAATGTGGTTGCCACCACTTTCTTTTTCAAATCTAGACTGAATCAGGAAATAGCAACCACCTTTATCATTTAATGTTCTAGAGCAGACAAATATAGGAATGCCCAAATAATGCCCATTATTACTTTGAGTGGAGTCATAAAAGCTATGGGAGTGGTGAAACAAACTCCATGGGAGAAAGCCTAGGCTAAGTACACTCATTAAAAATGCAGTTACATTAACTCATTAATGTAGACATTGTGCTATAAGTGGGGGTCCCTTGCAGATTACTGACTTGGAGGGTAGAGCACTAGAAGAAGGATACCAGAGGGGTTCAGTCCCACCTTTCCATGTGCCACATGGATGCCTTGCCTATCAGTGCTACACAAGTAATGAAGTTTTTTACTTTATTGTGTAGCTGGGGGAACTGTGTTTTTGGAAAGACAGAAAGGGCTTGGCCATGTTGTTAAATGGTTTGATGATGCTTTGGAACTAAGCGCTCCTGAATTCTCATTCATTGCTTTCAGGATAGTTTTTTGTGCTTTTATTTTTAAATATCAAGTAGTTGACACTCATCCCTGGGCTCACCCTTCCCTTCTTTGCCATAAGTCTCTAGCTATTCTTTCTGTACTTAGGAATATTGTTATGTTGGGGATAGGAGGTGTTTGTTTATATTTTTCTGCTCCATTTCTCCTCCCCCTCACCTGGAAAGGTTGCTAGGGGTATTTGTATGACCATTTAAAGTTCTCTGCCTCTCTTCTTTCACTGCTTGATGCTTCTGAATAAGTACATTTCACTCTAAGCCCAACTGCATAGCTCTTTCTTCAGATCTAGCTCTAGATCATACTTTTATTATGCAGTGGAAGCGTTATCTAATTGAGACTATGAATTACAAGTCCTGGACTGGTGGTGCTGTTTTTAGCATAGGGAGATGGAGCAGACTCTAGGAGGTGCAAAGAGTTCTGCTTGTTGGGATAGTGGCATTCGTTGTTCTGAAACATGGTGGCAGGAAAACTTCTCTCTATATGAAGTGTATTGTTAACAAGGGTGAGCTGAGCTGAGAAGAAGGAATTGACCTCAATTCAAGGAGTAAGAATGGTTGTGAATCAGGAATCTTAATCAGAATGTCTTGGAAGAAAGTGAAGAAAGACTGCAAATAGCTTGTCATAATGGATTTGTATCCACAGGATAACTATGCTTTAAAAACAAGCCAAAAACCCACAAAGTAATCTTGCTCTAATTTGGAATGGAGGAAGCTGTTCAACATAGTTTTGCTGATACCTGCACATTGTAATGTTAATGTACTTAACGTATTTAGTCATGTGGAAAAAAAAAACATGGAATTGCCATTAGGACATCTCCTTAATGACTTTCTGTGCTAACTAACATAGCTGTGTTTATTTCCCTAGATAGGACACTTGCAATGTATTTTGGGAATATAAATAAAAAATGTCTGTTCGCTATTCAGTTTTGCAAACCATTTCCCATGGTGATTTTTAAGTGGTGTCCCTGTCTGAAGGCTGTTTCCTGCCTGCACATTTCTAGTTCTGTCTCTTTAAAAAGGAGAAACAGCTTGTCCTATAAATATTAGAAGTCATTTCTGTTTCACTGTATACTTATTTTTTTCCTTCTCTTTTCCTTAGGCAAATAAGAAACTGAGCGTGGAAAACAATAGCCTTTTAAGAGAGAATTTGCGACTAAAAGCTGAAGTTGATAGTAGATCACCCCAAAAGTATGTGAATATTTTAAAAGCTACTATCTTTTATTTATAGACTGTTTAACTGTTGTAGGCCTGTTTAACCTAAAATTGTGGTGGTGTACATGGTGTTGCATATGTGTCTTCAGGTATACTTTGGAATTTTTATCCTCATGGACTTAGGTGAAAAATGAAACTTACAAAATAGCAGCAAGTGAGAAATGCAACTTAGAGAATCACAGCAAGCCCACAGTGAAGGAATATGACTTGACTACAAATGCTGTTCCTTTGTTACATGGCCAGGATTGAAGTACTGGATTTGTATTGAAACACTGGATTTGTGTCTGGGCAACACATGCAGAATTGAGCTTCTGGAGCATGAGAACATTCTCAGAACTGACATTTATGTTTAATAGTCTGTTTTAAACAGTTATAACACCAACAACAATACCCTCAAAAAGCAAAAACTGCACCATATTCATTAGAGCTAAGGTGCCTCTTCTTGGGAGGACTTTGTGAAGCAATATATTGATTTTTTGAAGTTCTTTTCCTTTCTTTCATTGGTTTTCTACCTTTATTCTCTCGTTTGTTTAGATATTAAAAAGCTGGTAGCTATATTGGCCAAAGGTTTATACAGAGCTTTTGAGGAAGGGGATTGGGAGGCACCTAGTAATGTGAAAAGAAAGTTCTCTGGATTTTGTTCTAGTTCTGGCAACATGCCTGCTGGAAGAGGAAATTCATCCTTGTAGAAGAGCTTACTTGCCACACTGCTTGTTATTAGAGACAACAGGAAAGAAGATGCATGATCCTTGTGCTGTGGATACATGAATGTACATGAAAGTACATTATGCCCTGATGACCCCTAATAAGATAGAGCCCTGTTTAAGGCCATGGCAATGGCTTTTATGGCATGGTGTATCTTTTCCCATAAGACTCAAGAGTGAGTTGGCAAGGATGGCAAACTTAAAAAGTAAATAGATATAACTAAATGAATCCTAGAAAAGAAAATCTAGAAGACACCACATAATTTAAATTGATTTTTACTTTTCTGATATCAGGTGAACTCCCCAGTGGAAACAATTTCCCTTTCTTATAGCTTGTGCATGCTTTACCGTGGTTGCCTAAAACAATGCTGTCACTTTTCTGCTTTAGAAGCCCAGATATAGCCAGATGTGATTACAAATTGACCAGTGTCAGGGTCTGTCTTGCAATCCAGATACCCACTAGATTGGCCTGTCTGTGTCTCTGCTATTATTTTTTTTATAATTATTTTTTAGTCTTCTGAACAAATGTCACATTCTGCCCGCCTATTGGGAATTTTCTTTGGCCTGTGATAACTCTAGATCTGTGCATGGGATTTAGGGCATTAATTGAATCAGGCTTAAACTGGGCTAGGAACAGTTCAAACACTTCTGGAGTTTGTATTTCTGTACCTGAGTCTGCTGTATTGAGTCTTGTCTTTGCTTTGAGCCCAGTGTGTGCTACAAGAATTTAAGTACATTCAAGGAAAAACTAGTCCTGAAAAAAACCCTTCAGCACAATAAATTTAGCAATTTCGATTCATCCAGCCTATACCCATTCATTCCTCATCACATCTTAAAGATTTAATTTGTCCAGGTCTTCTAGATACTTTTGACTTGAGAGAAAAAGTAAACTTGTGTTTATTTGGTTTTGCTCTGCACTCGAGAATCTCCAGTGTTTATGCCTTTCTGAAGTCATAATGCTTAGAACTGGTACAAGACTACAAGAAGTCTTGGTAGCACTAACGAGAGCAGAAAAACTGTCTTCTGTCCTCTAAAACATATCAATATCTTGCAATACCTTTTTTTGTTGTTTCCTTTTACATGACACTTCTAGCACAATGGCCAGTACCAGTTTTGCCAGATTGCTATTTAAAAAGTTACCTTTCTTACTCATTTTGCATTTGTGCTTTTAGTGTCCCCTTTCAAAATGGGAATTAACCCATTTATTGGCTTTCTTTAGGTTGATGTTTTGATGCATATCAAACTCTATTCTTTCAAATCCCAGATACATCCTTCAGATGGTGAGAAATCTCTCCTATCTTAATGTTGTTAGCATAATTTTTAAGTTAACTTTCATCCTTTTGGTCATTAGTCTGGTCAATATCCAGATCAGACCTAACATCAAGACATTTTCTAAATATTCCTTCAGCTCTGATGGCAAACTTTGATAATATTTAAAGGGTCTTTCAGCTAGGCTTAACAGTTTGAACAGGGCTTGGAATAGATAGGGTTTTTAACATGCCTATAAAATCAGAATTGAAAGCATAGGTATCAGAGCCCAACAATTTCACTAGAATTAAACTTCTGTGCGAGTACATGGATTTGCAAGTATAGTTGTTCCTGTGTGCTTTATTCAGAAGTTTTCAGAATGTAATTTTTGCGAAAGTGTCTGAGTAGGTCTCTAATGTAATTTAGAATAGCTACTGAATTGGATTTTTGTAATTTAGTGTCACCACTGTTGTTTCATTTTTCATATAGTCCTTAGCTTCAGATTCTCAGGTACAGATTCATGTTTAAACAAATAACTAAAGTAACTAAATAAAAATGTTATCAAAATATTTTGTAAAGGTTTTGTCAGTATTCAGTCCCTGTGTATCCCAGCTGTAGTTCATTTTGTGCATGATGACATTGGAGCTAAATAGCTCAACATAAATTGTTTTAGTGGACTTTTCTTTACAGGAGAGGGAACACTAATGGCAGGTGAATGATCCCTTTGTAACACAGACTCTTCCTCTTACATCACAGGGAAAAGTATAATTAGTCTCCTTCAGTGGTCAATAAAAAACTTTCCTTTTATCATAGACTTGGATTCTTTTTTTCTTTGTTCTTATCCATTAAAACCTGCTGAAAAATGTCATGTATGTCAATATAATCGATATTTCAGCCATGTCAGGAATTTTTATACATTTTTTAAACTGATGATGTTGATTTATTGATTAGCTTTTTATTTTTTTCCTGAAAACATTTTTGAGACTAGACCTTCACCAGAATACCATACCATCATATAGTTGGGACACAGGTCTGAAAGGCAAATGAGGGTAAGTTTCTAGCTCTGATTCTTGCCAAAGACCTGCATTAGTGCTCCATTTCTCAGGCAAATCAGGCTGATTTGTGGTTGTTGTTTGTTCTTTCTTTACCTTTTCTCCTGATAAATTTTCAGTGACTTCCACTTTCAGGATACAGAACAAAAAAACTTCTGAAACTTAAGTTTTGCAGGATAATAAAGCCCTATTACTTCCAGCTCTACTTGAAATAGAAAACTGTTAGGTCTGTTGGCAGGGCGCAGTGGATCTAAAAGCGTTTTTGGCAAAGGGATGTTTGCTTTTTACCTGAAGGAAAATAACTAGCAAGTCCATCTACTCCAGGGTATAGTGTATTTTATGAATGGTTAGATTCAAATCGTTTTGAACCAGACATCTAGGCTTCCTAGGAGTCTTTTCCCTAAATATTTAATTCCTTCTGCCAGTTAAAATCCCAGTCTGCAAAACTATCTGTAACATGCATAAAATTGTTGCATTATCTTTTTTCTCTGGTTTTGCAAGTTGTTTTATTGTTGCCATTTAAGGAGGGAGGAGCAGTTCTTCAGTTTTACTGTTTATCTTGTCTAGATTTGTGACTTCAGGTACACTGGTATCTAAACCTGTTGACCTGTTGATTTTCTTCGTCATTCTTTACAACATTAAATTTGTACCTAACTCAAATATTTCTGCACATACCAGACTAAAAAATTCAATCTCTACTTCACCAGACCTATAAATAGGCTTCTAAAAACCCATATCCAGAGGGTAAGAACATTTGCTGTCTTCCCTGATAGAAAACTGGGCTATGGTCTCACCTCTGTAAGTTTGCTGGTCCAGAGGAGTGACCATTTTTGAAGACTAGCTGCAGTGTGGCCTTAAAAGTAAAGTAGAGGAAAGTAGCATATAAATAGCCTTCAAATGAGCTCTGAGTTCTTGAGTCATAGCATTAAATCCTAGGAAAGTGCCCACTTCAGGCATGAAGATCTAAACCTTAGGCAGATGGGTAAGGACATTCAGATCACATTCTGGTTTTGTGAGGTTTCCAGGAGGATTGGGGTTTTTTTAGTAGTTCTGAAATAATTCTTTCTAGCTTTGGCTATTTGCTGACCCTGGTGATAATCTGCCTTTCTTACATGGAAAATCAATGATTCACTGATAGATGTTAAAATGCTTGGAGAGGCTTTGGATATTTGTCTAAATTCAGCCAATTCCCTTCATGAAAGGGGAAACTCACTTCAAAGAATGAACCTGACTTGTCTGTTCCCAGTGGACAGTATGTCTTGACTTTTTGTGGGTTTTGGGGCTTTTTTGCTTGCTAGGAATAGGCCCGCATCTGGCAGTAATGCTTTTTTTAGTTCTGATGTCTATGCAGATATGACACACTTTTAAGATAGTTGTATGAAACCTGGGATGTTGCCAAGATGTTTCTGCAGATCACCTTTCATAGGTGATATAGAGGGGAAGTGCAGAACTGGTACAACTGGTACATGATACTACCAAAGAATTGTAGTAAGTAGTGGTTCTTTCAGCTGGTGTGTTCTTGAATTCCCTCCCTTTCTTTCCATCTAACTGCAGAACCCAATGGAAAATGTGTATCTAAATGATGGGGATGGGTTTGGTTGTACACTCTGGCATTGCCCTAATCTTAGACACTAATAAGCCCGGAGCGTACCTTGTCATTTTCCACTTTTCACCTTTTGTTTCCTTTGGAGGATGCATCCTGAACTGCAGGGTGGTCCCCAGCCTGGGCCATCAGGTGATTAGAAGTGGGGAGTCAAATTCCATAGCACCCTTGCAGCCCCAGTCTTTGGGAAGTGGTTATACAAGAAAACTGTCCATTGCAGCTGCTTGCTATCCAGAAAGAGAAAAGTTTGTTTGGGGTTGTGTGGTTTTAAACTGACTCACGGGCTCAACCAGACAGACGTGCTGCAGTCAGTGGTCACTGATGTGTAAAATAAAACCTTAAAGCTGAATTTGCAGAACTGATAGGTAAGAAGAGAAGGAAGAAAAAACAAAAAATTGTTCTTCAACCTCACCAACAGTTTCTAAATGGACTTCTTCAGAAGTTGTTGTGGTTTAACCCCAGGCAGCAACTTAAGCCCCACACAGCCTTTCACTCCTTCCCCTTTTGGGGTAGAGAAGTGGAGAAGTAAAAGTGAAAAAACACATGGATTGAGGTAAAGACAGTTCAGTAGGGAAAGAAAAGCTGTGCCCAAGCAAAGCAAACCAAGGGATTCATTCACCACTTACCACAGACAGACAGGTGTTCAAATGTCTCCAGGAAAGCAGGTCTCCGTCTGTGCCTAACAGTGACTTCAGGAAACAAACACTGTCACTCAGAATATCCCACCTTTACTTCTTCATTTCCCAGCTTTTTTCTCTGAGTGTAATGAGTTAATGGTCTGGAATATCCCTTTGGTGTGTTGGGATCAGCTGCCGCAGCTGTGTCCCTTCCCAGTTTCTTGTGCACCCCCAGCCTTCTCACTGGTGGGTTAAGAAGCAGAAGATGCCTTGTAAGAACTGCACAGGAGTTGCTGTTAAACTGCACAGAAGCTGTAAGAAGTTGTTCTTACAACTGCACTTTTGTATGAATGGCGCAGGAGTAACTAAAACAGTCCCTGTGTTACCAGCATTGTTTCCATCACATATGCAAAACATAGTCCCATAGTAGCTACTGTGGAGAAAAGTAACTGTATCCCAGATAAAACCAGGATAGGAGTACTCAAACATAACTGAGGGAGCAGTTGTGGAATAATGCAAAGGAGGGTGACTCCAGCAATGTTGGTTATTCTTGCTCACTATAGGTGAGGGATGACTGCAGCTTTCTGATTGGTGTCAGGTTAGAATCATGCTGGACAAGAAAGGGACTCTGACTGAAGAAAGGTCCTGAAATATGAGCTTGAAATGTTCATCTAGCCATCCAGTGTCACTTCAGACACTGTAACATGTACACTACTGTTCCTGCGGCTGGTAGCTGTGATACAGGGTCTGTAGATTCATCCTTCCAGAGTGATATGTGGGAGCCAGCAGTCATGTAGAAGACTTTAGGTGATGTAAAATATTGTTAGATGTCTGTGTTAAGGATCCAAATCCCACTTGAAATGTGTTCCTGTTCACTTTATGAGTGATGATTTTGTTTTT
This sequence comes from Molothrus ater, assembly GCF_012460135.2. Taxonomy (NCBI): domain Eukaryota; kingdom Metazoa; phylum Chordata; class Aves; order Passeriformes; family Icteridae; genus Molothrus; species Molothrus ater. Next base: position 48,729,840 of record NC_050479.2, read on the forward strand.
CTGGGCTTGCAGTTTTCTATACGAAGGATGTACTTGAAATGCAGTGAGATCCAAAGTCGTTGTTTCAGTGATACAACTAAAGAACAAGACCCTAACATTTAAAAATCTGTCCATGTATGAGAATATGGCTTTCCTTTTGGTATATGTGTGCTCTTTACCACATGTATACTAAATACCTTAACTTCTACCAAAGAATTCATCACCTTGTTACCAAGTGTGAAATAATTCAAAGACTTCAGGAAATGTAATTTATCTGGATTGTCAGGTGAATCTTAAATTTATTTTCATGTAACTGTACTGCATTCTGTTACTATTGTCATAAGACCATAATTTTTTGACTATAGCAAGGCTCACTGTACATCTGAAGGGAAAAAAAAAGAAAAAATCTCTTACAAGTGGTTTGGTTTGGGGAGATTGGGAGAGTTCTGGTTTCTTTAATCAAAATATGAATGTTTTCAAACTCTCTTCTGGCTTGCTAGATCAGTCACTTAAGTACCTATATCTGGAGTAATTGGCTGTCTTAAAAATCTATGTCCTTAAAATTTAGGAAATAAATGTATAGAAGTCTTTAAGCAGGAGCAGAAAGCAAGTACTGTTCTAATGCCTAACTGCAAAAGTAACTTTGTAGGCAGCTTGTCATAAATTACATTTCTGAAAACCAAAATTCCCAAGCACATCCCTCTGCAACAATTAACATATTAGTGATGCTATTTGCCTTTGAACAACATACTGTATTTTTTTAACCTGAGGACACTTGTTATAAAAGTTACACTTGAGAATACAGTGCTTCCTCATAAGCAAATCTCAGGCTGTCACTAATGCTATTTGCATTAAATAAACATATTACACCATTCTTCCATTAAAAAGGAATTACCAGGTATGCATATAAATGTAAACATGTTTTCATTTTTATGTCAGCATGTCTGTTAGAGGAGACTCCAGAAAATCTTCCTTGTTTTACAAAAGCATTTTTCCCTCTCTGTCACTTGGCTATTCAGCTAAATTGTATTTTTGTGTCATCTTTCTGTCTTTTATTAGGGAATATAGGGTTTGCTCCTGTAAGACTGTGTGAATAAGTCTGTTAGAGAAAGGCAAAATAAATACCTCTGGATCACCTTAGGAAGTGGGAAAGCTCTTGCTTGGGCCCTGCTGTGCCACAGTGACTCTGTCCGTATCAAACTAAAATCTGTGTTCCTTTAACTGGAGGAGAAAATAAACCAAAATGTGTTGTATATAAGGATGGTCGTTTCATGTAACCCCCTTCCCCTGAAAATATAATGGAAACATTCTTGAGCTGTGATTCTTCTTTTCATAGGGGAGAGAGAAAATCTTCTGTGCCTTTTTTCCTATTTCCCTCTTGTGTGCAGCTAGAAATGGACCAACTGCTATAAGCAGTTGGGAAAACTTGTTTTCCAGAGGGCAAGCAAATGAAAAATTGTCTGTCTTCTTTTTTTTATGAACAGGGAAGATAACTGGGTAGAGATCCTGTGGAGGTGAAGGGGTCCTTGCCTCCATCAAGTTTCAGTCCAGCTAGCTTCTTTTGAGGAAAAAAGAAATCTTACTAAATATAAAATTTCTACATTGCCATTTCTTGTCTACAAGGAAGTGAATGGTACACACCAAAACTGTGTGAAGCTTTAGGCTGATCTAATTTAAAAAGTGGTCTGCTAGCTGTGACAGAAGTGACTTAGACTGTTCTGTAAATCTTATCCATCACTGAACCATCTACACCAAAGTCTTCAGAGTTCTTTAAATATGCAGAAGCAGTTAAACAGTGAAATATATCAGTAGATCTGGTCACTCCTGCCCAATTTTTGGGGCTTATGATAGCCCTTATTGCTTTCCCCAGCTGTCCAGTTAATTGTATTGCAGTTGTCAGCATACAGCAGCTTCCTGCTGCTTCGAGCTCACAACTTGAAGAAGCAGAATGTGGTTTGATTGTTTGCTGGAAATGCATGCATGTATCCATGGCTGTTTTGCCAGCATAGTTGGAGGCCACAGATACCCACCTTCAGATTTCACTGATCCAAGGGTTACAGTGGGAGCGTTTTTTGAAGAGATGAGCTAATGGAATGGGGAAAATGGAATGGAAATTCAGTGTGACTCTGAGGGAGAGACAGGCAGACAAACAAAGAAAAACACAGAAATTTCAGGCAATGTTTAAGCTGAAAGAGTAAATAGAAGCCTGTGCTGTAACACGGAGCTGCAAGATGGAAAATGGAAATTCAGTGTAGGCCCACATAGAGAATTATCCTTTCTTTGTGATATAAATAAAACCTTATTTGTCAGAGTTGCAGGGTGGCTGCAGGTCCTTCCCTCCTTCTAATAATATCAGAACTTTAATTGTTTTTTCTTTCTGTAAATTGAAAGCCTTGGATGCAGCAGGGAATTCCCTGGTGCTCACCTGTCAGTGACAGGTTAGAATTAGTCAGGGCATATAGCTGAAACTTTCACCTGCCCTCTGGGGAAGGTCAGTCTTGAAAGCTGGTGGAGGATGAGCAGAAGGCAAGTCTGTATCTTGGCAGTTGAAAATGTGCTCAAGCTGGAAACCCCATGAGCAGACAACTTTCACAAACCACAAGCAGCAGATTTTTGTATTGGAGTTAAGACAGAAATCAGATTGTTCTGGTTGTAAAGCTCAGAAAAGCAAGTAATTCAAAGTAAGTGGATATGCCATCCACAGGATGGGTGAGGAAAAGCTGTATATCTAACGGGAACATAATTGAAATTGTCTATGTAAGTATTTAAACCACCTCAAAGGACTAATGCAATTTCAGCATTTCATATCAGCATTTTGTTTTTGACAAGGTGACATTGTGAAAGAAATGTATTGTAAAACACTGCTGTACTGTAGGAAAATGATTGAATGTAAATATTTCAAGATGTGGACCACTGTTCAAATGTTATCATAAATCTTTGCCATTGTTTTAGGGGATAATTCTTCATGCATATTTGAGTTGAATTGATAGAACCAGCCCCTGGAAGGGTAATCTGCTTGTTATTGCCTTGCTACCACTAATACTTTAATTTTGTCTTTTCATGTATCACCTCCACCTGTATGTTATTTGTGATGATTTCAGGGGTTTTTTTTCATAACTAGCAGAGAGAAGTTCTTTTGTTTTCAAATTAACAGAGTGTTTAATAGCTTTGTTCTGTCTTGAAATGAGCTTGTAAACCTTCACAAAAGTGTCTTTTTCCAGCTTAATATTTTCTTTCTTTTTTATTGCAGGTTTGGTAGGTTTACAGTAGCTGCACTTCATTCCAAAGTGGAACAAAGTGAACGTGAAATGAACCGTCTGAAAAAGGCACTGGAAAGAAGTGATAAATACATAGAAGAAATAGAGTGTCAGCTTTTACAGCTGAAAAAGGCAAGCAAAGGAAGCCAGACAGTGAGTGCTGTTAGTGAGAGAGTGCTTTCCACAGATGCTGAAGGAGGTGAGAGCAGTGAAGATACAACATGTTTGAAAACCCAAGCTGAGGAGAAAAAGGCTTTGAATACCAGTCAGAGTCCTGACAGTCTTGAGCAGCTGACAAGTGGTGGAACTTGTTTAGGCTCTTCTAGTCAAGATGGCTTGAACAGCTCAAATACCCAGTGTGCCCCAAAGAAAGAACTATTTCCAGGATGTCACAGGGTTCTCCTGGATGAAAATAGTACAAATATGGATGCCTGCTTAGAAGACCAGTGGAATAAAATTGAGGAATGCACCCCATACAAAGATGAAGAACTTTATGATCTTCCACCACCATGCACTCCTTTTCTGTCTCTCAGTCGTCTTCAACTGAACACTCCTGATGGAAAAGAAAATGCAAGAAAACCATCAACATTCCTGAGAAAACTGAAATTTGAAGGGTTTCATGACACTTCAGATGATTGCAGCAAAGATTCTTCTGAGCACAGCACAAGCAGCTGTAATAGTGAAAAGAAGCTGAACTGTTTTACTGCAGGAAAATCAGGGGTTTGGGGCACCTGCCCAACAAATTTTGCTGAGAACTTAGATTTTGATGGATCAGAGCAAAATTCTGTAGCTGGTCAGTCAGATGAGACAGCAGCAAAGTCCAGTGATAAAACAACTTCTTGCTTACCTAAGAGGTTGCATACTCTCTGCTCTTCCGAAATGAACCGCACAAGAACCTCCAGCGAGGCCTCTATGGATGCTGCCTACCTCGATAAAATTTCTGAGTTGGACTCAATGATGTCTGAATCAGACAACAGCAAGAGTCCTTGCTATAATTTCAAGTCATCTGATATTGATGGTTCTTCAAAATCAACAGAATGCGCTAAACTTCTGAATGGAACAGAAAAGAATCTGGAAGAGATGAATGAGGAGCAGAGTATGAAGTGTCCAGAGACAAGCGATCTGGTAGCTGACAGAACGGGCTGGAAACCTGCTATGTTTTCTAACCTCTCCCAGTCTGATGTAGATATGAATGATCACTTTCCACTGTTTACAGGCCAAAATGTAGTGGCTACTGATGCCAAACCTCCAAACTCTTTATTTCAAAGGGACTTTTCCCCAAATGTACTGTTCAGTAACTCACAAAGGTTATTTGAGGAACAGAAGTTTGGTTCAAGTTTTTTAAAGATGTCATCTGATCTTCAAAGTCAGATTAATCCTCCTTGGGTGTCTTCCTTTACAGCTGAAAGGAAAAATAAAAATGTCAGTCAGTCAACCAAGAGGAAAATTCAAAACAGCCTTTCCAGTGCTAGTCCATCAAAAACCACCAAAAACTGATTCTGCTTAGGAAATCAAACGTGACTCAAAGTTGTAAACCTGCAAATGTTTAATATTTACAGGTGAACTTAATTTTTAATGACTTCCATGTAGTTCTGATCTTGTTGCTTTCAACTATGTGAAAACTGAACATTCGCCTGCCCATTGCAAGCTCTTTCCCAAGGAAGAACCATTCCAGATTCTTTTGACTGGGCATTTTATTTACCTGGGGGCTTGGGAGTTTTTGATGCTCTTTAAGTTATCAGATTACATGCTCTTCCAATTGTGAGCGCAGCTAATGGCTCTTTGACACTTCTAAGTGGTCTTGTCAAATTAGTCATTTATGCAAGAATTAGTTTTAAAGGTTACATTTCCCATTCCTAAAGATTACATTTTGTGCATGTAAGGCAGCTACTGGCCATATATCCTATGGATTCATGAAATTGCTATAAATTAATGCCAGTTTTGCCATAAAACCTGCCTCCCAGAGGAAATGTTTCTGCTTAGACTATTTCATAGCACTGTACTGTACTGTTTTAAGTGGGTGTAAGGTAGCAGCCCCTTTCTTTTCAGGGTCACAGCACTTCAGTTAGAAAACATCACTTTTAACACTGTAATTATGGCTTGTCTCTTTTTGAAGTTAAGCACAATTTTTAATTTAGTACCCAAAAATCATTGTTATTCTAAATGTGCTTAGTATGCCTGTATAGACCATAAAAATGGGTTTGTATGCTAATGATTTGTTTACCTAATGTGCACTGAACATCTTACATTAATACTGTACCATTTTACATTAATACTGCATGCTTTTCTATGTGAATTGAATAAAACATGTTATAAGCACTGTAATCCTTCATGTTGCCTCAAATATTGAATTAGCAAAAAAAAAAAAGGGGGAAACTTTTTCCCTAATTTGGAAAATACATATCTAAGTTTTGTAAAGCATAAACCTGAGCTTATTCACAAAAAAAAAAATTTAAAGATCTCCCTTCCTCCTCCTTGTTAGACATAGTACCATTCCAGTGTCAGCATCGATGCGGTTGATGGAAATGGCTTTCAGCCTCTCTGGAGGTGACTCTTCCAGAAAGTATTGCATAGGTCAACATAATGTGATGGCCTGCTACAGGCAGGAGACCTAATTAAGCAGCAGAGCAAAATTGGTTTCTTTGCATTATTGTGTTTTAAGTTCTTTTTAAGGCCATATTTAATTACAAGATGCAGAGGGGTTTTTTTTCCTATATAGGACTCTGATGGCATTTCTTAGAAACAGATGTCCTCGCTGCATCAATACCTATGATATGAAAAATCCATATGCTGCCTTTTGTCCCTTTGAAAAGAGTGATAGCCACTTGGAAAATTTCAATGGTCTGGCTCATCTTGTAGAGTTAGGTTCTGTAAGCTGTTTGAACAAGAACTATGCCTCCCATTGTAATGTGAGCATGCATTTGTGCAATTGATGCGTTCATTCTGAACTGGGACTTTTCTTTTTTGAGCTTTACCAAAAAATCATCATTCAAGCCATACATGCAGTCATGAAAACTCAGACTGCAAACAGTCCAGTGTTTTGTGGTGACAGGCAGGATGGCATTGTGTTTGCATATACTGCTTTCAGTATACCACCTGAATTTTTAATCTTCACAGAAAAATCTTGTTCAATTTTAATATATATTTCAGAAATTAGGGAGGTCTCAAAACCGAGTCTAAGTTATCTGTTACTTGATTTGACAAGTTTTACTAAGAGTCAAAAAAATGCTGCCTTGCTTCAACTCTTTGGGAGAAGAGACAAACACTTTATTAAAACATCCTTGTGTTACAGAGCAATCACAAACACACACTAAGTGCTGTGTGTTGTGGGTTTGTTTCATTTTGTGAATTTATGGACTTAATTTTACACTCTCATTTTTCATGTTTCACTTCCAGCTACAGAGGCATGAATACAACTGGTGTCATGCCTGAAATCAAACTAGAATAAAGGAGGTTTTTTTTCATGTTACTCATCCTTTGAGCAGGAACACCACATACAGGCTTGCTTTTCAATACAGATGTTTTGACCACACATGTCTTGCAGCTTGAATAGATAGAAGAGCCAAGCCTAAGGTTAAAAAGGTTGCATTCCTCTTGTCTTAAAATTTGGTAGTGTGATCAGTTCAATATCAACTCCAAAATTTCAACTAAAAATGTAGTGACTGGGGTTTCTTCAGATACAAATTTCTCAGCTGTACATGGGGTTTCAGTTCTCCAGGCTGTGTTCAGTCAATGTCTTCCTTGCCTAATCTCCTGCACTTGATAAAGTGGCCTAAAGTAGAGCTCATTGCTGCTAATTTTTCATGGTAGTTACCTAGTTATGTGGTAATGTAGAACTGGAGTACACAAGATCTACTGGTTTAGTATTAAAATATTTATTGAGACAATAGACATTTCCCAGTGATGTCCAGATGGGATTTATTATGTCTAATGATATTTAATAACTCATAAAATTTTCACTTTATCTAGTAATACCTACTTGTAGGTATTACTACTATGTGTCTTGTACTAAATGCAAGACAATTTGCATATTTTAACACATGAGAATGCTCTCCAGGACTTTAGCTCAGAGAAGTGAGTTTGCTACCAGTCTGAGTTTGTTGTTAGTGAAATCTTTTGGGTTATTTGTAACAGCAGGAGTGCTAAGGTCAAATTTTTACTTAGTTATCCTCAGTTTTACCTCCACAAAGTCTGCCAAGTGACTTGCTTATGCACCATTCCCTACAGGCCTTATTTCTGCTTGGTATTGCTTCCTCAGGTGAGGGGCAACCAGAATAGCTCTGCCTACAAGCACCAGACACAGACTTGGGCTGTGTTGGGTTTTAAATGTGCACTATTGTCTCTTCATGAAGAACCTTTAAAAAGGGGACAAGGGGCACAATGCACAGTTTCTACATGCAGTACAAGCTGTGCTAACTTGGTCACTCATCCTTCAACCTTTATTTCTCACCTTTTTCCCTCACTCAATAATGCCCTTTCAAGGCAGTTTAAACTGAGTCTGATCCTATTTCTTGCACAGCATCCAAGTCATGCCTCTGACTCCCAGCAACTGTAGGCTTGAAATACAGCCCTTACACACCTCTTTTGTGCTGTGGTTATGGTTAAAGTTTTGCAAACTGTGGACACTCCTTCCTTGCTACTTTTTGGCATAAGAGCATCCCCATGTAAATGGACTAAGGCTTCTACACTTTTTCCTTCCCAGGTTTGAACCAGGGAAAAGCAGCTCTGAGGTGACTCAATATGGAGGTTGGTGGTTATTCCAAGGATTGCCCCTCTGGCTACTAATCCAAGTCCAGCCCTTCCTGCACCTTGATTCCTTGCAGCAGTCCTCTGCTGCTGTGACGAGCCACCTGCTTGTCAGGCCTGGCCTAAAGGGGTGGCCTGGCTGTCCTGCCTTTGTGGCCCAGCATTGAGGTACTGCCTCAGTGTCCCTCAGCCCTAACAAGAAAAGCCATCTTCATTAGCTGGAGGGTGAAGAGAAAATCACAGATGGAGCTTGTGCACAGAAGCACAGAAAATCACACAAGATGAAGCTTGTGTGTGCTTTGACAGCTGTGAATGTGGTGAGAGAGAGCAGGAGAGTGAAACTGGGATGCGGAACAAATGAAGCTGAGTATTCCTGGTTTTTTTCAGCTTTTCTCAGTAGAAAGCATTATCTCCTCCCTAAAGCTCTGACAGACTGTGTGGGTGCTGGTTTTCAGGGAAGCTGAGAAGACAAGTAGCCAAGCTGCTCGTGGGGCCATCAGGTGCCCGTTCCAAGCCAGCAGAAAGTGCCGGGGGAACCCAGGGACGGGATGAGAGGAGTCCCTGTCCCTTTCCCGAGTCACTCTCCCCTTGGCAGCATGCCTGGGAAAGCAGTACGGACTAGCCACAGGGCTGGGCGGCTCCGAGGCCATCCGGCTCTCACAGAAAACGGTGTCGGGCGTGCTTTTTATCCTGGCCGCCTTAGAGCTGTCCCCAAATTTTGGGGAGAGAAGTGTTGGCGCTGGCTGCCAGCCAGGAAAGCGGCACAGAGCCCCTGTGCCCTGCCCAGAGGGGGTCGTGGAGATGCGCCTGCCCCATCCCTTCCCACCAGGACCTCCACCTGCTCAGCCAGGATTCCAGCTCGGAAAAAAGGCCGGGGGAGGCCGAGGTGTCCCGTGTCCGTGGGCCGCGGGCTCGCTCCTCCCCGGCGCTGTCCTCCCCGGGCTCCCCCACCCCACACAAACCCTCATTGCGGGTTTTTTTCCCACCTTCACTGTTAACAAAACGCGGTGATTAAGACTTGAAACCAACAAAGAGTTTTTCTTCCACCTTAACCTTGCACACAATCCTTTAACAAATTAATTAATCCTAATGAATTAACACTTCATTTATTTAAACGCGCTACAGTTCATGAATTAAATTTTCATGCAGTGATTAAAGGCTGTTAAAATATGCATGATTTCGTTAAAATTTTATAATAAATCAGGGCAATGTGTTACATGACAAGGCAACTACTTCCCAGCCCCTCGGAAGGTGCTTTGATTGGCGCGGGGGGCGGGGGGAGCCGAGCGCTCCGCTCCCCGTTTGGGCAGCCGAGCGGAGCCCGGGGCGCGGTGAGACGCGGCTGGGACGGAGCCCTGTCCCCGCGGAGCGCCCTTCGTGCCTCTCGGGGGGCGGGAAGCTGCGTTTTCCTGCTATCCCACCGAAACGTGGCGTCCGTGCAGTGCGAGGGACCGTGGACACGGGTGAAAGCCAGCAGCCGGTTTGCCCACGGAGCGGGGATGCAAGGGAGCGGGGATGTTTCTGGGAAGTTTTGCCGAAAGGGCTTCTCGGTGCGCTTTTTAAATCCTCCGCATCACTTGAAATAGAGAGCGAGAAACTTTATACTACCAACAGGACCTGTAGTGTTTTCCACCGGACCTCTCCCTAGCTGCTCCGGGCTCCTTCCTTTCCCGAAAGGGGACGTTGTGAACTACCTTGGGACTTAAATCATCATCAAGCGTTTCAATTTTTAATATGACAACATTCTACACTTTGGCTGCAAAAGCAATTATTGCGGCTTGTACATCAGTAATTAGCAGGTCTTTGCTGATGTAAGGAAAGTCGTCATTAGGACAAGGAAATACTTTTTGTGCATTCACCCAAGGGTTGGTTGTGTTTTGTTGTGCGTTTTGTTTTTTTTTTTCTTCTGAAGGCTAATTTTGATCATTTAAAGGGAAGATAGCTTTTACTTTAAATGGGATATTGACTTTCTGTGAACTTCACCAAATTACATATGTACTGTAGGTTTTGTCTCAGTGCTCCCAGTGACACTCAGGGTAGGACAAATACCGCGACTGCAAAGTGTAAAGCTAACATTTGCTAAAATGAAAATATCCAGAGGGTTTAGAGTGAGCGGTGAGATCCACATTAGCATTTTTTTTTAAATCGGGACATATAGCAAACTATGATCAGACGTTAATAGTTAATATCATAAGCTTTAGTATATTCATCTTTGGGGAATCCTAAAAAGAGAAATCAAATACAATGGGTTACAGTAATTAATTTATAAATCGTTTCACTGTGGGAATAAGGGGTTACTTTATTGCTTTCTCGAGATAGGCAGTTCAGTCAATTAAGGAATTCTGCCTATTTCTTGCATTTGAAGCCGGAGAAAACTACGGGAGACAAGTAAATGTGTATATATATGTGCCTCCCTTGCTTTATTGAGCATCTCGGGCCATAAACGTGGGGCTACAGCATGGTCGTGTCGCCAATGAGCTCGCTCCTCAAAGCCTGCGAGTTTATTGCCATCAGTATTCATGAGGCTGGGCGTACCCACGAGGAATAGAAACAACAGCGAACATTAAAATAAAATCTATTACCAGGCCGGCGCGATTCCGAGCCCGGCTCAAGCCGTCTGCCCGGGGAGCTGGCGGTGTGTGGCGGGGACAGGGGGGCCACCGGGGGCTGGTGACAAGGGGTGCAGGCTCCCGGCGGGCCCCGGGGAACCCCCTCGGGCAGCAGCCCCTGCGCTCGGTGCGGCCAAGCAAGCAGCAGGGCAGCGCCGGGACCGGCTGCTGCAGCCCCTCAGTCGCGGGAGTCACGGTCAGGTGGCAATTTTTAGCGATGCTTTAAAAGTTAGCCTAAAGTTACCTCTTGAGAAAAAAAAAAAAAAAAAAAAAAGTCCTGTCCTGAGAAGAAAAGTTTTTCCTTCGGGATAAGTGACAGACCAAACGGTGCTCCACGAAAACTCCTCTTGTCCTTCTTCTCCCCTCTCCTGAAAGATCAGACTTGGCTGCAACTCCCTAAGGAGGCATCTGCCCCCGGGGACGCAGTGAGGAGCGGGCGGGGGCAGCAGCAGCAGCCGCCCCAGGAGCCGGCAGCAGCAGCCGCCGCCCGCCTCCTCCCCGGGGTCGGGAGGCTTCGCTCCCCCGCACGCCGCCACCCCCGTCCCTCGGGCGGCCGCCACTCGAGCGGCTGCAGTGATGGAGCGAGGAGTCCCGGACAGGGGGTGTGTCTCCAGCCGGGCGGGACTGCTTCCCCCCGAGGAGAATCCAGTAGGATGCATATCGCAAGCTGCAGAGACGGCCTGCCCACCCCCATCCCAGGGTTCAGAAGACACCTCGGAGGTGGGACCCTTAGAACTCCTAAAGGTCCTCACCTCCTCAGCCTCCGGCTAGCGCTGGGGGTGGAGGTGGGAGAAAGGCTGAATCCTCTGCCTTTCTGGCCTTAAAAAATAAGCCAGTGAACAGAAGGGGTCGTTTTTAAAGTACTGGTGGGGGTTGATGTCCTCCAGCCAAGGAGAAGGTCTCGCCCAGCAGCACCTGCCATAGCCATAGTATGTTCCCATTCCTCTGGTTCGGAGCTGAACCCGTTCCCTACCCTGGCTGTCTACACTCCCTGCCTGCCCTCGCTGCCCCGAGCAGCCCCTGCTAGCCCAGAAGTTGAAGACCCGGCGCAGAGGCAAAGCAAGTGCCCGGTGGTACGTGGGCAGGAAGGCAGGTCACCGCTTAGCCTGGAAACCCTCCCCTGGCCGCCTGTGCCACCGCTCGCACCATTTTCCCTTCTCGCACAGTTTTCCCTTCTCTCAGCGTTTTCCTTCGGGAAACCTGATGAACTTGGTCTGACAGCATCCTGGAGAGTGGGGTTTGCCAGAGGCACACTGATAAGCACCCATGCATCCCAAACAGAACAGCATCCCTCGCGTTCCTCCACGGGACGAGACGTGATCCCGGTAATCCACCTCCCTGCCCCGCCGAGCTCAGCCCAGGAGCACCGCGGCTCTGGGCTGGATCTCGCCATAGTCGGGAACGGCAGCCTGCTCGTCTCGGGCCTTGCTCCTGGAGCTAGGCGCTTTTCAGCAGCTTTGGCGAAAAACCCTGATGTCTCTCACTTGCTTACTCCCCATCCCTTTCCCAGGAGCGTTTTCCTTTACAATGGATGGTAGCTGAGAAGTGGCTAGAATAACTCATGGCTTTAAAAAAAAGTCAATACATACACATAAAGTATGGTTTGTGGATTCTGATACAATGATTTCGATAAATAAGGAGAGCCCAATCCCAGTTTCGAGTTCACCCCCTTCAGAGATGAAGTTGCATTTCGTTACCCCAGGGGACACAGTAATGGATGGAGACCTGGCTCCCTCTCGCACAAGTAATTGGCAGACGTTCCCTCCTTCCTCCTGGACTGGCTGGGGAGCTTGGGAAAGGCTATGAGACAAATGTGTCTTCACTTGGGGTTGTGGTGTGTGCTCTTGTGTGCGCCTGTGTGTTTTCCTGCGTGACCTTTCGGCTGTGTTTATGCGCATAAATAAGAGGCGCTCAGGAGAAACGGAACAATTCCGATGCACTCCCTGGCTCTCACATCCCTGATCCAAACACCCCGCTGCCTCTCCCCGCTGCCTGCTTGCCTGCAGCCCTGCTGAAACAAGCAAGGCAGCATCTGATCGGTCACCGAGGGATGGCTCCAGAGTGCCCCAAGGGACAGACAGGATTCACCTTGGGCCGCTCGCTAAGGATCCGAACTAATCTCACAGGCGCGGTAGCAGATTGGCTCCTTCCGTAGTTTTGCCTCCGGCTTCATAAGCAACTACAAGAAAAATAGAATCTACTCTAAAACGGGACAGAAATCCCAAATCACTCATAATACCAACAGTGTCACTCCTCAGCTGTTTGATTCAAAGGCAAGAGAATTCTAAGGATGAACCACAGAAAAGGGAGGGAAAGAAAGGAAGGAAGGAAGGAAGGAAGGAAGGAAGGAAGGAAGGAAGGAAGGAAGGAAGGAAGGAAGGAAGGAAGGAAGGAAGGAAGGAAGGAAGGAAGGAAGGAAGGAAGGAAGGAAGGAAGGAAGGAAGGAAGGAAGGAAGGAAGGAAGGAAGGAAGGAAGGAAGGAAGGAAGGAAGGAAGGAAGGAAGGAAGGAAGGAAGGAAGGAAGGAAGGAAGGAAGGAAGGAAGGAAGGAAGGAAGGAAGGAAGGAAGGAAGGAAGGAAGGAAGGAAGGAAGGAAGGAAGGAAGGAAGGAAGGAAGGAAGGAAGGAAGGAAGGAAGGAAGGAAGGAAGGAAGGAAGGAAGGAAGGAAGGAAGGAAGGAAGGAAGGAAGGAAGGAAGGAAGGAAGGAAGGAAGGAAGGAAGGAAGGAAGGAAGGAAGGAAGGAAGGAAGGAAGGAAGGAAGGAAGGAAGGAAGGAAGGAAGGAAGGAAAGAAAGAAAGAAAGAAAGAAAGAAAGAAAGAAAGAAAGAAAGAAAGAAAGAAAGAAAGAAAGAAAGAAAGAAAGAAAGAAAGAAAGAAAGAAAGAAAGAAAGAAAGAAAGAAAGAAAGAAAGAAAGAAAGAAGAAAAAGAGTTGGTGATTGTTTTCTGCTTCAGGCCACGCCAGTGCAACTTGGGTTTTCCCACGGAGCAGGAGTTGGGGCTGGGCAGCAGGAGGAGATGCAGGAGGAGATGCAGGAGGAGATGCAGTCTCACGCACACGCACGCCCCGCGTGGGCGCAGCGGCTGTAACCCGCGGCGCCTGGCACAGCAATAGGTGCAATAAAACTACACGGCGTGGGGGGAAATTAAATTATAGGGAAACAGTAGCTTCTGAGTGTTTCAAACAAATGTCTGCCGCCGCCCGTCTTCTCCAGGAGCCGGTGTACAATTCGCGGCAGGAGCGGGCAGCGGCCGGAGGACGCCCCTCTCTCTGGCAGGGCTCCGCTGCGCGGAGGGGCAGCGCACCTTTGTGCTCCAGTGCCGAGGGCCGGGCCGGCTCCCTGCGCCGCTCCGACGGCAGGGCAGGGAACGGGCGCCCAGCCCCGCATCCCGCCCATCCCCGCCCCATCGGGGCGCCCCAGGCCGCGCTGGCGGCCGCGCAGCGCGCACGTGTGGCAGCCACAGGTGCCGCAGCCGCCCGGTGCTCGGTGCCGCTCGCTATAAGAGTGGCCCCGCCGCCGCCGCCCCGGCGAGACGGGCGAGGGCTGCGGGAGATGCAACAAGGCGCGGGGAGGCAAGGACCGGGGGCGGCGAGAGGAAAAGGAGGAGGAGGAGGAAAAGAAGGAGGAGGAAAAAGAGGAGGAGGAGGAGGAGGAGGAGGAGGAGGAAGGGGGGGAGACAGCTGATGTCTGTCAAAGCCGGAGCCGCCGCGCTCTCGCGAGAGCCCGCCCGGCGGTAGCCACGGGATGCGGGGCTCAGGTGCGGGCAGAGCGCAGCGCAGCGCGCCCGGCGCCGGGCAGCGGCAGGCAGAGAACTGAGCCAGGGAGGGAGGGAGGGAGCGAGGGAGACGGCGGGGGCCGGAGGGAGCCTTGCCGCCCGCTCGCCTACCCAGCCCAGCCTCGGCCACCGCGGCAGCAGCGGCGGCGGCGGGGGCAGGGTCCGCTGCGGCACCGCCGCCACCACCGGCTCCGCCACCGCCACCCGCCGCTGTCAGCGGCTTCCCCCGGCGGCAGGAGAGAGCCCGGAGAGCACTTTTCCCCCGACTTTAGGAGTGTTTGTGGATTTACATGCCAAGCCTTCAAGATGATGTCCATGAACAGCAAACAGCCTCATTTTGCCATGCATCCCACCCTACCTGAGCACAAATACCCCTCTCTACACTCCAGCTCGGAAGCAATAAGAAGAGCATGTCTACCAACTCCACCGGTAAGGGACAGACAGCTGCAGCTCTCTTCTTTCTTTCTCTCCCTTACAAGCATACACTTTTCTTTCTTTCTTTCTCTCTCTCTCTTTCTGTATACTGCATGTATGTGTATGTGCATTAATAAAAAAACCGCTGCGAGGCACATTTTGACAAGCGGCGCTTAATGTTTTTTTCATGTCTTCCTCTGCAATCATCTGAGCGCCTGTGATCTTTTTTGAAAGCGGTGTTCACACGAGTCTCCGACTTCATCCACTTTCTGTATTAATTTTTATGACTCGGCCTCTGAAAAGGAATGCGTTTTATGTGCTCTTGTGTTTGACACAATTCCCCAGCTGAGAGTTACAGATCCATTTCTTCTCTTCCTTTCTCTTCTCCTTTCGTTCATTTCCCCCCACCTTTTAATTTTTTAATTTATTTGTTCCTTTCATTCCTTTCTTCTCTCCTTTTCCGATTCCCCCTTGCTTCCTTACCTTTCTACTCTTTGCTTCTTTTCCCGTTTTTCTCCCTCTTCTCGCTTCCTTCCCCTCCCATCCCCCCATTATTCTGACCCATCCCCCTGTTTCCCCTCACTTCCCCGGGCTGTCGCCTGCTGTACCACGCTTTCCCCAATCTCTTGGCTCGATCCCGTACTTCCCTAACACGCTGATCCTCCTGCCGCCTTCCCGGCCGTCGCCCTAACTTTGCCCACGTCTCTCTCCCCTCCCTCGACTTCCCCCCTCCTTTTGCACATCGCTCCCGCAACCCCACGCTGTCCCCCGCCCGTCCCCTTCCCCCTCCGCACTTTGCCCCCTCTCTGCCCCCTTGCCCTCCTCTCCCCGCACCCCGCTCTGTTTTGTGTCTCCTGCAGCTGCAGAGCAATATCTTCGCCAGCCTCGATGAGACCCTGCTGGCGCGGGCCGAGGCTCTGGCCGCCGTCGACATCGCCGTCTCGCAGGGCAAGAGCCACCCGTTCAAGCCCGACGCCACGTACCACACCATGAACAGCGTGCCCTGCACCTCCACCTCCACCGTGCCCCTGGCGCACCACCACCACCACCACCACCACCACCACCAGGCGCTGGAGCCCGGCGACCTCCTGGACCACATCACCTCCCCCTCCCTTGCGCTCATGCCCGGCGGAGGCGGCGGCGGAGGCGGCGGCGGCGGCGGCCACGACGGGGCGGGCGGCGGCGGCGGCGGGGCCGGCGGCGGCGGGGGCGGCGGCGGCAGCGGCGGGGGCGGCGGCGGCCTCATCTCCACGTCGGCCCACCCGCACTCGCACATGCACGGCCTGGGCCACCTCTCGCACCCGGCCGCCATGAACATGCCGTCGGGGCTGCCGCACCCGGGGCTGGTGGCCGCGCACCACGGCGCCGCGGGGCAGGTGGCCTCGGCGGCGGCCGTGGTGGGGGCGGCCGGCCTGGCCTCCATCTGCGACTCGGACACGGACCCGCGGGAGCTGGAGGCCTTCGCCGAGCGCTTCAAGCAGCGCCGCATCAAGCTGGGGGTGACCCAGGCCGACGTGGGCTCGGCGCTGGCCAACCTGAAGATCCCGGGCGTGGGCTCCCTCAGCCAGAGCACCATCTGCCGCTTCGAATCCCTCACCCTGTCCCACAACAACATGATCGCCCTCAAGCCCATCCTGCAGGCCTGGCTGGAGGAGGCCGAGGGCGCCCAGCGGGAAAAAATGAACAAGCCCGAGCTCTTCAATGGGGGCGAGAAGAAGCGCAAGCGGACTTCCATCGCCGCCCCGGAGAAGCGCTCGCTGGAGGCGTACTTCGCCGTCCAGCCCCGGCCCTCCTCCGAGAAGATCGCCGCCATCGCCGAGAAATTGGACCTCAAAAAGAACGTGGTGCGGGTTTGGTTTTGCAACCAGAGACAGAAGCAGAAACGGATGAAATTTTCCGCCACCTACTAGGGGCGGGCGGGAGGGGCGGCCCCGGCATCGGGGGCACCGGGGGGGCCGGGCCGGGGCCGCGGGGGACGCCCACGCACCGCCACCGTCGCCTGAGACGCCGTGGGAGGCTCCTGGGGACCAAGGGACGATGTAGAAATTAAACGCGAACTACTCGGGGAGAGGGGGGGGCGAGCGTGTGGGGGGGTGCGCTATCAATTATTAAAACAAAAAAGACACCGGGACACCAACGAGAAGAAGGAGGAGAGAGGAGGTAAAAACGCTCTAGAAGCCCAGGGGGGTCACTTCTGCGGCCCTCTCCCCTCTCTGCCCCCCAGCCCCCCGTCAGAAAGCGGGAGAAAGAGCAACTTAAAGCGTAAACACACACAGACACACACCAATAAATACCGTGACAGCAACAGCCACAAACCGAGAAACCTAAGTCACAACTTTCCGAAGGAAAACAAAACCGACCAACAAACCCGGAAGGCGAAACTGTTGGTGATGATGATGCTACGTTTGGTTTGGGTCTCTTTTCATTACTTTCTGCTTTTTTTTTTCTTTTCCCTGGCTTAGTAATGAATGAGGACAGAGGTGGTTTGGTGCGGGGGAACTTTTTCTTTAGTTGGCTTGGGTTTGGGTTTTTTTGTTTCTTTGTATTGATCTTTATTTTTCTTTGTTGTTTTGGTTTTTTTTTTTTTTTCCTGTTGTTTTTTATTTTCCTTCGAACGCGGTTTTGAGCGAGGCTTTGGCGATGGGTCTTGTCTGTGCCGGGGGAACGCTGAGAGCAGGGCAAGGGCCAGGAGCGGGGGAGCGGACCCCCGAGGCTAGGGAGCAGTCCCTTTCCTCTCCGTTGTTGCCTCAATAATCCTAGCTAGCTCAAGGAATACAAGGGGAAAAAAAGTTACTCCACAACCCCTTTGTCTCTCCTCCCTCGCCTGCGTGGTTTGCGTTTCCAGCTGTGTCCAAAGACAGGTCCCTCTCTTTGCAGAGATGCATCTGGAGGCAGATGCCAAACCTGCCAGAGCGGGCATGCTCTCCAAAAAATTATGTTCAGACTCATTAAGGCTCATGGTTAACTATGTTCTTTCTCCTCCCTCCCTCCCTCCCTCCCCGCTGCTCCCAACCGCATGCCCCCCGGCATCCCCACCAAATCTGCTGGATTTTGGTTAAGGTCCCCCCTTGGTTTCCTCCGACGGCTGGAGGTTATTGCACCCGGTAGGCAAAAGAAATCACCGGTGATGGGTTTGGGATGACATTTGTTTCTGAGGGATGTGCATGTTGGGAACAAACACACGACAAAAAAACCACTTGGGCTTAAAAGTCGTTTATTGTATACCATAAACGTTACGTGGAGGAAGGCTTTTGGAAGGGGTGTGTGGGGTTCAATTTGCACTATCACAGTCTCCTGGATTGGAAGCGATGATGTTATTCTCTAAGAACCATGCTGGTATTGCTAATAATCGTCAAGGTGCGTTACATGTCTCACGGATTGAAAACAAACAAAATTATCAGGGCTTGTTAGGTAAAAAAGAGGGTGACGTGCAGAAGCCATCTCTGACTCTGTCTCTTGCCGAGAGACTGCTGAGGCTTTCGAATAAAAAAGAATTTCTGGAAAGAAATACCATTCCGTTTAAATCAAAACAATCAATAGACTGAAATTATGCATGACATGACCTGAAAAAAAATTTAAAAAGAAAAAAAAAAAGAAAAAAAGAAAAGGAAAAGAAAAGAGGGGGGGAAAGGCATAGAAAGATCCGTGATAAAGTCTCGATATTATTTATCTATTTATTTATCTATTTATTTATCTATTTATTTTATTAATATTATTATTATTTTGTGTATCATTGTTTGCAGCGCAAACATTCTATGCATTTTGAAACTGAGCACTAAATAGACTAGCTTCTGGTAGAATCTTTTGTGGATGGTGTAATTTCACAGTTTAACTGCCTGTTTTCACTGAAAACACAAACGTTCTTGTCACGTTCTTGTATTTAGATTTAAAAGAGGGGGAAAAAAAAGAAAAAAAAAGATAAGAAAGACGATTGTAAATATTTTCTTTAATGCACAAAACAACAACAACAACAACAACAACAACAACAACAAAAGGTTACAAACTGCAACCACGTGTGGATCCTGAAATGTCTCACTGAATAATCTACCTGTCCATGTATGTTTGCTGAGCTTTCTCCTTGGTTGTGTCTTTACTCTATTTAATTTCTATCAGAAATATTTCTGTACGCCAAAATACAACAGGGAGATGTGTCCCAGCATACTTACAAATAAAACAAACGTAAAAAGAGAATAGTTATTATTATCATTATTGGGTGCATTTAAAAAAAAAGAAAAATATTTCCACGGCTGGTAAATTCAAGGTATGGCCGTTAGGCGATAAGACTAATTCTACCAAAAAGAAAATAATGAGAGATGTATTTTTCTGCTAAATCCAGAAATCATTACTTTGAGATAGCTCTTATGTGAAAATCGGTGCTCTGAATAAAATTAACTATATATTAGCTGCGTGTGTTTCTTGAAGTTTATTCTATAACTGCAGAATATAAATCAAAGTAAAATTTTAAGAAGGACTTCTGAAGTATTTCTTTTCAGTGTGCTGGAAAGGATTATGCACCTACAAAATATGTATAAAGAAGAAAAGCTTGGGTGGTTTCAGGTTTATATGTTGTTCTGACTGGCCTAATTGCACTTAATTATGTATCAAGATACTTTATTTTTATTTTGGGTTAATAAATATGAAAATCCTAAACTGATCTCTCCTTATGTTGTGAATGCAATTGTTCATTAGGAACGTATAGGATGCCACCTACTGCTTCAAGTGATCAAAGAACCTCTTTCTATTTTCTGATGACCTGTGACTAGATCAGATGCCAAATGTAAAAAGTTACTTAATAGCTGGGATTATTTCTTCTGTAGATATATTTTAGCCAAATCTTTTTAATTTTGCCGGTAAATCTGTGAACCAAGACACGTGATGTTCAGAAAAGAATAATACGTTTAAAAAAGCTGTGATTTTAAACAACTGTTGATGTTAAAAAAAAAAAGCACTAAAGGTATTTTTAAAAAAACCCATAGATCTCGTCCACCGGAAATTTACTTGTTTCTGTTGTTATTAACTTGAAATGTCATCAGAATTTTTAATAAATGCATTTGTAAAAATATTATTTTATAGAAAAGTATTACCGGATTTCATTTTTTGGAGAGTCAGGAATGAACAAATAAAAATAATTACAAATGCTGGGTTTTCTTTTTCATCTGCCCCAAATGATTGAAATGTTGAAAGTGATACCACATTTGTATCATTCAGTAATGACCGATGTATGTATTGAAAAGTTGAGGAGTTTGTTTTGTAATAAGTACAATCCTTATCGAGTACAAAGAAAAAAAAGTATGTTAATAAAACAGATGGTGAAAAAAAAAGCTTTGCAGAGTTTCCTATTTTTCATGGTAGGAAACTGTGCAAAACCAAAAACGTCCCGCTTTCTGTTAGATGAATCTGAATAGTTCATAAAGCCACAAAATTCTCGTGAGGTTTTTTTAATAAATGCCAAGAAAGACAGAAAGACAGAAAGACAGAAAGACAGAAAGACAGAAAGAAAGACAGAAAGAAAGACAGAAAGAAAGAAAGAAAGAAAGAAAGAAAGAAAGAAAGAAAGAAAGAAAGAAAGAAAGAAAGAAAGAAAGAAAGAAAGAAAGAAAGTTAGTTTAGAAGGTTTAACCTAAGGACTAATAAAACTTTTGCGTCCGAGGAAAAGAGTAAGATAAAAGACGAAGAGGCAGAGCATGTGTTTGCATTTATTCCCTAACAGTGCGCAGCTTCTCGCATAGAGAAGAGCCATTTGTGGCCAAAAAGATGTAGAAATCCCCCCCACCGCCCCAGTGCCAGGGGCCGAGGCCGCTGCCGGGCGGCGGCTCTGACGACTCCTGCTCTCCAGCCTGCGCCCCTTGCCGATGAGCGTTTCGCTGCTGTCATCCCTTGAATGGCCTTTTCCTCCACAGCCGAGGTATCTCGCCGCTCTCCTAGTGTTTCCTAGTGTGATTTTCCAGTCCTAAGTCTGCTAGACGCGGTTTGGCTCCCGGAATTTCTGCCTAACACTTGCTCTCCGCTTGCTTTCAACTTAGATTAGGCCATCATAAGTGAGTAACAGACACCCACTGCCACGGTCGTATTGATTTTTACTCTCCTGTGATATTAAGACTAATTCGGTCCTGGTTCAACAAGTAAAAAGGCTTCCCAGAAGGAGAATGAAGTGTCCTACAGCACTGACTTTATGGTTTATGTGCCTCCCTCCCCGCCTCCCCGTGTTACCCCTTTCCTCCGAAGAGAAATAGATTTGTCGAAAGATAATTATTTTAACTCTGACGGACTCGAGCGCATAAAGCTTGATAGCGCCGGTGGTGCCCTGTGTTATTCTGGCATTTCCCAAACGATTTTAAATCCCTCCAGTTATTTATATCTCGCTTTTCAGCCGGCGCTATTTTTTTTTTTAATCTTTATTATATTTACCTGCTGATTCCAAAGCGGAGGCAAGCCTAATTGATTTTTAAAAGATCAGCAGCAGAATTCTAATCCGCTTGGGAACCTGTTTCCACCTGCCAGACGAGGGTCTGATTATGGGTAATTATGTTATTTAAGAGTTGATAAAATAGCGGGGCCCGGCGCTGCCCGGGCCCCTTCCTTCCGCAGCCGGGGCGCGGAGGGGACCCGCGCGGGGAGAGCGGGCGCGGCGGGGCCGCCGCCATCACGTGCGCCGCTGCAAACACAATTACGGGGCCGCCGTTAATAATTCATGGGCTGAGATTTAGAAAATTAATAAAATGAATTATAACAAGAGGCTAATTAAAAACTTTAGTAATTGTTGTCAAGACAGCTTGATGGGAGGCGTGCTGCACGACGCTTCCCTCCGCCCCGTCCTCCCCTTCCCTTCCTTCTCCGTTCCGCTTTTGGGAAGCTTTTTCTTTTTCCTCCTTTGCGACCCCTTCGCACCTGAAGGAGGCTCGGTTTGGGAGAAAAGCAGTGGATGAATATATAGGTCAGCTGAATATATAGGTCCCAGAGATGAGACCGAGGTGGTAAAACTGCAAGCAAGTCTCTTCGCATCGTAGCAAGATAGATAGGCAGGCGGCGGGTGGGTGGGTGCCTGGATGGATGAATGAAACCCAGGGCTCAAAAGTTAATTTAAAATAAGATGTCACATATAAATCTTTGAAGAAGCACTCGTGGCAGAAGGAGCGCCAGCACCGGAGGGCCCAGCCCCGCCGGCGGGCGGACGGGCAGCGCTGGGGGCAGCAGCGCCGGCAGGGCGAGCAGCGCCCGCGGGCACAGGCGCGCACTTTCCGCCTTGTCTTCCGCACCAGCGAGGGCAGCGGCGGGCGGTGCGGGGCCCCCACCGCGCCTGCTGCTCAGCGGGGGCGGAGGCGCCGCGGGATGCTCGCCCTCCCCCGCCGAGAGCCTTTCCGCCGGCTGGTTTGAGATGCAACTTTGAGGCGGACCGAGCGCGGCGTTCCCGCGGGCAGAGGGGCCCGGGAGCCCGGTCCCTGCGCGGGTGCGGGTTTATGGCCGTGTCACCAGCCAAGCCCTGCTCCGGAGCTCGCCGTGGCTGGTCGTCCAGGGACAGCTGCACATGAAAAATCTGCTTCCCAAATTGGAGTCACAGCCCCTCTGGGAAAGCAGACGTCCTCCTTTGAACTGCTTTTTAACTCCTTCAGCCTGCTTACCTAAGTGTACCAAAGCATCTCTAACTCTGGGGGAAAAGTGGTTAAACACTTTTTGTTTTAATATAATATTAAAATTTATCAGGCAGTCGGGGGGTAGGGAAAATTACTTTTAAAAAATGATGTCTTAAGACGTTAATCACTCTAAACGCTGTACTTAAAGTATTTAAAAGGTTTTATATAAAAATTAATAATTTTTTAAAAGACACTCGGCCCTGGTACGTTGAAGATAAATTGTAACTTCTCACTGATTTCCACAAGCGAGCCATAAAAGCCTCCGAAGTGCCTCGCTGGGTGAGAGTGCCGAGCGATCCTGCCGCTCGCACGGCTGCAGTGCGGGGCGGGTCCCGGTGCGGGGACAAATCGCCCCGAGCCCGGGTCCAGCAGCGGCAGCAGACAGACGGCTCATGCTGCAAACACCGCCGTAAGGAGAGGGCTTTTCATCCCCTGCCCGCGTGGAGGAAAGAAATTTAAAATTGTGAGGCAGAGCTAAAAGATGTAAGAACTGCGTGTATGATTTTTTGTTGTTGTTGTTGTTGTTGCTTTTTTTACTTTATTTTAAAAAGGATGTTCCTTGACAAGAAGATAGCATGTCAACATGAACACATCTTTTTAGGGGCTGCTCGGAGAGGAGACGAGGCGCCAATATACATAACTTAGCCCTTGATTATGGTCATTATATAAACCGAATTACTAACAAAAGTTTGTTTAGTAACTAATTATAGCTCACTAAATCTCTGCCTCTCTTCACTTCAGCATAATGTATACAAACTTTTGTACACGCGGATCAGAATAAAACAAAGTGTTGACAGCATCCAGCAGTGGAAATTCACTTACACAAGACTTTTTTTTCACTGAAGTGTTGACAATAAACATTTAATGAAGGCAGAGACTTGGATGTCTCCAGACAGTGTCAGAATACTTTAAACAGACCATTAGCATGGCTTCTTCTACTTCAAACAGAGCACACTATACCATAACATTATAAAAATACAAAGTATGAAACAAATAATCTGTTTATACAGATATTTTAAGCTGTTTTCACCAGCTCTGACATCCCCTGTATTTAGTAACAGAAACTTTCTCATTTCAGATTACTCGCGCTTAAAAAATGTTAAATACAGTTAATGCAATATTAATCGCCCTTTGGTGATATAAAATGCAATATTTTCAGGCAGCTATTGAGCTTTTCTAGAGGAAGAGCTGATGAAAACAGTCACAGCTGAATAGTGGAGAGAAAAAAGCTCTGTATTTATTGCTTTTGTTTGGCTTTTGGCTACAGAGACAGGAACATTCTAATGGGGTAAGGACATTTATTTTATCTGCAATCTATTGCTGCTAGAGCAGGAGTGGCAGATGGGGTTTGGTGTTATATTCACAGAGTAATTTAGAGCAAATCCTAATAACTAATAATGATTTATGTTAATTTCAATCACTTATGTGACTTTATTAAAGCACTGCTGTAAGAGGAATAGGAGGGGAGTGGGGGGAGAGGAGATACGGGAGGGAGACAAGCTGTGTCTGTCTGAAACCGAACCGCGTGCTTGAAAGGTTGCTGTGGTGGGCTCCAGCGAAATTTCTGACGCGAGCAAGCAGGTTTTGCTTTTGAGACTCTCTACTGCCGGGGCTAATTTCTTTAAAAAAAACCCCGTGTAGAAACCCCGGCCACGGACGAGAGGCAAAGCAGAATAGAGAGGGAGCAAGAGAAGAAGAGAGCGTTCGAGGGAGACTCGTGTTATGCAAAATGTATTGATTGTGTGTGAGGAATCTGGGATGTTGATGTGCTGGGCTCCCGAAAGAATAAAGGGGGCCACTGGCGAAAGAGCTAAGAAAGCCCCAAATGTACATACAGGATACAAAACTTTTATTCTGGGCTGCTTCAGCGTGGTGGAGATCTACAGTTCTCTACTCACGTTGCATCGGCTTTACTCCTCACCGAAAATCTCGAGGAGGATTTGCCCCACGGGATTTTGTATTCTTATTAGGGAAAAAGAAAATAATCACAATAAAAAAGCAGCTACGGCAATGACCCTTTTGCATTTTCCCCCATAACCTTCAGTTTCATTAGCAGCTGCTAACACTGAAATGTGCACACACATAAAAACAGGCACACGTCGCTGTGTGTGCATTGAAAGAAGAGATATTGGTGAAAGCCAGGAAATCTCAGAACAGCTAGCACTGCTCTGCATAGGGTCGGTTTGATGTAAGAGAGAGGAGTACTTACAGGATTTTGAAAGGGGGGGGGTGCTCTTTGCTTCTGGCAATTTACTTTCCCAGGTACCTTTATGCGCTTTTCTGCCTTAAGGCATATAGTCTGAAAGTAAAACAACATCAAAGCTCCTTATTAACACTATTTTACTGAAATCAGAAGATGAAGCCACCTGAAACGTTTAATCTGGTATTAGCATTTATTTCCCAACTAAACAGCCAGAACAAAGTTAAAAAGAGTCGGGGCAGCTATCTACAAGGCAAAGTGCAGAGGGTGATGTATGTTTCTGTCAGAACCCTTGAAACGTATCAAATAAACCTCAGGTTTTGCTGCATTCTAAGCCACTTTTTGTCTAATATAATTCCTCCTTCCAAACACCACGGCTGGGAACAACCTGTCTCCCACACCGCCAGGTGCATTAGGTGCGAGTTCCCTAACTTTTGGATCACTGGCAGGAAAGTCTTTTCTGCACTGCGAGATGGCACTGCATTGTATATGTGACCGGATTCCACAGAAGGCAATTTTTGTGTACTCTGTGGTAGAGGACTTATATACATAGAAACATCTTTTTTTATCTAGAATAAAGAAAAGAAAAGAAAAGAAAAGAAAAGAAAAGAAAAGAAAAGAAAAGAAAAGAAAAGAAAAGAAAAGAAAAGAAAAGAAAAGAAAAGAAAAGAAAAGAAAAGAAAAGAAAAGAAAAGAAAGAGAGGGAGAGGAATTCTTAGATTATGTACAAGGAGTAATGCCGATGTTGCTTTCCTGCTCTTCGTTTGAAAGCGGCTCAGGACTTTCAAATCCGCCTGGGCGTGCACGCCTGCTTTTTGAACTCCAGCACGGCGGAGACGCCGCGGGCGGGCAGCGCGCAGGCGGAGCGGGGGCAGCGCGCAGGCGGAGCGGGGGCAGCGCGCAGGCGGAGCGGCGGGCGGAGCGCAGCTTCAGCACCACGGAGAGCTCCTGAGGGCCGCGGCGGGCGGCGCGGGGCGAGGGGAGGCTGTCTGTCTGTCTGTCTGTCTGCCTGCCTGACTCTCCCCCTGTCCGTCTGCGGCTGCACAGAAGCCTGTAATATGTTAATAGCCGTAGGGTATGCCCGAGGTGCCATCTCAAGCTGCTTCGCACACCATATGTCAGGCCGTTAGCCGCATGGATCTATTAATCAAAGGGGGAGAGAGGAGAGGGGAGAGGCAGGGAAGGGGGAAGGGAGCTTTTCATACCCCACCCTGTGTTGCTGTACACTTTCTCCTTTCATTTCTCCCAGATATAAAGACCCGGAGTACCTCGAATAGGCAGCTGTAATTCTCTTTTGATCTGCTCTTTCATAGCCTCGGTGTAACCAGCTCGGGTTAGTGGATAGCGATATTTGAGGGAGGAAGGGGGAATGCGTCGCGTTTCCCCCGGCAAAGGATTTGGTTTTAAAGTGCTGCTCAACTTCTGTGACAAAGGGGGTCTCTGTCCACCCCTTCAGCCATCTCCTTGCGGAGGGTGTGTCTGAGGAGAAGGCTTTTTCTAGCGAATCAAGCATCGTCTCCCCCGCAGGCAGCCAGAGCTCTGGCCATCCTCACCGCTTTTATATCTGCCCTATTGCCTATTGCCTCACATCATTTCTTCAAGGAAGGTTTGTCCCACGTGAGATCCACGAAAGGGTTGGATCCACAAAATTACCGGGAGAAGGAGAAGAAGCAGTCTGTATAGGAGAGTGCTGTAAAAGCTCTTGTGTATGTGAATTTTTCATGCAGCCCTCAAAGCCCCCACATAAAATTCTGCCTTTCAGGCTCAGTGCCTGAGAAGATGCACGAGCTCTCAGGTCTGGTTTCTACTTTTGTTTGGAGGACAGAGTTTTGGGGGGATTTTGTCTTCAGGGTTGGAATGAACATGCTCGCACGGGCTCCTCCTGGACCTCGTTTGCCAGTCCGTAGGTGACGCGTTGCGGCACAGCCCCTGAAATTGACACTTCCCACCTAATTCCGAGGCCACCGGGTTATTTTTTTTTCTCTTTCACGGTGACCGAGAGGGAGCATGAAAGAGACTGACCTTTCATTCAGATACCTGCTGCATAAAGTTTTGAATTTCTAGATTATTATAAAAGCAGCAGCTCAGGAAAACGGCTCAGGAAAGTTACTGAGTGGTGGAGGAGGGGAGGGCAGGATCATTTCAGTGTGCCAGGATCCTGCAGCAGAGACCCTGCGGGTGGATGGGGCACGTTCCCTACCCCTGATCTCCAGGTCAAGTGACACGCATGTGTGTGATGCAAATGATGGCAAAAACACCCGAAGAAGAGGAAAGGATGCAGGCTACAGCTAACACAAGGATAAGCTTTGTTGTTTTGCAGGTTTATATAAAAAGCACAAGATCCCCTAGCTGGTTGAAATTCGCTCTGTTGGTACAGAGCATCACAGAGAGGCAAGTAAGAGGGAAGAGGCACTTGAGACTATTTGTGCAATTGCAGACATAGGATAGTAACCCTATTGATATGTATTGTAAGGTACAGTGCATAGGTTATGTTGAAGTCAGTCTTTAAGTCTTTCGACTTATTTTCTAACATTTTTCCTCTTTCTGTGGCTGGAAAAATAATGAGTGCATCTATGCTTAGATCTAAAGCTGGCACCTATCTTGCAGAACCTTTGCTTTAATACAGATTGCATTAAACCTGCGAAAATATGAGTGCCTCTCAAAGCAGTACTTCACATAAAGACAGAGGGAAATGCAAGGGCTGAGCGTCAGTTGATTCTGCATTTCCACCTAGCAAAGAATCTCTTATTACCTTTAAATTTTGGTGCACACACCACCCATCATTTTCTTCCTCTATTTAAAAGGTAACCCATATATCTGTCGTTTTAGGTTTCCAAAGACTCGTAACTTAATTCCTTCAGGCTATTCATCAGCACAGTAATTAAACTAGCAAATGGATGTAAATAAAGTGAAATTGGTTTCATGACAGATGAGCCAAAGAGGCCTCTGACATGAAACAAGCCAGGACAATAATTATTTCTGCACCGGGCTATATGAGGAACTCCATCTAGATTTATTAGGTGCTGCAAGTTATTTGCTGGGAGAAGGCAAGACAGGAGGACTCACTTTAATTTGACGGGATTTTTTTTTTCCTTTTTGCATCCTAAGTAGGTTAGAGAGATAAAAATCTGGAATTAACTTTGGCAATACTCTGAGATGCCTCTACCCAAAGTAAAAACACGGCAAGGAAAATAGGTAGTACAGGAAAGGCTTATTAAACAATTTCTTCTCAAACGCTTAATAGGAGAAAATCTACTTTAAAACACTCCTCACGAGCCATCCCCTGATAAAAAACAAAAACAAACGCAAAAAACCAAAAACAATCCAGACCACCGTGACAGCCTGCATGTGCTTCTCTTTTCTACAAATATGCATATGAAACAGTAGAGGCAATAGAAAGAAGGAAGATTTGGAGACCTTGGGAATTCTGAAGAGCTTCTCTTAAAAAATAAATAAATTATAATCTCGGCTAAATGGTGTCTGTTAAGATCACTCCACTCCCTTTTCTCTGCCAAGGAAAAGTTTATTGCTGCGGAGGAGAGAAGAGAAAAGGGCTGTGGAAGGGAGGGTATGGATTCTGCAAGGCTCAACTGTAATTGGAGCCATCAGGTCCAGCTTGAAGTGGAAGTAATATACAGAATAAATAAAAAAAGGGCTCTCACAGCAGGTGCAGATTAGTCCCTTTTCCCCTGAAAAGATTAGAAACTGACTGCTTTATGCTTAAACGTACTCTCAATTATTTAAGCGCCCCTTCGTGATTAGCAAGTAAAAGTAACGCTCCAGAGCGCTGAAGAAATGAAGCAAGAATAACACGGCTTTCGCCCGGCTCACGCAGGCTCTCCAACACACGGCTCGCTCCCTGCCGGCTGACAGCGCCCAGCCCCGGGAGCTCTCTTTGGATACACACACCTGTAGGGTGGGAGCGGGGGAAGGAGAGAGGGAGGGGAAAAAGAGGGAGGAAGGAGAGAGGGCAGATTCAGCGTGGTAAAAATTCCTATATCAAGGCAGTGCAGGCTACTGCCCAACCTGGTTTCAGAGGCGACTGGGATCCGTGGACAGATTTTCACAGGAATGCTGAACCCTCAACATATTTTCCACTGGGAAGGGGAAAAAAAAAAACCCAGTCTCACACCAAAATCCCAGACACAACCCTTCCCCCCCACTCCCCTCCCCAGGCATTCTCTTTGAATGGGCTGGAAATGAACCGCGGACGCCTGTGTTTGCATACGGCAGTTTGATCAGGGTTCACATCTTTCTGCAATCAAATCAGAGGCGTTTTCCTCCCTTCTTCATGGAGGGGACTATGATAACTGCAAAGCCGAGGAGAGATCCTAAAGGGACTGAAATCCCCTTACGTCTGAAGCTGTCCCTTTTAACACACACCAGACTAATTATTTAAAAGTTCTTGTAAAATTAGAAGACATAGCCCAGTCCTTTAATTAGAATACACTGTGAATAGGGATAGCATATGGAGGGGAATGTCAAGAAGAGGGTGCCAGGGGCAGATCCTAGGAAATCTGTATTCATTTCTGCCTCCTATTTGTTCAGTAATCTCTACCATCATAACTAAATCTTGGAGCACTGATGTAGTTCGAGTTGTTGTTGACTCAACGTCAAAATTCAATCACTGGGGGTTTTGCATCAGCCGGGCCACTTATTTGTCTAATAAATCCGTCATTTTGTAAGAAAAATATTTGAGCAGCCGTACTTGACCTCTTGGTATCCACAAGCCACATTTATTTCTACCAGTTTACAAATGCAAAGTGGAGATGATCATCTTAATGCCTCGAGGTACTGTGTTGATTTCTGATTGGATTTTAGATGGAAATGTCTATTTTAAATACCCCGTGATTAAATTGTACATATAATAGAATTCATGCCTCTTCAAACCAAATCGTGATTTGCGAATCCCGAATTTATTTTAAAGGAAATATTATTTAAGCAAAGATGGTTTCTTAAATGATTTGTGACACCCCCCGCGGTAAGATTTTATTATAGCCGGGCGTCTTTCTCACTGGAAAACTATTTTGACCCTGGAGCGTTCGTATGGCTGGAAAGGTGTCAGATGGGGTGAGGTGGTAGAATTCCCATTCGAAGGTCCTGCCTGGCCCCTGCCATCCCGCGCTGGATGATTTGCTGCCTGTTTAGATGCATATTTCTTCCGAAAAGGGGGCCTCGCTGCACGGGTTTAATTGCTACTGGGGGGAAATAACTTTCTCCAGAGCTTTTGTGTTGCGGAGCGGGGGAGATGGGGATGGAAGGATGGGGCGGTACAAGATCAGTGTCCGGAGAGGGGAGGTTTGGGAGCCTTCCGCCGGGCGGGGGCCGGCTGCAGCCACGGCCACATGCCCCGGGAGCCCCCAGCGCTGCCCGCACCCCCAGCCCGGGCCCTCCCGCACGGCCCCGCTGCCCCCGCGCCCGGGCAGTGCCAGCGCCCCGCGCCTTCCCCCCGGCAGCGGGAGCTCCGGGCGAGCTCCTCTGGGAGCGGTGGGGGCCGGCGGGTCTCCTGCAGCGAGCACCCCCCACCCACTCGCCGCTCTGGCTCCCACCCCTCGAGTTCTCCCTTTGGGCGGCTGTCGGGGTCTGTCCGTCTCCATGGAAATCGAAGGGGCGGCTGTCAGCCCGGGCAGCGGTCATTATTCCCGCATTAGAGCCAGCGATCGATTCGCTCCCCAGCACCCACTCGCGCTGGACCGCTGAGGGCCAGGCTGGAGCCGCCGGCCGCATCCCGGGAGCATCCCCCGACAGTCGCCGCCTGCGAGCTCCTGCAGGAGAGGCCGATGCAAGGAAGGGGGGAAAAGGGAAATATTCCAGCATATTGGAAATATTAATGTTGGCTTGTAGGAATTAATGTAATGGGCCATGGTTATTAACAACTTATAAAGGCTTAAATCAATATAAATTAACTTAATTATGATTTCTAATTGCATTATGCATGATCAATTTGAAACACTACATTAAAGATAATTAGAGCAGGGTGCTAGTCACTAATCACTTCCCTAATAGCTTAATGAAAAGGAATGCCATGTATTACCTGTGGGGTGGACCCATGAAATAATATAAATGCTTGTTTTCCAATGGAAAATAATTGTACCTTTTAATGGACATTTTAATCATTTTATTATAAGCACGGAATGGGTTTGGGCTTTTTACATGGCCTTGGTTAAATTTTCCTGGTGTTGATTGAAGTGCTGATGTATTACGAGTCCACCTATTGATGACCCAAAGGAGGACTAACTTTTATGTAAAAGTGTCATGCTGTCCTCAGAAGCTAGTGCCAAGAGGTCACAGTAGATGGAGGTCCTAGCTTAGCATAATGGGTTTAACATTTCCATGACATCATCAGGGAATCTGAAAAGGAGTCTAAGGATAATCAGAGTGGTCATTCAGAAGCAGAGTAAATATTTTATGAGGATATATAGAAGACAGGAAGAAGGTTGTCAGAAAGGTGAATCTCTACTTCTTCATGCTCTATGAAGAAGGTTTTTCACTTGGTACCAATTTTGATTGAAAACTCGTGTATTGTTAATAAAAAAAAAGGCAAATCATGACCGTTGAAGAGGTGAATTCTCTTTTAGGGGATGATCTAAATAAATTTGTATTCGTGGTTGTCTTGAAGGGTTACAGGTTATTTTGCTCTTACTTTTTATATAAATACATCCTTAATTGATTATTTGTCAGGGATGCTGTCACTTACTCAGGGATCTTCTCCTACCTTAACAATAAAAGTTCATTCATTGCTAAAATTAAAAGCAACCAATGTAAATTAATGACATGGGCACAGTGTGTCAGATTAATTGAAAATGTCTTCCCTATGATTAGCTTTATTTTCTTATCTTTGCTTGATAACTGAAGCAGTAATGCAGCATATGCCTTGGTTAGACTCATTATATAATTCATAGTTTTCTGAGAAGTAATGTGTAATTAGGGAAACTGAGATTTGAGGAGAACAGTAAAGAACAGTAGCACGTAATACTCACATTTGTCACAGCAAGACCTGTTTGAAGCATTTTCCTTCTTTCAAGTCCTGATTGAGACCTAGAAGCTTTGGGATTCCTGAGGATAACACTGAATAAAGCATCTGAATAAAAAGAAGAAGTGAAAAATAGAGCATAAATGTCACCCAAGGAGTATAGCCCTTCAAGGCTAAGTTATTAGGAACATACTGATTTTAGTACTGAACCATGACTGCAGACGGCTCTGTGGATGGAAGGATTCCAAGGATATACAGCTGTTCTTTTCCACAAAGATTCCTGTCTAAAAGTGCATAGCAGAATAGCTGTCCCCCCACTCCACCATGTCCTGCAGAGGGAAGGTAGAGGCAGAAATAAGCTTACTTTGCATAAGAATTTCTAAGTATTTCAGTGAAATGGGACAAACTGCAGGATGAATCTGGTCATTCCCTCTGTTGTTCACAGTTTGAAATGATGTGGCCTCATACTGCCAAGATCCAGGGACAAGATCTGAGAGCAATTTATGGAAAGGTTTTAAAAAGCACAGTTCTCCAATCTCAAACTTGCTATTTTTCATAACAACAACAACAACAATAACAACAACAGCAACAAATCCTTTGCAGAGGCCCTTGGTTCTTGAAAGGAAAGCTCTTCTATATGGAAGTAGAAATAAAAACATATGGCATCTTACACCTCAAACGAAGGGTGGGACATCAACACGGCTTAAAATATCCAGCTGAAAAAAGCCTGATAAATACCAGTGGAGGCACATTATTGTGGCTTCTGTGTCCCTTCAGCTGCAGTAGCTATTCCAGCTGTTGTCACTTTCTTACATCCTGACCCTTGCTCTAAATAAAATGATTTCCATGACTTAATCTGTCACTAGTGAGGAGTCCCCATGCATTGAGTCTTTGGTAGCCAAAGAGCTCACAAGGAGAAAATAGCCTGGATTTCATAAATAGCCCAAGGACTAAAGCTTGTATGTAAACTCATGTTGAGATATGCCTTAATCTTCTCTTCCTTGAATAAATATTGCACCAGCCTATGTTTTTCCTTTCTGCACCAAGGCTGGGGAAGTCTTATCTACCAAAAGGTGCAAGTGAGGTATCAGCTTATACATCTGCTTCTAAAAATATTGATTTTCCTCTTTTTTTTTTCTAAGTAGAAGCATAAAGAAAATCTTTGCTTTTTCAGGGGACCCTTGGTTAGAAAAGCTTCACCTCTACGTTGTTGAGTGGCTAGGTTGAGAGCTACGTGGAGTCTGTTTATGCTGTTTTTTTCATATAGCAATTGATTTTAGATTGCACTGCAAACCAAGGAGGGAGCATGAGTGCTGTTTGTATGCCAGGGAAAGGAATAAAAATAACTCTGTGAGATAGAGTGACAACTGAAACAAATATATTGCTTTGTAGCTACAGAACAATCCTGTGCTTCTCTCTCTAAACTAAATCCAGTTGTTAATAAAACAAATACCTTAGTGGTTCAATCATCTTAGTGGTTCAAACATGTTTTCATGCTTTTGGAGACCTTCTGAATGTTTGGCATATTTGCAATGGTGGCAATTCACCAGAACCTTAAGATTAATTTCTGTGAATTTTTACTCAAGTTTTTTTGTTAAATGCAAAATTGATATTTTTGTAATCTAAAATTAAATAAAAGGATAATTTAAATTCATTTTAATAGCTATTTTCATAGTTTATAGGTATTTAAATAATCTATATTTTTTTAAAATACATTTGCTGCCTGGCATTTCAAGGCTTCCCATTTTCTGATTGATGGATTTTTTTGCGAAATTCACTGACAGCTGCAGGCAAATGTTTGCAGAAACTTTAATAAAGTCTTTGTTTTTTAAAGCTTCAAAACGAAACCTGGAGGCTTTAGTTTTCAACAGTAGCACTAAGGACATTTTGATCAGTGGCTGTTTTAGTGCAATTCAGGTATGATAATTGTGTCTTACCAGGTTGTCATTGTGATTGTGCTAGTGAGCTGTCACACTTGGTGTTAATGTGTTGGGTTGCAATGCTATATTTAAAAAAAAATTAATGGTTCAAAGACTGTATCACAGTATCAGCTAATTGGACACTGGGTACCATGATATTTTGAAAATACCCAGGGTTGTGCCTGAGAAGTTTCTATGTAATATGAAAAAAAGGAAGGTCTTTTTAGCATCCATGGGAGACTGAAGAGGATGAGGCTCTTAGCATGTAATTAAATATTAATAATAGGGAGAGGTTGGACTTATTTTTATTCTCTAAAACATTGTTAATAAGTCTCAGTCTGGCACTGAAAACATTAGGCACATTACTGTGTGTCTCACCTTCTTAACCTTGTTTGCATGTTTTAAGTAAACATATTTTAAGGATTTTTTTTGTGATTAGTGACAAAAACAATATGTATGCTAAATCAGTGCTGGGCTTGGGAAAGGAGCACATTCTGGCTCAAATTCATCTGCTGCAAACTGAGTAAATCATGATAGTCATCAACAATTTTATCTGTATTTAAACTGCACATTGTTTGGTTGTCCATAATAAAGGAGAAGAAAGTGGAGCTTAAAGTTATCCCCAAAAAAGAAAAAAAAAAGTAGAAACATTAAAAAATAAACTGGATTAGGAAACAGATGAATATAATGACCTTCCTTACTCTCAATCATATGCTGCCAGATAAGTGTTAGAGTCTGAAAAATTGCACTAATGAAGCTATTTGAAGGCTTTTGTGGACAACTGCTTACTCTTTGAAGATTAAATGAATGATGTTGATGTGATTAATCTTAGTACAGGGAGTGATGCAGCAGCCAGAAAATACCTTGGTGATTTTCATAATTAAACTGAATCAACATTTCAAAGAAATGCCAGTGTTATCACTTGTATATTAGAATTACATTCATTAGACAGAAGAAACAAATAATTTGAGCAAACAAGATTTTCCTTTTGGTGTACTGAGACTTCTGTCATGTCTCAGAGTATCTTACTATAAATCATCATTACTGTTTAATTTTATCCTTGCTTTTTCAGTTACTTTTTTCTGTTTATTTTTTCTTAACCATCTTAATGATTCACTGTTACTTGCTTCCTGATTACTTATTTTACTATTAAATAGCCTTTCCCAGTTTTCCAGTTAAAATTGCCTGCCCCAACCTGGGGTTTCAAACCATTGGCACTGAAAAATAATGTGAATAGTAGCTGGTTCACATGGATAAGGGACTCAGGCATCCCAATGATCTCTAGCTTTACAAGGGCTCATCTGTAAAGGATAGGACAATCCAAAGCATACAGGAGTGACAACAGACTGCATGAGACTAAGAACGCAAATGGTTGTTTACAATGATCTGTGGAAATAGCAGTTTGGGTTAGATTCTGCCTGACTAACCCATTTCCTAAGAATCTTACATATTTCAGTAGGACTGCCCAAAGTAATATTCCTTAACAGCTGCTAAATTGGCAGAATCTGGGCTCACATAATTGAGTCACCTTAAGTGGTCTTTAAGAGTGCATGTTTAAAATATTTGAATAATATATGCACACTGTTTTGTAACATAAGGAGCTCAGGGTATATTGTTTCCCAACAAAAGCTCACAGACACATAGGTGGACACACATGCACATATATACTCAGAAACAGTAAACTTGCTGACCTGCTAAACAGTGGTGGTAGAAGCAATGAGCATGAAAATACAGCCAGCTGCTTCTTTAATGCAAATCCAAGTGAGGATGTAGGGTTAATGATTTCTGCATCACTAGAAATTCACTGTGTTACTCCTCCTATCACCACTTCAGATTATTGGAAAGGTTGCTCTGTGACTTTTGGTAACATTGATATTTACAGTGTATTTCTAGTTGTTGCACAATCTTTCCTTTCACAGTTGCTTAATATATATAAAAAAATCCCCAAACTTCTTTAGTATAGTGGATAAAAAGCTAGCTTTTCACCTTGAGAACATCAATATTAGTTCATTCCATAATCTGAAGTGGAATGAGCTTGATGATCTGCACACAATCTCTAATGGGCAATTTTCATCACAACCACCAAGCAGTAGTTTTCTTCCATATTAATTTAAAAAACTTTACAGGGACATGGAATGCCCACTGATTTATTTTTTACTGTTGAGATTTCTTTCTTACTGTTGAGATTTCTTTTTTACTGTTGAGATATGATATAAGGATAATGCTCCCTTTCCCCATCTGACCTTCAGACCCTTCACCCAGCCCTGTTTTTCTGCATAGCATACTCCATTTACTTGTGCTCATTTTTCCCATCCCACCTCTCTCTTCTTTGAACAAGAAACATTATATTTTCTATCTCCCCATACATAATTTTTTCTATATCTTTTCCCTTTCTTCTTTATTCTGTGGTGTGCCCCTTAGGTTTGGCACTACTTGGCACTGTGCTTTGTGAATGGCTTAGTAGGTGTTCCTTACTCAGAGTAAATGTGATTACCCCCAGTACAAGGCACCTGCTGTAATTAATGGTCTGAAAGTGAATCTGATGAAATTCATGTGTTGGCTGATTTCATACTCACATCTGTCATGCTGGGTGGCATCTCTGTATTTATCAGTCATCACAGAATGAACCTAGTGACCAAAGAAAATGGTCAATGAGCTGTGTGCTCATCTCACTTACTTTTCACCATAAAAGAGACAAATTGCCTAGTCTAAGCTAACAGTTAGGTTTCTGCTATTGTTCATGAATAGAGAGGTAGGCATTTCTGGATGGAGATTTATTTCACCTGAGGACAACTAGCTGTGATAGCTGAGCTGAATAGCTCTCTGGAGGTTCTTATCCTTTTCATGGCACTGGCATAGATGTTAAGCCTCAGCTAATTAATCAACCTTGGAGAACTGTAGCTCACCTCAGTCTTTGTGGCCCAGGTCTGCATGAAATTCAGGTGGGTCTGAAAAAGAGCGTGGGAAAATAGGGAGTCTGTTCATTCAGGATTTTGTTTTGGCTGCAGATGTGTGAACATGAGAATGACTCCAAAGTCATTCCTGTGGAAGGAGCAGATTGGTTGGCTGGGCTAGAAACTTCCCTCACCTTCTCAAAGATCTAACTCAGTTTCTTTGCCTTAAGTGCGATGGAGGAGAGGAGAAGAATATAAAAAGAGGAAGTGTCCTCCACTCCCAGGGTCAATAGTGAAATGTATTTTGTATGACTGTTTATTGAGCTGGTCTTTAATTTCTGTTACCTGCTTCTTCTCTTAAAAATTAATGCAGTGGGCATCCCTCATGGCATCTCAGTTATTTTAAATACAGTCTGCCTTTTTCTCCTCTCCCTCTTCTCATCCCTGAGCTTGACCTGGGGCTGCACAATCCCAGCAGAAGGCCCAGGTAAGATCAGTGGCTGAGTGCAATGCAGTGCATGTGCTGCCAACATGAGGGCACAGGTCCTGGTGAGGATGGTGCTGCATTGCTGGGCCTGAGAGTTTGAGGTGATTATCTGGCAAAGGTACAGACAGGGAAAGGAAAAGTAGCTGAGATAGTTAGCTGTGGATAAGCAGCTCCCACAAAGAGGTGGCAAGGAAGCAACAGCAGAGAGTGGGTGTAAGAGCAGTATTAATCTTCTGTTATACCATGCTAGCTACATGGATATCATCAATTCCTTTTGTGTAGGTACAGTAATACTGATTTCTTCCTTTGGGACAGAACAATTAATTAGGATGAGATTCCTTCAGCTGGCTTTAGACGTTCAAAAAATAGGCATTGAACCTGAACTGTTTGTTCAAGGTCTCTTTGGAGTCAATGTAAAGGTATAACACCTCATGGGAATTCAGTCTACCTCTGAACAAGTATCTCATGCAGGATAGATGAATCAGTCCTTGGAGGAACCTATTTCTCTTCATTTTTAAAGGGTTATGGCTAGGGAGAATCAATCCTTTTTCTCCTGTAAAATATTTATGTGATTTCAATGGTCATCTGACCATAAAAAAGGCAGGCAGGAGGAGTACATTGTACAGCACAGGCGTGTTGTATGCTCACACCAATGTGCACACATGTGCATTCATGTGGCTCCAGGAACCACAAGTAGTACAGGGTATCCATTCTTTTAGGGAAGCAACACTATGGAACAGTTCCAGTGAAGGAAATTTAAAGACAAAACTGCTTCTTCTGTTGGAGATTTCCAGTTTATTAATGCTATTGGAAGCTGGGAAACTACTTTTTCAGACTTTTGAGAAACAGACAGATTGAAGAGGGCAGTAGTTATAGGTAAGCCTTTATTAACCCTTGACAGGCAGCTGTTGTCATAGTGACTATTGGTTGAACCATACAGTTTGTAAAAAATACTTAGTAAGTATGGATAGAATGAGTTTAGACAATGAAAGCAGCAAAAATATCTTCAGAAATAAGCACTTTAAAAAGTATTTAAAAGAAATAAACACTTTAAAAACATGTTCCTACCCATCATACATAAACACCATGCTCATAAAAACAAGGAAAAGAACTATAAGGAGTATCTTTTATTTTTTTTCCCCTGTACAATGAACATTCATATAAAACAAGAAAGATACAGCATATAAACCTTAATTTTGAGCTAGTTATTCCTGAGGTTCCTTTATATATCACTTTAAAGTATAATATAAATTTTTATTTCTGCCTATTTTTAAAAGTATGAACAAATAATATTTCTAAAAAGGTATTGTTTTATAACTGTTTTGTGATAGAATATTTATAGTAGTTGCTTATCCATAATAATGTTGTATATTTAACACAAAGATGAAAAAAGTACAACACTGTTGGCTTAAGACAAAACAATGTGTTTTTATGGTTTACATTTCAGTATTAATAATTGAGTACACAGATGATTTTGTTTCCCCTTTAAAGGAGCTTTCTAGGAAAGCTACATTTCAAAATTACTAAAGAGTTTTTAGTTTTTAGGTGTTTGACTGTAAAATGGTTTGGGATGAAGTACAGATGGCTTCGTTTTTTATAAGAATGGTCCTTAGTCACATTAAGTGGTACTACTGATTTTTTTCTACTCCAGACCTTCAAATGCCTTTCATAAGTGATGATATGGATGTTTCAGACAGACAAGTGAGATGTGATTCTGTTTGTTGGATCAGGAGACTCAAAGATCTTGGTTATGTTTCTTGCTGAGGTGCCAAGCGTCACTGGAGAGGTGATAGGGTAACCGGGATAGCTATATTGTGTTTTGGGCTTACAGGTACAAAGCAGGACCTATAAACTTGACTTACAGAGGCCAGGAGGGATGTCTTATGCTGTCTGGAATTGCATTAGATGCTATATTTAGGAAAAGGAGTCCCTCACTGATCTAAAGAGACATTGATTTTATGGAGACATGACTTGCACCCTTGAAGTTGCCTTTGTCAATGATAAAGGGAATCTAGACTGACTTGTCCAGTCATGGGCATTTAAGCTGTAAGAGTAAAGTTAGGTGAACTGAATTCTACTTTTGAGACCCAAGTCCAAAACCTACTGCTCTAATCTTCTGTTCAGCTGCCACTTCATCCTGGGAGGCCCATAAAATATTTAAGTTTCTAATTTCTATTCTTCCCCTGAATTTCATGGAAAAGCTGAGTAACAAAGTTAGCATTTAGGACCATAAATTGTTAGATCTCCATCTCCAAAGTGTATTGATGTCATACCATGGACTCAAGGAGCCTTAATGCCTTACAGCTTTTAAGTATGTCTGTTAAAACACATCTGGAATTGATCCTGTTTTCTCTAAGAAAGTCTTATCATTAGGATACTTGTTTAAGAATTGGGTTCAGGACTTGTTTCAGCTTGAGATGACTCAAGGTTGAATTTAATTATCCATGAATAAGGCCCTAGAGTTATTTCAAATATCCCAGGTTTATCTGTCTGCAGAGCTGGTGGGCATAACACAGGAACTAAGTAGACCTGGGGTGTCAGCTAAAGAGCAGCTGGAGGTCTACCCTGCACATGTTTACGACTCCAGATGCCTTTGTATAGGCAACAGGAGGAATCTCTGAACATCAGTGTACAATCTTCAGAGGGAGGCAATGGTATAGCCAAAAGCTGTGGCTGATGTTTCATAGCTGCTATCTTTATGTGAGCCTGCTCCTGGTAGGCAAACTTTCTGGGCTGCTCTTTGATGCCTGGTTCACTCTACCAATCAATTAGGAAGCCGAAGAACCAAATTTGGGCAGCCTGTGACTGTCTAATTAATGTTCTTAATTTTACTAACTCCAAAAAGGGAATTAGGAGATGATATAACTCTTTGAGACTCTGCCCAAGCAGCCAGCACTTCATTATTGAAATTTTCTAAGAGTCAAAAACCTGCTTCTGGACAATCTGTTAACCGTCTAAATCCTGATCCTCTAGATATGTAACACATACCTATACAATCTTTGGATTTTGTTACTTTATCCCACACATTTATTGTATATGTAACGCTGTAAGAATAGTTTGAACTCCTGAACCTTGCCAAGTTCTGTGGCCCTATAAATGAAAGGGGGATGCCAATCCATTCAGGATTTGCTGCATAAAAGTAGAATAGAGTGTATGCCTTAAATTTAGTGTGAACTTGTTTTCATTTAAAGGTAGAAAATTCTGATCCATTCTGTTTTGTTAGGGATTTGAAGTGGCATCTCTCACCCAAATGTTCTAAGCATCAGGCTAGTAGATTTTCTGGGGTTGGCTGCTCACAGCCTCTCCTTGCAAGATGTGATGTTCCACTTCACAGAGAGTGATTAAATATTCATTAAGCTAGTGAAAGAACAAGCTTCTCAGAAGACAGAAAGAGTCTGGTACTTAAGGCAGTCACCTGGGAAAAAGGGAGATCTGGATTCCAGTCACTGCTGTAATGATTACTTAGTATTAAATACATACACTGGTTCACGAACTGGAACCCAGCTTCTTTTTTCTCGTGGGGAGGGGGGTTGACTATCAAGTACTTCACACTTTCTGTCTATTCCAGTGATTACTTAATTATCCAGGAAAGCTGTGGCTGGGGAGAACAAGCACTTCTCTAGGAGGTGGGAGATTGTAGTTCCATGTGGCAAAGAAAACTAAGTGTGCATTTTTAGGCCCTTTTATTATCCAAAAGCTAGAAGAGGAACAGAACACCCTTTCCTTAGGGAGTAAATGCTGTAATTCAGAGCTTTAGAAACATGGAATTCCAAGTGGAAGGCAGCACTGCATCTCCTCTAATTCAAAAGTAAGTTGCAGCACAGGGAGAAGGTTTAAGGCATATGTGTAATATTGACATTTCCTGAAGTGCTTCCTTGACTAGCATGTCTTTGTGAATTCCATGTTTTTAGTACAATCTGTTAGAAAACAGACATCTAATTTAGGACTACAGATTTTGCTGTAAAATT
This sequence comes from Molothrus ater, assembly GCF_012460135.2. Classification (NCBI taxonomy): domain Eukaryota; kingdom Metazoa; phylum Chordata; class Aves; order Passeriformes; family Icteridae; genus Molothrus; species Molothrus ater. Next base: position 48,770,690 of record NC_050479.2, read on the forward strand.
TCATCTGTTGGATAGGTGCTATGATATTTAACTAAAATCCCTTGCAGATCTATCCTTTAAGGTAAAATTCTCAAAGACACTTTGCATTGCTTTCATAGCTCCTCTTGAAGTCAGTGTAGATTTTACCACAGACTTAAGAAGGGGCAGACCTGTACCAGCAGAGATATCTTTTATGCCTCATTTCCCCCATGCAATTTCAAAAGAGAGTATATATCCTGTTAAACACGTTTCCACAATAATTTAATTCTTGATACAAAGATGATGGATTTCTTGCTTTGATTTTTTTTAACATATATGTTTCTATGCTGACAAATATAAAGTTATGAACATTGATGTGAATAATTTGAACTTCTAATATGCCTGATGAAGATGTGGCTCTCATTTATCAACACATGACCTAGGAAGTTTTTGGGGTTATGCTGCATGGGGTGAATCTGAGCATTGAGTAATGTCTATGAACTTGCTAATTCAGGACCTGAATTACAAATATCAGGCCAAGAAAACACCTATTGGATGTTGAAAAATTCTGGCATTAGGCAGTGAGAGAAAGAAAAGAAAAATAAATATCGACTTTTTTGTAGAACACATTGAAAGAGAAAAAAAAAACCAACGAGACAAATCTTTGCCATGTCATCTTATGAATGAGAGGTAAATTTTCACCTGGATAGATAAACAACTGGTTTTCCTTGCCTCAGAAAGAAGATGGAATAAGTGATTCAGGAAAAAAAGAGGGCTAGATTGATTTTTGGATAAAGATAAATCAGAGTAGACCTTAAATAACCCCTTCTCATATTTTGTATTTTCTCCTTTCTCTCTCTCTCTCTCCCCTTTCTGCCTACCTTTAATCTGTTACTAGTTCCCTTTTTCTTTGATTTTTTCCTCTTTCACTTCTGTTATTTTTGCTTCCTTCCTGCACTCTTATCCCTCTATCCAACCTTGGGCATTCCAGACTCACTTACAAAGAATAATCCTCAAAATCATCCTTAAATGGAGGATTTAGCTGCAAACTCATTCATAGCTACTTCTTTCTGTCCCAGTAGAACAAAATATTTATCCAGAAAGGCATGACAGGAAAGCTAGGATCCTCTGTCTCTGAAAATAGAGTCTTTGAACTTTTCAGCCAGAGGAAGTTTTCTGTTGGCTATCACTTATGAAAAACTGTTGGCTTTGTTCATTTTTGTTCTTATTCGTAAAAGTTCAACAAGCTGAAAGAAATATCTGGGCCTTGATCCTTGAATCTATTGAAAGCACAAAGGAGAAAGAGGGGACTAGAAAGGAAAACTATTAGGTTACACTAAGCTGGTGTGTGCTCTTCCAGACTGAAAGAGAGCAAGATTAAGGATGAGACGTGGATAGGATGAGGCAAGAGATATGGAAATTCTCCCTAAAGGCTCTGTACTTGTCTGCTGTTAATAACCTTTTTCAGCTTCATCATGCCGGCAGCTCTCTGAACTACCTGCCTTTCTGAAAAATAAAAGGATAGAAGACATTTTAAATAATTCCAAATTTAGTCATATTTAGCAAAAAGAAGTGAAGAAATGAGATGCCAGCAAGTGAGTGAGTTCCTTGGCGTGGCTCAGAAGTGCTGGAGCAGGTGGCTCACCCTGGGGGGACAGCCAGCACTATGTTGGCTGGTGTTCCACTCCTGTCCTGGCATCTAAGATTCATGTTCCAATTAGCCCTCAAACTGGGAAGTACTTGGGGATGATGCTAGGTCACATTTTAATTAAAATTCAGAAGATTCTTGGAACACATTGGGAAGAAATCATAAAATAATTTTACTTGTAACTGTTTTACTACTGTCCCCATTCCTCTTCACCAAACCTCCCACTTCTAACAAAGGAATCAGAGACAAGTCTTCACCTTGCAAAGCAAAGCAAAGCCTGGTCCCCACTGCATGATATGCTGATGGTCATTTTAAAGGAGTCACTCTAAATTAATTTATTAATGTCAGACTGTTCCTGTATGTGTGCAACCACTACAAGTGTATGGAAGAAAAATCCATCAGGAACTTTAAAGTGCCAGAGATACCAATTCTGTTTCTTCATTTCTGTTTCAGTTTCTAGCACTCAGTCTAGCATCAAAAGAAATGCTACTGATCATCTGCAGTGTCACTAGGACAGACAGTCAATAAAGTCTGTCTGTCAAAAGAAGGAGCTTGAGTGTCAGCAGGCTGGGTAAGGTGTCCTGCTCTGGCATGCAGAGTGGCCAAAGAAAAATAATTAGACCCTTCTTAAGGGACTCATGAGAGACTTCATGCTGATTTCTGTGATGTCAATGGCACTCAGTAGGAAAGGGGCAACAAGGGGCAATTATGTATCTGATTGCTTTCCTTTAAGTACTTACATAACAGATCTTCAATCAGCAACAAAACCGGGTGGTTTAAGCTCTTAATGAAGAAAGAAAGCAAGTAATCCACAGCCTTCTCAGTCTGAAGAATTTATAGATATGCATGTCCTGATTGTGCCCCTTGGACCAACTTCAGGAGGAAAGGTGTGATCACTCACACTGAATATACACCTACCCAGGGGAGGATCTTCTCTGAGGGGGACCTCAGGCTGATGTACTCATAGAATCTGGCTGTTCCACACCTAGGTGGGTAGTTTAGGACCAGAATTATTGTATATCCTGGTGAAGTGTTTTAACCACCAGACTAGTGTGTAATAGCTGGGAATCACAGGATACCATACTCAGCAGGGCCCAGACAATTAAAGGTCAAACTGAACTGGTCTAGCAAATCAGGTTCATCTGAGAACTTCTCTGTCCTATTAGCATTCTAAAGTGGTGGTAGACACACAACTGCATTCTGAAAAGTCATCTCAGTTGCAAAAACCCCAACAACAACCAAATAAACAAAAAACCCAATAAAGAAGGTGATTTAGTACACTCATTTAAGAAACCCACACATTGTTAACTCTAAATAATCTAAAGATAAACAATTGAAATCTTTGAAGGCTATTTTGCAGCTGCATGAAATCCATTTTTCTTCTGGTGATTTTCTTAATAGCACTTAAGGCATTAGTCACTATAGCTTAGTCAGAGCTCCTGATGCTCTGGCAACATTCCTGAAATGCTGAAAAATTCCAAACAGTAGGAGGAGGCATGGATAACTATAGTTTTACAGGCCATTTCTAATAAAATGAAGATTACATGGCCATTACATGGCTGGCCATGCCAGCCAATCACCTCTTCTAGATCCCTTTAAAGTCACCAATTTTGAGAAAAGATTTGCTGAAATGCCATCACCATCCCCTCCACCAACTCAGAATCCTTTCAGAATTCACCCTGCCAAGTACTACTCAAAATTAATGAAAATAACTATTGAAATTAACAACAAATTACTTAGTTTCTATGGTGTGAAAAGAATTGCAGCCTACATTAATGAAGCTCTTAGTTTTGAGAGTGAAAACAAAATCCTGTAGTTCACAGACAAATGCAACTATAAGTGATTTAAAAGCAGTCAGACACTAGAATCTGGGAAATATTAATTAGTGTACTGTCCAGTTTTGCATAATATCCTGCCTTTATTCTAGTTTTGGTTGAAAAGAAGAAAAATAAATTCAAGGTAGAATAAAAAGAGATGTCTTTTCAAAATAGAGTTCTTTGTGTGCGCACTTAGATGGTTATTTGCATTGGCCATCTAGATACCGTAAGAAGAAATGGGCAAGAGGGAAATTTTAGAGACTACTGCTGTTTTTCATAGTCTCAAGAAATTATAAACCTGCTGATTTTCATCTTTAGGATTTTTTTTCTTCCTTTTTCTTTATACTGTTCCTGACCTGAATGCATTTGCACTGGACTTTAAGATTCAGCACATCTGTCTGATACTTTTTTTTTTATTGTGTGCTAGGAGCCTCCAGAGCTCTCTCCCTGCTTTCCTTTTGTTATCAACCACAACAAAACCAAGTGCAAGTTTAGTTCTGTAGCAGATCATCTCACTGTGAGCAGCAGTTTCACTTAGCAGTTTCACTTAGTTCTCTCCATCCTCCTGGCACAGCTGGTATGGAGTCCACATCCACCGCATTCCATGTCAGAGTGGCTCTCGTCCTGACATGGATGTGTCAACGTGACATGTTTAAAGAAACAGAGTGTAAAAATATGTTTTAATTACTAGTTCTTAAGTGGAAGACACAGCATTGCTTTCATTTCTTCTAGTGGGTTTATACCTATAAGAAAATACCTAGCAGTTTATACCAAGAATGTGGGAACATAACAGACAAAATGTATTCTTTTTTTGGAGGTTGGGTCAAAGGCAACTCATTCCTGTTAAAATATTTTGGAAGTGATGGTGACTGAAGGAAATGGAAGCATTTTTATGTGTACTAAGTTAGGCTGGGATTAGCACTGCAAGCTTCAATCAGAGGTAATTGCCTCATTTTACAGGGCAACAAACAACAACAAAAATACGCTTTTGGAGAGTGATGTTTCCCTTCTGAAAGTAGATGTCCAAATACATCCATGTGAATTGAGATCTACAAATGTACAGTGCTCCTCACTGCCTAAGTGTCTAGAGAAATAATTTATATGTAAACATCAACATGTAAGACATCTCAGGCTGGCCAAGGGAAACCTCTCACACGTTGTATTTTTCCAGGTACAGATTCAGAAATATCACTTAAAATGCACATCTAAAATACATGCAGGTACTTTATCACTCTCATCAACCAGTTCCAGTACAAAATTCAGATATCCAGCTTTGTTAGCCTCACACATTCACTGCTGAGATCCTCTAGAGCAAACTGCTTTTTGAAGGAGATGTTGGAGTGATCCAAAATGATCCAAGGGAGTTAGTTAGCTGTCAAGTGTCCTGGATGGTCAGAGGCACTCTGACCTCTTCTGCTGCTACAGGGTTGAATGGTGTTTTAGTTATAGAACACTATGGGACCCATATATTTATTTGTTTGTTTGGTGTAGGAAAAAAAACAAGAGGAAACTACATGAAACCTTTAAAATTAACATGGATGTATTTAGGCAGTAAATAAATACTTCTGGAAGAAACACTTTTAGGAGGAACATATTTTTAATGGTCTTTTGGATTTTAGTGCATTATTTTTATGGCCGCTTTGAGATTACTTTTAATTTAGAATAGAAAACATTTATTTCAAGAAAACACTCAAATTAGAAGGGAAAAGAGCACAAAATATTTTGTTTATTTCCTTTCTTTTCCCACATGTCATACTTTGAAAAATATTGAAGTGATTGTGTATTTCTGCAACTATCTCCATGTTTTGGGGAATACAGTTATTTTGAAGGAGCCTATCTTTGCTTGCTCATTGCATAGTTCTCTTGATTTTTTTGTCACCCTCTCCTTCTTTTTCCCATTCTCCTCTGACTAACTGGAAATTGATTTTTTTCTAAGTAGGATGGTTATTTCTGTGCTCTTTAGCTAAGTATTTAATTTGATACTTGATTTTAAAATAATCCTCCTATTGGTTTGTCTTTACTATGTATTGCTTTAATGATCCTTGGTAGGCTTCCTATGCATTGATTAATACAAATAAATAGAACGTCAGTATTATGGTAAGAAGGAATACACATACATATATTTCCTGTATATTAGTAACCTGACTCTTTTGTTCTCTTTCTCCCTCTAAATGCAATTACATCACAAAATTGATTTTGCTCCTTTCCAATGCAGAACTACAGTGAAACAAAAACCCCCAACCTCTACAATTAATGGGAATCCTAATTCTTTCTTACAGGTGAGAAACTTTTGGAAGGAAAAATTAAATTTTTTTTGGCCTGCACAGCATGAGCATTATGTATCATTAATCTAATAACTGATCTTGCTACATATAATTCAAACAAAAAATTATTTGTGAAAAACTGAAAAAAAAGTTTGAACCCATTATTTGGAGGGAAACCTGGTGAAATATTTTCTTGTTTCATTTGTGAAGAACTCTGTTTTGCTACTCAGAATAAAATAGACATCTAAAGTAAAGAGCAGCAAGACACAATATCTCACCAACTGAAATGAAAAATCTCATTTATCTGATCACACACTCCTATTATATTTGCATTTTACCAAAGTGCATCAGTTCATCTAATGTAAGACTGGGGGAAGGGAGATAAAAAAAAGTTGATGAAAGAAAAAAATTATTCCCTTAATTCCCTGGCCAGACAAGTTTTTAAGATGCTGTCATATGCTGCGAGAATAACCAGAATGCAAAGCCAGCTCTAGCAGGGGTGGAAGTGGACATCTCCATGATGACTTATTTCCTGAGGACATTACAGAAGCTACTGCCTCATCCAGAATAAATTTTCTGGAAGACTGCATGTCAGATTATAATCATGACCAAAAGGCTTTCTCAGCTGGCTGATAGGTAGTTATCTTTGCAGACCCCTGTATCAGGACACAATACTCCTTTTGCAGGTATTTATATAATTATTGACAATTCAGATGAATTTGTGACTTCTGTGTTGGGGTACTTGTTGAAGTCAGCGTTCCAAAATAACTAGCAATGGCTGTGAATACAAGAAACACCATCCTTTTCTGCTACTTTCACTTAGGGTTCTCTGCTTTTAAGTATCCAGGAGCACTTGATGGTGCTGGCTTGACCTGCCAAGATACTTCTTCCCTTTAATTAAAATATCTGCTTTAACATATAATCTGTCAAATAACTATATTAATCAGAGTGCTAGAGAGAGGTATATAAGGAAGAGAGTAGAAAAATAGAGACAAATATTTACTGGAAAATTCCAGTTAATGTATGTTTGGAATAAGACTTCAGGAATTCACACTAAAATACAACCACTATCTGTAGTACTAAAAAAAAGTCAAACAGTAGATCTGGTTGCAAAATGAAGTTTCTATTTCACAGGAATTTTCACATTTCAAAATGCACTTGCCTTTAAAATGCGTGAAATGCTGAAATCTCAAATTATTTCCTGCCATACAAAGCCTGCAACATTTTTTATTCAGTAACTTCAAATAATCCTATTACAAATAATTACTTTGATAAAGCCAAAATGTTTTATTTATGAAAAGCATAATATTATCATGTGAAATGGGTATAACAATGTTCAAGACTCCACTTTGATTTTGATCTACTCAGAATCATCTAGTAGGTCACAAAAGAAATTTTTTAATGAACAGCACCCTCAAAAATACTTAAGAGCCCCTTTTCACTGACACAGTACATGCAGCAGCCGAACAAGGGGAGATGCAATAGCATCCATCCACAACTGCAGTTATGAATCGCATGTTTCAGATACCCCTCCATGGCAATGCTCACAATCCAGCGGAGCTAGCAATATAAATCACAGGGCATAATGTAATGGAAAGGCAACTTGATAGAAAAACACCCTGCAATTTTAGCAAACAGCATGTGCACAGTGTTGGTTTACGGCATAGAGGGTGTTCAGTAAAAACTGATTAGCTTCTACACAAGCTGCAGAAGCCTACTGAGTTTGACATGACATTTCTCCAGAGCCACAAGTGCTGCTTCAGAGGATTTTGGCAACAAGCAATAGCCAATCTTAGCTGTCATATTATACACTGGTATGGACTGGGCCAGTTGATCATCCAGCTAATGAGCGCTTAGACTTGGTTTAGGTAGTGAATCTTGCTAAATGTCCTAGAGGAGGACATGGGAGGATTCTCCCAATGGCTGTTGTATCCAAACTCATATCTGTTTGACAATCCCTATGGTGAACTTTCACATATCTCATTTCTCTCTCCTCCTGAAGTTTTTCTCAAATTCTCATGTTATGCTAACTTATCAGGCACTGCTGAAATTGTCACAACAGCAAAAAAAAAGGGACAGGCCATTATTAAACACAGGAAAGAAACTACATCTCACTACAGTCATTATGATGAGGTTTTAGGGGATGCAGTGAATGACTGTGATGTTCACAGTGTGATATCCTCTACCGGCAGTCAAAAAGAGAAATTGAAAGAATATTTCAGCATGTTTCAGTGCAAAGATTTTACCTTCCCAAGGGCTTTTAGGCTTCCTCTCCCAGGCTGAACTAGCATGTGATGATGACATTCTAGCTGAAGCCTTTGCATGAAAGGTGACACAGAAAAGAGAGGTCATTCTACTCAGTAGTAGGATTGTGGTATCCTCCCTGAAGCTGTGGATTCAAGTTCTTTTAAGCAACAGAAGGCCTTAATCTCACTTGAGCAACATGGGTAACCACTTCACTGGGATTCACTATCATTCGTTATTCTGCCGGTATTTCTTAGGGAGCCTAACCTGCTGCTGCACAGCACTGAGATGCTTCTGGAATGGGGAAAAGATGTAATTTAGTGGTTTTGGGCAACATTGAATGACAGCAGCTGGGAGCATGACGGCTGCAAAGGCCATTTGGGATCAACTGGCTTTTAAACAGAGATACTAAAGAAACAGCTTTTGGATTTAAATGTATAAAATAGTAATAAACACTTCAGTGTCATTTAAATCCCTTTGTGGACCTCTCTCCTACTCCCTCTATAATTTTTTCTTGTTCACATGTCCTTGTGACTAGATTTAAATATCAGTATTCTCCATTAAAGAGATCACAGTATGCACACTTTTGAGGACACTTGACTGTCTTTTGTCCATAATGTCTGTGCTTCTCACAGTTTAAGTTTTTCAATAGTGAAGCTGAAATACTGACCACCAAAGCAGATTTCTGTTCCTATGTAACCCTGCAAAATCAGGCATTTGCTCTACACTGTCAATACTGTTTTAAACTTCATTCACTAACACTGACTTTGCCATGCTTTTCTGAATAAATTGACCATTGGAAAAAAAAAAAAAAAGGAAAATAAGGAAAAATAAAAGGAAAAAAACTTGCTGAAATTCACAGGTGTGCTCATCCACTTTGAATGCTAGTGATAAAATTTGAAAATACAGTTATTCTTGCTGCAGATGTTTGGAATTGTTAACAAGAGTTTGTCACCAGCTTCAATGCTTGAAGTATTTAACAAAAACAATTGGAAATCTTCATACCTAGATTTGAGTAAAGTCAGTCCCTGACGGCTACAGAATTGTGTGTTTAATCTGAATATGCTTCAGGTCACTGCTCAAAGCTGCCCTTTATAAGAATACCACTTCCAGTTTCCCTTTCTAATAGCATTAGAATTTTTTTCTATTCTCTGAAAACATATGATCTCTCAGGCAGCTTCTGAGTAAATAACATTTTCTATGTCAGCTTCTCTGCCTGGTTTAGTTCTCCAGTGAACTCCACAATTTTTATACAGATTTTGTTAATGGTTATTTGTCTGAAAAGATTATCCTTCCCCCTCAAAAGCTTTCCAGTTCTATTTTGCTTCACTTTGGATTTTAAGAAAGTCATTTATAGAATGATTTGCATTTTGTAGGATTGGTCTTGACGCACCTTTCTGATAGATTTTGCCTCAGACATGAGAGTTCTTATGGAAATGACACTTGGCTTTATGCACTTTCCATTTCTTACCCCTGACAGTCTGCTCAACTCATATAAGCCGGCACGTTCTCAATCTGTGGCGCCCAACTGAGATTATCATCTTTGTACAACTTGTTAATGCCAGTGACATTTAGAAGTCTCTGCACTGAGCTATGAAATAATTCAGATGCAGAAAGAATCCCAAAAAAGGCATTTGAAAAGAGCGCCTGCAGACAAAAAAAAAAAAAAAAAAAATTAAACATCCACTATCATGAACCTTCCCATTTGAGAGGATTTTGCCAAACAGATCTGAAGCTTCCTGAAAAAGAGTAGGGGCATTGACCAGCTCTCTTGGGATGGAGGGGTCTAGTTAAGATGACATAATACTTCCATCATGATGTCAGTTTTAAAGTCCAGACACTTTACTCTTGATCACAGAAACCAAATTTCACCCTCCTTTCCCATACCCTTTAAAAAGTGTATGTTCATTATGTGGTTCCTCAGTTTTCTATTTCCTGCTCTTGATGTGATGTGCTGCCTCTTATTCTTTGGCCTTATTCTATCCCAGTGGTTCTCTAAAAGCTGTCTATTTGTTGCAAACTAGTCTTTGCTCTATGAAAAGAAAGGAGGCTTTAACTCTATTCCACTTGGGATTCCTTTCATGACATTCATGTGGTCAAAAGGCAGAAGAGATTTATAGGATATGGAAGACGTTTTCTTGAGAAAAGACAACTTAATTTCAAGTATTTTTAAATTTTTTTTTGTTTGCTTGTTTTTTTTTCTTCCCATCACCAGTGTGTTTAGTCCTACTGGAGAACCTGCCTTTGTAAATTCAGCTTTTTTCCTTAAGCCTGGACATAAAATCACAATCTGCATTCACTGAGCATTAAATTTAGAGGATGGTATAGCAATGTTTGAAATGGGAGGATGATAATTTAATTCCACAGCTACTTCAAACATGTAAGAGAAAATGTGTATTGACAAGTGTAAAAAATACTTTAAAATTTTGTAGCTGGTTTCTCGTAGAATGTAAGGTACTGCTCTAGGTATTTTACCCCGAACAGTGAGTGTGTGATGACTGCAGATGCCCTCCCAACCTAAAGGTATTTCAGATAAAGGTATCTCATCTGAATGTCTCATCTGTTTGGTGTGTAGTTTTAGGGTTATACTCTGCACCATTTTGTGACCATGAAGTATAGACAATATTAAATAAGATCATGCTTGAAAAATTGCCTTTTCCATTCTTGCAGCATACCCGACATGAATGTTAGGCACATTACAAAGAATTTCTCTTTTTTGAAGACTGATAGACCACTATTTTTCCTGAAACAGCATTATGTCAATTGATACTGTCTAATATCAGAAACTCCCAAATAAACCTTGAAATTTCTTGAGCTATATCTGCATTAGGCAATCAGATTTATCTGACTGCCACTAATTGCAGCTGTTACTGCTGAGTGAGGCAGTACCATGCAGAACAAATACAAGCTTTGGTTCTGAAAACAATATACCCATATTACAGCACTATGGCACTTTAAACAAGAAATCTTCCTCCTCTGCAGGGCTAATTAGTTCAGTTCAGGATTGCATTCCTGTGATCACAGTGTTTCATGTCATAGGGCTATCAAGTATTATGTGTTGGTCTCTATACTGTAAACATAAGCAGTCAATAACAAGGCTATTATTTATTAAAAAGGTACAGAGTACTAAATTCAAAATTTCCTGTCAGGTTCAGCTCTATTTTTGGATTTTCAATTGTTGGAAGTATTTTTCACTTGAGTTTTTACTGCTTAGACTGTTTCAGTGGGATGTTGGAATTTGTCGTGGCCTAAGCTCCCTGCTGTAGTTAAGTCCTCTTCTTCTTTCTGCTCCTACCTGGGTAATGCTGCTGCTCATCTTACACCACTGTAAATGCTCAGTGGGCCCTCAGTGATCCAACCAATCTCATCAGTCCTTTGAAAGCTATTCTGTCATAACACAGCAATGACAGCAACAAGTATTTAGCTTCTGGTAGGTCACCAACCTGAGTCAGTCTGATGAGTGCCAGGTTAGAAAGAAGGAGACAGAAGGACCATGTTGCTGGGGAGAAGAAAGACAAAACCAGCAAGGGGTGACTGGGAACTTCTCCCCCTTTTTGGAGGTAGATGATAAATAAGGCAAATTTCTGGAGAAGCCATGACCCTATCACATAAATTAGGTGAGTCCCAGACTAAAAATATCCATAACTGGGTAAAATCTACATCACAAAGGCCATGGTCCCATACTACCATTCCCCCTCTTTTGTGTTAGGCAGAGGCAAATTTATCTTAGCAAGATCCAACCAACTCTTCTGGAATTCACAACTCCTGAATTATGAATGCATTAAATTAGCCCTTTAGATGACCCATTTAAAAGAAAATGGGCCAAAAAGTCAAACAGATTTTAAATAAATGGACAAAAACTTCCATACTGTATGAGCAACTGAAAAGCAGTTACTTTGTGGAAAATGCTTTCCACCATAGAATCATGGAATGATTTAGTTTAGAAAACTAAACCTCTAAGATCATCAAGTCAGACCATTAACATGACACTGTCAGGTCCACCACTAAGCTGTGCTCCTAAGCACCACATTTGTGTGTCTTTGGACACTTTCTGGACAGTGATTCCCTTGACTGGTCAGCCATTGCTTGATGTTCTTTTTAGTGAATAATTTTTCCTAATATCCAAACTAAATGTCCCTGATGCAACTTAAGATCCTTCCCTCTTGTCCTATCACTTTTTTTGTGGAAGAAAGGCTGACTGACATGGTATCCCTACCATGGAGAGAAAAGGGAAGGCATGAGATGCACTGAGCATCCAGGTCCAGAGGTGCAACTATGGATAACTTTTCTAACATAAGAAGAATGAGAGGAGGGTATTTTTGAGATAAGGTCTGAAGATTTGGGGAATTTATCAAACCCCTATACATTAAATGGTAGCATTTCTAAAAAGCTGTATTTTTATCCGTGGCTGTGAGAAACTGTAGTATTTAGTGTATATAAATATTTGATGATTAACTTTGGTTAAGAGCTATGCTATCTCTGTTCATATCATAAATCCAAGCTCTGAAGCAATAGCTTGGACAAAACACTAAGGACTCAATTGTGCCTTGAAGGCACAGCAGCACATCAGGGATAATGCAGAGGCACATCACCTCACCAGCAGCTCCAGGAGGGGCTGTGCCTCAGGCATGCACTCTGCCTCCTGCAGCTCCTGGGGAATGCAGCTAATGCACTCCACTTACATGGGCTGTGGCATGCACTCCAGGAGACTCTCCTGGCCTCAAAAGACCTGGAGCATGAGATCCCTCAGCCTCGTGAACCTGTCTTGCTTTCTGTGGAAGAGGACCATTAGCAAAGGTCCTAGCAGCAGTTTTGAAGGAGCCACCACGATGTCAAAGAGCTGTCTCTCCTCTGTACTTTGCATATTTGAGTGCTGCTTGAGGCAACTCTCTAGAAATCCAGCTGGAAGGCAGTAGAGGTGTCTCAACAGCACGTTTGCATTCTGTTGGGAGAGGGTCACCACGCTGTACCTCATGTGACAGCTGTCCTATCTAGTGTTGATGATGTGCCCTAAGATTGCACTAGTCTGTCCCAGGATGTCAGCTCAGGTGCAGTATAGAAGCTGATGGAAATATTGTCCACCAAGAAGAGTACAAGGACTGCAATGAAATCTGGTCCTCACCAGGAAAGTGGTTAGCAGAGAGGTTCATTTTCTTCTGTTCTGCAGTCCTGAACACATAGTCTCACTCTACATCTCTGAAAATACCTTGCAATATTCATAAACTTGATGTTATACAGAGGAGACGACTTTAAAACTAACTTTTTTAAGGGAACAAATTTTGCATGCAAGGGGACTTTCATCATTTTTGTAATACAATAAGACACTGGCAAATGTAAGAAATAATATGCCTGATAGATAAAATTGGAACTCATTATTTTCTTGCTGTTTAAAATATGCTAAGGATGTTAGACATTCTATTTTTGTCTCTGTTCATAGTGTGCTTCCTCTAAGTCCTTGTGCTGTGAAGCCTTCATATATGTACGAGGTTCATATATGCTGCTGCAAATTTGTGTGTCTGCCAGAGTGATCTGGCTGTGGGTGTGAGACTCCAGTGGATTACAGTGGTTACATTATCCTGACAGGTAATTGCATAGCTCATTCTTAAATCCATTCTCCCCTAGGCTATCTATTCTTCCATTTATTATTCTCGTTTCTAGAAAGTGACTGATGACTGAGTTGAACTTATGGTAACAACCTAAATCCTTTCCTTTTCCACAGAATGCTACAAAGAACAGATTATTTGTTCCCTTTAAGATCATTTCACATTTTTTAAAAATACTGAGAATATCAACATAACTCCCTCTCAGGACTTCTCTAGTCTGAACAACCTGATTATGTCAATCTTCTCCTGCAGTCCCTGTTTTCTCGCACTCTGATCGTTGTGCTTTGAGCTCCTTTGAGATGTTGTGCATTTTCACTGAAGCGCACTGACCACCATAGTGCAGCTGAAGAGCCACCAATGCTGAATAAACTGGATTGACTTGGGCTGCTCATACTCCACCTCCACACTCCTCTTTATTATGCAATTCATTATATTACCTGTCCAGGATTTGGTGTGGTAGATAGGGCTGTAGAAAGAGCAACACTTTTAGACAGCAACCCAACTAATACAGGAAGACTCATTGAAAATCTGATGATGGAATAAAAGTTTGGGTGAAAGGGATCACAGGCTCATCATGCTGAGAACAGGAAGGAGGGAGAACAGCAGAGTAGGCATAATGGACTTCAGAAAAGCACTCTTTAACAGCTGAGGAAACTGGTAAGTAGGGTCCCTTGGGAAGATAATATAAAGGATAAAGGAATTCAGGAGACCTGGCAGTTATTGAAAGAGACTGTATTAAAGGCACAAAGTAAAGTATTCTGATGTGAAGGAGAGCTTAGAAGAGACAATGAGGCTGAATCAGGAACTCTTTAAGGAGCCAAGAATGGAAAAAAAAGGAGATGTATTAAAAGAGGAAACAAGGACAGCTGAATAAGGTTGTGCATGGAGAATAATAGCACAAGCATGTAGGGATGAACTCAGAAAGGCTAAAATGCAAAATGACTTACAACTAGCAAGGGAGATGAAAGGCAAGCAGACACGGTTCTAGAAATACATTAGGGAGGGAAGAGATGGGAAAGCAACAAAAAGTATCATACCAGTACTGAAGAGAGATGGAAGGGAGGTAAATAACAGAAGGCACAGAGAAAGGACACTACAGTCTTTTTTTTCTCCTTTCAAATCAAGAAAACAAAATGAAGACGTGTTAGAATAACATGAAAAAATGCATCCTCAAATTAATGGAATGTTAGCTGTAGAAGCTAACACTTTGGTGATGATGGCTGTAGAGCCATCACTTTTTGGAGTTCATGGATGCTTAATGAAGACTGGAAGAAGGGCACTTTGGCTAAGTCTGTGGCAAGTAGTGGAGCACAGCAGAAGGGACTATGGAGGGGCAGAATTGGTATGAAGACCTTAAATCCACAGCGTGCCTTCCTTCAAAGTGGCTTTCATTTGGTCCCATGCAGCATGTTTACTGGGCTTTTGATGGGTGTTTTCCAGTTTAGCTTAATCCAGGAGGACCTCATGAACCTTCACATGAACTAAAGCATGAGGGCTATTGGGAGATTTACTTCAGAGGCATGTATTTGATTTGAATTGAAATGGTAATGTTGGTGTAGCCATTTAGGACTACATTGGGGGAAAATGAGGGAACTAGAAATAAATGTGCCTGTCTTCAACTGCAAGTCATTCTAACCTCATTTTTAATTCACAAAGAGAGAAAAAAATAGTGTTTGATGTAATGAAAGGTTGTAAATATGTGACATAATCTAACTTTGGATCAATCCGAACAGTCTCATGTAGGACTTTCATGAGCAAATCAGAAAAATAGCTGAATAAAATCACTGTTGCATAAAACACTGTTAACATCTTGAACAGACACATAGAATGGGTACTCAACATATGGTCAGTCACTATTATTTAATAAATTATTTCCTTGTTCTTTTTATTACAACAACATCATCTTCAAACACCATGGAAGGAAATCCACTTTGTTTATTGTAGGCACACTTTTATGGGGACAAGGGATTTGGCTCAGCACATTGCAAAAAAGTGAATTTTAATGTGAGAGCTTGTGAAAGTAATGCTGACAAAGCAGGCAATATGGTATTTACCCTTATATGTCATACACTATCAAATGGATAGGACAGAAGAAGTGTTCAGAAAGGGAGTCATGACCAAAGCAATGGGAAAAAAATATGCCCATGTACTGAAGAAAAGCAGGGAAACAGGCAACATATGTCAAAGTTACATATCCTACAAGATCTTAAGAATGGACTTTACATGTAAAACTGTTAAAGTCATCCTCTAACAAAGCTTCAGCCCATGCCTTCTGTAATCTCTTGTTCAAAGAAACACAAGCACAAGTATTTGAGTGATTCTGTGATCCTGTGAACCAGCATCATGCTTGTGCATGTATTCTTTTATAGGCATCTTTATACACCATTTTAAACAACTGTACAAAAATAAACAAAAAATTCTATTCAAGTGCCTTATTATTTTTTAAAACCAGTGTGTAGGATCAAGTAATGAGACATATTTGATCTGATTATCAAGTATATTAGTAAAATGGTTGTAAGGCTTTATTAATAAATGTAATTTAAAAATTATTTCAGATGAGTATAAATGTCTGTGAAAATACTGTTTTCACTGAGTATCTTTTGGTGTTAATAAAAGAGAATATTAACATAAGAAAAATTTGATAGTTCTCTGAGTAGTAGCAGAAGTTTGGTAATTTACCAACTTTTCAGTAAATTATATAAATTGGAAGTCTAGTGCTGCTTACCTTAATGTACTTCTATATATTTTATTTAAGGTTTTACCAAGAAATAAGCCTCACATGAGAGAAAAAAAATCCAGCTCTCCAAATTCAAAGTAGTAGTATCATTTACTAGATGAAATATATCAATCCTGAAAGTCAGCTTCCACTAATGTGCTCATTGCAAAATTATTGGTGGTAATATACTTAATTAGTGAATTTTACATAAGATTTATTTTATTCACAGAAGCTTGGTTTGATAAAATTTTTCACTGCAATTCGTTTAATAGGTAGCCTATAGAAACTACATTAATATTACATCCATGAGCAAAGAGATTACCCCACACTTAATGACTCCCTTGGGTTGCCCTTTTCTGACAAAGGCACAGAGCCAAAAAATTCCATTTTTTTCCCTTCTCTCTGAAATAAATGTTGCTATGTGAAAAACCAAGTGTTGGTACTTTTTATAATATCTGGGTTGTGAAAAAATGAGAGGTGACAATATAAACTAAGTCTTTAACAAACATTGCTCTGCTTTGTATTGACAAAAATCTGTTTAGTGTAAAAAAAAAAAAAAGAGGCTCCAAAGGCTGTCGATATGTCTGCCAAATGACTCATAAAACATCTAGATGTGATTGGGGTCAGAAGAAGAAGAATTTTGCATCTTAAAGGATTCTGCAAGGAAAATTTTTAAATCAAACAGTGGTGTCTCTTGGTGTATTCCTTGTGGGCATGAAAGCAGTGACAGCTGCACACCAGTGCTCCAATGGTTTCCACAATTTGTGGTTCAGAAGATCTTTGTTTGCTTTACTTCTGCCTTTGCTTCACAAGGGCTGAGCTGTCACACAGGCATGACAGCATGACTCTCTTACCATTATTCTAACACCTTCGTGGGGTAGGAGGAGGTGGCAATTTAGGATCTGCTGCAGATCTAAACCAGCAGCTGAACATGAATCCTGTAAAGAGAAAAGGGAGGAGCAGCTTAAAAAGAGTGCACTTGGTGGTCTTCCAGAAAGGCTTGAAGTATTCTCTCACCCAGCCACATTATTCCAGGCAGGGAGATAAATATTGTTGAGTGCAATAAAAGATTTCAGTAGAGAAGAAGAAATGAGAACTATACAGGTCTTGGGCATGTGCCTACTTCTATGGATGATAAAACAAAAACACACAGAGATGATGCCATAACAGGAGACCAATAGATAGTTTTTGTTACCAGAAGACAAGTCATGCCATTTTAAGATATCTAGTTATATGAGATTAATTCCTTTCTGCAAGTACCTGCTGTCCTTCACTCACTGTGGAGACAGGTTAAACAAAATGTCTAACTTTTAATAAGAAAAATCATGGCCTTAGAGTCTGAGAGCATGTATTTTGTCCTGACAAGAAATATATCTCGAAAATATTTAATGTTCAACCTCTTTGAATTTATTTCCTTTGCTTTCCAGTTCCCAGGTCTGCCCAAGGCAGGTTTTTATTCTCATTGACTTGGTTTATCCTTACCAACCCAAGAAGGCCCAGGCTCAGACTTGAGGAGTGATTCTGGGTATCCCTGTCAGCCATGGCTGTGGACTCAGACTCTGCTGACCTGTTCTTCTCTGGGTCTGGTTTGGGGCTGTGAGCAGGAGCTTCTCCCTTGAAATTCTCATGGCAGCCTGGATGGAAGTCTGAATACAAACTGTGATATGCCAAAGCAGGCACTAAAACCAGGGTCTGTTCTGGTTTTAGTTACTTTTATACACTACATTTTCTGAACCACATTATCTTCCCTCTCGCTGGAAAGGATGATAAAAGGCACTTAGCTCTTTTTCCTACAGAAAAGATTAGCAGTATCTTTTTTTACTTCCTTCTGTTTCATATTTTAGCTCATAGAATAATACTAAAAAATTCCTGTTGCTTTATAATAGACTCCTAATAAGTGGCTTTTGCAACTGATTAAGTACCTCAGCTTCCTTCCTCAGTTAATCAATTGCAGCATACGGTTATTTCTCCATGTACTGCTGCAATGGGGTGGATCTTTTACCATATAAAAGCTCCATCCCAACTGTGTCTGCTGCTCTGGTTCTAGACATCAGCTTCTTTTACGTTTGTGTCTTCCATGACTGTGGAACAAGAATCATAACGTGTTTTGTGGTCATGGGAATAAGGAAAACGGGAGTAAAATGCATAGTGACCTACTTTTAAGAAAATAATTGGAGCATATCACATATGTTTGTAACATAGAAAGCATATTAATATTTATGAGGAAGTACCTTTACTTTTGAGATAAATTTTAAAAAATATTTTTATTTTTATCATGGCCCATGTCTCTGATTTAAAAATAAATTATGTCAATTCTAATTATCTGTTTCTAGTTTAAAAATTTCCATCAGATTAGCTGTAATATATTTAATGGAGAGTTAAGAGTCTCATCTAATTTATTCCAAAATATTGTGATGAAAAGCAAAAAATTAAACCTGGAAGTATCAAAAATTTTATTTTCCATAATTTTTGATTTTAATGTCTTCAAAACCTTTAAAATAGTGATGATTTAAGTTCCATAGTCAAAATATTTCCTTTGTAAAGAAACATGAATCAGAATACAATTTTTAAGCTCAGCCATGTTTATATGCATAAGTGATTATTGCATAAGGAGATTAATAATAAATCACAGAGAGATTTATAAATAAGTTATCCATGGGAAACTGAGCTAGTGCTGCCAATTTACTCCTTTACTTTGTACACATTGGATTGTCATTAAACTATTTAGTTATAAGCTATTTGGCATTTAATTCCATATATTGCCATTTTATGAATTTGGGTAATAGACATGGTGAGCTGCTCAGCCACTGCTCGCTGGCCTGCATGGCAATAGCTGTGCTTAGGAGACTCTCTGGGTATATTCCCCTCAGTAGAGATATATATACACACACAATTATGTATGTATGTATGTATGTATGCATGTATCCATCTATCTATCTATCTATCTATCTATCTATCTATCTATCTATCTATCTATCTATCTATCTTCTATGTGTGTACACAGCTGCATGCTTATTTTAAATCCGACTCTTGCCCTGACTTGGGCTGAAGTTGCAACAGCCCTCAAGTCCATAGCTGCACTGATTAAGACCACTATTTGTCAGCTACTACTGGCAACTTCATTAGATTTCTACACTGAAAAAAATACATTTTTTCTACTATAAATTGAATGTGATGTGGCCTGATTATGTGGATGGATGTGGTGGGAATTACTAAAGTGGTCATACGTGATCTCTAGCTAAAGGGGTTATCCATCAGCATCACGTCAAAACCAACATAATATTTCTGTCTGTTTTTTTGAGTGTTTTTTGGCAAAGTGTTCATTCTGCTCATTTCTTTGAAGGTGCTTGTTATTAGGAAAGCTTAAAAACACAAAAAAAAATTAAAATTAAAATTAAGATATTAAGTATTATGCAAATCATACCACTCAGATGTTTTATGATCCTATCACTTTGAAAAAGAGGGAGAGAGGCTCATTTGAATCTAATCTTACATAGTCCATCTGTTGCAGCATATGACAAGAAGTCAAGCATCTGAACTTTTAGGAGCTGTTATAGATCCTTGACATGGATCTGGCTCTCATCATGCAGCCAGTGTTGATACTTCCACTGATTGCACTGATTGACTGTTGTGTCATATTATCCTTGGCCTTTCCGACTCCCCCACTTCGGGGGATATCAACACTAGTAATCGTCAGGCAGGGCTCAATTGATTATTTTCAGAATTTTCTCTGGCTATTGACCATAATGGAAAAAAATTGTGCCTCTGAATTATTCAAAATGAAAACATACACAGAAGAAATCAATAAGGCACATCTGATATTAAAGACAAATTAATGCAGGCAGTATAATGTGTCTTGGGGCACCTGCTACAGACAAAGAAGAAAGCATTTTAGAGGTAAAGAAGACTCTTCTCCTCTTCTCCTTTCATTCTTTACAAGTAATATATTTTAGCTGTCAAAATTAACATCTTAATGAATTAGGACATTAAGAGTATCTTTTCAACTTGTCCTTTTCAAGTGTTAGAATTTAACTTCAGACTTTAGCACAATAATTCCTTCTTTGTATCCCCACAGTCTTTTTAACTTAAATATAACATGCCATGCTGGAGGGATGAAATTCTAGAAAAATGTTCAGGTCAGAAAAATCACATTAACAAATATCTAGAGTTAGGCACTAAGCCTCTGCAGACTTTGAAAGTGCTGGAGATTAAACTAGTGAAGAAAAATGTGCCTTTCTGTGAAATATCTGACATGTTAGCATTAGGAAAATGTCTCTTATATGAATCAGAGATGGGATTTTAAAAATCTCCTAAAGAGGGATTGCTTCACTTTTGGGTGGCAGTATTACCGGAGAATCCTGTAAATTTTACTCTGAGTTTCTTATTCAAGACAAACTACATGTAGAATTATGATGTAGTGGATGTCATGTAGCATCTCTGGTTTTCCTTTCGAGTCAGGATTTGGAATCATTGGAATATTCTCTGATTGCAATTCTGCTATGAATCTGGTAAATTTCTCAGCAAGGGCCATGTCTGTGGTTTGAAGCAATCAAGAGAAAACAACACAGCACTTCTGTGACAATGGGCAGCAGTAATAGCCTGAACATTTCTAGAACTTATTTGGAAATCTTTACTAGAATTTGATTCCTTGCTTCATGGGATGATATTTTTTTCAGTATTATCCCACTGTCTTCTTTATAGCAAATTTCTATTTGCATTGAATTGAAATATCAAAAAAATATACAAAGGAAATGTCAGTAATGTAATCATGTCTTCGAAGGAAATGAAACTCTTTCCTAAAAGTCTGAAAGAGGGGCAATTGCTAATACAATAATTAATGCTCACAGGAAAGACAGGCATACTAAGGATGATGCAACCCCCAGGAATAACAGCATTAATGGCTGAGCGGTCTTTTAAAAAACTCACACAACTGGAATTTATTTCCACTCATCATTGAAATTCGTACAGGCAGTTCAATCCTATAAAACTAAATGGGTTTTCATTGAGGCTTTTGGGCGATGGAGTAAAGAATGTAAGGACACAAAACTACTGTGTAAAAGGAGAAACCTGAATGATTTCTGCTATTAGTTTGTCTTTTACTGGAAAATGTGAATAGGCTTAAGCTGTTAATACCAGTACATTTTTACTGCAAGAGGTAGGATTTCCAAAAATATAAATTATTGAGAGACGCAGATAAAATATTTAAAACTACTTAAAGTGTTAGGTGCCCAGGTTCTCTTGATCTCAATGGAAAATAGGTACATAAGCTGCTTAGCAGTTTAGAAAAATTATTCTGGTATCCCATCCTCCCATGTAAACACCTAAATACAACTTAAATTCTGGATAAAGATGCACAATGTGCTGTGGAGGGACTATACAATATGTCTGGTATTCTTCTTGTGTAATTTTACACACTAGTCAGAAATTTAGGAATGTTTTTAATACAAAAGTCTTTAGTGCTTTCAGAAATATTATAAGATATGCAGAAAACTCCACAGGATTACCAGATATTATACAGGACCCCCCCTATAAAACTTATTCCCTCCTGGAACTACGAGTTGAGAGTAGAAGGAAGAATCTGTTTTGCTTCAAATGGGAGCATATGTGTATATTCAGCATGGGAGTCTTAATTTAAATTGTATATCTCTGCCCACATTTTCCAGATCAGAGAGTATTTCTGAGGTCCTGAATGTGGTGGTGACCATATGGTGTGGCATTTCCTCCTTGTTGAGGTTTGGCAAGGAAACCTGTGACCACTGGTTGAACGGGAGCCATGGACAGCTACCACAGGTAAGTCTGAGCATGGCCCAGGGCACTTGACTAAATCTCTTTCCTGGCATGTCTCAAAACTGTCAACTGAGATTGATAAAAAGTGAGAAATGTGAGATTAAACATGGCTTGGGAAGGTGGACTGGGTTTCGCACTTACATTACAAAGGCTGAGTTTTGCACTAACCCAGTGCTTACTGAAAGCACAAACTGTAATAGTGGCTGATGTTGAACCATGGCTAAAAAAAGAGTTCAGAAGAGTTCTGCTTGTTCAGAAAATGGAATTGTACATTGATAATGGGTGGTTGCCAGTTCAATCTTCATGTTGCTTGAAGCTACCTTTTTTGTTTATTACTTTGTCAAAATGTAATCATGTATCATGGCATGGCATCTCTGTGACAAACTCCTTAACATCTGTGCTACTATAGTTAACATACACACAAAAAAAATTGTCAGTTTTCAGCTTTGCCCAACACTTTGGATGCTGTTTTTCAATTTGGATTAAACCTTTTGCTTCTTAAATGTAGGAAAAATGTATCACATCCCCCTGGCTTCCCTCAGTGACAGGAAATTACTAAAGTTTTTGTTGCTATAAATTCTGATTGTAGAACCAAGTAAAATATGATCATCTCTATAGAGTCTGTGAAACTAATGATAACACCTTAATACAATTTCAAAAATTACATTTTTTTCTGTGTTCAGTTCTGCTGGTGATCTTATGTTGCTTAAGTAGATCCAGATGAAGGATGAAGTAGATCCATCCAGTAAGGATGAATCTTTGTAAAGAGATAACACTCTGGATATTGTCCCTATGACTACTGAGGCACTATTATCCTTGGGAACACCAGACTAAAGATTTAGATTATTGGACTGGTATGAAGGGTTTCTGCATCACAAATCCAGTGCATGTACATGTGTAAAATATATCTTCATTCTCTGTATCAAAAATTGCTGTTGGATAGTTCACACAAAAAGGGTTTTTTCTCACTACATCTTCTCAGGAAGTGTGTTCCTCTGTGAAAAAATAAGACATGATTAAAGCTACAGCAAAATTTACAAGGAGTTGCAAGCATTGGGAAAAGGGAATAAATGTGAAAGAATGTAGGAGAGCAATAGTGTATGTAAGCATGGTCCTGAGTAAAAGGGCTAAGGGACTGGATGCTTGGCTACTTGCAATTCCAGTTTGTCCTGTTGTTAAACTCTGAGGTGTTGAAGAGGTGCTCTTTAATCTGTGGTGGAAGGATGTGAAAACAAAGTGAGAAAAGGTCAAAGCAGAAGGAGGAAATGGCAGGAGTGATCTCAATAGTTTTAAAATACTTTCTATGCTCTCAAATAACTGAATGTCATCTTGCTTTCATTCAGGCATTTCTGTCAGAGTGACCACTTAGACCTTGTTGAAACAAACCCCCAAGGTCAGTTTAGATCTAGTTGGCTTCATCTGGCAATATGGATAAGGCTAAAGGAAGGTTTGGTTCCCTCTGTCCTACGACACTAGTGCAACTGACTTTGAATCCGCAGGCACCTCAAGCCCTATCCAAAGTATGCAACAGATAGTTCCATGTCATGTTATGAAAAAATTAAATTGATTATGGATTTAAAGCCCATAGAAAAGGTCTGGAATTCTCATATCCTGTTTCCCAAATGAGGATTACCTTCTACACTATAAAAGAGTCAACATTTCTCCTGTTTTCTTCAGGATAAAAACTCTAAGAACCTATATTCAGAGCTGGCTTCAGGATTATGAATGCCAAACAGATGTGTAAATCCCTTCTAGTCTGAACGTGTGTACTTAAGGCAAAAGATAAGGTTACCTCCTGCTCCATGGCATTTTTCATTTAGTGACCTGATTTGTGGCCTGTTGTACATATGCAGGCTTTCAGGCACATCTTTCTTCCTGTGGACTGCATAAGCAGCAAGATTGCTAAAAGTTATAGCTGCAATCCTAATCTTACACTTTGTGATTTCACCTTCCCTAAAGTTTGCTATTAAACTATTTGGAATATAGTGTATGGCTCATAAATTTTAAACTGCAAAAATAGGTTAGATGATAGACTTATTTTCAGTTTTCATTGCATGTATAAGTTATAGGAAACAAATTGTAAACCCTGTGGAGAGATGTCAGATGATGAACAGCATTCACCCTGTACACTTCTGAAAGCTGAGCTTGGAAGCTCATGGAAATGCATCCTTGCTTTTCTCCTGAGCAGTCCCTCTTCACAACTGTCAGAGGCAAAGCAGGATGATGTTTTTTCTGAAGTAAAGCAGACATTGTAAATGTTCCTCATAGACCTGCAGAACTGTAAAACCATGAAGTGTCAAAAAAAACTGGTATAAAAGAAACTGGTATACCTCTGGGATATTGTTGTTGTAAGAAGTAGAGTTGTAATCTTTTCAGTCTAACTTCTTACACTGACACTCTCCACCACCTGTTTCACAGAAGTATCTACACAGGCATTTGATACCAGTTAATAGACTTGTCTTGTTGTGTTTCACCAATTTAAAATCTCAGTAAAGTCTCTTAGCAGTGAATTCTCAGGAACTCATAAAAAATGTTTTTTATGGAACAGGAGGGATAGAACATTTTAAAGAAATTTATTCAAAATTGTTTCAGAACTGTTTGAATTGCTTTGGAAAGATGTTGGACTATTGTTACATAGAAAATCTCTATGTAACAATAGTGATATGTTGGAAGTGATATTGGACGGCTGCTTTAACTTTAATGGTACTACAGGCAACATCTATTTATAAAGCAGGAGCAATGGCCTACATCAAGGACAAAAACTGCATTTTTCATACCTATAAGTAAGGTTCTTGGAGAGCAAAGATGAACTCAAGACCTGCATGGTATTTCCATGAAGCCTTTCTCTACAGTGGAGAGCCCTTTACCAATAGGATCACCAAGTTAATTAGAGGACTGGAAGAAATTTGGTTTTTTCAGCCTGGAAACGGTTCCAGGGAGACCTAATTGTGGCCTTCCAGTACCTGAAGGGAACTAACAGGAAAGATGGAGAGGAACTTTTTTATAAGAGCATGTAATGACAGGACAAAAGGAAATGGATTCAAACTAAAAGCAGGTAAGTTTACATTGGATATTTGAAAGAAATGCTTTATTGTGAGGGTGGTGAGGCACAGGAATGGGTTGCTCAGAGAACCTGTAGGTGTCTTGTCCCTAGAAATGTTCAAGGCCAGGCTGGATGGGGCTCTGGGCAACTTGGTCTAGTGGAACGTGTCCCTGTACAGTGTGGTAGAGTTGGAACTAGATGATCTTTCAGGTTCTTCCAACCCAGGCCATTCTGTGACTCTATGATCACCCTGGTATCCTGCTTCTAGGAAGGAGGTTGTGAGATTTACAAAGCTTTATGTTTTCACAAGAAAAACAATGTATTACAATAACAGGTGCCATTAGAATAAATCACATTGAAGATATTTTCATCCATGACTTACAACAGGGTTTTAGGGCAGTTAGAAGCTAATAATACCATTTTATCAGGTGATACAATGCTGGTGCTTGCAGAAAACTTAAGAAAGCAATTTGTTAATTAAATATGAACATTACTATCTTCAGAAAAGAAACAATATTTTTGTAATATTTTGTTTTTATTTACTGTTTGCTAGCTCAGGAAAATCCTATTTAGTAATCTATAATTGTTAAACAGTTGTTGTCAAACACAATAATTGAGGAAAAAATGAGCTAAACTGAATAAACCAATGATACTTCTTTCTTTAAAAGACAGAGTAAACAGCCCAGAGGTGAAGGAAACCTCCTACTCCCAAGAATTCCCAGTTATATTGGTAACATTTTAAAAGCAGATGAGAAGTAAAATTGATCTTGGAAAGAAACCAAAGGATGACATCATTAGTTTAGTGATTCCAATTCACAGTCTAATGTGGAAACGGTAAGAAGAAAGCACAAAACCAGAAGTGGTTGCAATAAAGATAAGTAACAAGAAATTTCCTGAATTTGAAATGGTTTAATTTCATATGCCATTAACTTTGATTATGGCATTTTTAGTCAAACCAGAGAAAATGAAGGCATATGGCTGCATCTTATTCTTTTCCATTCCAATGTTCACATACCTCTGTATACTAAAATTCATAATTTCTAGGTTCCACAGTTCCTTTAAAAAAGTTGAGCTAGACAATATATCTACTAATTCAAAACCCATCAGTTCACTAAAATAAATAGTTTTAAATGAACACTGTGCTTATGTGGCTTTTCATGACATCCTTCAAAGCCACATATAAAAGTTTATATTATGAACTAGCTACTCTCTGTCCTGTGATTAAAGGGCACATGATGACCTCATGAACCACCCTTTAGACTTCCAGTGCTTCTGGCTTTAATATTCTGTGCTAGATTCATAGGGCTCTTCTACAGATGCTAAGCGTTCAATCCTGAAGGCTCCACTTCATCATCAGGTAATTAGTATTTTCATTAACTTGCTTATTGTCAAGGAAAATGAGCCTTGATCATCTAATTTTTCCTCAATGAGTTGAATATTGTAATATATCTATAATTAATGTGTTTTATGCCACAAACGTGTAATGGAGTGGAAATCTGAGCCTGCTCCCAGCAGTCACTGTCAGTAAATGTTTGATGAATAAACAGAGACTTTCTAATGGGAAATGGTGGCGACTTTTATAAGCAGACACAATAAAGACTTTATTAACATACTTAAGAAGCATTCTGGGAAATAGAATTGAATGCATTATTACTGTAGACTCCTTTTGTGAAAAGTAAATTTTACTGTCCCCATAACAAATGTTTGCTTGTTTGATGTAACTTGTAGTGTCATTCTTTTATGGAGCATCTTTCAGTGTAAATCTGTGATACATTTTAAAGCTACATATTCCCTATGGGTCTATGATCTTAAAAAAAAAAAGCCCTCTGAAATTTGTAAAAACTAATCACTTACACACCTGTCTGTGATGGAAAAAGAAAGGAAAAAGAAACAACACTGAGCAGATATATGAAATCTCAAATTAAAGTGAAAATCTTTTTAAAATGAAAATTAATTTTCAGATGTTCAGAGAATGAAGGGAAGCTGGGGTGGAATGGAAGACCATTTGCAATGTCACATCTGCTATAAATAAGACTTAATACATCTTTAAAATGTATTAATTAACAGCTCCAGACATAATACCAAATGCTATAATAAAGGCACAGGAGTTTCTCTGAGCTAGTCAGGAACACATTCAGCTTCTTGACTGGCTCCAGAATGGAAACTAAAACTGTACTGGCTCAGTTTCCAGAGGTGTGGTGTACACAGCCTGTGCTGCAGCCAGTGGTGACTACAGACTGCAAAAACACAGCCTTCAGGAAAATGGAAAGCCTTTTCCCTTTTAAGTTGTGTTTTTTTTTTGTTTTTGGTTTGGTGTTTTTTTTTTTTTTTGGTTGCTTTATTTTTTGGTTTGGTTTGGTTTTCGGTTTTTGGGTTTTTTTTACAGCTGGCATGATGTTTGTCTTCCCAGAGCACACTGTATTTGGGGATCAACAACTTACCTAAGCAAGAAAGATACTTGAATTGTATCTACTGCTTTTATTCAGCTAAGTGCAAATTCTGTGTCCTGATTTGCATGGAATTCAGAAGCTTTCTGTGGTATTGATACAATGTGATGGAGAGGGCAGCAATAAAAAGAGTGGAAGAGAAAGCAAGAGAGGATGTAGAGTAGGAAGCAAAGAGAATCTTCTGCAAAAAGAAAATTAGAGAGGACAATTGTGAGAGTAAGCAGAAAGGCCTGTGGTTATTATCTCTCTCTACATCCCTGTCATGGGAGCTTCAAATCCTCCCCACTTTGAGCCAACAGCATCAACCACCAGTTTTCAGGGAATGGCTCTGATACTGAGAGCCCTTGGCTGCATGACCGGTCAGGCACAAGGACAAGCTGGGGAAGGTTTCCATGCTGCCTGTCTTGCCATGAGCAATCCAGAGAGAGCTGGGAAGGTCCAACTCCAGGGCATGCTCTGGGACAGGAACTACAGATATAACCATGGGCAGCTGGCTCTGTTTCACACATCTGAATGGCAACTTGTCCCCTGTATCTCATGGAGAGCACTCAGCATGTGGAGGGTGCGGCGCATCTGTCCTACATTAGATATCCACCATCAGTTTTCTGAATCAAGATGTAATGAGTTATTTCCACTTCTTTCTTTGATATTTAAGGCAGAAATTTTAGTTTTATGATCTATTAAAAAATCTAAAATATTATAGCAAAATTGCACATCATTTAGAGAAAAAATGTGATGGGCCACATGTCATTATTAAACTTTATTTCCACAAGGAAACTCAGTGCTTTAGCTTTTCATTTCTGTATGGTAGATTGAACATCAGAATTGCCTTTGGAGCAATTTCTTTTCATTTTCAATTTACTGTATAAACCCAGAAAACTCAGGTTTTGATACAAGTATATCCCAAAATGGATTTATTTTGTAGATGTATCCATAATTCAGAAAATAATTGCCTGCTTGTGTGTTGTAACAGACCAAATGTAGATGACTATTACATTTACATTTAAAGTATCTGCCAAACTCCCAGAGTGATCAATGAAGAGACAATGTTGCTTACACATTATGATTTATCTCATCTTAATGTAGATCTCAGGGACAAGGCAGATGAACCTCAGTCTAAAAGTACGTACTTCTTGTCACCTATCTGCTAAGCTATGTGACTCACTCAGATATTGAAGTTTACTTAATAGATGCTTAGAATTAGATAAATCTCCCTTTGAAAACAAACTAGTTAAAACCTTAAGAATCTGACCATAGAGAGTAATTTAGAATGTCAGAGGATGATGTGAGACTGAATTTGATTTGTTGTTGCTGTTATTATTTTTGTTATTTTTGATGAGATATGCTCTCAATGCACTACAGTACAAGAATTTCATTAGAAGTGTTTTGGAGGGCCAAGACTGAGAAGAATTTATGCAGGGAGTTTT
Organism: Molothrus ater; assembly: GCF_012460135.2. Lineage (NCBI taxonomy): Eukaryota > Metazoa > Chordata > Aves > Passeriformes > Icteridae > Molothrus > Molothrus ater. The sequence continues at coordinate 48,799,644 of NC_050479.2, forward strand.
AAACATGGCCTACAAATTTTTTCCAGTGGGCAGGTTCTTCATCTCTCCTGCAAAAAGGAATTTAGTCAAATTAAGTTGTAGAACATAATGTTAAGAAAATTAATTAATGTGGTTGAAAGCTGTGTTCATTCCACCTGAATTTAGACCCCTAGACAGGTGCCCAAATGAGGTGTAGAGTCACCATCGCTTCATATGGGGAAAGAACAACATTTTCATATTCAATCATCTTATGTGGTGTATTTGCCTCAGCTCTTACCAATGCCACTGGAAATGAAAATATCCTGAGTTGTGTTTGATAACCATGACATCTCACAAGTATAATTTGATATAAAGGTCACAAAATAAATCTTACTTCATCCAAAGCCTTCAGGTAAATTTTTTTTTTGCAGTGGCGGGGGTGATTAGGTCAATATCAACATAGAAACCTTCAATGTATATTTTCTATATCCACTGTCTATTGCAATTATTTAGATGAATGAGATGCTTTACAACAGATGGTAAAATCCAATGTCAAGATAATAAAATCAAATCTCTCATAAATCAATATATAAGATATATTTTAATGTCCTCTGGTATCATCAACAAGCCCAACTGATTTCTGATTTAAACAGTGGTCTGACTTTCAGAAGTCATGCTGGAGAAATGAAAGGTATGGTCTCCTAATGTGTGAAAACCAGTTAAGCAAGATTTTGTGACATTCTTGTCTTCAAGCCAGTGTCTTGGGTGGAATCTGGATTGCTTTGAAAATGTAGGGAGTTCTGGCAGGGTTTTCCAGTGCAGCCAGGATTATACTTGTTTCTTCCATTTTGGTATGTGGCAGCATACTGAAAGGTCAAGAAATGTCTTAGAATTCTTCCCGTGCTTCCCTTAACTAAGAGATTACCATTTTGTATCTGAAGTGCTAGAAGGCAAGAAAGTATTTTGGCAGGGCAGAGTTTACTATTACCACAACACACAAAGTTCAGATACATTCTTGTTTTTCCCACAAGAACTGCCCAAATTGAAGACAACGCACCATTGAACATCAGCAGCACAAAGTGGGAGCACAGTGCTCTTCTCCATTATGCTGCTATTGATCTCAATATCTACACCTTTTTTTCTAGTTTATACTATCATTACAAAACTAATATTTGATCCAGTCTTCCAATAAGAGATACACATATTTCTACAGACTTCATTGATCTTACATATATTTCTGGAACTACCAGATATTTGGTAAGATTTATCTTTGGATAAGTTATTTGAATCTTCACAAAAAAAGATTATTGAAAGTGCAAGTTAATGCCTTTTATGAAAAATATTAATTATAAATAGATGAAACAAACATGGCAATGAAAAACCAAAGTAATATGCTGTTTTCTATCTCACTACAAAAGGATAAAGAAGAAAAAGAGTTTGGCAAAAGAATGCATATAAAGGCCAGATATTCATGTCCCGAGGCCATCAGACATCTCCCTAATGGACTAGAGAATGTGTAAAATAATTAATCATGTGGAGAAGGTATTGCCAGGGTTAGAGATGGGGTCTTGAGCTTTTAATGGAAATGCTCTGTGACTGAGCTGGGAAAAAAACTTCTGTATTTTGAAAGGAGGGCATCTGTCATACTTAATTCATAATGGTTTAGTAGCATAATAAAATATGAGACATGGTTCAGCACTCCCATTTTGTGGGGTATTAAAACTATATATAATACAGGAATGGTACAAATATGCAGTGAACTGCTCTTCATGGTAGTGTTCACAAATATCAGTAGGAGGAATGCTTAAAAGGTTAAACTCAGACTCTCTGGGGTCAGATTTGTTCCCTCACTAGCAATACATCTACCTCCCTGACTAACCTTTCTGTATATACTTTAGAAAGGACCCATTACCTTTTCTACCTGCCTGTTTCATAGGTTGCTGAGACAGAACGAAGATGGGTAGTTTTATATTTTTCTTTGTGAGAGGACAAGGATCTACCTACACAAAGATCTACCTTAAAGAAATAATCAAATAAATATTAGACAGTGCTAATATTAACATGCACGTTTTATAGACAAGAATGGCATCACAACTGAAGAATTGCAAAGGGAAGCACTGTGACTACAATCTGTCTGTCCCTCTGGTGGAGACACCTTATGGTATAGTCTTCAGCAGTATGACCTACATCCTCATTTTTTCCCATTTATTATATGGGATAAACTGTGTGAATTATCTCACCATTTCCTTTACATTTTCTTGTTTCCCCATAGGTCAGGAGGTGAATCTAACTCCTTACTTCTTCCATGCTACTTCAATCACAATTCCAACAATTTGGGAGTCCATCATCTATGTTTTATTCAGAGCATGAATTGTGCTGTATGAAGGGATGCTACTCTGTCCTCCAAAATATTGAACTGGGAAGCTTCAAATGGACCTGGATGTTCAGAGAATGAAAGTATAAACCACTGAAAATTTGAGATTCCTAGTCAACAAAAAATGATAAGTAGCCAACAGGGTTCAAAAAACCAAGATATACTAAACTGTGCAGATTTGTTAGAGGGACTGTAGGAAACTTTTAAAGGCTCTCATCTGAGTTACTTGGTGCAGGTCACATATACACAGTAAAGGAAAATGAGTTCAAACTGAAATAGTGACACAGAGAGAATGAGTTAGCTACACATGCCTCAGTTGTCTTTGCACTTTCTGAGTATGTTTGGAATCATTAATATAAGGGTTGAAGTGTGTCCCAAGAGGAATTTTTTGGGTTTCCAATAATCAAATAAATATTTCAATAATCAATAAATATTTGATGTTTTCAGTACAACTAATCCAAATTATTGGATTCAATATATCAAATTATACTAAAAAATATAAAGTATGTCAGTATTCATATTTTTGAGGAGTTTTATTGAAGAATTAGTGGTTTAATTCCAGTCATAAAAATTAAATTTTACTTTAGGCAGCTAAAGAGAAAAATAATTAACTGGGAAAACATAAGTATATTAACATATGTCTATTAGTCATATAAACACAGAAAGACTTGGATTTGATGGAACATTAAAGGTCATCCAGTTCCCCTCTTCCCTGCCACCAGTTAGACCAAGTGACTCACAACCAACCTGGCCTTGGGTGGGACATCCACAGCTCCTTTGGGCAACCTGTTCCTGTGCCTCACTATTGAGTTTCCTCACCAGGAGAGGAAAAATGTTCCCATGTAACCAAATTTAGGATGGCATAGAGTGTCAAGTTGCATCAATTAGACCAAAAGGATAATGAGACTAGTTGACAATGGGACACAAAATTATTGTTAACTTTGCTTTCCAGCCATTTTTCCATCAGCAAACACCTCAGACTCAGAGGCAGTACATTTCTCAGTCCTGCTGACTTCGAATGACCTCTGTATGAAAGAAGGGATGGACTGGCTGCCACAAAGGAGGCATCTGAAAGATCCTATGAGGCTCACACTGGGAGAAAAAAGGAGATGAAAAATATAAAGGATCTGTATCTGACAGGGATTGAACACTGATAGAAAGTCAGAAGGGCTGGACTTCTGCCCGCGCTGGTTAATGGGAGTTTTGACATTCATTTCAGGTGCTGTAGTGTCAGGCTCCTGTGAATTAGCACGGGCTGGAGCAGAGGAGAGAGGCAAATAGGCTGCCCAGAGCAGTAAAACTGTTTGTGCCTAAGGGTATGGCTGAGCTGTGATTTGGTGTGTGCATACATATTCACACTCCCTTTCATCCTGACTGAATGGATGCTGCTTAGGGTGACTAAGGCTGTGACAGCAAGTACTCCAACGTGGGCAGCACAAGCCAACAGATCACCCGGGCTCTTTCTCAAGCAGATGCCATTCCCTGAAGCATGAGTTGCTGCAGCTCTACTCAAACCTAGTTGTATCTCCTCCAACCATCCATCCCTCAAGCACTGCAGGCATGATGTGAGAATTTGGAGGGGCTTTAGATGCAGGTTGTCTCAACATCTCTACCATATGGCTGCAGAGAAGGCAGCTGATTTTAGAGCACGAGGCTGGTGCCACGATGTTCAGTTTGCAATACATTGGTGATGCAAGTAAACAGTGTTGCAACAAAACACCCGGGTGAGAGTGTACCTGCAACTGGGTTTGCTTGAGGTCTTGTCAAAATAAATACATAAAGAACATGGAAACACTGACAGACTCTTAAGTGGAATGAGTTAAGCTGGTATGAGGGGGAAGGAGGCTGGGTGTCTGAACGTCACAGCTGTGGGCCAGTGATAGACAGGCTGAGGCAGTGGAGCCAAGAAGAATGGTCATATGATGGTAGTTGAAGTGTCAAGGGGGTACAATTTATTGAAAAGCAGATCACAAAAGGGAAAATCCTTCTTGCATATTATTAGGGCTATTGATTGATTTATATAGTGCATTTCTTAAGCAAAGCTCTTTACAGAATTACAAACTATTAAAGCTGAGTGAATAACTCACAATGAATAATTTATCCCATGAATTTAACCTTTCTTTCTGCTCATGAAATAGCCACAAAGAGATCACTATTTCCTTAATTATTCAGTGAATTTTCTAATGAACTTTTAAACACTGTGAACTCATCACAAAGAATGTACTTGTAATACAGATAACCAGGGTTGTCTTTTGGTGCTGATTGTTTAGAGACATTAAACTTATGGCTAGAAAGATCATGTGCAGTATCCTGTGAAAATCTGGTGGCTTGCAGTTCATGCCCACTGTGCAGCTCAGTACTTTGCAGCAGCTGCTGAGTGCTCCATGAATAGGCACCGTTTTAGGACAGAAAGCAGGTGGGCTGTGGAAATAGGGAACTGAAACCCTGCTCCCCATCCCTAAGTAGAGAGAGTCTCAACATGGCACAAGACACCTTGCAATGGGTTGTGGGTGCTGACAAGTGTGTGTGTACAGAGCTCCAGGACTTTGAGGAGAGGTGGGAGCCCTCTGGAGTGCCTCCACAGAGATGTGCAGCTCAGGAGCACCTGGAGATGCTCCCTGTACACACCAAGCCAGCTGGTTATGCACCTGAGTGCTGGGTGTTTTTTAAATAGAACCCTGAATTCATTGTGATTCAACACAATATTTTTTCCCTGACAGAACAAGTATGTAAAGCTCTGAATTTCAAAGCTGTGCTACCCTCAAACTCCTCTTCCATGAATATTAAGGTAAGTGGCATGCAAGTCTATTCTTTGATATATTTTTGCCAGGATGCATTAAATCCATAAATATTGGCAGAAGGTAAACACAAAAGAGAGGACTGCAAACTGTGATAAAACAGGTGAAGTAGTTGTGCACTGAGCAGTTGACCTCCAAAACAAATCCCTTGGAATTTTTCTGTTTCATTATATTAAACATCATTCATTCCTGAGGATAAAGGGAACTAATCAGCAAAATAAATAGCAGAAGCACTATCAAATAGTAAGGAAAGAGGAATATTCTTCTGAAAAGAAGTGGGAAGTGAAGTTTAATTTGGAAGTATGAGGAGGATGGACTAACAGCTTTTTCTAACCTATCATCTCTAATACAGGCATCACTGTTGGAGGCTAGCGGCAGATTCTAAAGTTATGTGTAAATGCTCTCCATCCCACACTTTAGCTCATTTCCTTTCAGGTTATGCCACAGGACTTTTTAAAGCTGTTTCACAATTAAAGTTTCATGTGGCACAGATGGAGAAAAATGAACTTCCAGCATAGCTCTGTGTTCTGGCAATGGACAATCCTTTTTTAATTACAGAACAAACTTTGAGATATTTTCTCTACTGCTGTATTCTAAGGCAGTAGCAAACAGGGCTGAGGAGCAATGCATTTTGCAGCTGCTACTGAGTGTCTTAGTACTTCACAGTGTTAATAACCTGAATGGGGAAGCAGATTAATAATTCACCTGTAAAAACACACTGCAGTCTTTTCAATAAATGAATTTAAACAAAAATATTAACAAATACCCATAGTTTTAATTTTTTAAAGGACATCTTGATTTGGTGTAAGAAAATACAAAATACTGCTTTCAGATCTCTCCTGAGCTTCCAGATGGAGGGCAGACTGCCTGAGCCTCTATTTGTCTCTATTGACTCTTTTTGGATTTGGGAGTATAATTTTACTGAAAGATGTCATTAATTACGCTGAGTCCTGGTTTCTGTCAGCCTGTTTCTTTTGCCACACTCAGGGGAGCTCTTTTGGAGTGATTTCCAAGTGGTTAGATCCATATCTCAAAGCAGCCATGGGGTATTCTTCCAGAGGGAAGAAACCCAGAGTACCTCTTGTATTGTACATCCCAGGACTAATACAAGCCCCTTTCCCATGGTGAATATGAAGTGAATTTCAGGTTCTCAGCAAGAATTGTTTTGATCTCTAAATCTATTCCTATTTGTCCACACTAATCTATAAAGTAGATGTAGGTTCAGTTACCTAACCTAATTTCAGTTTGAAACAGTCTGGATGTCCAAATTGAAAATATGCAGACAGAGATAAAACACTGTTCTGACTTTGTGATGAAGTTTAAACCTCTTCTATCAGATTGTTATTAACTTGTAGGAAAGTAACTATTTGATGCAATTTTTCTAAACCACTAAATGCTAATTATGATAATGTGTCATTCTCATCCTATCAAGCTAAACAATCTCTCTACCTCCATAATATTTAAATAGAGTTAGACCATTCTGGATAGATGATCACTGTGCACTTCAGAAGTTTAACAAATATTATGAGCATAAGTGTGCATCTCAAATGTATATTTATATTGTTGTGCATAGAGTAATGTGTCTTCTGGGTCCTATTGTAAACAAGCTGTCAAGCTTAACTGGGTTAGCCTGTAAAAATATCTTTCCATAAATAAATTGAAAAAACCCCAACCCAACCTAACAGTCAAGAAATCTCTTCTAATGGGCTTGATCAGAAAATAAGGAGAAAAAAATATAATAACATTCTGATGCAATCCTGTGGCTTCTCAAAATGTCAGTATTTGTAACTTTGGGATATAGTCAGCTTTTGGCTACATTTTTGTTCTCTGCTTGCTGATGTAGAAAATTCTATATTCAATTATGTCCAGTCACTCCCAGTTTGTTATTCATCTGTTCTAGTTCACTTATGTCCTGCCAACTTAGATGTGACTAAAATTATCCTCAGAGAGATCAGGAGTGCATTTGCCTGCGACACGTTCAGTGCTGCAGCAGCGGAACAGAATGATGACAGTACCAGACAGAGATGGCTTTTACAGACAGCCCAGTACCTGAGGAGGATTAGAAGTAATACACAGCAGCCAGAGATTATTCGTGGTGGAATTATAACAGTGTTAACAGAGATCAAATATAGTTTATTTTGGCTCCTTTTCTAAGCATGAAATCTTTGTTGCTGTGGCTGTTTGTCTCTTCTCTGTCACCCTCTTTGATCTACTTTGTTTTCTCATACAGATACTGTATGTAATTATGACATTTATGCCAACCTTTGAAATAAAATCACTCCTGTTTTGAGGAGGGTTACATAGTAGTACTACCAGACTTCTCAGAAAACCAGACTAAAATGCTCTGACATTCTAACAGATGAAAAAATAATTGATTTTATAAAACTTATTCTAGAACTTGCTAATTAAGCTAATGAACTGCTTCCATTAAGAACTCTAGTTTAGCTATTCGTTCTTTTAAGGAATGAAATTATCTGGATTTTAGTAATTAGGATGATTTTTTTTTCCTTAAAACACAAAATATTTTGTTTTCTGGAAGTTGCTGATGAGGAAGCCAGTGTAAAAGGGACAGTTGTCTTTTCTTGCTTTTCAAAAGGGATTAAAAATTAAGTAAATAATGGCAAAATATTTTTAAAATCCTCTGCAGTAAAGACAGTCTTCAATTATGATGAGCATTTGAAAACTCATTTATTTGTAAGGACACCATTCTGACTTCATAGACCCCTCTGAAGGAAAGATGCATGAATTTGGGTCATTGTAGGAAGGAGCTATAGGGACTCAGCTATTTTGGTAACAAACAATGAACTATAAACAAAAAATAATACACAAGAAAGAGACTGAGGTTTTCACACCTATCTGTGTATTCTTGACAAACTTGAATGCTAAAAACTGATGCTGCTACTGCTTTATTTATAAGAACGAAGTTACTTAATGAAGTAAAATCACACTTCTTCCAAGTTCATACTATTATGGCTTAAAAGTTCTGTACAGAATGATAAGAGTCTTCAGGAAAAACATTCTTTTCCCTCTGGCACTGGCTAGGATTCAAATTCAACCTCCACAAGTTATACTGAAAGGAGCTATACTTTGGACTGATGTTATTGACATCTTCTGGAAGATTTCTGCAGAAATCAGCAGAGCAATTTTTACCAAAGTGGTGCTGTCATGTATTGCTGTATAGTATTGCATTTTAGAATTAATTCAAAATCATTTTGTGCCACTTTTGCTGTCCAATCTTATCCCTGTCTCCCCAAAAAGTTGTCAACAATTAATAAAATTTTCCCTATTATTCTCTATTCTATAAGTGAACAGGTGTTTGGCAAAAAATATCTTTGCTATCAGAACTTAGCTAAATGCAGATATCAAGCTCCTATTCCCTTCATTAGTAAAATGTTTTTTTTTTCTGCCACTTCAACATATCAGTTATGCCCTGATGTACTTATGTAATTTGACCTCTTTTACTTGGTAGCTGGAAGAGGAATTCATCTGCAGTGTCAAGACTCGTGAAACATTGGGATAATGTCTCCACTTTGGTTGCTGGTCTTTAGATGTTTCCAAAACACAAATGGAAAAAATACCTTTTTCTGCAGACCACTCACCCTGTGGCCCCATCTTGTGCTACCCCCCTCTAGTCATGCAGTTCTTTCTCTCTTCCCTGCTTTTAAGTTCTGGCTGAACTTAGAGAGGTTAACTTGAGAGTGAAGTCGTAACTTAAAGAAGTTAAGACTTTACTCACTGTCACTTTTATCATGGATGTGTCTCTATCCAGATGACCTAACAGAGTCAGGCTGGGGAACTCTACTGTCTTCTCTCTTTCTTTCTAATTTCTAATTGATTTCTGGGTGCATATTTTGAAGGGTAAAACTGCAAGCATATTTTGAGTGTTACCACTTTTGACGCAAGTACCTTTTATTTCTCCATCTCACATACATGCCCCTGCCAACAATATATTGATGATGCATGTGAGTACAAAAAGGGATTACTACTAGGACAAAAACCTCCCTTGATTGTTTCTCTTTTCCTGTTGAAATTTGCAGTCTTTACCTGACATGCTCATAATATATTTCATCAGCATTGATGAAATTTCACTATTTCCTTTTGCTGTCTCTGCATCTTCTTTCTGTGTCCTGTGTTTACATCTGATAAAGCACATACTGCTCCACATGGAATCTACTGCTTTCGCTGCAGAACACTAGGGACCTGACCTTAAAATTAAGCCTGGAAACTGTGGAACAAAACTAAAACTGGTTAGAGAAGGAGGGTTCCAGACTATTACGGAGCAATTCATATTGAATAGCACTGGAGCCATGCTGACATATTAACAATAAAAAGGAATCATCTGTGGAGGCAAAGATGGTAAGTCACAGAGGGCATATATAAGTGCAGCCTCACAGCTATAAAAGCCAGACTGACATTTATCACTCTGTGAATATTGGAGCTGTCATGTTGGTCCTCAGATGATTGTGTTACTACCTTCAAGACATTTTTTTAGATATGAAGCAAAGATTAGAGAGGGAATGAGAGAGAAAGAGAGAGAGAGACGTTTGCTAATAAGTAGTGGGTGAAAGCCACGAAAAGGAATTAGCATTTATATTATTTATTGTCCCTTTTTCATCAGCCATATCCCCCTCCTTACCAATTTTTTTCCTCCCTTGAATTTTTCTAACCTTGCACTGAAGATCTTTGTACATTAAACCTAGTTCAGCTTCAGAACAGATTAAAATCAGTTTGACTAAATGCCATGTTTGGTGAACGACAAATTGTACAGCTTCACGTGTTATTATTTGTGCTAAAAGCTATTATGTAAATATATTGGCTTATATAAGCTTAAGTAGGATGGCACAGGAAGGCAAAGATAGGGCAGACATACAGATCTATTGAAATGATACTGTGTGAGCATCTCCTCTAACAGAAAATTGTGCATTCTCACTCAGAGGGCAGAAAAGAACCATATGTCTATTTTAGTGGTCATGTCCTGAAATGATGCACTTATTCCTTTTATAATATTTTGAAATAAATACATATGGGACCGGTCAGATGTCAACAGTAGCACTGAAAGGAGTATGAATTAGTCACACTGGCACACAGGGCCCTGGAACAATGAACACTGCTCTGGAAGACCCTTGAATGCAAGCCTATTTGCCTCTTAATCCAAATGAATAATTAATGATAATTATCATGCTGCAGTTATTATCTGTGATAATAATATATCCGTAAGGTGAATAAATTCAATCTGCTACTATGCAGAAATGGCAACTCATAATATTCTTAAGAAATACAGATATAATTATCAGTATTAACGGTCAAGAAAAAAAATTGAGAGTTTTATATAAAGAATTATAACAAAAGGTCTAAAGTTTATGAGAATGAATTAGATTGCATTATGTTTATTCTTTAGCTGTCATTTCTGTGGTACCAGTTGGCAATCTGTTAGCTTTTTTTTTTTCTAAGACCCATTTATTAACAGCTGAAATGTGCATTTTTTCATTGCAATCCATCAATAACTTTCTATCAGTCCACTGATAAAGAGGATCTCAGGCTGAGGATCTCAAAAGCATCCATATGCAAATTGGTCCATTTGTGTAGGTAACTATGCTGGCAATTTTCCTCAGCTAAGAAACCTTAAAGTATTAAAGGAAAAATTGACAAAACCAAATAAAACATTAAAAGGTCAAATACACGTTTGAAGCTTGTACAAACCCAGCCACAACATTTATTTTTGAAAGCACCATAGGTGAGCTGTCAGCTAGGCAGAGTAGTAGGCAATCATATTTAATCTGATCTCCCTCATTGGGCTTGTTGTGACAAAGGAAAATGGAAGGGGGATGGGTGCACAGGAGCAAGAGGTAACAACTCCCCTCCCCTTCTTTTTGAAATTGTTTTTACATCGTTTTATTTTGGTTATTGAAATTTTCAGTCATCTAATTTAAAGACTTTAATGTCTACTTAAGTCGAACTAAATTAATGATTGAGAAAAAGCTTTGAAATTCAAAGTTCATGCAGACCTTTAACTCACACCAGGAAGGCCTGTTTTTTCCCTCCTTCTTTTCATCCTATGACTCGAGAACTGTTTCCCTCAGTGGAATGATAATGAGGTGTCGAATTTCTCACCTCTATGTCATTGCTTCAAATCTGGCCCAGGTTGGTAGGTACCAAAATTCATTATCTTCTACTTATGGTTCAGCAGCCTATGTGAAATGGGTTGTTGGTCTTTTGGTCTAGTTTTCAGCAGGCAAATAATAAGCCCTAATTAGTACTGGAAAAAGGCTGAAAGTTGTATTTATAACATAATATTTGGGGATTATTGTGATAATCCCTCAAAACTCTGTCAATTCATGGGACTACTTTCCAGGAGAGGGAGTTAATTCTTCCAGACTGTCGCTATGAGTTACCCATTTTTAGTTTCTTTTCAAAAGAAGTGGGCGAAAGGAATTGCCTTTTTTTTCACTCCCTTTTTCATCAGAAAACAACAGATTTCCCTCAAAGTGGATCCTGACAGGTGACAAGAATAATAACGTGTAAGAGTCAGTAAAAGAATGCATTATTAATCACCCTGGGTTTCATTTAGGCCGTCAGCTCAGTGGGTGAGCTCTGTAGAAAGAAGAGTGGAGATATTATCATTATTATTTACTTGTCCACGTAGGAGTCATGAACCAGGACATCACTGTATTAAGCAATGTGCAAACACACAGGAGAAGCTGGTCCCTGCCCTAAAAAGCATACAATTTTACCATAAAGCAGGAAACTGTGTATACTTACAGGTAGATGGACATAGATGGAGGAACACAGCCAGCTTAATGCTTAACAACATTAACATGTAACAACAGCATGGTATTTATAGTAATGAAGTGCTAAAATATGCCCTCAGAATTTTTTTTTTTCACAGAGAAAAGATGAAATCTGGAATGGAGAATTAGTAAAGGAGAAGTTGTATTTGCAGATGTTAAGGCAACCATGAAGGGCAGCTTGGGGGGGAAAAGAAGCTCATTTGAAAATGGAACAAAAGGACAAGTCCTGATACTGGCTGTGCAGCCAATAATCAATAGAAAATTGAAAAAAGCAAAATATGGAAAGGGTGAAGAGTGTTCACCGGTTACTATTACATCTACTGTGTCAAGCAAGAAAAGAGAAAAAAGGGGAAAGAAAGAAAATATTACAAAAGCACTGAGCTCGCAGATGGTCTTTGCTACAGCAATCCTACAGCAACAACAGGTTTTATTAATGGTGGAGAAAATAGCATTACAGTAAGCTAGATAGAAGGTGATGAAGGACTTGATATATGTGTGAGTATTTGTGTGTACAAAGAGAATAACTGAGTGAGAGGATGCAGACAAATTCATCTTGAAAATGCTTTGCTAAAAGTCTTAGAAAACTTAGGCAATGTCTGGATTGGGTCTACAACATATGTGTTATATGCTTCTGATGAATGAAGATGAAAATGTGATTCAGAAAAGGGTTATTAGGAAGTATTTGTTAGAAAATAATTAAGGACCTTGCTTAGTCTTTTTAACTTGCAAAGAAACTAGGGGTCCACAAGCAAGAAGAAGTCCATCAAGCAGAGTTTCTTGTGGTGTGAAAAATGTGCTCTAAGTTAAAAAAGGTGTGTGTTTTTGAACACCTGCAATTCATTTTCTTATATGAATGATGTAAATCTAAAGGAAGAGGAGCCATTTCATAAGTCCCTTCCTGTGTGGGGAAGAAATTTGATGTGGATGTTTACAGGATGTGATGAAAGCATGAAGGAAAAGGAAGACTGGTAGAAGACAATATAATGAGAAGGGAGCAGTAATCTTATATAAAGAAAAGGCCAGATAGCTGGGTAAAAGATGGTAGACATGCCAAAGAGAGTGAACAAGAGTGGCCAGGAAGAGGGTTTGAGAGTGCCTGGCAAGAACAGCCTCCACACAGGGCAGGGGGGAAAAGGCTGTGTTGTAGAGTATGGGTTGAAAAGGGAGGAGAAGAACTACCTCTTCTCATTGTAAACAAGTTATTTGATGAATTTACAATGAAATAGAGCAGGGAGTTGCAGCTGCACTTGGAGAGCAACGAAAGGTCAAAGGTGGCATCTTCTAAGACTAAAGCATCTAAAGCATATTGTACCATGAGGAGAAAGTCAAAATAGGGTGTGAAGGTAAGGAGAAGAGTAATAGAGAGGCAGTCTGTGGGAACTAAGGATGTGAAGAGCTGGAACAGAACAGGAGCATGAGGATGGAGTTTGGAGGAGAGAGCAAAAGAGAAATATCAATGTCTATGACAGAAAAGAGTGCAACCTCTCTAAAAGAAGGAGGAAAATGGAAATATATGCCAAGGTGAGGAATGAAGGTCATGGCTTTTGTTGCCTATGATTTCTTGGAAGCAGAGCAAAATTCTAGCAGAAATGAAAGTAATGACAGGGAAATGGGGAGATTTGAGATATAAATTAAACCTGGTGAAAACTCATGTGGAACTTAGGGCTGGAGATTCAGTTAAGGTAGAGCAAGGTCTCTAGGAAGGCATCAAAGAGGAAAGGACAAATTTGCAGTGGAGCTTGACAAGAGGCATTCAATATGGTTCAAGAAAAAAACTGGATAATGTGTATGTCGGTGGTGAGCCAGGAAAAGAAAATGGATTAATGGAACTTGAGCTGAAAAAGAGGAGCCAAAAGCACCAAAGTGGAGGAAAGTAGAACAAAACCTGTAGGGAAGAGGGCCTGCTATTGGACCTTCAGTGTCAGTGGAGCCATACCCAGTGAGAGCAACTGTCTTGCTTGGTGTTAACTGATGAAAATGAAAGGTGGAGTTTTATTCCTCAGGCTTTAAAATTAATTTGTTAGACCCTGGGGAAAAGACAGAAGAAGAAAGCTCACTTGTCCACCTTTCTGGTGATGCAAACATACCTACTGTGGGTACTGTGGGAGACCTGCTACCTCAGTACCAGACCAAACAAGTCCCTTGCCAATTCAGTTGCCACACAGATGAGATGCTAACCCCAGAGTACAACACAAACTGCACTTCTTGATTTTGTTATAGCCTGTACTGCAAACTAAACAGTAAATATATGCATTTTTATTTCCTTTTTTTTTTAAGCCATTAAAATATCTTTTACAAGTGGTTATAAAATTTAATATATAAAATCAAGCAGGATAGAGGTTTTGGACTTGTACACCACTTTCTGGATATGCATCGAAGATCCAGCCTTAGCAAGTACTTGCATAGACTTTTTTTCATATGAATGCTTGCCTCTTAAGTCTATCACAGTTTTAAACTATCTTTCAGGTAAATCCTGAAGATATGCTATCCCCTTATGGGGGATATTAAAATTTTTTAAGTTTAATCATTTCTTTTATTAAGAATTGATTGTTTATCTATATTTAAAAGTACATTTGAAGTATGCTTTGCACCTGTTTTTTTGTAATGAGAACTAACCCAGAGTCCATGCAAGTTGTGATACAACAGACTGTGAGAGTCCTCACGTAATACCAAGTGAGGAGGGACAACCAAGATTGATGCAGCTATGGATGTAGTAGGCATGTGTCAGTGATTAATTTCAGTGATTAATTTTAGTGTACTAAAACTGAGTGGTGTCAGGAGTCCTATGGAGGATCAGGTTGAGTTCATCTCACTAAGTCTCCTAGGCAACTTTTCCAGTTTTCAGTAGGACAGTATTTATCTTTGTCCACTGCATCACTGTCATGTTTTATTCAAGCTTGGTATTGTCATGACCAAAAAAGTAATAAAATTTTAATTTTTGTACAAGTAACTAAGAAATAAATAGTTTCTATAAGATTTTTTTTAGTCTGGCACCTTTAAGTAAATACAGCATCCTAACAGTCTTACATCCTAGTAGCCTTCCAATCCTGGTAAGTTTTTTATCTTCTACTGCTGCTATGCTACTTATTGATTTAGTGACAGACAGTTAAGAAGAAACAGGGGCATGTTAATGGGTAACTATAAAGAAGGGACAAGATCTGTGCCAGAAAGAGATTCCAATCAGAGCCCTCTAAATTCAGGGGTGATCTGCTCAGCCAGGGTGTAGTTTGGCCAGTTTACTCAGATATCACCTAACCATCCCAGCGCTGTGCTGCATTCCTCCTGGGCGACAGGGCACACATGTGTAAGAGGAATGTGGGTGCAAGGCTGTGAGAGCAGAGGCTGCAAACAGGGAAACAGAAAGTTTGAGAAAGTAAAATGAGCAATGGGGAAATGTGGGAAGGAAGTAGAGATTTGTTTTAGGACAGAAGAGGTATAGGAAAATCTACAGGAAGCCAAGTTTAGCAGTTGTATCATCTGTGAAAAGAATGTTATTTCTACCCTCTTACCTTGAAGAACTTTCTGAATACATCTTTTTTCACTCTAGATACCTAGATCCTAGCTTGGCAAAGCACTTCAACCCGTGCTTGACTTAGCAAATGAGTTGTATCCAACTCTTAATTGACTGAGGGTCTAAATGCATCTCAAGGAATATTGAACCTATGCACATATGCTGTGCTGAGTTAAGGTTAACAATGTGAAGGACTCTGCCATGCAGAACTGAGAAAAGTGAGACTTATCCACAGATAACAGAGTATTAAAGTTAACTCTTTACACAGACGCTGACTTTTAGACCATGCTATGATACAGTAATTTCTTGTTACTGGTAGAAATAATCAATAGAATCACTGAATCATCGAAAGGCTTGGATTGAAAGGGATCTTAAAGATCATCTAGTTCCAACTACCCCCTACTATGAGCAGGCATGCCACCCACTAAATCAGGCTGCTCAGTACTCCATCCAACCAGGCCTTGAACATTCCCAGGAATGGAACATCCAGAACTTCTCTAGGCAACCTATTCCAGTGCCTCACCAGCCTCTAATTAAAAAACTTCTTCCTCACATCTAATCTAAAATTCTTCTTGTTTATTTTAAAACCATTCTCCCTTTTCCTATCACTATCTGCACATGTAAAAAGTTGCTGTACCTAATTTTTACAAATTGACTCTTAAGTACTGGAAGGCCAAAATAGGCTCTCCCCTCATTTTGCAGGAGCAAATTGCAGGAGCACACAATACATGGACTTGCATTTTTTCAGGAAAACATAGCTACTTCAAAGTGATTTAACAGTAGCTGCAGTTAAATATTGAGAGAAAATCTTGATATTGCATCTTTCAAAAGTGCATTCTGTAATATGGTACTTACATATACTAGTTTTCCCTCAGTCAAGCAGTAGGATTAACTGGTATGATATTCTTACAAAACACAACTGATGGAAATGCCTATTCAAATTGAAATCCATTGTTCTGTTCACTCCCAAGAAAGGATGTACAGCATCTTTCCTTGAACACCCATATTTGTCTTCAGCAGATGAAATTCCCCTGAGAGAATATGCAACGACCAAGACCCTCCATCTACTTCTGCCCTGACTACTGCTTCAAAATGAATAATGGCTTAAAATAAATTTAAAAAAAATATTGTTAGGTACTTTTAAATTTTACACCTGTTTGCATTGGAACATGCCACTTTCTAGATTTGCTTCTGAAACCCACAATATCAACATATTTCTCTTGAGAAAAATGGCCTTTTAATTCATTACTTGTATGTCCATGATAAGTGCTGGTGTGATCATATTGGAGAAGGAAAATGTTCTTTATGCATAGGTACCCATGATGCTTATCAGCCTAGCAAAATTTCTCAGCTAGGACCTGAGGAAAACAGCTTGTCTCATAAGATGAGAGATTGGCTCTGTCTTTAGTCTACACCTATCCTTAGTCTACATCTCCAGAAAAGTAGGATTACTCTGCATCTTCAGTAACAAGTTTTCAGGAGCTCTGTAGTCAGCATTTTGAGAGTTTTAGAATTTGTTGAGCATTGCATTGTACTTTGGCACTTAGATGGCTATTATAGACAAATGATTTCCTGTCCAATACAGAATCACTTGTTCAAAGGTCTAGGCATTTGGAGGAATAAACAGCTACTTTATATTTTATTTCTAAAATATGAATCTTTGAAATGAACATTTTTGTTTCATTAAAACGAGTTAGAAAGTATATCCCATGATGAATTAGATATAACTGTCAAGAAGAGTTTGGGCAGAAATGGTTTTAAACATTTTCATTCATTCCAGCCACAGATGCCAATTGTTATGCATTTATGTGATTTTTAGTTGTTGCCTCTGACCAGGGGTCCTTCAGTAGCCATCATTATCCCACGCCAACTGCCCTCTCCATTTGCCTACTGACAACCGGTATCCTTTCCTAAAATGGTTAGAATCATTTGAACGGTTCTCTGGAGTTTAGGACTTGTCTGCGCCCATCAAAACACAAGTGAGATAAGCAAGAAAACAGGGCACAGAAAAGTATCATTAACCTCAAAATATTGAAATAAATTCAAATTTCTGGTCTCATGAGACCACATTCAAGATTGTGCCTGCTGATCTGTGCCGTAACGTAAAAATACAGCAGTCTCTATTGTGATAACAGCAGAAACCTGCATTCTGAAATCTGTAAGCATTTTCCAAAGTAACAAAAATATCCTTTTGGTTGAATTATATCTATCTGTAAACAGAAACATTTGACATTACATATTTCAAAATTATTATGTTTTGTGGTTTTGCACATAGCAGTGTCAATGGTTTCAATTATAATGAACATCTAAAATTAAAGGAGAGACAGATGAATACCTCATATGAAATGTTGTACAGTTATTCTTAAATTAATACCAGTGTAGGACTTGAGTGCTTTTTTTCCCTTTAGATACTTGCTCTCAGTGAATCAGACTACAAATCTGCAAATCTCTAGAGAGGGATGGACACCACCCATACACTTCTACCACTTCAATCCCTTCCTTACTTATAAAGATTCTTCCATCTTTACAAGACTAATCTCAGGTGGCTAAACATTGAGTATACATTTTTCATAGCTACAGGTTGCTATCATAAAAAAACCCAAAATGCCTCTGAATTGTCAAGACAGATAATTTTCCCAATAATTTTGTGATTTTCATAATCTGCTATTATTCCTCTGTCTAATTTAACTTCTCTGATGCTTTGGTGAAATCCTAACTTGCACAGATGAGTAAATGCACAAATATTATATTCTGGGTCATTCTCAAGTATGTGCAGTAGTGAATAAAGACATGATTCCTGCAAGGCTCAGAACAAATGAACATCCATGACCCATTTGCATACTCAACATTTCATTTCTTCCAGCTAAATGCCACTTCCTCAGTCCCAGCAGTTTTACTGCTGAATATCTAGCAGATACGAATTCCTTAGTGGGAAAAATTGTGTACCTTGATAAAGAACATTTGCAAATGAAATACCTTTGTTAAATTATAACATCAGAATAACATATCTTTTAATACAGAAACTGCCTCAGAATATAGGATTTAAAACTATAGTAATTGTCACAAATCAAAGAGATATCTCAGTGTTATAAAAAGTCTCTTTCAATAAAGAATAAACATAAATCTATCCTCTTATATTCTCAGAGTATGATTCATCTCACTTTATTAGCTCTCGTAATGTAGGCATTTATTCTTATGTGGGCTACATCTGCAGTTGGTGGATTGAATGTAGAGTTTGCTAGAGGGTGACCTGATCCTTCCTCAGGTAAGGTGTCTAGGGTAAGCAGGATGAATTACTAGATGCTGCCTCTCTCTGCTGATTACTGATGGATGTTATAATATTAGCTTACGCTAGACATTTTTTTGTGGTTTAAGGTAGAAGGAAAGAATCCCATGCTACACATATTATGAATCTCAGACATTTCAATTATTTTACCCAAAATGCTTAATGAAGGTCAAGCTTTAAACTTTCACAAAGCAGTTGCGGGCCCTTGCCGGAGATTGAAACAAAACCTGTGCAATTGGTGATGGAACTAAACATTGCCAACAGTTTTTGTACACCTGAGTCAGATGGGTCTTTAAAGCATATGGCTTAAGTGTTTCTGATTGGGATGATACATAATCTACTTTAGTACTTGGGTTTATGTACTATGGAATTGATAGAATTGATATCACTACAGTAACATAAATGATTCCTGTCTGTTACAATGAACTATTATCAGTTCCTAAAAAAATTCATCAAATTCTAACAGTAGCCTGAAATCTTCAGGACAAAATTCTGGGATACAACTCATATAAAAGTGTTTCTAGAAGTAGAAACTACTGCATAAAGCAAACAATCTCTAATATACATCTGCTAGAAAATAAATACTTGTGGCCTACTCCTTCAGAGACTCCAATGGTGCCACAGCTTTAGAACATGAAGTGTTGTTCCCAGCTCTGCCAGGGAGAGGAGCTGAGCAGAGTTTGGGTAATTGCAACCTGCTTAGCCAAGGGGTGTATTGACAGATACTTGTGCTGGTAAGATAAGGAAACTGCAACAGGAAATCATGAAAATGAGCTAAAATACTGAGAGGAGATGTCACAGACCTGACAAAAGGGGTGGGGTTAAAACTGAGAGCTTGCGCAGACAGTGGTGCTGGAGCAAGAAGCTCAGTAGAGGAAATTTTGTCCAAAGTGGGTTGAACAAAAACACAGTAAAGAAAAGACTGAGTAATTAAGATCAGGGAGCTAGAATTACCTATGGAAAGAGAACTGGATTGAAAAGGAGTGTTGGATTACAACTGTGATAGCCACATGATATGACTGTGGCTCACAGAGGAAAAAAGATGAGGGCTGACAATTCAGAGAAAAGCAGCTCAGTATCTGAAGAGAGACAGAGAAGGGACAAGACTAACTTGCAATGAACACACATTTCCAAAACTCTGAGCCAAATCCTCTTTTTCTCTACCAGAAAACCAACCACAGAAAAAGGCTCTGGGTACATTCACAGAGCAGAAATTCACCTTAAAAGTGGTGTACAGCTCAGGGAGACTTGTCTTTCCAGCTGATCAAAGAGAAGGTTAAAAGAACCTGAAGACAGACAAATTCAGATGCAACATCCAATATGCATTTTTAATACTGAAAGTTAATATCCATTATAATTTATGAAGAGATATGGCAAATTTTCTATCAGGGAAGAAGTTTCAAATAAAAATATCAACATTTTTCAATTTTCAAAAAGAAATGGTAAGAGAATTTCCTGTGGAATATGTTATCTTATGAAGCAGGTATTCTCCTTTTTTAATCTGTAAATGCCTTTTCCAGACCCCCATTCTAGTCCACATAGAAAATAATAAATTTCTGCAATTATTAGTTGGTTACTTAAAGTTTTTCAATGGATCCTAATTGATTCTCGGGCTGTTTATAAGGAAGAATTTCCAGAAAAAAGTCTACAGCAATTTAATGACATCACATCCACACAGGGAGTTGAAACATGGCTTCTCAGTCCCTAGTCACAAACTCATTATATTAACTGTTCAATCAAATTTTCTGATTACTGCTTCAAAATAATTAAATTTTTGTTAGCAATATAGTTGCATATTACAGAGTTATGTTCCACAAAACACAGAAAAAGAAATTGTTCACGCTGGGTAGATATTACCTGTTTTGATGGAAAAAAATCACACTTTTTCTATTTTTCTTACTTTTTTTCCCTGTGTTGTACTTTATTTTGTTCTAGGATGCTTTTTTTACTGATGGAGGGAAAAACTGTAGAAGAAATAAACCTATTGCTCACAATGATAGAACTAAAAAAGAAAACCCTAATATTATTTTACCTATTATTTCAGCTTTAAATATTAGAGAGAAAGTATTTTGTCTAACCCAGCTGATGTATGTATAAAGTATAAGGTAATGTTTTTAAGGGTTGAAATGCATTCACATAAATGAGTAGGTAAGAGTAGCACTTGGAGATTCTGATAAATCAAAGGAATTCTATATAGTTATGTTTAATTCATATAATATTCTAAAGATCTCTAACAAAACTGATTGAATCCATTACCAGATATTTTGTTAACACAGCATCCATACACAGAGACCACTGAAATACATTGATTTAAATTTATCAGAGCAATTTCTATTTGTAGAATATATCTGAGTTTTTCTCTTACAACTATATATATACATATACATACTTGTTAAGGTAATGTTCTGAAGTACACAGAGAATATAAGAATGAAATACCATCTCCAGACAATACAAAGCAAATGCTTTGGATGTTGTGAGCATCCCTGCTCCAATTGTTGTAATAGGGAAGACTCCTACATTTCTTTTAGAATCTAAATATTCTGAGCTCAGTTTCTGGAGTTCTGTCTCTCCACAGGGACTTCAGAGGGAAAGGAAGATATGTTTTACTTCATTTAGGTGTTTCATGACATTTCTAAGGCTTGAAGAATTCAACACTTTACAGAAATTCTTCTGGTTCATCTATGCCAGAAGTTCATTCACACCAAGATTTCAGCCAGGTAAGAGATTTCTGTTAGCCTCCTCTTATCCAGTTTGTTATGACTTATGTGAAGTAACAAGCTAAGTTCCTCCTTTCCTGACTGAAGCATATATTATAAGCTGTACAACACCACTTGTTTTTAATGGGCTTTTCCTCTGGGTTCGTTGCAATTCCCACCAATGTCAGTAGGAATGATGTGAGCATATGGTTAGAGAAGGCCTGAGAGAGGGCAGGAATTCTCATGCCAAGTGAACAAAATTTTGCACCACATTTCAAGTGTTTTGTGGGTTGGGTGGTGCCAGAGAGCTGTATGAACAGCACCGGTTGCAGTATTTTGACATTGCATGGAGATAACCTGGAAACACAGGCAAGCAATTCAGCATTGATGAAGGGTGAAACCTCAGAGACTGAGCAAGTTTTCAGCAGAAGGATGAGATTTAGCTGAACTAATTTTCTCATCATCTGACAGGATGCTTGAACATGACAACTTTATTTGTGCATAGAAATCAGAATGTCTCTCCCCTTCCCTGTTAAGGTCTATTGGTACTAGTATGAAAAGGGTGACTTTTGTTAAAATAAGAACTTTGAGTTTCCAGACTGAAGGCTGCAGTTTGTGAAAGGTCCTGGAGGACCTCTTATTTCACTGCCTTCTATTCCTGAAAGACTTTTTTTTTCTTCTATAGCAGTATGTTCCCCTTAAAATAGCCAGAATCCTTTGAAACCAGAAGTTGGTTGTTATAACTCTTTATTCTCTCTGTTGGGCCATCAAGTATTTGGGTGTTTTTTTCAGACTGACTGAATGTTATCCAGGATATTTAAATTTGCAGGATTCAGTATATGCTCTGTAGTGCTAGAGCCTTTAAGTTTTTAAACATAAGAAGATTTCATGAACACTGAATAAAACCAGCAAGGGATAGCTGGGATGCTTGCTGCTCCTACTATGGGCTCATTACTGAACTGAGGAAACTCAGGCCTATCATTCAGGCAGAAAAACACTGATAAAAGAAAAAAAATTCTTACCATGAAGGAGTATAAGTAGAAAGTGAAGAACATATTTTAGAATTCAAACATTTATCCATAACTGTCAGGGTAGTCGTGTCTACCTAAACCAAACTATCAAAGTCTTTGTGTCTTACCCATAAGAGATTAAATCCTGAGATCTGAATACCACTCCCATCTGCAATAATCTAGGGTTTATTTTTAAAGTCAAAGCTCTTTGAAAAGTTATTCAAAGAGGTGATTAATCCAAGTACTGATGTCACAGAGATAGTTAAGAAATGAATTTTTCAGTTGACAGTGCAAACCTCCACAAATTGAAATAAGTGCTATATTCTTGAGGGATTGTAAAAGTAAGTCTCTATGCCAAATATTTGATCTATTCTGCTCTCTTGTAAAATATATACTCTGCATAAAACACTCTCTGAAATGGGGCCTGCTTGTCCAGATGAATACATTATTCCACTGTGTGGAGAAAGGCTGATCTAGAGGCAAATTACTGAGTGTAATTTATTCCATATCCTTGCTGGAATAACTTGTGCTCCTGAGCCTCCTCAGATGTGTAGTCAATAGGGAACTCTCTGGCTACATGAGGTTTCTTAATACATCTTTCAGCTAAATCAGAGATTCAAATGCAAAATCCAGCACTCAGGGAGATCCTCAGAATTTGTGATGCTCCCTGGAGAACTGGAGGTCTATAAACCAATGAATGGATTACAATGAGATATAAATTCAGTATTTCCAACTCTGGGGGAAATAACGATACTCCAATATTTTTCAAGCTGTACTTATCTCCCTCAAACAGTAGAACCTCACAGCATTTATTAAGTCCATAATGTACTTTGGAAGAAAGTTTAAGAGCTGACTGCATTTAAAAATATAGCTTTGATACATATATATTTAAACTATCTTTGTATTAGGAACTGCCTCCCAGCCCCAGGTATGCCGAACCAAGCATCATTACTGAATGTGAACGTGCCCAACTGTGGCATGCAGGCTCACTTTTGTCATTTGGTACAATTAAGTAGTTTTTAAAGATTCATTCTAGACTTGATGAAATATCCTAAGTGAAACCCAAGAGTAAGGGGATATTTGGTCCTGAATGGAGTCTTAAGCAGAAGACATCTGCAGATAGTTTGAACTACTAGTTAGAGAGCTGCTGAGTTAAGGAACAGAAATTATTCACTAGCAGTCTCTGGGTGAGGAGAGGGAATTCATTCATTCAACACTTTTTTAAATACCTGTAAATGCTATGTAATTTGAGATCTGTTGTTATCTTCCTGCTGGCTAAGGTTGAACAAACTAGGTCATATTAGAAGAGCGAGCTCGTCATCCCCAGGTAAACTGCTGCAGTGCAGTAGTTGATCTTTCTTCTCCTATTCCTCCCCTGCTTTTTTAGTACCAAAGCGGTGTGATAGTTTCAGCTATCAGATTTGTACTTGTCAGATCAACTCTTTTACTTCAAACTTGTCTCTCATTCCTTCCAAAGGTATTGCTCAGCCTTTTTCTTTGTCATTTCCAGGATCTGCAGCAGCACAGAGGAGCCCCTCAGCTGCCCTCCATCACCATATGAAAGAGAACAGAAAGTATGTGTCTACCTTACTGATAGGTGCCATGCACAGACAGGAGGCCTGGGATTCAGCTTGCAGTGTGCCACAGTTCTCAGATTACAGAGCTATACTGTGTCTCTCCTGGTGCTGAAGCTCACACTCCCTGCAAGGGCAGTCAAACATCATGCAAACATAGAGTTAACTGCTGTAGGACTTAAAGCCCCCATCACAAAGAGAGTGCATATATTCCCCCATGAATAGCTTCATCTGTGGTTCCACCAGGAAATCAACCAATTCACACTAATTCATGGTACATTTACATGTTTACTGCATGACTGCAAACACAGGTGCTACATTTCAAAGACCCCTAAGAAACTAGATTTCAGAAGATGTTTTATAACCAGGGAAGTGATCTACATCATGAAGTTTACAACTGACAAATGTATGTGATGAAAAGCTCAAAGACAAAATAATTTCACTTCTGTGTTACGCCACTAATGGCACCAACTTACAGATCAAACTTTTATCTCAGATGCTCCAAAGAATCTCTAGTTGACTACAGTGTGTATACACAGTCTAGGATAGAGCCTTTAGCTATTGAATTTCCTGGGGGCTGTTATTGATTTTGTTCCATTTTACTATTGGAGGCAGTCCATTGAATTCTGACCTGGGCTCTACAGTAATGCCTTTGGGCTCTGACACCAGGGCAAAGCAAGAGTCACAAGAAAACAGAATTTAAAAGATAATGTGTTCAATGCACTGATTTGTCTACAGTTATATATTCACCCTGGAATCAGTGATCAACACAGAAGCTCTCAACATGAGTATAAAAATGTCAGAATCAGTTCCTTAATCTTGATGCAGTTTAAATATTACTTCTGGCTAAGTATTACATCTGAACCAAACACATGATTTGAGCTTACAGACACGAGTTTGTTCCTGAGCTGATTCATGTCAGTTTTATACTTGTAAACATCTTTTGATTTCAGTGGCATTAATTCATATTTTCAATAACTGAATGGTAACAGAATATGGAGTAGTCTTAGAGTGTCTGTTCAGAACAGCCAGTGAACTCCCTTGGTACATAAAGAAAAATGTCTATTTTCAGTATTAGAGACAAAAAATAAAGCCAGCCAGAATACAGTAAACCTCTTCACTGAAACTAATACAGAAAAGGAATGCACAGCTCCTTGAATGAGGACATCTTGAAAGAGACAGTATTATACAGTACATGAAGGCTCTTATCCACTGCTATTTCCACATAAGATGGGATGTATAAGACAAGTGCTGTATACAAAGGCCAAGACATTAAACTAATTTTAATAAGATTCCTTTATGTTAAATCAGAGAAGAGGGTGGATTTGAAAAAGAAAGTTTTAATGATATATTTTTTCCTATTTTCTCTCTAAAGTTTTCTGAGGTGAAGTGAAATAAAGAAATACAGGAAGGTGGATGGAAGGTTAAAATATTCACAAAATAAACTTGATTTATTCAAGCTTTTCATAGTCCCAAGAAACATGTTTAATGGGAGCTGAAAGACTTGAAAAGAAACCTTATTGTGGTGCACAGCAAAGTAATGTGGAAAAAAAAAATCTCCATATTTCTTCAGCCTCTAGCTTAGCTCTCACTGTGGGGAATCTTGCTGTGAAAACATTAATCACTGCTGCTTAATAGTATCTCTGCTGGTTGCACCAGGGTAGCAAGTGGCTATATAATGCAGCAGATGCTTCCTTCTTTCAGTGTAGCACCTACAGGATTGTGAATTTTCCAAAGGGTTTTCAAACTTACCATGATGCAAAACTGACCAGAAGATATTGGAAATATGTTGCCTGAGTCTCCAGACAGCACAGATTCTGGAAGAAGATGAAATGATACCTTTTGTCCTCTCTCTCTTTTTCGTTTGTTTTCTGGAAAAAGGAAATGAATGACCTCCTACAAATATAGCTAGTGACCAGGATACTTCCAGAGCAAGGTGTCAAAGATTTTCCATTTTTTAAGCTATTCCTTAGACTGCAGCTTGGTTAGGGACTTTGACTACATTTCTCAATACTCACTCTTTTTCCCTTCCATTTGTAGCACTTGCTTCCCTTAGAAGCAGAATGGATATTTGCTTTGATGCAGTAATTGTTGATAGTTGATTAAATCTCATTCTTTATCAGTTCTGCTCAGCTCTCATTCTTGCTATCACCAAAACATTTCTAGTTACTTTCAGTCCTTATGGGCCTAACCTCTTCATACTATTTTCCCTTCCCTCATCTCCTCCATTAGCAGATCTATCAATTTTGTCATCATCATCAACATAAATGATGTTCAATTGTTCAATTTACAATGAAGAAAAGTCTAACAAAGAAGTCTTAAAAAACGAGGTCTTGTGTAAGATATCAAACAGGAAGATTGGTACAAGGAAAACTACTTAGCCAAAGACATCTTTTAAGACATCTTTTCTAGGATGGCAAAATCAACCCTCTTTTGAGTTTCTTCTCCTATTGCATCAAAACTTCAGCAGCTTTACCTGAATGCTCTTCAGAGACTGTGGTTCAAAGGTTCTGGCTTTAAAGGGATTGCTCTTTTTTTTCCATTGGCAAGAAAAAATGGACAGGTTTATCTAAGTTAAATGATTTTCAAAGATATTTTCACAGGAGCTTTCATCTTCTTTTGTCTTTGTTTCTAATTTTCCTGAAAATAACTGCAGTGACACAAGAGCAGTCTTTTTGATCATTTCAGTGTTAGTGATGATACAGCTTTGTGAACGGCAAGGCAAGTTGTCTGAAAAAGCCATCTTCTACCAGAAGCAGCAGAGGAAATGGGGTAGAGCAACTGGCAGCCTTTTCCTCATGTCAGTCACCTGTCACAGATCCTTGTCCAGCAGGAAACTACAGGGTTAACAAACTGCTACCTCTGGGGACTTCCACCATGGAAAGAGTGACTGTTGCATAGGCAGTAGAGGTATTTAGAGTAAAGTAATGCTTAATTCAGAGAAAAATTGGGCCTGAGGAAAAGCTGCTGAGTTTTGATTAGCAGAAAAGATGAACTGGTATCTCCAGCTCCTATTTTTTCAAGAAAATGTCATGGAAAGAGGATAGACCAACATACTGCTAGCAGCAGCAGTCATCAGAGGTGAAATTCAGCTCTAGATTCTCTTAAACCAGAAAAGACTTAAATGGAGCTGTGTGCATGCCAACTAGGTGTTTGAACTACTATTACATTCACTATGGGTTGAGTAGAGTTGCCTAAAAATGAATGTGTTCTTCCACATGTGACATCTCAGAGTGCCCTGGTCACACTGATGTGCGCAGGGAATGCGGGTTTTCCCCTGATGCTCTCTGTCAGGGCTGCTCTTTGCTAGGGCACAAAATGATATGAAATGATAACTCTAAAGTGACCAGAACTCTGTGGTTGGGTGAGCATAAACAAAAGCATGATCCGTGCTCCAAAGAGCAGACAGAGCTCAAGCAAGGCAAAGCAAGAGAGATGCACACAGTGTACAGAGGGCATATGGAGAAAAAAGAGAAGGCAAGTGAAGCCTTGATCTAATAATTGCATTGTTGTCCAGAGATATTTGCCATCAGAGAGGACTTTAGCAAGGAATTTAAAGGAGATTGGACACTCAGGTTTTCAAGAGTGAGGGATCTTCTAAGCAGGAACATGGAAAACTTGTGAAACTGTTAACCTGAGAATTTACTGCAGCATCTGGCACTCCATGTGAGGGATCTTCTTGGTGAAAAGAGGAAGCTTTAAAATTGATGTGACTAGCAAAATATTCCTATTGAACAAGCCAAATGTGGTCAAAATGCCAGGAAGGTGTGCTCTCTGCAGCAAATATATAAGTAGAGGAACATTATGTTTGTCAAGAACAGAGATTAAAAAGTAGGAACAATGTAGAAATGTAGTGATAAAAGGCTTCTCTGTGTAAGTGGGCAGGAAAGGACTTATCTTCTGCTGTTTAAAAATAGAATCTCAAATACATTAGTTTAGATGACAGTACCTAGGCAGAGATCCAAGCTGAAGACTTGTTTATGGGCTTGAACAGTAAGTAGGATGATGGTGTTTTCCTCAGCAATCAAGTAAGAAAGTAGCAGGGAAGGTGTGGGAGAAGAAAGATTAGAGAAAAATGCAAATAATCATTTTGCCTGTCTATTCCATTAACATCTAGGCCTACTTTGTAGCTTCCTGAAGCCTCTGTGAGGCACTTGGTAGGTGACAGTCAAAATAAGCGACCCACGAACATTTATTCAGGCAGAAATTTCAAATATTCTGGTATGTATTTCTCCACTATAAATAACTTTCTGCAAATTCAGTGTCCTAATTTTGTGTTCAAGGTAAAGAAATGGAAAAAAAGAAATACTTCAACAAAAAGTTATACTTTTTGGTTTAATGTGTTGGTATTTGGGAGATTAAAGTGCTATATTGAAACACAGGCAGAAATTCAAAACTACAGCCTCTTTTTTTTAAGTCTCTTTTTTCAATCTTCAAATACATATGTATTTAGTTGATTCTTGCTCAATTTTTTTTTTAGTAATAGAATTGTATATTCAATTTCATTGCTTCAAATCAGTCATGTTACTCTAAAACCCCTGCACAGTGTTTCTCCTACCCCTAATAAAAAGACTTTGGAGATGGTAATTTTTTGGTTTTTAAGTAAATAACATTAGGGTGACAAGCTTGGTCTTTTCTTGGCTATTCATAGGTTAAAGCAAAACTTGTGTCAATTTTGTTGCATTTAATAAACCATGAGCTCAGAGGAAGCGTTATTGTTTGTGGCTTGTATATTTTAACTGTGTATATGCAAAATAGGGTTTCACTTTTCTGGTACATAGCTCCTTGATTAAAAGAAACAACTTACAGTGGTGACTGTAGACACTTTACCTTGTAAATTGTGTTTTAGAATAACTGAAACAAACAACATGTTTACAGCTAAGAGATACTTATAAAAAAACCTGAAACTTTGATCATGGGGTATTTTAATTTCACAGATACTTACTGGGATAACAAGTATGCAAAACCTGTAAGGTGGGAAGCATGTTTCCAGAGGCAATGCATAATTGCTTACTTACTGAAGTCAGTTTATTGACTGAACTTCATGATCAGAGATTCTTGGCACCCAGAGCTAGAAAATCAGCCCATCTTGATAAATAGAGCAGGGCTGATTTAGGGATCACAAATTCACAATACAGAAAAAAAAAAGAAGATGAAGCAACAAAATTAGTCTTGGCTCAGTGGAAGTTTTGCAAAACTTATAATACTATAAGGCATTTTGATGGAGGCAACTATATAAATGAGGGATGTTTTCCTGGAAGATAAACAGGTTTTCATTATATGCCACAGTATAAATTGCTTACAGTTTCAGTTCAAGTAGAAGGAATAGCTTGTGGTAACATAAACAACTGAATGATCTTGATGGCAATGATGCCAGATCTCATGACTGTGTAGGAAACCCGGTGCAGAAAAAAAATGGGAATTATTTAAGAAACAGTTGGACATACTGCAGCTACAATTCATTCAGGGTAAATCTCAACAGGGGGAATGTAATTCCGACAATGTGCTTCAACAAAGTGACAATAACAACATTTTTTACATGTTGGCTTAGGGAAGGGGGGGGATTTACATTTATATTTTTAAAAAATTGCAAATTTCTAAGAGTTAATTAGAAGATCAAGAAGAGATATTGACTAGAAGGTTGCAGAGTGCATTCCAAGTATGAACAAAGGGCTTTCTCACAGATGATATATTTGCAGAAGACAGCAAATAAAATGGAAATAGTCACTAAAATGGGGTTGAGATTATTGGGCATAAGGAATTAAGTGATTTATCAGGGTATAATACATTCCTTCTATGGTCACAGTCTTTCATAGATGGAATACAGGGAAGACTTGTCTTGAGATTATTTTCTTGGTCTTGGTTTATTTAGACATATTTGTTGTTGATTTCAGGGTGGCTGCTTGTGTGTTTAAGCCAAATGAGGGCTGACCTTTAGGATTTGCCACAGTACCTATAAATGCCTGGATGGAGGAATATGGGAAAGAAGCTTCATGGCAGCATAATCACTGCAGCTTGATGTGACAAGGGAGCAGGTCATGCTGCTGAGGAGAATCTGAAGCTTCTTTAACTCTGTGGCATAAGTTCATAGTTTTATAATGTACTTCTGGAGAGCATGGGATTTTTCCAGACACCTTCACTGTCATGGAAAAATTAAGACTTTTCATTATTTATGTTAACATGTTCAAATAGACCTGTATGTAGAAATCAGACTTTTGGGTCACACATGGTGGCATGGAATAAGCTGTTTTTTCAGGAGGCAGTCCTCCCTTTATATACTCAACTCTTCAACTCTGATGTTTTTGGTTTCTATTTTAGCTACAGGTACATGTGTTATGGATGCGAATCCCTTCATAATCCAGCAATTTAGGGAGGTAAAAAAATGGACTGGAAATAGAAATTGTTTAGTTTTCCACTGAAAATTCCTTACAATTTCTTTTACTGGGATATGGTTACGTACAGAATGTGTTGAGCTTGGCCTGAGGCACTTTAATCTTTGTAGGAGCATTAGATCTTCATATATACACCTCTTTGGCCATATATATACAGAAAAAAGGTAGGATTTTTTTAGTATAAGATAACTATCTTACATATGCATTCTCAAATGAGAGACAGGGACACAAGGAGGAACGATTTAAGCTATCATGTAAAGGACAGTGGCACATACAGGGAAAGAGAACATGAACAGGTTGCATAAAACAACAGTTATACCTCTATGTGACACAGGCTAGACTATGCAGACAGGTGAACTGAATTTTGTTCCTCCCTGTTTATAGACCTCTGAGAATTTACAGTATGAATCAAGATGCACTTGCATTTAGCAGAACTTCATGCCCAACAAGTGTAATGTCAGTCAGATACTGTTATGTGGAAAGGCATAAAATCATGAAATGATAACTCTATTGCTTTTTAATTTACTTTTCCATTCTTAAGGACTATTTTCAGAAATTCACATGTAATCAGTTGCTCTTTATTAATCCCTCTTTAATCTCTATTTATCTATCTATCACTGCTGTTAAATTAAAAAAAAAGACGCAAAAGAATTTCAACTGAAATACAGCAAATTGATCACCTGGATTCATTAAAAACACTCACATATTCTGTGGCTGTGCTTATACAAGAGATCAAAGTCAATCATCATCACTGCTCCTGCCACAGCCTTAAAATCAGTAAGGAGCATGGAGTGCCATGAAGGGCAAATCTTCAAGCATTTACACCACTATTTTTATTTCAGAACTGAGAGCCACCATTGACCTTTTCCTTTATCTGTTTTACCCAGCAGTATTTTTATCTGTTAGTACCAAGCTGATCATAACATGGCATTAGGATATTCTGGGCTGAGAGAACACACCTCTCAGATCAGATATGATACTGCTTTCCCAGGTACTTAAAACCACATAGTCACACAAAGAAAAATCCTTTCAGGAAGGCAAGGAGTGGAGAAGTGGAGAATGTTGATAAGAGTAATACTATTTAGAGCTGCCAGATTTCTTATTCCTGCTGAAAACAAGACCTCACAATGTCTGTAGTTGCTGCCATTTAATTTATTCACTGGGATCCACAGACAAATTTCTATTTCTCTTGTGTGTTAATTTTCATCTGTGGAAGTGCTACAGTTGAAAGGATAAGGTGTTGTTAGATGAGTCCACACACTGAGCCTTAGCTACAGAAAGAATGGGGACCATGACACCCTTGAGCACCAGTTCTACACAGTAGCATATATAAACAGAATTTCTCAAGTTGGGCAAAAAATGTGCTGGTCTTCAGTTTAGAGGCATTAACCTCTAAATTTCCTTCTGCATAAATTGAAATTTTCTTCAAATATGAAGTTTTGCATTTTATTTTAAACTTACATTTTAGTTTTGTATTTGCACAGCTTAGCCTTTAGGAAAAAACAATCTCTTCTTCAACATGCCCATCATAGTCTAAGAGCTGTGGGAGTGCTCAATACGGAATCTCAGGACCAACCCATTTTATTTAGAAATTCAAAAACAGATCTGTTTTCTGGTTTAATCCTAGCTTCTCGGGGCATAATATAGTGACAAATGTTTGTAGCAATAGTAAAAAGATTTTTGTGAAAAACCTTTTTACTACAATAATAATTAGCCAAATAGAATAGGTATTCATTACTTCATATAAAGCTGTCTCCTAAGGTATTTTTGTTTCCAACAAAGAATTAAGGTGTGCCCATGTGCATTCCATTAAATTTCTTTTAGGATAGTAAGACTATGTTAAGGGTAAAATGGCAACCATCTTGCTGGCTCAGCCTTCTGGAGGGCCACCACTGGGCTTCAGTAAATTGCTGTCTATCCAGAAAAAGGGATGTACTAAATCCTGACAAAGAGGGAGGAAGAAAAGTATACATATACATAAGCAAATCTGACAATAGAGCAGAGCTATGTTACGAGCACAAGGCCAGCAAAACACAGTGGTTTCATCCAGCTGGAAATCATGTCTGTTCCAATATGTATTCACTGCAGCAAATGTGGCTTAGTAAAACTTTTATTCTGTAAGGAAACCTTCATTAATGCAGGACTTCTGCATTTTGCTTGAACTACCACATAAGCATGTGTTGTTGAGACATAACTTTAAATAGCTTGTGAAGACATCCCCACGAATTCAAAATTACTGTACTTGCAGAAAAAGCAACAATATCCGTCTGTAAATCCTTTAATCATAAGCATTAAAGAATAGTTCTTCAGAGAATCACAGGCTGCTGACTAAAGTTTACATTTTCTTGAGCTGCTTTTGGTGCTGCTAGCTATTTTTCTCATACACATGATGATAATATGAAGTGACACTTGCACCTGTTGTCACCATCTTATGGTAATTAGCATAGTGCCCTAAGTAGTAGCAGGGCCATCACATCCAAACATAAGCCATTAACATATTGCAGCTGTCATCAGTAGGGAAAGCTAATGGAGTTAGTGGATTTGCACACTACTGCATACCTTGGCTCAGCTAGCATAACACCCCATATTGGGGTCATTGGGGATAGGAAAAAGAAATGTGGGATGTAGCCAGTCAGGAGTGAAAGAATACATTTTACTGCAGGTTTACTTTCATGTATTATGCATGTCCTTCAAGGTCACTGCATGATCATTTATAAGATTTTAATGAGATATCAAAGTGGAATGGATGGAATGTAATTAATGTGATCATACAGAGAAGATACAGGTATAAAATAGCATGCATGAGGCAGTCAACAAAAAGTGAGAGCAGTGAGGAAAAAAGGACTCTTTGGCCAGATTTCAGCCGGTAAAACAATTTTTCTACCCTACTTTCAGACACTTAACATCCTGCCAAACAGTTTTCCCCAGCCAACAGTGAAACAATGGAGGGAATTAGAGAAAATACATTCTGCTGCTGGTCTTTGAATATAGGCTACCTACACTTTCCTTCTTTGAGGGAAAATGGGGGACTTGTAGCTAAAAGTATGCTAGTCCTACAGTAACATGAGTTTTGTGAGAATTACATATTCTATTCTATTCTAATTTTAATATTTTGATTCCTCTTGCTGACAGACTCTCTGGACTAAACTGAAAATTCACGGTATAAAGGTGCATATTTTTAAAGTACTTCACTAGAACAGTTTTTTATGTAGGTGATGAGAAGATACAGGGACTTAAAAATTTTCCGCACTTTCTTCAGTAGGGAAAGCAGTAAGTAGAGTTCCTCAGATTCTTTTCCTAAGGTTACTGGTTGTCCCCAGCCTGCTTCTGTTCCCACCTTCTTCTTGCCAGACAAATGTTTTTGTATGAAACTCAATTCTATAGATACTCCCTTTTAATTTTGTTTGTTTGGGCTTTTTTCCCCTTTGATTGTTTCTGTTGTTGCTGTTGTTGTTGTGTTTTGTTGTTTGCTTTGGGTTTTGTGGGGTTTTTGAGGGGGAAGGGTTGAGTTTGGGATTTTTTTGGGGGAAGGGGAAGAGAAGTGCAAATCAGCTTGGTGCTGGCTGTGACTGCTGCCCCCACCAGAGTTTAGTGCTCTGGCAGTCCTCCCTGTGTGTGCTGGGGCAGTGCTGCTGCTCCTGCATGGGAGCTGACATGAATCTGCTGAGCAGGGGGCAGGAGGGAACATCTTGGCAGCATAAAAGGCAACCCTATCTGGGTAACTGAATTAGAGACTACCCCTGCCTCCCTCGCTCTTCCCATCTTGGCCTTTGGTAAACCACACAAACCAGCATTTTCAGATGTGGGTGAGTAGTTACATACTTAAATATTTATGTGGAAGCAGACACCCAAGCTGGAAAATACTTGCCTTCTCTTATACCAACAAGAATTCTATTCATCCTTCTTTGTTTTCTTATTCATCCTGCATGTTGTCTTTTTCTAGAAGGTTCTTTCTACAAATCAAGTTTGGAAAACTCTGCTTTACACCTGAAGTGATTGCAAGGATTCTCCCAGGATTCACTCTCTCAGCAGGACATGGAGCCCTAAGTGTGACGTTTGTTGTTCAATTCCTGACCCCAAACCCTGAATGTTCTGTTGGAAACTCAGAACATTTTCAATTTGTGTTCCTGGAGTTTACATGCTAAGCCATTCGAAAAGACAAATTTATGTAAAAATCTTCACTGCACATAAAATGTTCAGTGTAATATTCATTTTTGAATGCAGCAGATATTTTCTTTATGCTTAGATTTAAAAAAAATATCTTTTTTTAAGGGCCTTTTATAATTTTTAAAAATAATTTTAAATTGTTCTTTATTCTCAGAAAAATAAATCAAATTAATTTCCCCCATCCTCACAAAATAATTAAAAAAAAAAGAAAGAAATATTAACTTTAAAAAGAAATGAGAATGGGAACTGAAGCAAATAAAAGGGTATTATAAAACCAAGGTTATTTCAGAGATTTACCAATAAGCAGGTATATGTGCTAAGTCCTTTTTAATAATTGCTTGACTGAACTTTCAAGTAGATATATATAGCAGGTTTGTCATTAGTTAGAGGGAGTGTGTGCTTTTTAAAACTATGTTATTTGCAAGGCAAGCAGCTGTCCAATCTGACCTTCCAAGACTTTTGTTCTGGGAAGAAGAGCTGCTGGATATAAGAGGGGAAGGTCACGAAGAATAGGAAACAAGGAATAGGAGCTCCTGATGGGCATTCTGGGTAAAAATTAATGCACAGAGCAAAAGCTAAGTATTTATCTTTAATGCAGGTTCTTTCTTTTCTCATTTTCTGCTTCTCTTCCTTCTGCTTTCCTTTCCCACCCTTCTCTCAGCACTGCTACCAGTTCTTAACCTACATATAATCTTTCTTTCTCTCCCCACCACCTAAAATATTGCCACTGAAACATCTGTCCAGAGCCACAACTTGGTGAGAGGTAAAGGAAGAGAAGAGAAAGTGAGTAGTAGCTCTCTCCTTGATGAAGGAACTGTTTGTATGTGTAGAAGACCAGTTCAGCCCATGACAAAGTCCATGTAAAAATGCTTACAGAGCCTTGCAAAACTCATTTCACACAGGACAGACATGTAGTGCAATTCCCAAAGTAAAATGCATTTTCCAGCAGCCGTTGGTAGTTCCAGCAGCTCCCTAAGCTGTGACTCCCTCCAGCGGTTGGTTTACCATAGTTTACAAAGCCAGGTTTACAAACATGGGTTTTTTTCCACAAAATTGGCTATGGCAGAGGCTAGGCAAACAATGATGCCAGGAAAATTCCAAACGGAGGCAGGAGACAAATAAAAGAAAACTCCTTCATTTTTAATATCAGTGGTCACAGTGGACCAGAAATGAGCACCTCTCTTGTGATGCTCCACTGAACACAAACCCTCGGTCAGGTACTGGGAAACAGGCCAGCCTGACATCCTTCTGCTGCTGCCAAAACTTCGTGGTGTCACCCTGCATGAGGACCTGCCCCATGTCCTAATTTTGAAGTTACCTTGCTTTTTTTCTTCAGGACTTAATATTATTCACCTCAAAAGTCTGTCTGGTAAAAAATAATGCAGGAGGAGAAAAATAATAAAGAGAAGAAGGATAATTTTCAAAGGGACACATGGCAAAAATTGAAGACATGACAAAAACCTTCCAGTTTCTATATAAACAAATGAGATTTTAAAGAGATAGTCTTTTTCAGAAAGTCAATATAATATCAGGCCTAGAAAAATCAAACCATTTAAAATTCATGAATTTTACCATCTTCCTATTTATAAAAGGTTAAGTTACCCTAAGCTATGAAAGAAAAACACCCTCTGAAGACCTGGGAAGGCAGTAAACACTCGTGGCAAACGACAGGAATTGATCCTGCTTTTCTGTGCCTGTCATGTCTCTAAGTTTTATTTCCACCATTTCGAGGGTTCCGTGATAAGAGGGGCAGGGATGGGAAAAAAGGATTGAGCTGAGGCAAGACTATGGCCTGAGGGCGATGGTACCTGGGTCTCTGACATTTTCTCAATTAGTAGGTCTCCCTGCCTGACTGTGAGATGTGCATCTAACTGGGGACTTAGACTGTTGCAAGGTATTGATTAGCCATAATGTGAAGTCAAATCTGAATAAAAAAAGCATTGTGATCAAAAGCCTTTCATTGGAGACAGCATGCCCTCCAAGTCAAGGGTCTGCAGAATCTGATGAGCTCTGTTTCCTTTTTGTCTGAGAGAGATTTCCATGGTTTACTCATAAAGGCTCTCTTGATAGGAATGTCCAGTGGGCCCTCTGTCAGAAAACCTGATGTCTCAAATTTGACAGGTGCTTGTTAGTTTTTCATCCCAGATCACTCAACATGCACACAAAACTAGAAGAGACGATGGCTAATAATGCTACATTTCAAGTTGACTGCCTTGTCATTTTTGCTGGAAAATTCACTGATTCAATCACTAACATTAAATTGTCTGCATTAAAGGAAAACAAAGCATAGCCAGCCATGAAATATATTGGTTTTCCAGCTGCTAGAACTTACACAGCTCAATACAATTCATTGCATGGCCCTGTTGATAGGAACAGTTTATACAAATCACATGCAAAACAAAATAAATTGCTGTTCTATGGAAAAAAAAAAAAAAACCAACAGAAAACCCCAAAGCAAGAAAACTGAGAGAAACATTTTAATCCATCTTTTCTTGGAAATTAGCTTTCTTCTCACTAAAAATGTTTTCAAATAAAGAAATGATCCTCCATACCTTTACTTACATGAAAAACATACTTTCAAACACTTCTAGTCCGCTGGGATGTCATATGAATCTGGATTTCTGCTCCATTGTAGCTCCATCCCTTGTGACTTTGTGTTGGGGTTGGTTTCTCTAAAAGCTCACGGACTACTTGATAAAGATACTTATTTTTATGGACTACTCAGATGAAGAATTTTAAGCCAAGGGTTTAGGCCAGCAAAAATGATGCATCTTGGTAATAATATCTCTAGGCATTGTTATAATAATAAGTCCACACTTTTGTCTATTCTCCTGTGGTTTGCAATCTAAACCCCAGGGCACAGCAGGAGCTGTGTGATGATGGTGGACTGTGGGACTTGAGCTATCAAGAGCTCCTATCAATCCCAGTGTACGAGGACATTGAAACAAAAAAAAACAAAACAGATAAATTTCTTCACTGGATAAAATGCTGCATTGCCTATTCTTAGATTTCCTTGAGTCAATTTGTGAAATGAGTCCTTACACTCATCTTATAAAAGTTCTTATAAATGGATCTTGTGAATGTTAGATTATACTCGAACAGCCTTCTCTTGTACTTGCAACATTTCCTGCTTCCAAGGAAATACTTGTCCAGTATACTGGGGAAAAGCAACCAAGAGTAATAAAACCTATCCTCCTTCCCCACCTCCTCTCCAGCACTGATGGTACCTTGCTAAGGTCTCAGTCAGGCTTTCTGTACTCAGAAAAAAGAGGGGGAGAGAGAGAGAGAGAGAGAGAGAGAGAGAGAGAGAGAGATTATTATGATTTATGGTATCTAGATGCAAAGGGGCAGTAACACGAGGACCTTGAAATGGTGTCAGGGTGAAAACCCTGTGAGGTATTCAAGCCAAGGCTCTGGTTCAAGATGGTTTTCACCATCACCTTCAAGATCAGCCATCTGGGTCACAGCAACCCCATGCAGCCCTGCAGGCTTGGGGCAAAGTGGCTGGAAAGGACCAGGGGTGCTGGTCAACAGCCACAGAACATGAGCCAGTGTGTGCCCAAGTGGCCAAGAAGGCCAATGACATCCTGGCCTTTGCAGGGAATAGTGTGGCCAGCAGGATTATGGCAGTGATTGTCCTTCTGTACTCAGCACTGGTGAGGCTGTCATTCAAATCCTTGTTCAGTTCTCAGCCCCTCAGTGCAGGAAGGACATTGAGGGGCTGGAGAGTCTCCTGAGAAGAGAAATAGAGCTGGTGAAGGGACTGGAGCACAAGCCTGATGAGGAGCAGCTGAGGGAGCTGGGAGAGTGCTCTCTGAAAGAACCTCAGGGGAGACCTTAACACTCTCTACAACCACCTGAAAGGAGGCTGTAGCCAGGTGGGGGTCAGTCTTTTCTCCCAGGTAACAAGTGCAAGGATGTGATGAAATGGCTTCAAGTTGCCCCATGGGAGGTTAAAGAGGATATTAGTTAAAATCTCTTCATGGGAAGGGTTGTCAAGCACTGGAATAGGCTCCTTAGAGAATCATCATCCCTGGAGTGTTCAAAAGGTGTATGGATGTGGTCCTGAGGGACAAGGTTTAGTGGTGAACACAGCAAGGCCAGGGTAGCAGTTGGACTGGATGATATTAGAGGTCTTTTCCAACTTAAATAATTGTGTGATTCCATGAAATGTTTCTCCTTTCCCTTAATAGTGTTTTCCATCAGGAAGACTGAGCCTGAGGTGGGTATTTTCCATCTGTATTCCAACAAAAGGCAAAAGCATGAGTGACTTCTCCTGGCCTTCAGCCCCCATTCTCATAGCACTCTACTTCCAGCCCTTCCGAGCACAGCTCAAGGTTGTGAAAGCATAATGGATCCCAAAATATTTCTTGCTGCAAAGTATTCGTTGTGGTAAATGTCGACTATAGCAATAAGGCACCAAAGGCTGTGCATTAGCAAGCTATTAGTGCATGCTGAGAGTGCTCTGGTTGCCTTCTAATGCACACTGCAATGGCCATTATGGAGTATGACTCATTATTTTTACATTTATTTCACATTTTTAAAAATCGTTTTCAAAACACTTTTGCACAATTTCAGGAGATGTGTTTTTTCACAAGGAAAAAATGGTCCTTATGAACACAGAGTGAAGAGAAAATGGTAGGAAGAGATTGTCTTCACTGCTTCTGAGTAAACCTGAAAGTGACTGCTTCTTTCTTACCCCACTCCCATTTAGTGTGGTTTTTTGACTAGCATAGAGATCGATCTCTTTCCTCACAGAGTCATCTTTCTGCCTTTTCAGGTTCTGTTTATTACTTTGAAGCCATTTTATTTTATTAAAAATAGCACTTTAGCAGGCACATGACATTAGGTTCCTACGCTTCACATGTTTCCTGTGTTTTTGGAGGAAAATCCAAAATGTCCATAAAAGCAATATGTTGATCCTGGAAAACATTGTATGTCTTCAGAGGTGGAAGACATCATATGGTCTTTCCTTGAGCCTCTAATTTCTGCCTCTGTCCCATAATTGTCTTTGTTTATCTCCCATCCCCATAAAAAGCTGAAATTTTTGCTTGTCTGCCTTTTGCCTTTTGGGCATTGAATTAAACTGGGTGACAGGCATGCAGAAAAGGTGGTGTAGGTGCAAGCAGCTTGCAATTACAACTGTTAAGCCTGCTGAGAAAAATGAGGTTATGACCAATTAGATTAGGATTAATTCTGCCTAATTTTAAGCACCTGAGTTGTTTAAATTACGACTGTAATTGCTCTAGGCTGCCTTGGTAGTAAAGTGAAGGTTAGATGCCTCCCAAATATGCTTCATCCAACCTAAGGGCTAAACCATCTTCTTTTACTGACAAGACTTTACATGACAGTGTTTCTAATTTTATCAGCTATGTGATATGAGTAATCTGACTTGGGATGAATCTGGGCCCTTTTTTTCCCAGGCTCTGCTACACTATTTAATGGTTTGGTGTCTACAGTGTGAATATATATTCTTAAAACATCAGCTGTCTTCATAACACTGGAATGTCAAAATAATGGTGTATTTTACTGTTGATATCTGAATAAGATTCTATGGGGTCCTTTGTGAAAATGCCCTGGAGAAAGGATGTTTAAAGAATAGATTGGAAAAAATATAGAAACTTACAAGGTATTTGGCAGGGGAGCATGTAAAGATCACAATTCTTTGCAAAACAATTGTGCATGAGAGTGGGAGAAGGTAGTACTGAAGTGCTGAAGCCAATTTTTGAAATATAAGATAGTTTAAATATATATGGAATCAGACACTCTGCTACTGAACAAAACTGACACTGAAGGAATATTCAATGTTATGTTACAGCCTCTGAAAACATAGAAAATGTCAGAAATTCCTCTTTTAAAGAGCCCTCACTCTTGTTCAGTAACTTCAACTGTCAGAGAGTGGAGCTGTATCAAAAAGGGTTTCACAGAATCAAAAGGTTTGTTTCTTAGCAACTCCGTCAACAAATTTAAATTGCTGCATATCATGGCTGTTCCATAATCATTTGCATGCAAGATTTGTAAACACAGGTTTTTATTGTGCATCTTGTTGTCATGGCTGGTAGGGAGGCAAAAGGGGACAAATTCTCCAAAGCAGGGACAATGCTGGTACCAAATCAGAACATCCAAGACTAAATAAATGGTTCTGTGTTTCTTGCTTGACCAGAATCTTTTCTAGTTCATTTTGCTCAGGAAGTACAAACTGCAGAGGCAGCATACCAAGTGTAGATGCAGTATTGCAGTAGTCACAATGTCAAAAGACTAAATAGTCTTTTTGTGATAAAAGATACTGAGGATGGCATTTTGGTCCTTGTTTACAGAGTAATCCAGAGGCCCAGCACCACTGTAAACAGACATGTGTACCACCTACCTTTAATTAAATTTGTATAATGCTTTGTTATACCAATGATGTCAGAGCTCAGGTGATATGTGACTTGATTGCTGGGCATTCACCTGGGATCAGGTTGGAGGAAGGCTTTTGCAGCCTGAGCTCCAGGCTGTGCTAGCTCACCTGCTGTTCTAGGGGCTTCAAAGCTTTCCAGATAGGAGTCAATGAACAGCAGTCATGCCTACCTCTGGAATGCAAGGCTGATGTACCTTTGACCGTGTTTGTTTTCTGCTAATGTCACCAAAGATTGTGGTTAGGGAGTGATGAATATGGTCCATTTTAATTTTTATGCTATTTCAATTTTATTTATTATTTCCTGAGTGCCTATAATGTGCATGCTACTAGAGAACACACTTTATTTAATGTAATGCATTTTAGATCCACTTTATATAACAGGCTAAACACGTATAATATATGTAAGCCTCTAAGGCTATATATGCTCAGTAAGAGACTAAGAGAGTATATATGCTATGTAAGAGACTAAGAGAGTACTCACACTCTATATGTTTATGTTTTCAAACTTAATGAATTTGTGTTATTCCACACATCTAATGGCTCATATACAAAATCTCAGCTCATTTCACATAATATCTCTGTTATAGGCATAGTGTTATTTATTTGTATTACAGTAATCCCAGAGGCTCCAGCTAAAAAAAAAAGCCCTATGAAAAATTGGATCAAGAGACAGCCCTAAGGAATTTGCAGTTTATAAAAATAAGAGACAGGGAACAGAGGCACAAACTGTCAGGGTGACATACCCAAGTTCATTGTCCAGGCATATGATGGAGACCAGATAGGGTGTTGATTCCATATCTCTGACAGTGGGCTAGGAAGTGCAACTTAGAGTCACTTTGAGTGGCATATCTCCCTAATTCATGTATCTGTGTCCTGAGCTGAGCCTCCATTTTACTGGACACCCTGAAATTCTCCTTGCTGCACCTTTGTATGTCCAAAACATCTATTACATGACAAGAATGCTGGATGGTGGGCTAGGACATGCCTACCTGCCAAATGATTGACGAGGAGATGTGTGTTTTGGGTACCTCTCAGTGGTATTTGCAGCTCCTGGATGTAGGAGTAAAGAGTGTGAGAACCCGACAGTTTCCAGGACAATCTATGAAACTTTGTCCAACCCATATATTAGATAATGTTTTCTCTATATTTGTTTCTATCTTGGATATAGCATTACTCCTCTCTTGATCTCCCTTACCCTTTGTTTAAGATCCCTGCACTCACTGCCTGTGAAATAGAGAACTCATAGTAGCATCAAAATAGGCCAAATCCCAAAGCTAAACAGAACCCTGACCTGTTTCATGAAACAAACCTTAGTGAGGAAAGTCTGAAGTTCTCAAGAAGCCTCAAATTCAGATATACATCAATCTGCAAATTTATATTCTCCATGGGTGTCACGACTAAGAACCAACAGATGGATAGTCTCTCCAGAAAGAAATGATTGTGCCTGTTTTTACCCTGGCCTCACACAACTTCACCTGATAGGAAAATTTTTCCATTGCACCTTTTTAAAGGAGAATAAGAAATATGAAAACACTTAGTACAAGTATTGATCAGGTGAGAGATTACAGGAAAATCTGAAAACAGAACTGTACAACAGATGACAAAATCCATTTTCTGGCTACTGAAGAATACAATGAAAGTCTTAGTTCTACTAACCAGTGTCGTGGTTTGAGAGGAAGTGGGTTTTCTAGGATGCTGTGGTCACACCAATGGGTGTTCAGAGTTGAATATTGGCACCTTGTGTGGCCACTGGGGACATTTGGATATGTCTCTGAGAACACAGGGGTTAAAAGCAGAGCACTCCCGTGAGAAGCCCTCTTAAGTTTCCGCAAGGGAAGCAGGTCAGACCTCCCCCGGCCCAGCTGCTGTCTGGGCAGGGGAGGGGAAAAGCGATGCGGCCAGGAGAGGTAGGCCTGGCCAAAGGATGGAAGGGTGGAAGAGAGAGAAGCACCAGGAGGCATCGGGCAGCGCCCCCCCCCCGGAAACAGAGAGAGAGAGAGAGAGAGGGAGAGAGAGAGAGAGAGAGAGAGGGAGAGAGAGAGCGAGAGAGAGAGAGAGAGAGAGAGAGGGAGAGAGAGAGAGAGAGAGTCCTAGCAGCACAGTCTGGTTTGCGGAGAAGGGGGGTGCAGCGAGAAGGTGTCCAGCTGCTTGTGGGAGTCTCAGGCGAGCAGAGACCGAGTTTTCCACCCCTTTTTAGACAATGAAAACTTTACAGAACATTAACCTTTCCTAGAAGAGAGATAGTGTAGAAGATGAAGAAAGAAATGAGCAAGTGTGATGAAGGTCTGGGCAAGTGAAAGATGTCGGGAGAGAAGAATCTTAGGTGGGAAGAGATGATGGAGTGGCCTTAGCTGGACTCTTCTTGTTATAGCCATGGACAGAACCATGTTTCCTGTGACACAGAGACTGCATCCAGGGGGAGGCAATGGCTCAGAGCCAAGAGTGTTCAGTGTTGGTGCCCCTCGGCCCCAGGGGGTGAAATTTAGGGGGGACAGGTGTCCCAAAAGTGAGACTGTGCTCTTTTTGGAATGGGACAAAGCATCCTTAAAAGGACAACCCTAGAAGCAGCTCTGATCCATGTTCAGTGGTGAGAGCACTAAACATGAAAGGAAGAAGTCACGATGGCAGATGTACTCCAGGCGGTGCCACGAGTGACACAGAAACACACGAGGTTTCAACAGTGTTTCCAAGCCTATAGCACAAGAAAGACTCCTCTCCTCTTGATGAACTGAGAATTGATTGTCTGAAGAGTGGTGCTGGACCGAGAGTTGAAATTTAGGGAGATAGACATATTAGAAATTTGGTGGGAGGAGGAAGAAATGTATTTGTAAGGTTTTCATTTTCCCTGTGTGTTCCTTTTTACATATAGTTGTAGTGTAAATAAAGTTTTCTTTTCTTTATTTCTAAGTAAGAGCCTGCTTTGCTTATTTCTAGTTGTATCTCACAGCAAAAACCAGAGAGAGTGTATTTTCACAGGGGCACTGGCATTGCGCCAGCGTCAAACCATGACAACAAGAATTAAAAAAAAGAGCAAATTTAATTCAAATACAACAGTCAAAACAAAGACATGGTCCTTCCAAGCAGTTGCTAGTTAGAGATGATGGGAGAAAGTTAATATTTAATAGAGCTGGGCACTACCACAATTCAGTGCAGTTGTTTTTCAAAGCTAGTATTTAACTTTGGCTCAGGTCACAAATGAAAAGGCTGCTGCTGCATTCCTGCCTAATTCCCAGGGGCACCTATACAGTTTGGAACAGCAAACAGTCCCTTCTCAGGATATGACTAAGTCAAGATTCCAGCCCTGCCAGGGACTGACTCACTGAGAAGGAAAAAAAGCTGTCAAAACTCAGCATCTGCCAGAATCAGTCCAGAAACAACAAGAAAAGCTGAGCTTCAATGAAGGATGTATGCTGGACTCTACGAGAAATTTTGCACAATACAGTGTTGTTTTGAGTCCTTGTAGAAAGTGTTAAATTCTTATCTTCAGGAGTACTCAAATAACCACAGTTTTTTTCAAACCCTAAACAAAGATGACAGTTGAGTGCCCAGTCACAGATGTGATGACTGCTCAGAATGAAAGTATATCAGATGTAATGAATTTCATGCCACTTACTGTCCTAGTGGTAATCTACTGAAAATGGCTTAACCTTATTCTTTGTTTTATGGCTTAACAACCTAGAAAACAACAAAGCAACTGTTATTGTTGATTGCTATCTAATTATTATGTGGGGAATTTGTTAAGATGTACTTCAGGGAATGGTTATGACCTAATTCCCATGACAGCTGCATGACTGAAAACCAAGAAGGAAATAGATGTCAAAGTGAGAGGACAAACATTCTATGTGCTGCAGCTCTGGGTGTACACACAAGACTGACT
The DNA here is from genome assembly GCF_012460135.2 of Molothrus ater. NCBI lineage: Eukaryota > Metazoa > Chordata > Aves > Passeriformes > Icteridae > Molothrus > Molothrus ater. Next base: position 48,844,477 of record NC_050479.2, read on the forward strand.
GTGCTTCTTCTCAGAAGCACCTCCAGAATTCCAGGAAGGAATAGGTGCCACATCAACACAAACGTGTCTTGTTCCACCAGAGTAGCAATGTTGATTGATTTTCTGATAATGCTTATTGATTTTCTGATGATGCCTATGAACCTCAATGTTACAAGAGAGGAACACAAACAATTGCCCATCTTCTGGGTATGATGAATAACAGAGCTTCATAACTTTGGGACGATGCTATCAAAGGCTTTCTTGAGAAGGAGCTAAACTCTGGCTATTACAGGGCTGACATTAACAGATGCTTAAAAAAAGTCTTCCAATTAGCATTTGATAAATTACTTCTCTCTAGAATCAGTTATTCTCTTTAATACTACTGCTTTCTATATTGACAAATTATGTCTTCTGCTGCATTCAAATTCTGATGCAAGCCTAACAGCAGTAAAAGGCTGACATCTATTGAAATGTCCATTGACTTTGTTGTCTGTCTTCAGACTGGACCCAGCCAGCGAGTGGAAGCGTCATATCCACAAAGCTCCAAGCTGCACTCCCATCCTCAGAAGCACAGTATTTCCCCAAAACTGATCTTCACAGCACTGTTAGTTCATAATCTGTGCCACTCTTCATTTTTTTCATAAATGTGTGGATTCATATGCAAGAAATGGTCATTATGATTATCCCATCCAATTGTGTGCACAATAAGTTTCTTTTAAAATATTCCACTTTGCAATAGAGAAAAATCTCAGGGGAAAAGAAAAATAAAAGCAATATTAATTAAAAATTGCTAGCAATTACAAAAATGATGCTACCACCCGCCTCCAGAAATTGCTGCAGTGGTTAGTTTGGTCAGTATGAAAGACCTTTGTATTCTATATATGATGCTTTTTCCCCATGGGATTTTTATTCCTTGGTTAAAAGTCAGAAGAACCTTCATTATCAAAGTTCTGCTTTCCATATAGGCTCTTATTGGCTGAGATCATGGTAGATCAGGCATTTTTAAAAATAGCTTTAGCTCCATAATTCTTTCATTGTAGCAGGTTCTTTACAGAATTCTTGATTTTCTTTCTTAACCTTCTTAATTTTCCGATAATCCCTTTTGAGATATATATACAGAATTTCAATAGCAATAAAGATGTTTTCAAGTAAGTGCAAGCAAAAGTGGTTTAATCTCTCCAACCACTACTTGAGATAGATCTCTTTATACAAACAACAACAGTTGCCCTTTTGGTGAACAGCAGCACTGAACACTGATTCCCTTTCTTTGATATCTCACCCTTCTTCCAGAGTTACAGCTTCAAAGGATTTTCCTGTCTTATGATATGACCTGCAGTCTACATTTTAAGGCACAATATATGCAGCTGTATCTGTAATACTTACTCCTGTTTGCATGAGTCATTATTACTTGTACTTCCACAGCTCTTTGGATATCTTTGGAAAAGCTGCTTCTGCACCCAGCGTGTGTTGCGTGTGCTTGTGATAGCGTGTGCCCGTGCAATCTGCTCACTGACTCTCCTCTGAGTTTCTTACAAACTGCAAAACACTGTGTTCAGGTAGGCATTGCCTCATTTTACTTCAGGAATTCGTTCCTTCTTTGCATCATCCTTCTTTTTAAAAACTTCTGTGTGGTTGAAGAAACCTTTGCAGCCCCACTTCTAAGGAAGGCTTTGATCAACAGAAAGAGGATGACTTCCCTTGTCACAGGCAGCACATTAGTCACCTATTCCTTCCAAAAATGCAGTGTGTATATGCCAGAATAAATTCAGAACTGTCTTTGCTTGTACCTTATGAATCAAGACTTAGTTTGATGAACACACAATTTTTCCGACCAGGACAAATATTTTCTTCAAGTTCAAAGTCGGGTCCTGTTTAGCCTTCGGTCTGGCATGAGTTTCCATATAATTCTTTGTCAAAACTTAAAAAGTCTTATTTTTCTTTTATTTTAAACAAGACTTTTTTTCCATTTGAACTGCATTTTTTGTTTCATCCTAAGAAATAACAGCAAATTAGACACCTTGTTTTGGTTTTTTTTGTTTGTTTTTTGTTTGTTTTTTTTGTTTTGTTTGTTTTGTTTTTGTTTTGTTTTGCTTTTTGTGGGCGACCAAAATGCTAAGAATAGCTTCGGGTCTGGAAATGGTGCTATAAATCATAATGCTTCTCTTTCTGGTTCATTTTAGCTGCAACATCCTTGTCTTTCTGGAGTTATTGTCTGTCTTATTCAAGTGAAGACCAGATGTAGGGATCCTGATGTCTCTTACACTTGAATCATCTCTATTTGCATTTGCAAGTGTCACAGAAACACCTTCTCCTGTTTGAAGGCTTCTCATTTCAAGCTTTCTTGATTTCCACACTCAAGACAGAGGAATGCTGTACCATCTGCAAGCCTTGGGCACTTTGCCAGTAAAACTGCTGTCTGAAATAATTTCCAGCTTCACATTGAATTTTTCACAGAAATACGAGCTCTGCTTAGGTGCCTTCTAATATGCAGCATTAAAAGAGTATAACCAAATGCTGGAACTTAAGCCATGCACATGAAGCTATTGTTCTGAACATGGAGCTTGTTTTGCTAGTCATCACACATGAGATGCTTGAGAGTATTGCTGATTTCTGACGTTGTTTTGGTTTGGCACAGCCTGGTTTTAGATAGCAGGAGGGACACAGAGGTGGCTTCTGTGAGAAGCTGCTGGAAGCTTCCACCAAACCCAGCAGAGCCAATTCCTGATGGCTGTGAAGATGAACATGCTGCTGGCCAAATCTGGGCCAGTTAGAGAGGTTGGTAATGACTCTGTGATAACGGATTTAAGAAGAAAATCAAAACAAAGTGTACACAGTTTTTCCTAGCCAAAGAAGAGGAGGAGGTGGGAACATGTGAGGGAAAACAACATGGAGACACCAAGGTCAGTGCAGAAGGAGGGGAAGGAGCCAGGCACTGGAGCTGAGATTCCTCTGCAGGCTGTGGTGAGATCAGGGTGAAGCAGCTGTGCCCCTACAGCCCATGGGGGTCAGGGGGATGCAGAGATCTACCCACAGCCCGTGGGGGAGGTGCTCATGCTGGAGTGGGTGGGTGCCTGGAGGAGGCTGTGATCCTGGGGGAGATCTGGTGAAGAGAGAGGGGGCCCCTGCTTCCACGCTGGAGCAGCCTGTCTTTGGAGAACTGCACCCTGTGGAAGAGTGATCCATGCCACAGTAGATTTGGGAGAACTGTCTGCCTGTGGGAAGGACTCATGTTGCAGCAGGTGCTGTAGGACTGCTGCTTGTGAGGGTGGACCCACACCAGGGAAGTTCACACAGAACTCTCTCCTGTGGGAGGGACCCCACAGTCTCACAGTGGAAGGACTCCTCTCCCACAGCAGCAGAAGAAAACCTCGGGTGACAAGCTGACCAAAACCCCATGCTCTCTCTCCCTGTGCTGTCAGTAGGGAGGAGGGAGGGGTCAGGATAAAAAGGTGTTTTTAAGGGCTTATTTTACTTCTCATTATCTCCTCTGACTCTGTTAGTAATAAATTCACTTAGTGAATATTAGTGCCAATATTAAAGTCTGACTATCCATTGACCAAAAACACAGCATCCCAAAAAACACATTTCCTGTCAAACCACCACATTCCTATAAGCTGAACCTCTTTTGCCCTTGGAGTGTTTTTCCTGCTCCTTATCTCAAGTCATTAAGTGTTTGGTAATTTTTTTTTTTAATCTGCCCAGCTGGGGAGGAGGGCAGGGAGAGGGTGAGCAAGAGACTCTCATGGGTGCCTGGCTTTGGGCCAGTGTCAAACCACAAGTGTCATCCATTTCTACTGGGTACCTGGAGTGAGGCTCATCTCTGTGATGGACCATGAGGATGTCAAACTCCCACTTGATTTGGGCTGTCAGTGGACTGAACCCTTAACTGGCTTTTCTGGCACCATTTTGCAATCTCCTGTAACACAATGGTGTTACGAGAATTTAAATACTGACTACTAATTGTTTCTCTCATTATTTTTACTTCAGACATAAACACCCACTTATCTTGACAAATAATGTTAGATATTTTGCTGAAATAAAGTTTTGATCAAGTAACAAGCATGTGGGGCAAATACTTAAATCTTTACCCCCAACTCTGTCCTCCCTCCTTACTAGGTTGCTGATCAGATTCTGGAGCCAATGTGACTGAAATTCACTACACTGACTGTAATAATCATCTTTCAAGGACCAAGAACAGAGCAAGATCACAATAATAATAATAAATTAATATGTGGGAATAAGTGCTCTTTACTTTTATTTCTGTTATAGTGACCTATGAACTTTCTGTTGCTTCTGTCATTGCCATCAACCCAGCAATATGCTTCCAGATCTCTACCAGCAGGATGTTTCACACTGCAGAGCACTTCCCATTTTCAAACACAATAAATCCACTCATTATTACTAAATAAATCAGATGAAGTACTAAGACAGATTCTCCTATGGCTATCTGCTTTGTTGGAGCTGACATAAACTTGTATTGACTTTATTAATGAATCCACCTCCAGCCACAAACTTGTATGCAAACTGTCATGGGAACTCTGGCATTAACCACATTTTCCTGCACTTCATACAGTTATGGTCTACAGCTGCTACAATACTTGCAGAACAATATTATGTGGAAGTATCTGCCACCCAGATGCTTCAGTGCCTGAGCTGCAAACCTATGTCCCTTCCATACAGCCCTACACCAGCCTCAGTTGTAAATGCAAGGTATACTAAAGAAACATAGCAATGAAACAGGCAACTTGGCCAATAGTTTCATCAGAACCTGTATCACCCATGCAGCTCATCACAGGTTAGTACTGGATGCTCCTTGGATCATGTGACATTTACCTGGTCTTGTGGAAAGTGCCTTTGCCCATGGGAGGGGTGTTGGACTAGATGCTCTTTAAGGTCCTTTCCAACCAAAAAAAATTCTATGTCTCTAGGACTGTAGGGAAATGTGTTTTACCAGCCCCTTTGCCCTGCGTGGTGGAGCTTATCTGCTGGGACCATTTTAGCTCTTGATGTCTCTACATGGCCTGACAGTGCTTTTGCCTTCCCTTGTGTGGGAAAGGTTTTTCTGCAGCTTGATACAAGACCTCAGATAAACAAACAAGGGAATATGCTACACATATGCAAGGGCAGTCCTACCCAAAGCTATGTTTGCAACATTGGTTCTGAGGGTAATTTACAGATTGTCTAAAGCACCAACCGGACAGATTTCTCTTATATTTTTTTCTGAGTTCTGGATTGTATTTTTCACTTTATCCAGCAAGATTACTTCTTACTTTATTTAGATTTTTTAAACAGTACCTGTACAATGCTCTGATGAAACCTAAGTAATTATTGTTTCCTTTAATAATTAACAATAATCAACATAAATAGCAATTAATATATGAGAATGAGAAAAATAAGTGTATATCAAACAGATGAGGAATGCCTGATGAATAGTCTTTACTCCTACATCACTGATAAAGACAAGCATATCACTCTTGTTTATCTGAAGTCTTTTAAGCCTTTCATCTAGTGATAAAACACTGAGAGGTCTGTTTGTTACAAGGAATATTAAACATACATTTCTGGTAGTATCTGGAACCACTGGTAATAGCTGTTGTCCACAGTAGATATTGAACACAGGCATTTAATCCCCCCCAAACCTTTCTTAACAGATGCTGTTAGTGTGGACTCTCATAGCCCTGAAGTAATCATATTCATCATAATTGACCCACTCTCTTAGCTACAGCAGAAGGAAAAATCCTCAGATTTACCTTAGCTGTTACTTAAATTTACACACTAAACACTCTGAAATGGTTTTTCCAGACAGATGGTGTTAGCAAAAGGAAAGAAACATGAGAATCTCTAATATTCAAGTGTCTACTGCCTATTTTCTTAATCTTCCTGAATGAATGTTTGAGCTTATTATACTAACAGAAGCCTGCCAAGTCTTTGATTTATTGCTCTAAATCAGTGGAGTCATTGTCATTATTAGACCAGTTGCTAGTCAATACTTAAAAGCATTCATTAGCTGCAAATGACAGAAATGCTCGTACACTATAGATTTTTTTTATTGTTGTCCAGAATGCATGCTTCCTATTGAAGGGAATAATGAGAGAAGGATTAAGTGAGAGGTCAGTAAGGATTTTACTGATAAAGTGAACAATGTGGTAGGAGTCCCTATGTTATTCCAGAGTCTTTTCTCATTTTCCTCATTTTTTGTATGCATGCAAATTTGAAGACAACAGGAGTATTAGTAGTTTGTGTGGGTAACTGGTGCCTCTGCCCTTGACAAGAGCCTGCAAGTTGTAATTTGAAATTAATTGACTTCAGTGAAATATGTGAGTAGTAACTGCCTTTCTGCTCTTGGATGGCCTGTTTTATTTGTAGTACAAGATTCATGAGCTACTTCTTGGTTCTGACATCCCTCAGGCTTGGGTCTTTTCTCAGCTGTGGATATTTGCTCTGATTCAGGATGCTAAGAGCTAAGGTACTGGGCTAGGTCTTCCCCTTGTATGGTCCCTGCCTAAGAACTGGACACCTAAATCCTTTAGGTTCCTTTGGAAACCTCAGCTGCAGTTCCTTCTAAAAGGAATAACAAAGAAGACAGGCTTGTCAAAGGAACTGGAACCTAGTAGCTTTTTTTGTTTTCAATGGGAGCTGCAGAGTATTAAGCCTCTACAAAAATCTTTCTGTTCTTTTTGCCTTCTAACTGGGAGCCAAGTTTTTCAGAAATGCTGGCTAACAACTACTACATAAAGACAGTATCCTAGAATGACAGCTACTTTGACAGTGCACAACAGTGAAACAAAAACTGCTGAATTCATGTTCTATCTAGAGGTGACTGCATTCAAAGTGCTCTTCACCAGTTAGAGAGATGTTCCATTTTTCCACTCAACAGACTGCTCTTTCTGCTTTAGAGTTAATTCAAAAAAATGAAAGTTTCAGAAGAACACTTCTTCCAATACAACATTTATGTGATGACACAATAACCAAAATAATTACACTCTGGAATATAATTTTCTTTTTAAGCAGTCTGAGTCTCCTAGAGAAGAGCCTGCTTAAGTTGGATCTTCAAAGGCAAATTTATTGCCACCAAAATAGCAGTAGATATTAAAAACATAACAAAATAAACCCCCAAAACAACAACCTAAAGGAGTCTAACCTTATTAGTGAAACATTAAGTTTCAAAGATCTATGCAATTTCAGGAGATCTTATAATTAACAAAGGAAACATTTGGAATGCATTTTATTTTCTGATTGTTAAAACTGTCACAATTCTATTAACAACTTTAAAAGGAAATTCATTAGAGAAAATATTGTCTCCTTGAAAATTTTCCTCCTTAATTAGCCCGGCTTTAACTCCTCTTTTGATAAAAGACTTTTGCTTGCTATTTGATGACTGACAAATAAGAACATTGTTCTGAAAATATCTTCTTTTGCATATAGTCAGCCATAAGTATCTGAGCTGTAGAATTTTTCTCTGTATAACTTGGACACTAATCCATTGAGTGTCTCCTTATGTGAACAGTTTTAACTTATGCAGACAATGCTCTTGACTTCAAGAGGTATGGGTCAGCAGAACAATCCTTAAAAATAGCTGGGTTAAAAAATATTAATTTTAAAGTATGGATACATGGTCAGCTTTGGATAAATGATTCTAACTGCATGAAGTAAAAGAAAAATTATAAGGGAAAATGCCTACAACTCTTATTCAGCAAAAGCTCCTGTTTAAGTAATTAAAGCAGATTGTGCCCAATGTATAAATTTCTCTACAAGACCCTTTTTTTCCATGGAGAGTTGAAGTTTTGTTGAATCTTCCATTTCTAACTCTGAAGTCAATTTGTAGGAGGTGGTGTGTGAAAGCACTTTAGTAGGGAAAAGCAGCAATCTCAATGCATCAAAGTTAGGTGGTAGCGGGGTTATCACTCCGTGAAAATCACATAAACATTCCACATATGAAATATTATTCATCAGGGCAAAACCCTCCAAGGGTTTCAAAGATGACAATGGTGTCATGAAACCCTTTTTTGAAAGAGGAAAAATTTATTCCACTGCTAAGATTGATTCTGTCGCTATGTAGCAGGCAGTGTGACGAGGCAGAGAATGAACATAATTGAGAAGAGAATTAGCAAACCTTAAATATCTGCTGCTGCAATATCATTACCCATAAACTTGCCCTTTTTCCACCCTCTTTTCCCCAAAGACTGACATCCCATAACTGCAGTGAAAAAGAATGTGTTCTTTCGAACAGCTAAATCAACAAGGTCTCACATGAGTAGTGTTGAGTGGTGTGGTTGAATGATTTCATGAAAAACTAATCAAGTATTCATCATTGAGATCAAACACTTCCCAAGTAATTATTATCAAAACCAATTTGATAAGACCTGAAGAAGTGGCATTGCTGATCTAATCAGAAGTAGAACAGAAATAGTTCTCTCAGCTTTTTATAACGTTAAGGTATGAAAGCACAAAAATGTAATTGTATTTTATAATTAAAGATAAGAAAGCTGTCATACTGTAATCAATTATTTCAGATCAATCATAATTTTATTTCTTCTGGTTATTTTATAAGAACACTCATTTACAAATTGACTTTTTCATATATATATGTAATGCAATATGTGGAACAGAAATGCATTAGAAACTATCTAGTTTAAAGCGAATTCATTTAAAAAAGAAAGGATAATGTGACTATAATGACTAACAGAACTGCTAAGTCCATATTTGCATTTTTTCTGCACGATAGTGATTTCTTTTTATATTAAAATTTAAATACAGAGTATTTTTGAAAATTAAAATTGTATTTGCTGTCTAAGCAAGCTTCTATTTTTAAGGTGGCTTTACTGATTAAATTCTCAAGGATAATGTACAAATTTTAGGAATTTAAAAGGATTTTACATGTGTTTCAAACAACCAAAGTAGAAATTACAATACTCCAGTCAATTTCCAGGAATGTATTTATCTGGTCATTATTTTCAAGCAAGAGTCAAAACACATTTGAGATGGCACAAGATATCATAGTGCCATTACCCTGGTGGGTTTTGACAATATAGAATTTCAAACGGATGATATGGGGAAAAAAATCCACATCCTAATAGGCTGATTTACTTAATAATACCAGGCTGGAATCCCTATGCCACTTGCATAAATCTTAATTGACCCTAATCTTAATGGCTTTATTAGTTTTAGTTCTAAGACTATTTGATTTCTCAGAAATATTTTTCCGTGCAGATTACTGAGTCATATCTGGGTGACAAAAGTTCCTAGAAAAGTGGCCTTTCTTCAGAGTCTCATTTCTTGGATAAGTACCTTAAAAACTCATTTCACAGATTATTTTGTGAATGTTTGAACTAATATGAGCATATGAATGTGACTGCATTTTTGGGTTTTTTTATTAATTGATGGGTAGAATGTCAGTATTTTAAAATAGCTTCCTAATATGTAAATAAAAGTCTGAATGAAAATGAACCATGCTTCTTAAACCTAAATTCATCATTTTAATGGGTTTTTTTGAGGGCTTATTCACACTGATTGTAGTCAGGTAAATATGTCTATTTACAGAGAGATTAATAAAAATTAATCAGAATGGAGGAATCTGGTCCAGCCTAAAAGTTAGTGTTACCTGCTGGGGAACTACACTATTTCTACACTAATCTTAAATTTATAACAACAGCAACAATTGTTTTCCCACAGGCTGATCAGCAGAAAAATCCTATGCATTAAATAGTCAGAAATTCCTATTTTGTTTTCACAGAAAGATTTTAGGAATCTCTGTAGAAAATAAAGGTCTAAAAGTGGTTCAATTTTAGTTTAGGAATTTATTTTTAAGACTGCAAAATGAAAGGAAGGACATTTTGTTTCAGCAGTGAAACTATCTTTGTCAAAGTGAAATTCTCTACAGCTCTTAAAAAAAAAATCTGGGAAAGTTGTTTCACCACAGAAAATGGCATCTTCTCGTCACATTTTTTCTGCTGATTATCACTGATGACAAACATCAGTGACTCATTCACTTGAAAGATAAATCTTGCCAGCTTTGCTCTTAACAGGAAAGTTCTACACCCAGAAAATTCTCCTGATACAAACTGGTGCCTTTTTGTTTCATACAACCGGCACAACCATTTCTTACAGTCTGATCCAACAAAAAACATATTTTGGTTTTCAGCACCACATAAAAAAAAAGAACTGCTACTTTCTACAGTGTTGTCCAAAACAAATCCTTAGCTATCAAAGCTATTTATATACTATGTAGTTATTTTAAGAAGCCAAAGAATCTTTTACTTCATAGACTGTCAGCTGCCTTGACTGTAAGTGTATTCTATAGGCCCCATTGCTATAGTTTGAGCCCTAGATGATTTCTGGCTGCAGATTTAAGCATTCCTTCACCTCTACAAGCAAGGATTGCTGTGTGTGTTCAGGACCCTTTTTACTCTAAACACAGAGGCTAATATTTGTTTTTGAAACCATAAAATACTGGTATAATAAGAAAATGCTTTAAAAAGTGAAACAAAAGCAGTAGGCCTCAATTCTCCAAACTTCATTTGCAACGGGTAGCTCTTTATTTGTAGACAGTTGGTCAGGTTGCTTGACTGGTTATGAGTACAATAACATGAAGTGGCCCAATATTATTTTCTTAAAGTTGCTTACTGCATTCATGGTTGCACATTGAACATCTGGTGTGTTGTAGACTTCTGCCATTAATACATGAAAGAGAGCACAACTTTCCTTTACTAGGAAACATTTTATAAAATGTCTCACTTTCCTTAATTGTTGCCATACCTTTGATGATACCTGGCTTTCTCTAATGACTATAAATACAGTCATAATATTTTAGTCAAGTGAAAAGCCACACTGTACTGTTCACCAAAGTCCTTTTGAAAGATATCAGTGACACAGAGTCTTTATTGGCAGAAATTGAAAGGAGAGACCTAAGATGGTGTGTAGCCAGAAAACAGAACTTCACCTTAGCACATTTATGGTCCTCTGGCCTTTCTAAGAGCCCACTCAAGAGCTTCCCTGAGATTTACCAACAGCATCTCTCTGCCCTGCCACATGAGCGCGACCATCAGTTTGTGACATTCTAGCAAGACAGAATCCTCCCCACCTGACCAAGAGTATCTCCATCCGGAAGTAATTAGAAAGGATTCTGACTCTGAGCATCATCTTGTATGTTACATTGTGTGCAAGAGCTGCAGCCTTGGGAAATACACAAATCCAGTAAGACATCTAGGGAGCTTATACAGATCATACACACTGACATACTCCTTCACCTCTATTCAAAGGTTTCTGGCCACAAGAAGGAAATCAGACCATTATTTGCTTTATCTGAACAAAGATATTTTTCTAAGTACCAGTGGAAATTCTTGGGAAATCTCCCAGAACCTCCTTAAAGCCATGGAAAGCAATGGCAAAAATCCTATTGTATTCAACAGAAGTAGTTCTTGGAAAGAAAAAAAGCTTGTGGCCCTTCTGTCTGCTTCACATCAAATTCCTATCAATTTTGTCTAATATCTTCAGCCGCAGCAGGAGAACTAGATGAGGTCTGGCAGAAAAGACTCTGCAGTAAATTCCCGCTGCCAAGCATTGCCTCTGTGAAACTCAACAAATCACGTCACTTGGCTGCCTGCTAATTGCCTTTTACTCTTCCTCTGCAGAGGACAGAATAACTATTCCTGTCTCCCACTTTTGCTTGCTATGTTTGCCTAGATATCCTTTCTTTAGATGACAAACTATTTTTGCATTGTGTCAATGTGCTCAGGTTGAGTTAGAGGCAATAGTTTCTAGAGAGACTGGAGGTAGGTGCCTTAACTAAACAACCCTCCAGACTACACTGACTCCATCAAATGCCATTGGAGACTGTGTTAAGGAGCTCTAGATGCCTTCTTGGTCTGACAGCTGTCAGGTAGGATCTTCAAGAGATCCTTACCTTTCTTCAGTAGCAGCTGGAGATCAACTGACACACCTTATGGTACTTGAAATGGCACAAGCTGCCTGTGCAGGGAGACAGTTGCATCTAATTTTAGATCATTACTGACTACAGCGTAGTGAAATGTAGCTTGGGTGCTGAGAGCTACATGCAGATCTAAATGTAGGTGCCTGAATCCTGACCCAAAACTTGCTGTTGGTCTATCTTCAAGAGTCTGGGATTAATATGAAGTTACAGAAGGTCAGTGGTCTCCAATAGATCTGGTGTCACATCTTCCAGCTTCATGCAGAAGTCATGGACATCACTGGACAATCTCAAAAGTCACATGATATATAAGTCTAGGAAATGGAATATGCCTTTTTTTGTGACACACTCCAAACCTGACATGTCAGCCATGGCATGCTGAAAAGTTAATTCCCTCAATTGCTAGAATATTTTTGGCCAAGATTTATTGTAATTTTTTGGTTGCTGTACATTTAGATTTTTGATACAGCCTTATATGTCAATGGAAATATTGTCAAGCCACTCTCTGAGGAAGACTGCAATTGCTATTAGAGTAATTTTCTTCTTTTAAATTGGACTTTTACACTTACCACATTATTTCCTGTAAATTATCTACAGAGTCAGATGCCTTTGGAACATACACTAGCAGAAATTGGGATTAATGTTCATAAATCTATGGGACCAGATGGGATACATCCCAGGGTGATGAGGGAGCTGGCAGATGAGCTTGCAAAGCCTCTCTCCATCATTTACCAGCAGTCCTGGCTCACTAGTGAGGTTCCAGATGGCTGGAAGCTGGCCAATGTGACACCCATTCACAAAAAGGGTGGGAAGGAGGATCCTGGCAATTATAGTGCTGTTAGTCTGACCTCTGTACCAGGTAAGGTTATGGAACTGTTTGAGTGCCATCACACAGTACTTATAGGATGGCCAGGGTATCAGACCCAGCCATCATGAGTTTAAGAAGGATACATCATATTTGACCAACCTGATCTCCTTTTATGACCAGGTGACCTGCCTGGTGGATGCAGGAAAGGCTGTGGATGTTGCTGTTTGGACTTCAGCAATGCCTTTGACACTGTCTCCCACAGCACACCCCTGGAAAAGCTGTCAGCCCAAGGCTCGGACAGGAGCACTCTGTGCTGGGTTAGGAACTGGCTGGATGGCTGGGCCCAGAGAGGGGTGGTGAATGGTGCTGCATCCAGCTGGCAGCCAGTCACCAGTGTTGTCCCTCAGAGATCTGTGCTGGGGCCAGTTCTGTTCAATCTTTTTACTGATGACATGGATGAGGGTTTAGAGTCTTTCATTAGCAAATTTGGGGATGACACTAAGCTGGGAGCATGTGTCGATCTGTTGGAAGGTAGGAGGGCTCTGCAGCGAGACCTGGAATGCTTGGATGAATGGGCAGAGCCCAATAAGAGGAAGTTTAACAAGTCCAAGTGCCGAGTCCTGCACTTTGGCCACAATAACCCCCTGCAGCGTTATAGGCTGGGGACAGTGTGGCTGGACAGTGCTCAGGAGGAAAGGGACCTGGGGGTGCTGGTGACAGCCGGCTGAACATGAGCCAGCAGTGTGCCCTGGTGGCCAAGAAGGCCAATGGCTCCTGGCCTGTGTCAGGAATAGTGTGGCCAGCAGGAGCAGGGAGGTCATCCTTCCCCTGTACTTGGCACTGGTGAGGCCACACCTTGAGTGCTGTGTCCAGTTCTGGGCCCCTCAGTTTGGGAAGGACATTGAGAGGCTTGAGCACATCCAGAGGAGGCAGCAAGGCTGGTGAGGGGCTTGGAACACAAGCCCTATGAGGAACGACTGAGGGAGCTGGGGGTGTTTAGCCGGGAGAAAAGGAGACCCAGAGGTGACCTTGTCACTCTCTACAACTCCCTGAAAGGTGGCTGTAGCCAGGTGGCGTTGGTCTCTTTCTCCAGGCAGCATCTGACAGAACCAGAGGTCACAGGCTCAAGCTGCATCAAGGGAAATATAGGTTGGATATTGGGAAAAAGTTTTTTATGGAAAGAGTGATAAAGTACTGGAATAGTCTGCCCAGGGAGGTGGTGGAGTCAACATCCCTGGATGTGTTTGAAAAAAAGATTGGATGTGGCACTTGGTGCTATAGTCTAGTTGAGGTGTTAGGGCATGGGTTGGACTCAATGGTCTTACAGGTCTCTTCCAAACTAGTGATTCTGTGATTTTGTGATTCTGTAATGATTCCCTGGTTTAACATGGTTCTTACTAACAAGTGAAGACAAAAAAAACTGACAAAAATGTAATTTCCTTACATTTCCTGAATTACATTAAATTAGAAAATCAAATCAGTATGTTAGCATGCTGGCTGGTGGTTTGTTGATATAGCAAAATGTTAACTTTTGGATGTATGTCACAGACATCTTTTTATGAAAATCTTTTCTTAGGGTTTTTTCTTCCTGAGAAGCTGAGAGGCTCCAGGAACAAAATGTAAACAATGGTTATCTGCTGCTGTGGAATGCAACAGGTGGATCCATGATTGGTCTCATGTGGATGTTTGGATTTAGTGACCACTCATGGCAGAGCTGGCTCTCTCTCTCTGTCCGAGCCAGCTGCTTTTGTTATCATTCTTTGCCTTTCTATTCTTAGCTTAGCCAGCCTTCTGAGATGAAACCTTTCCTTCTATTTCTTTTAGTATAGTTATAATGTAATATATATATCATAAAATAATAAATCAAGCCTTGTGAAACATGAAGTCAACATTCTCATCTCTTCCCCCATCCAAGAACCCCTGTGAACACTGTCACAGGTGTAGACTTGAAGAGCATTTTTGAGCAAATAACTGTGTGAAGTCACTAAAATATCTGGATACAATGAAAAGCACACACATACAAAGCCCTTGTCCTTACTCAAAAATAAACATAATCCTCCTCAATGCTTCAGTTCAGTCTTAAACATGTTACAAGTACCGCTGAGCATGGACCTTCTACTCGCCACTAATCCTAAATGCTGGTTTTGACCTGCAGTTGTTTTAAAAATGTAGTTATGGTAGAGTACCTGTGTTTTCTTAACATAGCTGGCAAAGCACTTCTCTTCTGTGCAGTCAGGCTGCAATACTAAGAACATGTAAAGATGAGCTTGGTCTATAGGGAAGAACTACAAGAGAAGGCAAGGCAAACAATGCAAAGAAGATTTGAGATTGCAAGAATGAATCTGTGGGATGAGTAAAGAAGGCTCTGGAAGAAAATCATAAAAGAAGTGAAAAAGAAGCAAAAGAACAGAAAAATAACAGCACTCCCTAAAGGAGGCAAACATGGAAAAATGGTTTTGGAGAAAATGTAAAGTGAAAAAGTGGAGACAGCTGCAAAAGACAAAGCAGATGAAGAACGGATAAAAAATTCCTCTGAGAGGAGTGTAGGTAGAGAAGAGGAAGAAAAAATGTCTTTATATGAGACATTTTTCCTAGTAAATAGAGTTGGTTAATGCTTTTCATACCCAAGAATTTTTTTTTTTTTGGTTAGCATTTGTAGGCATTATCTTTTGTTTCCTCAAAACCTGAGACTTGACTGAAAGCTGTATGCAAATGGCAAAGGTTTTGTATCAAATCATCTTGCCTGGTATTACAAATATATCTGACTGACTTAAAATACAGTTTCATAAAACAATTGTTACTTAAGCTTTTCAATAAATCAAATAACTGTTTTAAAATGACAGTTAAAGCCACAGTGAAAGTACCAGTAACAAACAGCACAGTAAGTTTAATTGACATATGTTTGTTCAGAACTCAATTAAATGGAAACAAGTTTCAACTTTTTTTTTTTTTAACTTTTCCTTCCAAAAAATTATGGGTTATGCAGCTTATTACTCCCTAGCTCACAGAAATACTGGTAGTTTCCCAAATGTTTTCTTTCACATTGCAGAAGAAACTGCTGCTTGCCTTCTTTCTTGGAAGGGAGGAAATATCTGCAAGGGAGAAGGAACTGCTTTCTCATGGTCTATCAATTTTCTCTAAAATATAGATAGGATAGATGGATAGCGAATGGATGAATAAGTAGATTCAGCAGCATCACATGACTCCAGGAGCTGAATCTTTAACTCCTGCACCCTTTTCAGGCCGCAGCTTGGTCATGCTAACAATAGTCTTGCTATTTTTAAGAGAATATCAGTGATACTTGCCCATTTAGGTACCACTAGATATTGCTTAAGAAAACTACTTTTTCTCAAATAAAAGAAATGTAAAGCTTGAGGACTTTTAAGATTACATGGATGTAGAAAAACAGTGTGCATAAAACTATTTTGCCTCCTTTCCTTATGATCAGGAACATTCAGAAGAATCCATAATTTCTGTGTGTGGAATAAAGGCAGAAGTGGCAAATTTCCAGCAGAAATCTAGACCTGCATAGTACTCAGCATGAGAAGAAGAGTTTTCTCAGTATTAGCCTTTTGTTAGTCAGAATTTCAGGGTATTACCCAGATTTTTGGCCACTGTTTTGGCTCATGTGTGACACTGCTCTGCCCCTGTGGGTGAGAAAGTATCAGGAGACAAGAGCCTGGCCTACAATGCTCTGTGTAACTTGCAGCCTCCATAGGACATTGAGTGTCTGTCACTGAGCCTGCAGGTAAGATACTTAAAATCACCAATAAATGCATTAAATGAGTTCGTTTTATGGACAATTTTAACATGCTTTAGCCTGGCATTTAAACATCTAAACCTAGCCATTATGGTCCAGTATGTACAATATTGTCAAGCCGCCTACCTGACACAGATTTTAATATGCTTTTCTAAGCACCTCAATGACCTGAGGACTGTAAGGAGGTGGTTGTGGAATCAGAGATCTCACACCAAACAATGGGAAGGCAGTGCACACATGAAACCAAACACAGCTCAAACAAGGATGCAACTGCACACAGATGAATACTGTGGATGTACATCACATCTCCCATGGAGCAGTGCTCCCTTTGCTGAATGATTAAGAGCTCTGTCCTAGTGCATGGAGATAAGCCTGATGCTGCTGCTGTTACCTTTCACATGTAATTTAATGCTGGCACACGTTTTTCTAAATATTAATTGGAAAAATACGTAGCCTGAAAGAATATAAATAAATCAGATTTATCGCATAGTATAGCACAAAGACTTCAACATAAGTGCAGCAGAGTTAACCAGCTCTGATGATCTTTTTTATACATTTGTAAGATTCCTAATAGCAAAATGAAGCCCCAGACTCACTCCTCTGTGGAAAGGAAATCAGCTGAGAACCTGTTCCTAGTGTAAGCCTGGTGCACTAATTGTGAATCATTTTGAGAAGCTGCTCATTGACAGCTTCATGCTGGGAAGTCTAAATTACTCTGTCCCACTTTTCTCAGAGGGAGAGAATCATTTGTGTAGGTCTTTCTACAGCTTGAATCCCAGCCTCCATAAAACGAGATGTGCTAAGTAAGGCAGCAGCATTTAGGAGCCTAATGAATGTGCATACACAAGTATGAAGACACACTTGTAAGCTGGCACTGGTAAGGAAGAGTACATTATTCAATGTATCCTCTTTGAAAAAAATCAATAAAATTCATATACAGTATGCTCATTGTAAAACGACATGTGCTACATTTAATACTCACTGACGTGACACTTAACAAATAGTCTTGAACTGAGATCTATTTGCATTTGATTTCTGTCACAGCTTGACAAAAAAGTCTGTTGCTTTCATCTGCTTTTTCTTTTTAACACTTCTACCAAAGATGCATAGGTGTACCTTGCAGGCAGAATAAAAAGCAAAGTGCCCTCTAAAGGGGTCTCAAACCTTTTTCACTAAATGTTTATAATATACTCAAATGTTCAATCAATTTTTCAGCCCAGCAGAAATAACAAAGAGTATTTTTAAGAGCTACTGAATATTTGGTGAATTTTAATTAAATATACATGTACAAAAGGGCAGGAAATACAGAATTGTCCTAGCCTTGAATGAGAGAATAGTCTTCTAGTAGAATCTCACAGAACATTGCAGCGGGGACAAGAAAGGATCACACAACAAGAACAGAAGGAAGCCTAAAAGACTAACAGAGACAGGTTGTGCAAGGAGATTTGAGGTTTTCTAAACTCACCCTGTGACCAATCCCACACAACTCAGGCATAAAAATAGGAAGTTTTCCCATATAGCAATGCCTTTACAGACCTACAGCAGATCCACAGTACATTGTGTGAGGGCAAACATTTCTAATAGACTCTAACATGTCTGTGGAAATATGATCAAAGGTTTGACCCTTGGGTTTTGTGATTAATATTTAAATCATGAATGTTTCCATAATTCTGGTGACTCAGAAAAATGTGAAATGTTTAAAGCACCCGCATTCATTTCACTCATGCCAAGGTGCAGTCACAATAGATACATCACAGGAATCCAATTTATGTAGGAACTTTATTTTCACCTACTTGTTTCCAGAGATACCATCATTATGGTTGAAGTGTGTGTCCTCATTCCTTTTCCTCTTTTGCTCAGCAGGAGTCCTGCCATTTCCTTGGTATGTGAACCTTTCAGGTGGTCTCTGATGACTCAGAATATGTACTGATCACACTTAATTCCTCTCCAAGCACAGTTCAAGAACCGTTTAGTTGAAACCTCAGTGAAAATACCAGGGAGAAGTAACATCTGTGCCCTCCCCATGATGATATTGTTACTGCAGCTGTTACTCTCAGAAAATGAAATCCTGACTTCCAGATATCACTCACTTTGACTGGGTTACCATTCAATAGCTCCTAACACCCAGAAAACCACTTTTGTCAGGCCAGCAGTGCATGGAGTACGTGTCTGAAACCTGCCCTCTCTAGGCTGCAGCATCAGGACTGCACAAACCTCCAGTCCCTCTAGTTAAGTGGGTCACTGTTTCCTCCTCCTTTTCCAAATATCTTTCCTTAAGATCTGGAAATAACATAGAAATTATTGATACAGCCCTGATTCATGTAGTACATTCCAGAACAGAAGTGGATTTCCAGAATAACCGAAAGGAGGGGTAAAGAACATAATCAGAGAAAGAATAGCTGTGATTTCAAATCCTTTGTGGCAGCTCTGGGAAGTACCAATCTCTGAATGAGCTTCCTGCACTAGCATGATAATATATCAATTATCAGCAAAAATAAGAGAGAGAGAGAGAGAGAGAGAGGACAGAGAGAGAAAAGGGTTGGTCTTTTCTGTGTGGAAAAGGGGAGTCTCTGAGGGAACTTAATCAGAGTATAACCGTACTTACAGGATGGTTGCAAAGAGGACAGAGTGTCTCTCTCTGAACAAGGAGCCACATGCAGCAGACAAGGGGCAGTGGGTAGAAATTGCACTGGTAAAAATTTCATCTTGACATAAGAAAGAAATTAGTAAAGACCAGCCAGCTGCTGGAATAACACTTCGAGGGACGTGGTAGTGTCTGCAAGTTTTCAAGATGGAATGGCACAGGCTGCTAGACAATGCCGTCTAGTCTCCCTTTCCCACAGAAATTTGGACAACATTATCTTTGGAAGTTCCCCAGAAAGTAGGCTGTTCTGTGATTATATGATTGTTTATGTCTCCTGCGTTCATACTCTGGCCATGTTCACTGGGTTTAGTTACCTGGCTGCTGATTTGGGTCACACATGATAGGAAATGTGATTTTCCACTCTAAATAACATGGCAGTAGACAGAAGACAAACTTTTTGAAGACAGGGGAAAATGGTAAAAAATAAGGAATCTGGAAGGCCAGTTGTCATCTAGAATTCTTGGACTGCAAATTTGACCTTAAGTCCTTCTTTGAATGAGCTTTTGTCGATTTGATATAGAGACTTAGCTTCAAACACCAGCCCCCTAGCCCTCCCATTAAAATCTTAGAAAGTGTCTGGTTGGTGCTTCTTAGTCCCAATTCCTAGTTTTGCCAGTGGAAATGTTTCCAGAATAAAGACTGCAGAGCCAGTCTGCTAATTTGAAGAGATAGAAAAGAGTATTCATTTTAACAGGAACCTGTTCCATCTCATCACAGAAAATGGGACTCCATATGTACAGTAACTGAATTATTAAATGGACAGATTATTTGCCTGAGGACATATTTATTTGGCCTAGAAAAAAAAAATCTGTGCATTGTGTTGCAGTAGATGAGTTCTGGCTAATATAAATACCTGCTACAGATCCCCATCCTTTCTTTAGCTTAGATTTTAATGTTTATTGCTCTAAACATAGACACATGCTGTAGAGACTCATGAAGTCTTTTGCTGCCTGGTTTATCCCATCAAAGAATGGGGCTCATGTTTGACATGCCTCCTGGGCTCTGGTTCCCCACAAATTCATGAGTTTAAACATGTGGCCATACCAGCTGGGGACTGTGGGACTGGCCACGAACATTAGGCCGGGCACAGGTTTTAATTCACTGTGGAATTAAGCCCCCAGCTATCAGATGAATTATGCAAATTCTGCAGCCTTCTGAATCCATGCATTCTACCTTGTAAACATTCGTGTATAAAATCACTTTTTACAGCTAGTGTTAATTTCAAATTCTGATTATCAAAAGCAAAAAAATGCCTCTGTAATTTATGTAATATTTATTTAAACCATTAAAAGAGAATTTGCTAAGAGCAAGAAGAGCTAACAGATATTACTACTCAAGGGTCTTTAGCAGAAATGAAGCCTTCTTCATAATAGAGTTATGTAAGACATTCGGAATTTGTAATTTACTGAGTTTCAGTTTTAAATTGTGCTGCTTCTTTTATGTACAGATGTAGCAATTTTCTGGTCCCAGTTGAAATGTGCTTTGGTTGTAAGGTTTCAGTGAAAAAAGATTTGTCTGTTTCTTAATTAAATATAAGATTGCTCTTATTCTCAGAGTTTCCTCCATAGCAGAAATTTAATTTTCACCCAGCCCGTTTCTTATCTTTATTTTCCTCAGTTTATCCCAAGTTTTCAAAGGCTATGTTAATATATTTTTATTAATTTTATTTTATGTTTTATTATATTTTATTATTTTTTTAATTTATCCTTTATTTATCTCTTGGAAAAAAAAAAGGAGAAAAGAACAAAAGAATGAGAAAGTAAAAATAAAGGACATGACCTAAATCAGTTAGCATTCACAAAGAGTAATCTATCTGGGAAACCTGTATACATCTAGGTCATATATATGGCATAAATATTACCTGCAAATTCATACCTTGTGAAAACTGAGTAGCTTTCAGATGAGAGAACTTGTGTGTATACTGTTGTCATTTTGCTGTTTATCTCTCTGGATAATTGTGGCCAACCAAGGGAAGCTGGAATGTGCATATATGTTTGTATACATATATGTGTGCACCCATCCACACACACACCCCCTGGTGTGTGCATGCATTTATGGGTGTGCAGACTGAGACAAATCCCCAGTTCAGGCTGGTTTGTGGATCCAAACCCACCATGCCATGAGTGCTCTCCAGCTCCCAGATAGTGTTCATTTGTCAGGGATTCCTCAATACACTGAGGCATGCACTCTTCTCCCCTTCCTCCTGCTCCTCCAAGCCTCTGTTTCTGCAGGAGGGAGCCACGGTCTCCAACACACCTCCCTGTCTGGGTCAGGGGTGCTCAGAACCTGTGTGATGCTGCTGCTGGATTTTGGATGTAGACATTGGGATAGAGGGGTTGCGTTTGTGCTGTTAAAGACAAGAGGGAGGGCACACAGGCAAGCTCAAGATCAGAACCACTGCCAATGCTTAACATTAGTTTATGGCCTGTCTCTTAGTCCTAAGGGTCAAGACCACAACAAATCTGAAACCACCGTGTCACAAAGTGATCCCAAGATCATTGTCTAGCCTGCTGTTATTCAGCAGTGCAGACACACTCACAAGTCTGCAAGCAAGGCAGGACAAGAGCAGCTCAGAGAGCCAGAAGTTATGGTAGCCCGGGGACCCAGTGAGCCACAAATGGGGACACACTGGGGTTGTCTTGGAAGCAGGTGCAACAAACTTTTGAGGGATTTGGAAAACGTATATTCTCACAATAAAGGGATTATAGCATTGAGGAAGTAGAAGGGCAGAGAATGTCAGGAACATGCTATTGGGTTCATGGCTTCAGGAGAGTAGTAAAGAGAAGGGGAAGAGAGGAAAGTAACAGCCTTGATTTCAGGAACATTTGAAGTAAAAGGAACTTGAAACTTTGAGGTAAAGTTTGACTATAGATGCTCCCCATCTATAGCAATGAATGTTTATTATTTATCAAAAGGATTAATGCATATGAAAAGTTCTGCTAAGGGTGATTTCTAATGACAGGGCTGGACATGTCAGTGTAGGGGATATCCAGTCTGAAAAGTGGACAGCATGATGGAAAAAGAAGTTCTGTTGGCATGCCAGCCAAGAAAGGAGTGCCAGAGTCTGGAACAAGAGCAGCCTCCTGCCCTGTATGTCTGTACTTATCCAGCTGCCTTGCAACCCTAAAGTACAAACTGAAAGCTCTGCTTTCTGATGCAGTTCATCTGATCCTCTTCTTTCTCCATTTATCCTTCTTGTCAGAAGCCACCAAAATTACTGTAACTGCCAGCTCAAAATTGGATAGTGGAATGAACATATTTTCTGCTGATGAAGGCTTATATTATCAAAGCAGCTTGATTGATAACATCAGAAAGTTCTATGGATACCCTCTGTTTTTGACAATGGGCTTAGAATAAAAAAATTGTTTATTCTGATTCTACTCATACTGAAATTATTTTTTAGATTATTTTGTATCCTGTTTTTTCTCTTCTTTTAATCAATAGTTTTACAATGTTTGCTTGCAGTATGGCTGAACGGGTTGGGGTTTCTGCACTTGAAATAGGGCACTTCAATGGTTTAATTGTACAGTGCTAAGTTCACAAATTTTTTTTTTTTTGCCTGATGAAATCAAAAGAAGGAAAACCTATACCTAGGAAGATGATCTTTAAAATATATTTAGGGAAAAGTGTGATTTGAATAAATCCTTAAATACATACGAGTTTGAATGAAGTCATAGCCCATTGGTCTCATCAGTCTTGGAAGATTTTCATAGGCTAATGTTCCATTTTGGTGTTCAAAACCCAAACCAAACTCCTAAATATTCTATATTGATCTAATAGATCACTACAACCAATCAATTGTTCTGCTTTGAGTAGGAGACTGGACTAGATGCCTCTTCCTATCCAGGTTATAATTTTCTTTGAGTCTACAAGTTTATCTGAATATTTCACTCCTTTCCTTTAAATGTAAAAACTGAGTAAGTCAAGTAGTGGCAACAAATGTGAAAAATGTGAAAGAAAACAGACAGCTGATGTAAAAGATCATGTAAAAGAAACCTATTATTTTTTGTCTACCTCCCTCTTGGCTTTTGAGGATGGGGGAAGATAACTGACTTTTATGTCATTAAAAAGTCCTTATATGGAGAAAATACATTTGAAATTAAAAGCTATAATACTGTGATTAGTATTAAGGTGGCTGTATAAGTAGAATATTTTGCAGGATAGGTTTTTCCTTTAAAACCTGAT
Source organism: Molothrus ater (assembly GCF_012460135.2). Taxonomy (NCBI): domain Eukaryota; kingdom Metazoa; phylum Chordata; class Aves; order Passeriformes; family Icteridae; genus Molothrus; species Molothrus ater. The sequence goes on from NC_050479.2 coordinate 48,867,779, forward strand.
CTGGGATACATTCATATGTAATTTCAATGAGGCAATTAATATCAACAGAATGAATTAGTTCCTAAGCCAATAACCATTAAAATGTCCTGTAGATATTTTTAGATATTATAGTCTGCGCACACACTTCATATTAGGCTAGCTAAAGAAGGGTACAGGGATTTTTCTTTTATTTATATACTTTTCTGTACCAATGTACTTTATATTCATATATGTATATTACAGTTCTCACTGCAACTAAAGAAGGCCTTGGAATTCACCTAAAGAGTCCCTGAGTCTAACTGTATCTGGATAGGCACATATGTTATAAAAGATCAGGATAACAACTAGCTCAAATGAAGCAGGAAATAATTCACAGATTGTAGGACCAAAGTGAGAACTCACTGTTTTGGTTGAATTTGGTTCCAAGCTCATGCAGCCCATGAGCATCCTTACTCAAAGACTCCCAGACACAAGTTCATTCTGCTGAAATGTGAGGTGTCAAAGGCATATAGTCACCCTAGAGTTCATTTGTAGTCCATAGCAAAGGAATGATACCTGCAGCTTGCCTCATCACCACTTTAGGAGCCTGTCAATTACAGGCAGTAAAGAATGGTCATGGCTTTAATTTTAGTGCTTCATTTCAGGTTTCAGTAAATGGACTCTTTAATATTCCATAAATCTACACAAAATCTGCAGGTATTTTCTATTCAAAACACAGAAGATAAGGTTAATTAAGCTGCAGAATATATGATATATTATCATATATTTCTAAACACACTGTTTTGAGAAATCAGTTGAAGACTTGCACAAGGTTGTTTTAATTTTTAAAAATAGTTCATACAGCTTACATAGCTAGCATTATCAAATGGTAGCAATGAAATTTCCCTCAGTATTTAATGTGACTCATTCCCTCAACAAATATTGTACCTCATCATGCAAATAAGAAATGCAAGATTTCTGGAATAAGAAATAACACAGGACACTGAACCTGTGTTGTTAACCCAACCAACTCTTGCTTTACACCACCTTCCCTATATGTAAACAGAAACATTTTTTTTAGAAATTTATGTACTCATATATGCCATGTTCAGTCTTACTTTTCTCTAAAACTCAAATCTACTTGTTACATCACAGCTAGTTGCTGTGGGAATTATTATGATGCCATGAATTAATTTATGGTGAATGACAGATAAATTCTTAAGAAGCAAGTATACTCTCATGGACCAGTAATATTGTCATGTCTCTAATGATAAAAATGAGAGAAGAAAACCCAAAAGCTACATGACACCCAGGCAAAGTGCTTTCAACTGTTTTCAAAGTTTTCCAGAATATATCAATTCCTTTTTAAGCAAATTGTTTTGTACAGAACTCCAATGGGAGCACTAGAAAATTCCCCTCTCCAGCCTACAAATAGATTAATCTGAAGGGCTTGAATCTGTGCACATTTTTATTCAATATTATTGGTCTCTATCTGTTTTCTGCAAGAAAAAGCTCCATGAATGTGATTTTTACAGAAAAACCTATCCTGTAATAGCTCCTTACTTCCAAAATCTCTCTTCCCTGAATGATATTTTATGTACTTTCTTGCAAAAAAGGGAAATAACTCTTGATAAATATAAAAAAACCCAAAAACAGGTAAAAAATTGTTTGCTAGGAAAGGTGTGTAAGAAGTTGAACACCCAGTTAGTCAGATTATCTGGACATTTCCCTGATATATTGATAACTTTGTATTAAAGACTTGTAACTCTGAGATAGTTCAATTTATATGAAAAACAATGGTGGTGCTTTTGTATCTAATGTATGTTCTGTTGTCATAGTGTTTTTTCCTGGTTTACATACTTTGAGCAAAAGTAATTCCAATTTAAGAATATGCCTTAGTTAATCTACAGTCTTCCTCCCACAGTGACAGAATTATTTCTTTGGAGGTAACAAAACCAAAAGAGAGTACTCAGAATAAAGGAGAATGAGCTGACAACCAGCCTGTCTTTATGCATTACAACCATTGGGAACTTAAGGCATCCACACACATGTGGAAGTCAGAAGCTGACCCATGCCAGGTGAAGATGTGCTGTGGTGGAGATTACAGTTCTTGCTGCTCTTCACTCTCCTTTTCTCTGACTCCCAGACAGGATTAAAAAATAGCAACCACAAAGAGGGAAGATTTTGAGTGTTTCTTTAAATCGTGATCCCGCTCTCCCACAGAAGGAAGAAACACTCCCCCTGGATTTGTCACAACTTTCCCAGGGGTAATGTCCCTTTTCTAGACATTTCTAGTTGGGAGGTAGGTCATATCATAACAAACTGAGCACCTACAGAGCTCAGTGCATATAGGGTACTTCCTAAGTAGTGGTTATGAAGGCAGAAAAGGGATTGCAATCACAGTTTTGCACTGAGATATTTTGTATCTGTCTATGTTTGTATCTAGGTCTAGGTGCTTTATAAGGTCTTGATATTAGGAGGAAATTTGGCAGTAGTTGAAATTACTGACATAAATATTTTAACTGGCTCAAACAGATGTATAGGAGCATCCTTCAAATGCTGTGGATGGGGCAGAAAAAGAGGGTTTGCATATTATAATCCTGTAGGCCAACTGGCACAGTGGGTTTTATTCTGTGAACTCTAAGCAGGACTGGAATACAAATAACAATAATGGTGAAAAAGTTAAGTGAGAATCATCAAATAATATAATGATTTTATCAAATTTTCACATTTACACTTGTTTGCATTGTGTCTATAAAATCAGGGTAAAATAAACAAATCTGGTACATACCACCTAATCTTTCTCTGAGGACAGGGGATTATTTCTGAAATTATTATGCTATAAAAATGCTATATAACCTCAGGAGAAGGTTTCATTGATAGAGCTTAGTATTATCAGTATTATCAACTGAAGCTTCACCAGTTGCAGAAGTTACACCATTCATCTCTTTCAAATTATGTGAACTACATGAGGAATAACTTGTTCTAAAAATGCTCTGAGCTGATTTGGGTCTGCGGGGTAGATGTCTTCCTCATTTTTTACTAGTCAGTTCTTTGATAACAGCTGAGACAATCAGGAACTTTTTTACCTGCCTGGTTCATGTTGTAATTTGTTACCCCTCCTTCACATTTAATGAATCCATATATTGATTCCTAAACTACTGGAGATGATTGAGCTTATATATTTTTGCCACAATAAAACAGTCACATCTGAGTTTGCCAATGGAGACAGAAATAAATATGCTAAGCATAGAGAAGTTTAACTTTCAAGGCAGCCTTACATTTATTTCATATCCTAACAACTGTAATAACTGGGTTAGTCGATAAATAGTGTTTTGCCTCTTTCCACTTATATCTCCTGTAAAATATGACCTAGCAGGCACAATCTTTTAATACCTTCCAGGTGGGGTATCTCAAAAAGCACAGAGAAAAGATTGCTCAGTCTATGGGTTCTGCCAGGCATAAAATGGGGAACCAGCAGAAGGATTTTGACTGACACCACTCTGAGAAATGATGGGAGAAAGAGGGTTAGACAGACCAGCAGACCTTCACAGAACTTCATAGTGAAAACCTTGTTCTTTAGAAGACTGAAACTTGAAACCACAGTGATGGTTCAGAGGGCCTAAGTCTTGTGTTGAAATCTATTACCTTTTTGGTCCAGGATTATTAGCATAAACAGCAACTTTAGGATGGTGGTTTTTAGAATGCCATGTTATGTATAGATACTGGTGCATAATCCTCAGTCACATAACCTCAAAATTATTCATTATTTTTAGCCTAATTAGGTACGTCTAAGAATTTTCATATATGTGTGGGGTTTTTTGAATCTAAAAAATGGACCAAGATCTAGATGAGTCTCCTGTTCTTGAGTTTTGACATTTCCTCTTCTGTGCCTAGTAGACAGTTTTCAGTAGGAATGCTTTTGATATTTACACTACTTTTTGGAACTTTTTCACCTTTGCTTTTCAGAAAACCCATGAAGTTTAGGTGAATCTCTGAAAGTATACTTTATAAAGAAGTAAAGTATAAAAAAAGATGGCTGAATTCTAGGCTCAACTAATATCTTTTAAATGCTTGGATCATGAACTGGTAACTGTATATATTTCATATGTTTGATATAATAGAATGTATTATTTTTGTGTCACAATCTTCCAACTAATACAGCTGTATCAATATATCTCTATAATAAAACAACAGCAAGCACAAATGTAGTGTTTAGTAACTTTAAATTAATATAGTAATTAATTATTCAGGTCTCTGTAAAATTTGAATAATATTTGCAGGGTGGAGGAGGAGGAGGATGTTATTGTTGTTGTTTCAGATGCAGGATAAAAACCATCACCTCCTTGGGCAGAGCACCATGACCCAATGGCTGGAAACTCATTACAGGAAAACACAAACATAAGTAATCTAAAACTATTTTCAGAGTAAAAATCAGTAATAACTCTTCCTGTGAAAACAGCACATTTCTCCCTTAACAATTTTAAGTGGTCTTTAACGATTCCCTCTGAGCAAGAAGCCACTGATGCATTTTGGTTTCCTCATATTTCCTTAACTTATTGGATAAATACATCTCTATTTGCTGTATGGGGTTGTTCTTTAATTTTTACAGTAACTGTGATCTTTAAATTTTGATTCTGGTTTGAACTCTCTTGGTCAAATTACAATGCCATGTGTTTCATAAATTGCATTTGTAGCTGTTAGCCTCAGCAGTTTGCCTCTCAGCAGTCATGGAGCTGTGTATTTTTAAAAATGTAATAAACACCATCCACACAAACTATAGATGATATTTCCAGTAAAAGCATTTTCAAAGCACTCTGGCCCAGCTACGGGATTTTACTGGAGTGAAATGTGCTTTTACTCTTCTTCCTAAAGCTTTCCCCTCCTGGCATATAAGATACCAAGATATTCATAGTTACCCTCCATTTCTTCATTTCAAATTTTATTTTACTGTGTTAAGAAAACAAACCTAATCATCTATTTATATCTATGTATTTCTTTAGTCCTCAAGGTTTATGTTATTTGACTCTGCAAAAGCAATGATTTTTAGATTTCAAAAACAGCTTACTTACACAATACATAGGGCATCTTGATGGAGGTTCTTTCACCACCTTTTTGAAGATAGAAACCCCTTAAATAATGCAATATTTCACTTTCTATAGCACCTAAAAAACAAATTATGGGGGAAAGAAAGTAGCAACCATGGATCTGCCTTGCACACCTGTTTTCTCCAATCGACACATAACCACAAAGCTCTGTGAAGGTTCATCTGGCATTTTCAAAGGCATAATTATTTCTTTTTCTGCCCAGCTACAGCCAATATTCTGTTATGGCCATTACTTTACCAGAACAGTTCCCAATTTCACAGCAATATGCCCCAGCATTTAATCATGGTACCATGGTACCATGCAAAAGCAGCTGTTCTAATAAATTCCTTTTCCCTTTTAGTGAATTTATTCAAATATTTATAAATCATCTGCTATAAAGGTGTCCACTTTGGCTTCAACCCTCACAAAAAACCCACGAGTATCTGGCCATGGCAGTTGTCCCCATCTTCTGACTACCCACCAGTTTATCAACTTCATTTGTCTTCCTGCCTAGTTTTATCCTGGTCACTCCCTTCCTCATTCAGACTAAATCAACTGAGGAAATCAGAGAACATACTTACCTGCAAACTCTCCTTTAGAGCCAATTTAGGCTTCTATCAAACACCTTTAACTCCAGATAATCCTGCTTCAATCATATTTTATCATAAGACATCAGGAAAAGAATTTCATGCTCAAAGGTATCGTCTCTGAAGGTCCAAGATATTGCCCAGCTGACATATGAACACTGAAGTTTCATGTACTTTCAAGCACATTCATAACACTTAAAAAATAATAATGTTTGGTCTTTATATATTGCTTCATGGTAACTGTATGTTCATGTCAAAGTTGATCAAGACTTCTCCATACCCCAAATGCAAGGGTTTTGAAACCAGCTAGTGTGAAGTTCATTGGTTAATTTATGCACTGATATTCACATCAAGTATAACAAGACAATGTATTCTCTCTTCCTCAGCCATAATTTTTAAATGTTAATTCTTGTACACTGATTTTTCCAAGAGCTAAGTTCCCTTAAAAACTCAGGCAGCTAAAATATAATGTTTTCAACTAATACTACCAATCTGTGTAAAAAAGAATCTTCTCAGAGTTTCTGCTCCTTTGCCTCAATTATAAAACAGGAGAGCTGGAAGGCTCCCACAGAGAACAGACTGAAAATCAACACTAGACCTGGCACAACTGTGTTGCTGTGATCCCAGGGGAGAAGCAGGTAGACATCTGGGAGAGGAATGCCTACTTTAATCTTCCTAATGCATCTTTTTTTCTATGAACTTGCTATGTTATACCCCATATACTATTTAGAACTTGGGTTACCTAATAGGGCCTTAAATGCTATAGGTTCACTGTTAAAAAGAGGATAAAGATTTCACCAGTGTCAGTTAACTGGCAGCTATTGTGATAATCTCCACTGTCACCGCCCCAGCAGCATCAAAAGTGCACCCAGTGAAGTGACTGACTTGACCTTTAGGATTCTGAAGAGATTTTGTATTTCCCGGTGTACTGAGCTCAGCAGAAGTGGCAGATATTTTGATGTTTGGACTATTTCTAAAAATAGTCCCTTTTTCAGGGCTGAGTGATCTGCAGACCACAGGCATTTTAGGCCTTATATTCCACAGAATTGGGATGGTCCAGTTTTGGATATCTCTGATAAGGGAAGAACAAGAGGTCATACACTTTGTATATGGTCTTTATTAGTTGATCTCAATGGGATTGTCCCTCTGTCTTCAACAACTGGTTTAGCTTGTGTGCCTTCTTTTTGGTTTTACTCTCATGTTTATCATGATCTTTGTTTACAAAGAATTGGAAATCTCTTGATATGTGGACAAATAAATAAAGATGAACCTTTCTCCTGAATGCAGGTATAACAAGATATACTTCCTAGTGCAATATAGCAACTTGGCAAATAATCTTTCTGTTATTACAGCTGGTACTGTAAAATTTAAACTGAATACCACACTATGTTTTTTCTGCCAATACTGTCTGCATAATATATGCCTTATTTTTTTAGCTGTTTTCCCTCAGCATAAGACAGAAACATTTGCACTGTAAGCCATTTGACTCTATATTTTTTAATATTGTTTGTATGGGATCTCTTCCGTGCTCCTTGATGGACTTGCACTCCTTTGCCAGTCATTAACAACAGGGTCCAACTGCACCTGTGTTATCTCAAATTTGGTGGTCAGGGAAGACTGTCAGAAAGACTCTCTGAAAGAAGACAGATTGCCCCTGGCAGAGGAACTTCCTGCTTTCTCCTTTGGTCCCTCAGTCACAGAGATTAAGCACCCACATCTCTCAGGTACCCTTGAGCTTCATGTGCTGAGTTGGTAAAGGACTTCTCAGATGAGAATGTTTCAGTCATTTAGAAGCCACTTCTTCCATGAGCAGTAGTATTTTTATCTCAGTAAACCCCATTTATTGATGACACCACAAGTCACAGTCAAAAGTCCAGGCAGGGAAGCAAAATAAAAAAATCTCAACAGAGATTAAGTCTTACTGACCTATCTATAATATTTGTTTACAGTACTGTGTACAGTACCACATTAACATACAATCTTCTCTCACTGGAGGCGCTGTTTGTGCACTTCTCGGCTTGTTCAGCCATTTGATTTGTCTCAGGTTATAGAAAGGAACAGCCCTTCCTCCCTGCAGCAGCCAAATCCCTTTCATACACTCTCACTTCAGCACTTATGCATCCATTTCTCACAAGGAAATAATGAAGAGTCTTGGTCTTTCACAAGCAGAAGACACCCCAAAAAGAGATCACCCAGCTTTTCTACAGAGCAGTGCATGTGTCCCCTCCCCATACAGATGACCTTTATTCTGCCTGAAATGCAAGCACCTAAGTTAAATGCTCAATCAGCCAAAACTTCTTTAATAGACAAGGCAGAGGAAGAGTATTTCCAGGTAATGGTTTGAGGATTTTTTTTTTGATAGCTTGAATGACATCTGCTGGGCAATTGTACTTCCACTTGGCTATCTCATACTTCCTGAAATTAGGCTGGATGCAGGTCTAATAATCTCCTTTGAGATTGACTGAATCTTCCTTGTGTGCATCAATCTCCAAATAAAACTTTCATAAAGTTACAAACAGTTCAAGTAATACTTTTAAAAGTAATAAGACCACTGTGAGTTTTTTCCTGTTCATCATGTGAGAAAAGTAATGTTTTATATAATACAGCTCACAGGTTTTAAAAGGAAAGTAGCATGGTGGTTGGCTTACACCATATACTGAAAATTTCCTCTCATGCAAAAACTAAAGCGCCCTCCTCTAGCATGGAATTCTTGCATGCTGTGATTGTAGCTCTGTAGAATAAAACCCTGTAAATCATGAATTATATGGCTAATGTATCCAGACTTACACTGGTAGCCCTTTCTCTTTGTTTCAGGATTTCAAATGCATTTAAATCATGGAATCATAGAATCAGAATATGCTGAGATGGAAGAGATACGTCAGGACCATCAAGTCCAACTCCTGTACATTAACAGCTTTTACTTGTCCATGTGATTAACGTTCCTTGATATCACCTTTATCACTGCTTTTGACAAGCAGTATACTCTGTCCCTGAACATTCATTTTTGTGCAAAAGTTTTGAGAGCCTCCTGTACCTCAGTATGGGACCACGATGCTCAGACTGGGGCCTTCATAGCCTAAGTAGACTGACGAAACAGAGCTGCATTAGAGATGCCTGGTACTCTTTATAGATCTCCTTTTTGACTTTCTTTCTTTTACTATTACTGTAAAAAAACCAAATCCATCGTTGATATAGCTGCTCTGAAGGCAGTGAAGTTACTTCACGGATGAATGTGACCCATTTTATGCTTTTCAAGAACCTAACAAACAATAAATGTCACATCCCCGTCACGGCTCTGATGCTGTTCAGAGGACAGATGTACAATACCTCTTTGTCTTCTTCCTCCTCGTAACGAGCAGTGTAGGTCATCTGCATCATTAACATTTGCAGCTGATGCATTTGTGTAGCCTGTACACACTTCTTGGAGCTGCATAGACCTTCTCATTGTTTTCAGAACCTTGATTTTTCGTACTATTATCATCATCCAAATGTATTTAAGGATGAAACTATTAGAAACACAATTGGCGAATTAATGTCATGAGGGCTGCTGCTGGCAGCTCATCAATTTTTGATATGCCACTCAGACAAATGAAACATAAGCCACCCAGAACAAGGGGACCTTTTGACACTTCAAAGGAAACCCCTATGGGTGGTTTCCTCTTGAAGCTGCACTAAACTGGCTCAATCTCCTCAGCTGGAAGCTGCCAATGTCTCATTAACCCCTAAACAGGCCCTGCATGAGCTTTTCTTTTCAGCTATAATTATGCCATGCACTCCTGTTATGCTGCACTGAATTGCAACACTGTCACCAGCACATTATAAACATCCACCCTAATTGAAAAGCAGATTAGACTCGTGTTAATTAGAGAAAAAGCCCGCCCACTTGCATGCATTATGATTGCCTCTTAAATACTGAGGATGTTGAAATCCCTCAGAAAGACAAGGCAGACTTAATTGCAATAACCTGCAAATTAAGTTTAATTTACTTTAAATTTACCGGTTTAGCAGGCTCATTTGATGGTGTTAATGTTCTAGCAAATTAATTATCTGAATTAGTCATGCCTGGTGGAGTTTTGCAGCAGAATACATTGTACAGTGGCCTATTAATAACAGACAAACAGGACAGGATTAATGAGAAGCTTATGCTAAAGTTGTTTTTTTTTTAAAAAACGAGGATCTTTCATGATTTCAAATATAATCACCCAAGTGCAAATACAGACAGAGAATATAAACAAAGTGAAATTTATTACACTCTATGGCATGCCATCTAGGAGAAACAGTAAAACATTACCAGTGAAATATTTGATAGAAAGAAGCTTCTTCTATGCACTCAAGTAGATCACTTCTCACAGCAAACCATTTCCCATTATCTGGTATGTCTCTATGAGACTTCAAATACATAAGTGCTTTCGAGAGTACTTGTACTATAGAGAGAGAGCTGATAAATAAATTAGAAATAACATCTCATACGTTAATTCCATAGTCCACTTTGTGGCTTATGAGGCAGTAGAATTGCTTTTTTGTATTCCATTGCTAACCACTGTCTGCTCCAGTTTAAAAAAAAAAAGAAGAAAAAAATAAAAAGAAAAATACTTTCCCCAGAGATATAGCTGCAAGTAAACTGCTAAAAGAAGCATCCTTACTTGCCTCTGCTCCTTATAAAAATAAAAGTTGAAAAAACCATCTTCTAATAACCTTTGGAACAGCTCTCAAAATAAAGATATAATTGGCTTTGTAAACATTGTCAAAGTATAATCATTCACCCTGCAGAAAGTGTTGTCTGACACTGTGTGAGAAACAAAGATAGCAGTGACAAATACCCTTTTTAGCTGGCCTTGATCATGAAAGTTTAGTCTGCTTATGTGCTAAGTGTTGCCTCTTCCATTAGGGTCCACAGCCATCCCAAATATAATGAGGTATATTAAATTCAAGTCTGTCTCCCTCTGGATGACAGGAAAAGCCTATGGGAGCACAAAAGATAATCCTCGATGAGTGTGAACTGAATGTGATTGAATATAAAGCCCTGTATTATTGATTGGAATGTGTATGTTAAAGCCATTGGTCATTGAGAGTAGCTGTGTCTGGTGCTGGTTTCACAGGACTCTCAGGCTGGTGTGCAGTGCACAGTGAAAATGCCCAAATTTACATTATTCTTGCATATAGTGTAATGCCTGGAAAATAAAAGTGTCACCCCTTGTAAAGAAAGACCGAACAATGTATCCCTTAAAAACAGATTATCTCATTAAATAATGAAAGGTCTAGTAAGAGAAAAAAATATGCATAGTTGCTTTATGGGATATATTTTAATTTTTGAGGAAAAAAATAAAATAAAAAAAATGGTTTCAATATATTTTTGGTATTGTACTAATATATCATGTAGACCCTTTCTGCTTTTCTTATTATTTCTTCCTCTCTCTCTCAGATAAAATTACAGTTTGAAGCACTAAATGAAACCAGCACAAAAGCAGCCATTATTAAAACGAGGCTGAAAAACAAAAAAAAAAAGGGAAAGAATTCTGCCTTAAAAAGCATGTACAGGAAGGGTTGAGATGACTTCAGTAAGAACCCATAGGGAATGAGAACTACAGAATGAAGGAAACGGATTCCTGTGACACATAAACAAAAGGCAAATGACTAATATATTTACATATAACATGTGGTGTATTCATTGCCCACCATGGTGACAGAACTGTTTATTTCATTTATAATTTATACAGCAAAACCTTATTATATGTGTAACTAATTTGCCTGATGATAATATGCAGTAGGAGATTAGGTTTCCATTATATTCTGTCATTAAGAACAAAAGATTTTCATTTGTTGGTTAATTTTTTTCTTAGTTCTCATCCCACAGAACACATCCTATACATAAGTATATTTCTCTTAAATCATGATGATGCTGAGCTAAGTAAAAGGCAGTGAGGAACTTCTGGAAAAAAGATTCCTATAAAATCCCTCACAGGCAAATCCACCTTTGCGTCTGGAATTTCCTGTGATATCAGGAATGACAATCTACAAAGAACCCCTCACAGGTGACGTGCATGTAGCAAAAAAAAAAAAAGAAATAGAATAAATATAGGCTCCAGAGAAGGTTTCCTCTGAGAGATGGGAAAAAAATAATCAAACATTTTAGCAGAAGCAGCATTAGGATATGTGACTAGACAGTCCATCTCAGACTACAGGGAGCGGGTGGGTGGGTAGGCAGTGATGAGGGAATTATCTTGATGTATTTTCCACTGTGGCACATGAGACAGTGCAATTCTCTGAAAGGAATTGCTAGCACCAAGCCAGTAATTCCCCTCTGTGGTATTACAAAGTGTGTGTATTACAAAGAGGGAAGGGAGTGTGTGGGAGAGGAACCTGCGAAGGGCTGTACATGTTTCCAACACTGTGAAGCACGTATGGCCTTGAATTAATGCAAATGTGGTTACCAAAGCATGAATGCTGTGTCAGAAACATGCATGTGTGCACATATGTTGATTTATATATTTTTTAGCTTTCAGAGACAACTGAAAAACCCAAATCTAATAGATTGGGTTTGGCTGTGCACTTGCTTAACCCTTTGCAAGTCTAGTTTGCATCGCATAGTGAAATCAGCCTATTGCTGAAAAGGAGAAAAATGCCCTCAAAAAAGGGGGATATTATCCTGTTTAACTCAGAGCTCTAAAGCACCTTCTAAAACAGCAGGTCATACCATTTCAGTCTAAAAATCTGTGCAAAGATGTCATAGTTTCTAAAGAGTGTGCTAATACAAGAGCATTTTTTGGATGAAGTGACACTCAGTGTTGTGGATATACATAAAAAACCTGAAACTTTTGCAACATAAATTAAGGTACTGCAAAAATATCTCCTTGTGGACACCCTGCTAGTCATCATAGTTTGTTAACCATGAATGCAAGTCTGAAAGTTCAGGGGGCAGTTGCAAAAGTGCATCTCAGCAAGCAGAGAGTGAGCTGGTAATGGACACTGGCTGTTTTTGGGAAGAGTAGCAAGACCATGTGACAATATAGTCTGGGGACTAGCCAGCTGGGCAGCAGTTTAGCAGAGGAAGACAGCAAAGATTTGTGTTTTGGTGGACAAAAAGTTGACTGTGAACCATCAAAATCTGCTTGCAGGAAAGATGGTGAGAGGAAGATGGAGCCAGACTCTTTTCAGTGATGCCTAGTGACAAGAGGCAATGGCCTCAAAATGAAACACAGGAATTTCCATTTAACCTTAAGGGACAATATTAGATTGCCCACTGAGTTGTGGAGACATCATTTTTCAAAATGTCAAAACCAAAAATATGTTCCTGGGCAACTTACTCTTGTTCTCCTTGAGCAGGGGTGAGTTGGGCTAGGTGGTAAAGAAAGAAGCCATTAGAGAAGGTTATCAGAAATATCTAACTGAGATGTTTAGGGGTATCAGGTTCATAGGACTTTGTCCTATGAAAGTTTTGTTTCTCTTTTCATTGCCACTACAGTTTAACACCCGCACTGGAAGTCTTATGAAATAAGATATTTCCAGGGAAAATCTGACTGCAGTGTTTTCTTCAAAATATCAAGTGAAATGAAACTTCAGAACAAGCCAAAGTAAAGTGTTGAATGTGTTTCCTTAAAAAATGTTAATCTATGTATCTAATTTTAGTATATCAGCTGCCATTGAAACTAAGCAATAAAAATGGAAGAAGTGAATGAAACTGGTTTTGTCCTTGATTTTCTTCAAATCTTAATTCCCAATAAGGCACCACTCCTACCACTCTCTAAAGGACCAGTGCTATTAACTTGATCACAGAAATATGCTAAAGTGACAATGTTGCTGGTTCCAGTAGTTTGAGCCTGGAGTATAAGCCTGAACATTGACAGTGTGAGTTCAAAACCTTGCAAAACCTGTACACGTGTACCCTATGTAGGAGGTGAGCATTGACCCTTGTGAGAGAGCAGCAGTGAAAATTCAGCTGGAGTATCAAGGGATGGGGGAGCCTTAGCTGAGAGTTGGAGATGATTTGCTTATGTGCATGGATTAAAAATGCTGGGGCATTCAGATTGTAGTCTTCAACTGCAGTTGAGTAAGTCCCTATTCATGTTAAGGCTGGTTCAATAATATGCAGCATGTGCACTTTATTAGCAATCCATTAACAATTCTAATACCCAGTGAGGGTACATGTTTGCTGGAACATGGTAGGGTTATGTAGGACTGTTATCTCTGCAGATTTATTTACTTTATTTTACTTTTACTTTAGGGCTGGAAAAGACCTAAAGATTTGCAAAAAGTATAGACAGGCTTCTTTTGCCAGACAAATTGAATCTATGAAGTATTAAGAAAAGAAGGACTTAAGGACATCACATCAGATCTTTTTCAGTGTTGTAAGTTTGCAGCCTAAGTTTCCTGCTTGGGTAATAGCAAAAAAGCAGTTTCCTCCAGGAGATGCTTCAAAGCACATAATTATGACTGTATCAGTCAAACACACCTGAAACTAAATACCTAAAGGCAACATTAACATACCATCTGCTATTTTAGGTGGGACTGTAAAAACTTTTCTACGAGACTATTTGCATGGTTAATGAAAAGAGACTATTTTACGCACTGTTACCCTTTGTACTCTGTCAGAAGATGAGGAAACTACACGTTTTGAAAAAAATCTTTTTTTTAACATTTTAAAATAAAGTGGATGGATAATATTTTTGGTGCCATGCTAGCAGATGACTGATTCTTCCCTTCCTGCCTTCAACTGCATAAAAACTTTAGCAATATCGATGTTTCTGTGACTGTGAAGGTCTTCTCCACATTTTTATTCCATTGCCCTAAACACCAGGGATGTATACACCAAAGTCCTACCAAGACTAATCTAGTCCTGAGTTACTGCATTTTAATTTGTGTGATTCAGGCTAACAACCACTTCAACTAAAAGGAGAACTGAGTCAAAACATGACAAATAAAAGGAAACAAACAAACTAATTAGCAAAACCAACCAAACCAGAAAAGAATGTGAGGAACCATAACAGACTTGAATGAAATCCACACATGGACAGATTCTTCCCATGTAAATTGATGAGCCTTAGTTATAAGTTTGATCTAAGTGGCTTTAGGCATGCAGTGTAGTTGTCAGAAAAGAGGCCAAGGTGGAAAATCCACATTCCACTTCAGAGGCTGGTTTAATATAAGTTGATTTGATCTCTGGGAATGTTTGTCACTATTCATGGATTTCCTGTGTACCTTGGTCAATCCCGCTAGGCACTCAAAGTTATCTGGACTTAATATAAAGTTTGATAGTACTTTTTGCAAAGCAGGAATATACAACAGTAGGTAATTATCCTGCCTGATTACATTGTTAGTTATAATTTTTAGAAGTTAGCTGCAAGTTTTTTCAGGTTACAGATAATCTAAACACAAGTCTCAGGTGGCCTCACACATAGAAAGAGACCACATGCATTTTTTTAGTTTTTTAAATATCTATCTTTGAAGATAAACTCTATAAATAAAGATGGCTCTAGAAAGGTAGCCCTTTGATTAGTCCAACTTAGAGCCTTCTGTTTTCTCCTGGTCCTTCTCCAGATGACAGTGTTCCCCATACTCTAAATACCTTCAGTATCCCAATTTAACTTTGTGACAGGGACCCAGTGGGGTTTAGCTGTCCCTATTCAACTGTTTCTACCTTGTAGGTCCTTGAAGTACAACTCAACCAACACATGAAAGACTTGCACACTCTCATCTTGGCAGTAGCAAAAAAGTGTTTTATACTGATCCCACTTTTGCAATGGTTCAGAAATTAATTCTACATCTGAGGTATGCAAATTGTGCTCATTATGAAGATGCTGAGCTGTAAGTGGCAGTCTCTGAAGAATGAGACATAGGAACATGGGCAACATCAGCTTTCTAGAGTTGGTTCTGAGTAGTTACATCCAAAACAACAGAAAGCCACTAAATGCCTGTTTTAGCTGCCTGCCTGCCTCCTTTCCTCCTGCCCCTGTAGCTGCCAGAGATGTACATGTATGAACTGCAGTGTTGATGGTGTCATGTTATCATGCCCATGAGGCTGCACAAGAAGAGTCGGGTATTTTTTTGTTCACTGAATACCTGAACTCTTTGGCTGTGGTAGATTAGCATAGCTCAGGTGGCTTCAACAGAGCTCCTCTGCTTTGTATCAGTATATATTACCTGTATTCTCTTCACTTAGTCTCTCCTGGAAAGATTTGAAACTAACTTGAAACAAATATAGAAGTGTTCCCTTGTTCTGACCATTGTTGCTGATTTAGAAATGATGCAACCTGTAGGAAATTGTAGGGGTTTTAGTCGTAATGTGTGTCCTTATTATATTAAGTCTGTGGTCATGTAAAAATTGGAGCTCACACCTAAAAGAAAAGAACCTAAAATACAAAATATTTGGCACTCAGAAGCAACACTGGATTTATATTTGGTGTAAGTGGCAAGGGCAACCCACCACAGGGCACAGCTGAGCCCCTCAGCCACAGTAGGGGGCACCTTGGGGAAAATGTATTTTTAAAAAGCAAAAAAAATGCCACATGGGCAGAGAAAGAGGGAAATAAGTGAGAAACAGCAGTGCAAACACTTGGGGATTTTTCTGTCAGAGGAGTAGGAGGAGGATGAGGTGCTCCAGGTGTCAGAGCAAATATTTCCCTGCAGCTTGTGTAGGAGACAACACCAGAACATCTACTACCCTCCCAGAGCACTGGAGAACCCCATGCTGGAGCAGGTGAATATTTCTTCGAGAAACTGGGACCTGTGGAAGAGCTCACATAGTGAATCAGGTTTATCCTGAATGAATGCAGCCCCTGTGGAGCACATGCTGGAGCAGATCTTGAAGATGTGTAGCCCATAGAGAGGACCCATGCTGGAGCAGGGGAAAAGCATATGGAGGAAGCAACAGCAGAGAGGAGGTGTTATGGATTGATTTCAACCCTCACTCTCCATCAGGGAGGGGGTACAGGAGCTGGGAACAAGGCACTGAAACTGAGCGTGAGAAAAAAGGGAGCGGAAGAGACGTGGTGTATAATTTTTTGGCTTTGTTCCTCATTACCCAGATCAATATTAAATGTCTAGAAATTAATTTTCCCAAAATCAAATGTGTTTTGCCTATGATTGTAATTGGTAACTGCCTGTATTTGTCTCAACCCACAAGCTCTTTCATCCTGTTTCCTCCCTGCACCTTGTTTGGGAGATGTAGTGAGTGAGCAGCTGGGTGGGAATTTGAACCTTATCCAAGGTTAATGTACTATGCTACTCTGCTGTAAGACATATTTGACAACTTGCTTTTCTGTTATGTGATCTCTAAGTCTCCCTAATTCAAAATTTTACATTGAAATAACACTGAACTATTTCTATTCATTTATTTATCTACTTACTTTTGATGGACAGTAAATTTGTTGAAAAATTCCCTTTGGGAAGGATTTGAAGTATTAAAAAATCTAGGTCAAGTTTATGGTTTCAGAAGAGAAATAAGGATTACATTTTGAGAATGTTTAAAAATACTATTTTGGTACTTTGAAAGTAAATATTTGATCTTTTTGGGTCAAAATTTTTCATTTTTCTTAAAAACTGGCCTTCAATTTAGAAAAAACAAGCAAATATTTATATCCTCTTCAGTACCATGGTATATCTTAGAAAACCTCTGTTTGTTTATGCTGAAAATAATTTTGAAGTTTAATCTAGATAAATTTTTGAAGTGTTTCTTCCCCTCTAAAACTGGGAAATTAAATACTCCTTGTGTCATGTTATAGGAGATGGGGAAGTTGTTTTGGTTTGGTTTGGTTTGGTTTTCCCCAAATTCCCCTTTCAATACAGGTATCAACCCAAAGTATCTTTTATCCACTTTGTTTTGGGACTGTTCTCCAGTATAGCACTGACTGTAGATTCTTTCCCTACACTCATAGATGCTAATCTTAGTTCCCTGTACACTTCATTTTTTAAAATTTTTGTTGAGAAATAACTTGCTTGCAAACTTCCCACTTCAAATTTCCATTTCCTGTTAATGGTCATATATCTACTTTGGCACTGGTCTTTGGCTGGTAACTGCAATCCCTAATTTAGATGGTGAAGTGAGAAAAGTATTTGCAATAAATCTGGCATTGTGTATTTTATGAGTAATTTGACTGCTATTTTCTTGAAATTCTTAAAAAAATCTTAATGTCCTTTCTTCGTGTGGCAGCATGAGAATCCAGTTTACGTTTCAAAAGAAAAAAATCAGCCTTAGCTATAAAGTCTATGAAGAAAATCTCAAAAATTAAAAGTAAATTGACTCTACCTTTGGCAAATTATTGTCTTAAATCTCAAAGCTATAGTTCAATCTTATTTTATTCTTAATTTTCATTCTCTTGGTCTAACAAGTACTGCCTTGCCAAGGGTTCATGAATATTCTAAGTTTATGGGAAAATGTTATGTATCTTTGTTTTGTTTTCAGATTGACTTCTTTTACATTATCTTATTGCCCACCAGGCATATAAATGCCTAGGTACCAGAGAAGCCAAGGAAGTTTCCTTACACAGATAAAGCTTAACTGAGAAAATGGCAACACTCTTTTACCAGGCTCATGCTCCCTGCTCAGTCCACATGGCAATTTGGGCCCATGGTGAAACCACAGCAGGAGAAGCATGAGTAGCAAATGTCATCCCTGTAGGAGACACGTGGGGCTACCTAATCCAAAGACGGCATTAGCCTCAGCGGTTGTGCTCTACACTGCTGAGTAAATACACCACCCTCTCCTCTGGCCAGGTAAAGCTACTCCATTTCACTACAAACTATGGGCTGGAGCTCCATGTGGGCATGGTAGAAAAAGGAGTAAATTGAATTCTTCAATAGCCATGATAAAAGTAGTTTTGGTGCTTGGCATGGAGTATCAGGAGATCAGTCTTGATCTGGCATTGACCTGGTCTGTGAGTGCTGAGCTTTTCTGAAAGCTTTTTCTTTGGATGCTTCTTTCTTTACCCTTAATGAAGACAAATGTTCTCTAATGCAAAAATCCTCCTATAAGGCAGCATCAAGGACTGAATAGGTCAAACACTCACTTTTAAGTGATTTATGCATTGGACATTTTCCTATTGCAAGCTATGTCAAGAGCACTAAGATCTCTGTATGCTTCCTATTGTGCCAGAGTAGTGACTTTGGATGTAAAAACGTGGACTTTAAATAAGTGTGTGCAAGTTATATCTATTTCAAACGAGAAAATGCACAAGTGATGGAAATAGAGGCAGATAAATATTCAGGGTGCTTTATATATGGGATTGCACTATATATTGACAAATGGATAAAAGAGAACTGGCTGTCCTGGGGGTTCCTAATGAGATATGGACTCCTTTACTTTTAGGTGACCCTTGTGAATCCCAGCAAGGTCAGGAACCAACAAAATGTAGCCTGAATTGGCAATGGCAGTCCAGTTCCTTACTGCCAGATGTTCAGATAATAAAAGTAACTACAATGACTGGCAGCATACTATAGCCTTGTCAGAGAATCCAAATTAGCTTCCTCACCGGCTACTGAGAGGCTATGGCCTCTCATGAAGCAGCTCCTTCAAAAGCTGGTCTGAAACATCTGAGGAAGTTCCAGAATAGCTTCTTGTGCTGTATCCCTTCTGTAGATGCACAAAAGACTCCCCTTTCTTCAGCTATCCATTCAAAATTAATTTAATTTCCATCGCAGATTTAAAACAACAAGAACATACAGCAGTTTGTGCTAGCATTGACCATGAGAAGGAATAAGCAGCTAATATATCACTCTTTTCATCTGGGATTTGTTGTTCATCATAATTCAGTATGTAATGGTAAACCAACACTTCACTATTCAGAGTTTATTTGCTGTGATATTGCCTGAATATCAGAGGCTCCTTCCGGTGGACTAATCAGCCCTCTTTATCAGATGCAACTGTATATTCATGATCCTGTTGGGACAAATGGGTTATCTATAATTTGATAATAAAAATATGTGCTAATGAGTCTCCTTGCTCTTGATTTCTTACATAAAGAAAGACGAAGAGTGGGCATTATTTACCCACAGGTAAAGTAAAAAAAAACTATAAAGGTAAAAGGACTTTCCATGCAATATACTGCTCAAATGTAACAATCCCTGAGATGCTTATTTTAGTAAATGAATCAGTCACACTGTGCTAAGGAAGGGAGCCATCTATTACCGTGCTATAAATGTTAAAGACCCTGGACAAAATAGACCCATTTTTGTTGATATTTGTATGACAATAATAATGGTACCTCACTAAGTTGTGAGTAGTTGTTGCAATTGAAGTTTGCCCAATTCATTTTCAGTGGTCATCAGGGAAATTCATGTAAAACGACCAAAAAAGCATAGATATGTTTGCATCATATTAATAAGAAGAGAAAGCAAGCTAGCTGCCAATTGGCAGCAGAGTATGTTTTGGTGGTTTGATAAGGATACTAAAGAGTTTATGATGTGACAGATGTTTCACTACACTATTGTGAAATGAATAGATTATGAGAAGTAATTAGATGTACATTGGAATCAATGCTGTTATCATCGAGGCCTTCGGGCGATGCAATAGATGAGAGTCATGGCAGCAGGTGGTCCAATGGCTCCGAGACAGGAAGACACACCGCAGGAGACTGAGTGACAGGTTTCACAGATCCAGGGGGTGAGAGATCTGAGCTATTGCCTGCATTTGTAATCTTTACTCATGTATAAATAATAACAACTACACTATTGACTTCATATGCTATGTCATACCCTCTGCTACCCCCTACACACACACATACACGCACATATACAAACACACACACATATGCACACATATTCTGCAACGTTTCCCCTCAGTTAAAGCTATTCTTTTATTTTCACGTTAAAAAAAAAAATCATCCCTTTGATTCCAGTGCCAACTCAATGTTCTTTGATGAAAACACTTAACAGAAAACCTGGCAACAGCTTTGAATACAGTGCGGTGTATTGTGTGCCTAGTGCAGAAATGTATATGCACTTTCCATGGGAAACTTAACAGAAAGTGAGGTTCAAAAGGCACAGTTCTCATTATGCTGCTCTTTTTCAAGCTTTTCCTTTTTTCTTTTTTCATCCAGCAGGTCTCAAACAAGGAATCATCAGTATCATGAGCGAATTGCCTTCCTAAAGGAACTAGCAACCTGAGTCATCAGGATAGATAACATACAAAATCTGCTGACTCTGGGAAGATTTGTGTCCTGACCCAGAAGCTCAGCTGTTACATATCCTCTGAGCTTCAGCCTGGAACTTCTGGGTTCTCCTGTACCAAGTGGAGTAGATAACAATGAAGACCTAATGTAAGTGCCACTAGCAGTCAGCCTCTGATTCCATGAACGATTCACAGTAACAGGAGGTGGCTCTAGAAAGCCCTTTGGTGCTGCTGCTTGTTAGTCCCTGCCTGCAGGTTTTTGCTGTGAAATCTTTTATTTTGTTGTTGAGGAGAGTGACAATGTGATAAAAAGGGAATCTTGAGACATTAAAATGTATATTTCAATATTCTGAGTGTAAACATAAATGCCAAGATTTTTCTTTGAGGTGCATGAATATCAATGCATATATATAGTCATATCTGTGATGTGTATTTGGGTAAATCATTTGTTCTGTATGAATACCTACCATGGATGGAGATATGTGTAATTTAAGGTGGTGAAAGGGAAGAAATCCAATGTTATGGAAAAGATAATACTCAGCCACTAGCATAATGAGATGAACTATGATGGGTCTTGGTAAATAAGGATATAGGGAAAAGTTGTCAAGTATATATATATATCTATATAAAGCATAGCAAAAAACATGTTGGTCTAGTATTGCAATTTAAGGAAATTTGACTTAGCCTGTAAAAACCCTTAAGAATACCTAATTAAATGTCTTTACAGTGATAGTTATATTTAGACAGATTGGTCTGGGGAAAACATAGAGGTTGAGACACTGTACAAATACAAGATAGTGCCCTGAGATCGGAAACATATGTTTTCCCTGTGTGAAAGGGTATACAAACAATTGTCTACTTATCAACAAATATCTCCTATTGCTCCTCTCTCCCAGAACCATACACAACTTTTCCATTCTACCACCAGAGAAGCGAAGACCCTGTCAAACCTGTTGAGCCAACTTTCAGCCAAGTGACACCTTCATGGGGCTAACAGCATTGAGGAGCAAGGTGGAAATCAAACAGACCTTGTCTGGAGTGATGGGACTGCAAAACCAAATTCCTTTTCTGAAAACCTTGGTCATTGCCTGTGCATTACCTGCTAGACTAAGTTGCTAATTTAAATGGTGAAGCCTCAAGAGGCCCATGCAATTGGGGTAGCCAATCTATATCAAAAGAAGTGAGGAAACCTATTGCTTGGTTGATTGAATCTGACTGAGGTTCAATTTTCTGTACTGATAACCTCCTTTTTAATTCTTTTGTTCCTCTTCTTTCCAAATTATCTACACCCTCGGGTACTCTGAAAAAAATGAGATCTTACCCAGTAATATTCATGCTTTTGTTGGCCTGTCTTCAACCCTGACAGGGTGTGAGCAACACCACTTACACCAGTGGTGTACTCAACTGCCTGTGTCAGGACTGAACCAGTCCTACTAATTCCAGAATATCAAATTCTTTTTGTGTCTTTGCTCAGGAAGAGCTTGGTAATCGTGACCAAGATTGCACTTGGTGAAATAAATTGCAATTATTAAACATATTAAGAATATGCGTATGTCTTCTTTAAATTGTACAGCAATATACACTGCAAAATAGACTATCCAGAAAAGAAATGCTTTATTCTTCTAAAAATGAATTCTAAGATCCTTAGTTTAATACTCCTTAGTTTAGTACTATGACATAGGCAGGCAATATGTTCCTATTTTTTTGACTTTCAAGTGTCTTGAGTATTGCCAGAAACTACATTCAGTTTCTACCATCAAGGCCACCTGGAGGTAAGTCCTCCTAATCAGATTTCATGGGTCAATGCAATGCCCCGAGAGGAGGAAATTCTGAGTGCAGCTCTCTCACTCTTCAAGCAGGAACCAAATCACTGTGGGGCATTGTCTTAACAGTATTGACATTTCCGACTTTTAAAAAGGAACTGGCTCACAGTCACCCCTGGATGTCTCTGGTGTCAATATAGAACCCAGGGGAACTGTGAGGTCTAACAGCCTTTCCCAGATTCTTTCCCTGTTCCCCTGTCTTCGCATTGTACAGCAGGATTAACTCTATCCCAGCCAAAACCAGTGCAGGCAGTAAGGCCACAAAGGAAAAGTGCCCCCCACTGCACACACCAGTATCAGCCATTCAGGAACATCCTTCATATCAACCTTCTTGCCATTTTCTCCTAGTCTCCCTTGTTCATTTGTCTCCCTTAGCTTGCCTTTACTTACATATTTTTTCTCTTTGCTTCTAGACCCTGGAGCCCACCACCAAGTCATATCACCCTTACATTCTTGTCACACCCATGTACCTCCAGGAGAAGCTCTGGAAGAAAAATGGTCCTGGAAATAGCAGAGAATGTCTCAGAAACTTCAGTAGCAAAACCCCTTATGTTCATACTCTACCTCTATATAAATATTGAGATCTCTGTTGAAAATTGTATCCTTTACAAATGCTAGGAAGTGATTACACATATACAATAACCTACAAGGATAATCATGCAGGTGCCTTTTTTGGAAGAATGATGAGAGTCATACTTTCAGCAACAGTGCTGAAAGTTAACTTGCAAATTATTTGGGATAGAACCTGTGTGTCCCTATGTTGATCTAAAAAGGCCCTTACAAACATTGGACAATATGGTATCATAAATAATAACAATCTTCCAAAATTAGGTCTTTTACAGTTAAGGTTCAAAGGCTCTTCCATCGTGAAAATCTTGTTAAATCATCTACCATTTGCTGAACTTCCTGACAAAGCCTCTGCCTAGGGGATAAAAATCAGGTGAAGAAGAGTCTGTGGTTAACTACACAAGCCTTTTTAAAGTTGCTGTGTGATAATAATTAATATGTACTTAGCTCTTCAGTAGGTTTTGCTGGCTTTCTACCATATGTGAGGTTTTTTTTTTTTTCTGTCACGACTCCTTTGTTTTCCAGAGGGTTGTCCTATATAATCACTTCTTTTCAAGAAGGATTATTTTAGAGGCTCCTTTTGCCACAATGTCAACATCTCTAATTTGAAGAAGTCATACCTTGTAAATGCCAAGGAAAATGTTATGAATGCTACATGTATATAAGGCTAAATTTTTAAACCTTTCTTTAAAAATCTCTGCTCTTCCATTGCATTTTTTGTCTCTACACATGAAAATGTGCACAGAGTCACATTCAAACACATATTTGTCCATATGATATGTATAACCAAAGACAAAAAATGACATTAATTTGTCCAGTCATCAGTTTAATGGCTGAGTCTATTTTCATGGTAGCACTGAAAGAATAGGCCTCAGTATTTGAAACCCACTGTGGGAGCCTGACACTGGCAATGCAAGGATAATCACGCTGTGATGTCAGTGCAGAGCATATCAAGCACAGGGTCACTGCTATCACTGGTATCACCCTGGACAAATTTTCTTGTGCAGTTTCACTTTCCCCTTCTGTCCTTCAGATAGAGAGAAGTCACGGAGAAATAATGTATTTCTACAAAACCCATAATACTCAAACATCAGACAGGGTTGTAAGAAGAATATTTATTTGATGTAAAAGGTGCAGTAAATGTTGAATGAGGATGTTCAGAGTGTCTGACACATATAGAAGGTGATTGATTATTTGCATATCACTGTGATTCACCACATCTTTTCCTGGGATAAATAATATTTTCTGATCTAAACTACTGACAGATAGAAAAGACAGAAGACATTTAAACTTCAATATTTAATTCTGCTCTGGAGCTTAGGCTACAAAAAGATGTATGCTGGACAGTTCATGTACCACTGCCTAGAAATGCCTTCAATACTCCAGCACATCTGTTTTGCTTGAATAGCTCACGTTCCCCAATCTAATGTAAACCCAAAAGTAAATTAAAAAAAAAGAAGACGCTTTTTTTTTTTTTTACATGCTTGTCTTATAGTCTGATTACGAGGAGGCATCAGAAAGGCAAGAAGGATGCTCAAAGATTCCTCATGGACTAATATAACTTAACTTATACTTAATGAGTGCATGTCCAAAGATTTGTTGAGCTACCCAAGCAATACCTAACTGATTAGGAGCTCATCCAAAGGACAGAAAGAGATTTTAAGAGATTTATGTATTCAACAAATAGGAAACCCCAAAAACATTGGGCTGGCATTCTTTAGCTTCCTGAAAGACCAAGAATGTTGCTGAATCTGTAGACTTACTGTGGTGGTAGTTTTTTCTGCTTTTTACCTTTGATGATCTATACATGAAGAGCTACCTCTTGTCTGGTGCTAAATGTAATTGCAAGGAATAAGCTGTCCTCTAATTGCAGGACTGATTTCCTGCAATTTCAGGGCAAGCCTATTGTCAGTGTTCAGTTGCAAAAGTTTGCTCTGCAAACTTATTAATGAAAATGAATTTTGTTGTATAATTAGCTTATACAACAAAAATATTTTGGAATTTTGAAGGAAGATGAACTATATTTTACTTAAATGAATGAACCACAGAATAATATTAATGAAAGATGAGCTACAACTGGGTATGTCTGCAGCTACTAAAATAGTATCGTACCTAATATCGATACTAGTCAATGACAGAACTTGTCATTAATACCTGAGATCACATAGAAAGAAATTCACCCTGCTTTTCTGATTTTGAATTTACTGAAAAAATATCAATCTACCTATGGAACTATATAACATATTAATCTAGTCATTTTAAGTGTGGAGTAACTTATCTGAAGTCAATGGAGTCAAACTGGTGTAAATGAAGCGGGGATAAACTCATGCACAAAGAGTTAAAGTCAGTGGTAAGTCCCAGGATATACCCTTGGAGGGTGAACATTTAGAGACATTCACTCTATAATAAGAAATAATGTTTCAGAATGCTCTTAATTCTCTCCTGGCATTCCATTCATCAGTGCACAGCTATAAAGCTAGGCACTTAGTTGGGATCATGTAAGTAAACATAGTAATTTCATACTTGCTTTTAATATTTGAGCCGCTAATAGATGCTATGTTCAAAAAGCATAAACAAACCACAAGATCTGCTAATCAAGGTAAGAGCCATATGTACAAAATAAATGGAGTCTTCCTCACCTTTGGCTTGAGAAAACAAAAAAGAAAGGGATTTCAGCAGTATTGTCTTTAATCCAATTTACTTTGGATTTAATCTCCAAAACAAGGCTGGCCTGCTAATTCCCAATTATAATGGCACATGTAATCAGAGTCCTCATTAACAAAGACTGACTATATTGTCTATTAGGAATGGAAATCTGAAATGCAAATTCAGCAAATCAAAACGTTAAATGAGCTCTACCCAAGATGCTTAGAGCTCCTGCCAGGGCAGCGCATGCTGGCCGACACCTGCCCTGAATTCTCCCTCCAGCTGAATGTTTCATTCTGTTCCAGTCTTTGCCTCCTAATTGACCTGCTTATGATCTCTGCTACAATTAACATATGCTTATTAGTAATGGCTGGTTAAAGATTTCAAACTGCCGCAGTTTACAAAGTCTAATAGAGATGGCACACCACAGGAAAGATAAGACCACTGTTTTCCTCATCAGCAGTGTCATAGTGGTTTGGTTTCATGTGATTCAAATGAGATAATTTTTCACATCATCTGATGTCTGCAAACCCATTCTAATTGAAACTGGAAATCTGCACACAAAGTGGCTTAAGGCTCCTGGTGCACAAAATGAAAATCAGTTAGGGAATAGGAATTTTTTTCCCTGTAACCACATGCTTAGCAGCGATGGGAAAAAGATTTTTTTAGAAAGAAGGGGACAAGGAAACAAAGAGGGAGAGGGAGTAAAAAGCTAGTTTGATAACAAACAAGAAAATACCCTACCCCACTGTATGCTTGGTCAAATTCCTTAGTCCATTTCATAGCTGTAAATAAAGGTTTATAGACAATGAATCATCAGTTTAGATATAATGAGCTGAAGGATTTTTCTTAATACATTGCAGAAGAAAAGAATAATTCTGTCATTCCCAGAGTATTGATTGCTATTATTTTTGTTCATGCTCCTTATCCAAGGAAACATTCTTAATTAAAACAAACAAGCAAACCAAACCAACCAAACAACCAAACACACACACACACAAAAAGAAAAAAAAAATCACTTAAATATGCAAAAATGGGCTCTTATAGGATGACTACTATAATACTTTCACTAATGTTAGGGTAATGTCATATTACCTCCACTTTCTTATATGAAAAAGATCATATTAACGCTGATTTGGCAGGTCAGTCTACTTTCATTAAATTTTCCTCTGTCTTCAGTGTTTTTCCACATTACTATCTCCAGTCTGCAGGAGCCAGTGGGCAACAAATATATCTCTTCCACCTGGCTTCATTCCAGCTTCATTAGCAGTGCACTAATACTGCAATTATGTCTAATTCTCTCTCCTAACTGCATTATTATTATTTATCTAAGATTTCTTGCTGACCATATTTATTCCTATTAATTTTGTTCCTTGATTTTGCTTGATCATAATGCATTCTTAAGGAGATGATTGGGCATTTCACAGTCCTTCCTTTTGTATTCTTATCTTTGATTATATAAGCCACTTATCCCTTTGAAGTCTCATACTGACAAAATCCCAGAGGGCTGGAAAGAGGGCAAGAAAATATTTGGGTCTTGTGTTTTGCTCCTATAACCACAGCCACTTCTACTTCTTACAGAAAAATGCAGTTAATATTTTTTTGTGGAGACTTTTTTTTCCTGGTACCAAAAAAATTCAATAGCAATTTAATCTTATTTCCTGAAAGACATTTCCTAGAACTAATGTTTCATGCTTCATTAAAAAAACATGTACTCAACAACACATTCTTGAACCCAGGATACAGAATTGTGTAGTTGGCATGATCCACACATGCTTTGCAAGGGCATCACAGACACTGACTGCTTTGGGAAAAACTATAGTTTGAGTCAGGAAAATACAATAGGCAGAAAAGATTAAGTTCCAGCAAAGGTGAGGAGAACACCAGAGAGCAAATTCATGCTCAGCTGCACAGTTGACTTGTGGGCTTTATGAAAGGATCTAAAGGAACTGGAGGGTGTAATTCAGTTATTAGGAAAAAAATATTATCGTAATCTATAGGAAAATGTACACATTAGAAGGAAAAAGAAAGAAACAAAGATATCTCCTTAAGGTTGGCACTAAAATTCTTAAACTTTCTCTTTTGTGGATTTTTTTTTTTGAGAGTGATGGCCCCATTGACTTTCATCTTCATTCTGAAGCTAGTGAAAAACAGATAGCTTCAGATGTTTTCATGTAATTGAAGTGAACGAGATTGTAGTAAAAGAAAAAATTATGTGCTCCCTGAAAAGAAAATGCTCCCATGCCTCTCAAATTCATGGCCATTATAAACAGCCTTGCACTGTTTCAAGAAGACTAAAACTTCTAGGACTAAATACAGAGTTAGCATATTCAGCTGCAGAGCTCCAAAAACTTTTGCTGCCCTTGCTGTGTATGGTTATTAACTTTATAGGATGTAGACTTGATCCTGTTTATATTAGAACTACCTTTTCCCTTTCCTTTCCATTTTCCCTGCAGCTAGAAGCATAATTAACGCAAGAGTGGGATTTAATTTACTGAAAATTAGCTAAGTAAAAGTCATGGCTCTCACTACAAGTGCTCTCCAAGGCTTGCTTTCTAATCAGCAGAGGGAGAAGCATAACCAGAGTGCAGTTCAACCCATCCCAGGATGGGTATTGAAGGTAGGGAGATGAGTTGGTGTTTTCCATTTCTCCTGATTGTAAAGGAAGGCTCAACTGTAACTTTAAACTGTTCACTTAATTTTAACTAACTCCTGAAAGAATGGGTTATGATATCCCTCAGGAACATAACTTTCCAGTGTGTGAAAATGGATGTAAGAGGAATAAGAATCCAGCATTTCGAATACAGTATTTGGTACAAGGAATTTCCCACTGCTGTTTCCACTGCCATTCAGCCTGGTACCACATTTCCAAAGGGATTTGTTTAAACAGTTTCCTACATTTTCCGCTATCTGAAGTGAATGCTGTTCTAACTATTTTACATCAAGGCTATGACACATGTTTAAAATTAGCAATATCCTTTGATTTGATTTAGCAACACTTCCAACTGCTCAGCAGCACTTTGCTGTTGGCCACACTACTAATTTTTCAGAACAATAAACTGGAAGAGGCAATTTTACAAACATATAGATCAGGATTCTGAATTGATTCCTTGCCTGTGTTATTTGGGCACCAAGAAAAAAATAAGAGGGAAAAGTGAGTGCTCAGTCTTTTCAGTACTTAGGATCAAATGAAGTACAGAATAAGATCTTATGATTATTCATAAGTTCACAGCAAAAATAACTTTTGATTCCTGTCTGTTCATTGCATTTGACACTGAGCTTTGTTAAAAGTACTTAGACTCCTCTGTGGCTTGGGATACTTGCTTTAATAAAAATATTACTGAAACCCCAGGAAAACTTCACACCATAAACAACATAAAGATTGTTATTTGCATTTCATTTTCATGCAGGCATATGCTTTGAAGGATAATTTTTTAAGTTTAGTTTAAGTGTAATAAAATTAAATGCAGATTATCAACTGAGTACAAATTAAAACAGAAGGTTTCATCTTTTTCACTGTCAAAACCTTTGAAATATGAAAACAATATCACACAGATGTTGGTATATTTCCATTGATTAAAAAAAATAGTTGCATAGTTGAACTCTGGCCCTCATTCATAGTTTCTGCAATTGAATTTTAGGCAGAGATTTAGGCATTTGATTGAAAGCAGAGTTCAGTTCCATCCTTTTCCTCCCCAAGTAACCCAAAATATGGTGTCAGCAATTTTTTTTTCATTTTTTTAGCAATCTGCCCAATAAAAATTTAAAGAATAAATGTAAATACTAAAATATAATTTTTCACTCCCACACATGCCATTATATGTGGTGTTTCATGGTAACACATATGGTTCTTCCTGCAAATAACACCAAACCTCCTCTCATTCTCTGCATAGTGACAAAAATGCTCTACCATGAAATTATTCAGGTTGACCTGTGAAAATCTGGCTTATCATTCAAACTTTGCTATAGACCTTCACAGCAATCAGGGATAACTCAGTTGATAGGGTCTAACCTGAAGAATTGTAAAGAAACAAAAATCCAGGGTGAAGTTGATGTGAATGGAAAATAGCCACTACCTCAGAAATGCAGTTTCTTAAGATTCTTAATTACTGTGAACTCCACTTGACCACTTTTTTTTCTTTTTTTTTTTTTTTAAAGAAGAGAATACTTCCCAGTTTTGCAGTTTTTTGGAAAATGTGTTTCTTCTTATTCATGAAGTGCTTGGATACTGTGGTAATGGAAGCCCAATGGACACAAATGTGCTACTGTTCTGCAGCTGCTAATGAAGTTAGCTCTTGCACGTGGAGTAATCTGTCTCTAAAGGTGGAACAGTGGTAGCAGCTATCAGGGACAGCTGAATCTGTATGGGCACTCTGGGATTTTCTCTTGTGGTTCATAGGACAAATAGTGACAACTTCTGCTCGTGTGTTCCTTCTTTCCTGATTGTGTGGGAGGTTATATGCCTGATTAAATTGCTATATTCCAAGGAAATTCATGTAATCTGTTTGTAGTAAAATTATTCCAGACTGTAAGTAAAAGTTAACATTCATTTCAATCCTTGAAAGGCATAGGCTTTTAACTCCAGATGGAGCTTAACCTGCAATGCAGTCATGATCTAACAAGTAAATCTAAATGTGCTTTTTAAATGAAGTTCCTCTTTGGTAGGAAGTATATTTGTATTGTTATATACCTTACTGTTACAAAGAGCAAACTTGCTGGACATTAATGGTTAAAATTTCTTTTCAGCATGTAGAATTTCATAGATAGATTGTTATAGTTTAACTTGGACCCTACAATATATCAAGTCAGTGCTGTACTGCATATATGCATGAGGTTTAGAAAGTGAAAGTAATGCTTATGTTGGATATTGGATACTGAATTTTCTTATGATCATTGATATATTTATATGTACTTTAAATGCCTAAAACAGGGGGGTAAAAGAGGAAACTTTCATATTTTTTCTTTTTTCATTTTCATTTTTTGCAGATGCTGTGTTACAGAATGGGGAAGAAAACAGGAGCAAGTGGATGAAAGTATCATCTCCTTTTTTTCCTACCATGTAACCTAAAACTGTTCCAATGAAAATTTTTTACTACTATTTTTTAAAGGAAAAAGAACGAACTCACTCCTGGGATTTGACTCTATGCCAAGCTCATGCCTTGAAATAGAATTTTAAAAATAGAAAATCTTGTATATATTGTAGAATAAATGGTGCTGCTTTAATAAGAACACTTGGAATGCAAATGAACCCTGGAACCAGTGTGTGAAAATATACCCAAAATGAAAGAGAAAAGAAGAAAGCAACATAGAAGATGATTTATTTACTACCCTTCAGTTCCTAATTATAATTATTTTTGCACTGTGACGTCTTCTCCAGCCTTTTTGTTTCACACTATCATCACTAAAGTGATGAAAGGGCTGTTAAATAAATATGTGATATTGTCTGTATTTTCAAGATTAGAGATGTTAATCATGGAGTCTTGGTAAATTCCATTTTGCCCTTCCAAAAGTTCTTTGCTTCAAAGAATTAAGTGCTTTTATTAACACAACCCAAAATTATCATTCCTCAGTCTCTCAGAGGACTTGCTTCTACAAAACCTACCAAGGCACTGGAATCTGATCTTAGCACTTTCAGGGCTTTAATGCTTCCATTGAAGCAGCCCCTTACAGTGCTAGGAATAGCCAGGGACCAGAGCTCTCTTGTTCCAGGCTCTGTGCACACTCGTGAGAGGAGCAGCCTGTGCCTCAGTGTAGTGACAGCCCATGTGTCATGTTCAGAGAGGAATTCATCTTTCCATAACATAAGCATCAAAAATGGATATCATGAAGTACCCTCCAGAGGTGTTTGTTTCCTTTTGTGGGTTGTAGTAGAAGCCTGGAGTGGTGATCTCACGCAGGTGGTCCTACATGTAAAGATATGGAGTTTAGGGCAGACAAATGCAGTCAAAGGGCACATTCTTCTGTCACTGTGCAAACACAGATCAGAAACATAGTCCTGTGCTCTGAACTCTGATTCCCCATCTTCTACTGATGATGGACTCTTTTCCCTTAACCATTTCAATACTTGAAACATTCAGGGTTTGTCTTGTCAAAGTTCCATATGTTCTGAAGTAACGTCCAAAGTACTTTCTCTACTATGGAATAACAGTACCTAAAATATAATGGCAATGATTTCCCTAACTGGCTTCACTCCTTATTCTCCATGCAAAAAGTGAGACTGCTGACCCATCGTCTTGCTTGAATATTTTCCTCATTACACCCATTATTAAAAGAAAAACAATCCCACCCCTTTCTATTTTCTTATATAATAGAATGTAGTCCCTCTTTTCTGTACTGCTTTGCTAAATTTAGGACTATTATGTAACAATAGTGAACACAGAAGAGAGCAAAAAAGAATTTTTAGGAAGGGTAAAGGATTGCAAGTATCCTGAAATACATCTTAGTTTGTCATTACAATAATATTAATGCTGCTTTAAGTTCTGAGAACATTAAAAGCAATATATGAGTAGTTCTGTGACTATGAATATGGATAAGAATTACATCTGCAAAGTCTTCAGTTTTTGGTGGACTTCATGTAAATTATCATGCATATTGTTTCCCCAAACCGTAACAAAATATGCTAGCAACGTGAATATCTCAGCATCTGAAGACAATTACAATAATTATTTTCAGTATATATTGGGACCTCCCTATGCACTTTTAACACTATGCACACCCACATATAAATAAAGAGCAGATTAGCAGTCTGTAAGAAAGTCTTAGATCTTCTGAATCTATTATAAAGCATTATTATTTTTTCTGAATAAAAAACATGAATGAACAAGAAGAAAAGTCATAAAATTATGATTGATTATGAAAAGTCAATTTTCACAGTGATTTTGAGACTTTTATTCTGTCAGCAAAGTCCTTGGTATAAAGGTTTTACCATATCTTGTAGGATTACCTTTGTGTTGCTAAATCAGTGTAGCTTATTTAAATAGTACCAGAATTGCCAGCAGCTAGGTCAGCTAAGAAGGCATATTCCCCTGGCATCTGAACACTGAAATACCTTATATATTGCTGTACAGAGTTAAACAGAACTGTAAGGGGAAACAGTTTTCATTGTGTGATTTTTTGAAAATGTAAATTTTTTTCCCTTTTCATTGTCAGGACAATTCTGATTTTCTGAAACTGGTTTCATGTGGTGTTTTATGGGGGATATTTTGGGAAGTAGGGAACCTGATGCTTTTTTTGTTTGCAGTTGTTGGATAAGAAGAAGACCTGTGTTCAAGTCTGTTATTCAAATAAGGAAGAGCAAAAACATGAATCTATATCCCATAGAAATACTTTATTTCAGTGGGTCATCTCTTTTGGTGGAGATCACTGGGCAATAGACAGAGTCAAAATGTACAGCAGGTTAGGACACTGAAGTTAAACACCTGACTTCAAAACTCTTTTTTTTTCTATATCCCAGAAAAATACAGCAAGAATTACCACTGGAATTCTGTAAACAGAATTACTGAAGTCCTCTCCACACTCAGGGGGTGCACTGGTTATAGGGTCACTTGCAGCCAGTGCTTGGCACTTCCAGAGCACCCCCCTTAGGTGGTTGGGGAAAGAGTGACAGTCTGGAAGTACCTATCTTTTACCCTTGATTGATGGGGTGAATTTCAACCACGGGTAGTAAACTTGCAGGTTCTCTGCTGAAACTTCTGTAGCACATTTTATGTACTGCAGAAAGCCACAGAAACACCTTTTAAGAAATATAAGTGTTGGTTGGGATTTACCAGTAGACATGACAATAGAGAAAGTAGCTAGGTAAATTGGTCAGTAGTTCATCAGCCATATTGCATTGCCTTTTTTTCAGGAGGACAGCTGAAAATCTCCTAACTTTTATGTAAAGACATGCAATTTGTAAGTAGTGATTTTTTTTTTTTGTTCGTATGTGTTGGTGCTGATTTTAAGAGCTCAGCCTAAGGGAGGTAGTCAGCTCTAAAGCATATTTAGTTAAAAAACAAAATAAAACACACAAATCTTGGATATGCTTTATAAGCATAGTGAGGCACCGAACAAGTTGCCCAGAGAAGTTGTGGATGCCCCATTCCTGAACATGTTCAAGGTCAGGATGGATGGGTCCTTGAGCAGGTGTCCCTGCCCATGGCAGAAGCCTTGGAACTAGATGATCTTTAAAAATCAGCAATAGAATTTGACTGCTATCTTTTTATAACAGTGAATGCTAATCCTTTTTTATGTTATTATATTTGTCTCTTATGAACATGGACTTGTCAAAGTACTCAAAATGTACTTAAATACAACTCACTCTAATTTTTAACAGAAGGAAAATGAAGACACAGAACAATGCAATGCTTTTCCGGGAGGACATATGCCAGGTTAATGACAGAAAATTCCAGTCTAGTAACTGGGTGTTGTTTTATTTTTTCCATTTTATCAGTATTCATTGCTATTCTGATACCAAGGAAATTTCTGGAAAATACATACTGAGAGCTTTTCCCTAGGTGTTTCAGAGCCTTAGTCCCCTGTTAAGTCTTGAGTAAGCATCTCTATCATCAATACAAACTTTATTTTAAGGGAAAATTAATGTTTGCTGTTTTCAAAGCTTTTTTGTGTTTGCATGTAGTTTTGTTTTTCTTTTTGCCTAATTTCTTTCTGTGGATTGTCAAAGGGACAGTTTTTACTCTGGGGAAGATCCCTTTTTTTCACCCTTAGCCCAGTCTTTTTTCTTTCTTATCTCTGCAGCGCTCACAATGCCTTTTTAGTATTTGCTCACAGAGTTCAGTCCTCCTAGTGGGACATGGTGTGTAGTTTAAATATGTTTCTCTCCTGATATTCTAAATGACATCCAATTGACCTCATAAATGTCTTATGAGACCAAACAAACTCTATGCTCGAACAAAAACTGTCAACCAATTCTACTTTGCTTGTCCTCGGGCTGCTCTGGCATGATGCCATAAAGCATCAGTATTGATATTTTGTGGCATTCAAATTGTAAAATACCTAGGCTAAGCAATAGGAGCAGAGGTATTAATACAATCTGGCCATGTCACTGTTAATTACCCCAATATAAATTAAATTTATAGCACATGGTATCTTTGGTATGAATTGGCAGCAGGCATCAAAACCTTTTCTTGACATTATCACGTAAACCTAGGAGGCATGTAGCTAGCATTTTGTGTAAGGTGTTTTATAGAGAAGCATGAGAGCTTCAGAAAAACTTCTGCATAGTTTTATCACAGCCTTTATCAAGATTTGTTTATTGTCAATAGTGACTTTTACCAGAGCAAAAAAAAAAAATTTGCAATGTTTTATAATTTTAACTGAATAAACTCATAAATGTGTTCAAAGTGTCAGGGAACACAGCTATACTGAGCAGTATAAGTTAACATTCAGCTTAAAACTATGCCTCTAGTTTTCCAGATTGAAAGCAATTTCTTTCTAATATGGAAAACAGAACCTATCTGAAGGGAGCCTTTTATGCTATACTTTTACGTTAAAACTTATCAGGTGTCTAGGGAAATGTGTTCTTGAAATCCCGTCATGATCCGTGTGTCATTGAAGACAAAGATCCGATGTGCTATGGAAATTTCTTGATGCATATTATGAGCTGTTGTTTGCCATAGTGTCTGGATAATCCTGCTTCATTTATTGGAGGGCCATTTCAGCTGCACTGTCAACAGCCTGGGATGATCAGGTCACCTTTCCCTATAAAATTATGTAAAAGCTGTCAAATGGGCAGGATTATAGGAACATTAAAGGTGCTTTAAGATTTCATGCCTATAAATATTAGCAAAGAAGATTTAAAGGCAAATTTGTCAGTACATGCCCACGTTTCTACAACCTTGTTTTACAGCACTGCAATGTTATCACCTACATTTTATCACGTAACTGTGAAGTGTTTTGGTGGGGAGCAGCTGCTTGCAGCCCTATCTATTTAATTCATGTAGCAGGAATTAAGCATTATTTAAAAAAAAAGAAAAAGAGAGGTAGCTGCCTCCCATTTCTCATCCTTTGGAAATGAGTTCTTAACATTTTTATTTCGCAGCAAAACAATTTAAGTTGATCAACACAAACCTTTTCTATTTGGAGGGTCATCTTATAAAAAACCATTATATATTTAATAAAGAATTTTGATTATGGCACCAATTACAAATACCGTTGCATGAGAGTAATAACGCAGCAAATAATTTTGACTAGTATTTACTTTTAAGTTGTGAACATTTTATTATGGTGTTTTGGAATGACTGCTCTTATTTATTGTACATTATGAATGCCACGGGCACCTTCAACATAAATAGATATTGGCAGACCCCTAGCATTTCTTCAGAACTCTCTGGTATCCTTGTTAGACAAGTGCAGCATTTTACTCATATTTTTGTGCTGGCAGATTTCTAGCCAATCTCTTAGTTAAACAGACTCAGAGGAGGAAGAAAACCATCTTCCCCTACAATTTTTCAGGGAAAAAAAGATCTCAGAGCCCGACCAAGGAGCAGAGTAAATTGTGAGCAATGCTCTGTCAGTTGTAAATGTCTGCTCTGGGACTTCATCCAAACTGCACGGGCAGCAGCAGAAGGTTTCCCATTTCTGGGAGCTTTTCAAGTGGGCTGCTGTTAAGCCAGCGTGTGTGTGTGTGCTCTCTCTGTCACAAATGTCCAGGTCAGAAGGCAGCCCTAGATGGAAACCTGTGCGTAAGCTGTAACTGGTGCATCAGTCAGCAGAGCATGCTTCCAATGAATTTGCTCATGCAGTGTGAGTTAGGAAGGCAAATGCTTGAAAAATCCTGAATGCAATTAGGCACAACATGGTTGTTCCCTCCAAGCTTCATTAGGCTTTGCTCTTAGTTTTCACATTCCCTGTTGGCTTGGACAAATGGCCAATCTCCAGTTAGCTTCAGTGGGAGCAGAAGTGTAGTGGAGGAAGAAGGTTTGTCTGAAAAAATGAGAGGAAATGGATACAGTGTCTGAGCTGACATCTTGCTGAGGAATAGGTGAAGGGAAGAGGAGTTGGTAAACAAATGGTTTGCTCAATGCACCTGGGAAAAAGTAAATACAGCAACCACCAACAAGGAGGTGGCAGAAGAACTTATTAACTGCATCCAGATGCAAATGCTTCTTACATCAGCCTTCAGGGTCCCCTAGAAGATAAATTGTGGACCTGGCTGAAGCCTTCTGTGGATTTGCAGTGAGGGAATTGGTGGCTGTTGCACAGTGGCAGTAGGGCTCAAAGAAAAATTAAATTGAAACTTTCCTTAGAGGGTAGGCAAGTAGGAACAGAAGCAGCATGGATGGCACTTCAGCTGGACATTTTTTTTTGTTTTTCTTCTGGCTCAGCATCAGAAGGTATCTGTTCAAGAAATTGGGTGCAGAAAAGCCAGCAGGTCTTGAGCAGATCAAGAAAAATCTTTCCACATGCACAGACAAAAGGAAGCTAAATTATCAATATAACAGGACTCTTTGTTCCCTTTCCCTGTGTGGGTTGGAAAAGGCAGAAATGTTCCAGCCCTTACAATGTCCACTCTGGAACAGTACACAGTTTCTGAACAGTAGCCCCATGGCAGCTGTGAAGATGATGGAAAGAGAAAAGGAGCAAAAGTCAGCAAAGGTAGAAAAATGTTACAGTTTCAACACTTAGGATTCCATCGTGGGGAGAAAGAGAGAGAGGGAAAAGAGACTGCTGAGAGACCTTTTCTTACATGGAATGTTCATGTGGCAAGATGCACATCCCCACAGGTGAATGCTTGTCTTTTTCTGGGAGGGGGGTTAAGCAAAAGTTGGTTTTTGCAAACAATGTTATTGGATAAGAGCAAAGAAAATTGCTGAGATCACAATAATTGGATATCCACTCTTGGACAAACCAAGCTATGGTTGTACAAAGAAATGATAAAGATTTATGCAGCAGAGTAGAAGACAATGAAACTGTTGAATTTTAGGGGCTTGCTGACAGCTGCCTATAGAGTTACCTAGTAGATTTGAGACACGGTGTTGTGTGAGACATGGTGTTGTGTGAATCCTCTTAGAGCTCATGGATGTGGCACACGAAGTCCTTTGCCTTTCTGGAGAAGCAGAATGTTATAGAAAATCTCAACATCTCAGATGGTAATAGACAACTATGGTTAAAGACATGAACTGAGCCCTGGATAAATAAAAATGGTCCAGGTAAGCTCTCAATGCTGAGCACTAAAACTGAAAAAAGGGGAGTGCCAGAACAGCTGTGGTTAAAGTCTCAAGCAGCCACTGGTAAACTGAGGCACTTGTGAGCATGCACCAATAGTCAGAAATTTTCCATAAATAGTTCATGCTACCCATGACCTGGTGCTCAAAGAGGTGCTGTTAATCCTCTCCCCATGAGATATTGAGTAAATGTGATCTTGGAATAACTCTTTTGTGGATGCCAATCTTTCTGTGAGGAACTTTAACCTATTTATTTTTCTGGGAAAGGTAGATTTGAGAACATATAGAACCCAATATACCTGCCAGTAGGGAGACCTGTCAGTGGAAGAAGTATCCTTCCTTCAGTATCATCTCTCACGTAACATATTCAGTTTAAAGACAGAGCAGGTACATCTCCTCATTCTTTTTAAACTGGCAAGATTTCAAGCATTGACTAAGACAGTTGGTGACACAGCAAACTCCTTATTCCTTGCCAGAACTTATTTATTATTAAAGACAGATTAACTGATGGGAGGTGGGTCTTTAATGTTGGATAATCCTTTAACCAGTTCAATAGGATTGCCCAGAAAGGAGGTTTGTATGCCAGAAGTTATTTCCAGTGCACTTTGTATAAAAAAGAACTGGGAAAGGGAGAAAGGAGTTGAAAGGTAGTGCTGTGAATGAGAATGTTTTTGTGAGTGGTGGGAGATGTGAGCTATCATACCAAAGGTCTGAATAGGTGAGTAAGACCTTGAAGGTCCATGAACTATGAAGAGTCTAGATGTGTGTGTTCAGGGATGGGATGACCTCTTATGAACTCCTACAAAGAAACAACAATTATTGGGATACACAAGCCATCCAGGGGAGAGGGCTCCACCTCCTCACTTGTATTTCTGGTTGTCTTGAGAATGATTAGATGTCTGGGAACCTGGACAGGGCAGCCCAGATAATTGCTGGTGTTTCCTGGTGGCAGGTGACCAGTGCCTCTGTTTGTTCCCCAGGGCATCTCCTTCCTTGATAAAGCAGGGTGAGGAGCTAATCAAAGAGCAGCTGCTTGCTAAAGAGGCTGAAGAGGCTGAAGAAAGGCTCTTGCAGCAAATAGGCAGTGCCCTGTTTGCAGCTCTTTACCTTCCTTGCAGGGGAGGGCAGTGGGGTCCCTGTTATGAGTGACAGCTCTCCCCAAATGTGTGGAAACAAGTGAAGAAGAAATTATGACCTGCACCGAGTATGTTATTGCTGAATGATTCCCAGGTGAGTTCAGTTAATAAAGTCACAGACAAATTAAACCACATCCCTCACTTCTTGTCATTATTTCTGCATGTCTGGAACAATGAGGACCTTTTTTTAAGGTGCAAATATAGAAAATTGAGTTTAGTATACAGAAAGGCTATGGGGCTTTGACTGGCTGTAGGAGGTATTTCCACAGCAGATCTGACTTAAAACATGCTGTGAGTTTATTTTATTTAACAGATAGTTTTCTTTTTTTTTATTATAAGCATGGGTGCTAATGTAGTCTATACATAATCTTCTCTGTTTTAATTCCATTCTAATTATTCTAACATTCCATATTTTATCAACATATTTTAGGGATTCTGGCTTCTTTACTAGTTATTTTTTCCCAGATGAAAAAAATTCTGCAACCTTGTGTCAGAGTTGCTGAATGCTTTGAGTCCTATCACACATGCTGAGACTGCTTTTCAAAATTACATTTCATATATATATCATCATTGTCACTATTTACTTAGCACATACTTTCTGTAGTCATACATATTCTATGAATCACATTAAATATAAACATTTGGTATCTTACACTAATGGAGATTGTTTTTGTTTGATTACATATCTCAATCCATTCTTCATCAGAGAATTCTTGATCCAGATTGCTTTTGCACTTGATCTTAGCTTTTATCTCCCCTGAATTTATTCATCCTAAAAGGATATCAAGTGCAGATTCTTTTCATGATCTTTATCCATAATTAAAAGCTAGCAGTTGAAGGGAACGAACTCAGGGGTACAAAAATTCCTCAATTTATCTCCCACAGTTAATGTCTTATTTGTAAATAAACGTGTTGTTTTGGTGTATGGCTTATATTTCACTAATCTCTCAAAGGGCCTAAATATTCCTTCATTACAAATATCCTTGAGAGTCATCATGTCAAAATCATTCCACAATTAATAGAGGTTGCCTCCAAGGGCCTCAGGGAGGAGAGGGCTGTTAATAAGTGGACAAAAAGGAGATACTGTCTGGCCTGCTTTAAAATGCTTCAAGACATTATGCACGTGCTGGCAGGTTAGGCTTTGGTAAATTCCCAAAAATCTTTCCTGTTTACATATGTGTTTCTATGGCACCAGAAAATTCTTCTCAATAAGATGATGTGAGGTCCTGTTCTATTTTCTTACAGCCACCAAAGAAAGGAGGTAGATCCTTTGACTTATGTGGAGATGCGTCTGTAAATGAGGCTTGTCAGCCTGAGTTGCAGTCCATAATTCTTGGAAAGAAACTTCTAAATCTTGAGTTTTTGTAAAAAAAAACACCCCAAACCCACCATAAATATTTTGAGGCTAGGTAACAGAACATATTGTTCTGCCTAATTTTTGAAATTGCTAATAAGAATTACTGGATAGTGTAAGAGTTCTGCTCACTGTTTATTTCACCTGAATTAATACAGAGTGTAAATTCCATCTTTCCATCATCATCGCTCACATTAGTGGGGAAGCATTTTACCTGGCTAAATGTAAGCTTTCTGCTTTGTTTTGTTGTTCATTTCCAGTTGGAGGATATTTGTTAAAGTTTAAACCTATTGGAACTCAGACAACATGTCCTTGCTCCTTCTTTTTGTGGGATGGTATCTGGCAATTAAATATAGTTGTTCCTCAAAAATAGTCCTTTTAAATAATTTAAGACAAATTTGTGTTAACCATTTGTGGACAAAAAATTGTACATCTGTGTGTTTTTGTAATCACAGCTAGAAATAAGAGATTGGATATTTCTGTAAGATTGGAGCAGATTCTCTGGTTACTTTGTTGGACTTCATCGAGTAGTCATATAGAAGTTTCATATTGAATATCACAATCAGCCATAAAATGAGACTGTGGTTGTAACCTTAATTACAGAAAGGATATCCCCTCCAGAGGATCATAATCTGGTTTGAGAAGCAGAAAGGCAGTTACTTCCCTATGGGAGTCTGGGAGCGATCCTCTCCAAAGCTTGGTGACACAGTCCTGTAAGCCTGAGATGATTTCACTTTCAAATGTATTTAAAAATTCTACAGCAAATTCATCGGGGGCATAGGCTTTCCCGCTTTCAACACAAATACTGTTTCCTTAATTTCATTCTCTGTCCTGGGAATCTGCAACAGTTCCTTCTGCTGTTGTGTCAGTTGTAGCTGCTGCTATTCCACCACTGATGAAAGAATAGGATTTAAATGTTTGTTCAGAGGTACGTAAGTTGGCATAATAATTGTGAATAACTGTGATTCTCCAGGGTGAAGAGTTCGGCCTTAGCATTTTCCAATTTACTGGGTTGGTTTGGATAATTTCTTCTTTATTTATCAAATCAACTAACAATGATCATACTTAAGGAGTGGCTACTAAAAAGAAACTTTTTTTTTCTCTCCCTTTTATAAAGGGATAGAAATACACCTAGAGCTAAATCTGTAGATCTTTCACAAGAGCTTCGATACTCCTGTGCCTAAAATTTGTTGGAAGACAAACCTGTCTTGAATGAGTAATTCTAAAATCTGATCTTATCCCAACTTTTTTTTTTTTTTAACAGGATAAGTATTTTATTCTGAAAACAAAAAATCTGTCTAACTCTGTGACCCATGGATCCAACTCTCTCATCTACTCTTCCAGACCTGTTCCAATGAAAGGAAACTACTCACGGGAATTATTTACAAGTTTTAAAAACTATCACCATATGAAGAATAATTTATCCAATTTTCATTATCTTTATTCTTTTCTTTGGGAAACACTAGACTATCCCTGCAAATTTTCATCAAATGCCATCCTTATCCATAAAATCTGTCTGATATGAACAAAGGCAAAAACTCCAGTTTAAAGGAAAACTAGAAAAAGTCAGAGAAGAACTTCCTGAGTATTCAGAAAAGATGGCATTAGGCTCTCAGTGGCTCTCAGATTCAGGCTCTCAGTGGAGAAAGAGAAGTACTTTTCATCCTACAAAATCTGTACAAATTACTGGGGATGTACTGGCCTTTGAAAATCTCTGCTTATTTCAGTCAATTTTGAGTGCACAAGTGTCTAGCTTAGACTAGAAACAGTGGACTTCAGACTGATAAAGTTATCACAGTCCCATCCTGAAAATCTTATGAAATTCTCTGTGAATGTTAATTTCTGTCAAGCTTCCCTTGTTCCAACTCCTTTTATATTTCATTTTTGTGAGGTTTTCAAGACAAGAACTGGTCCATCTCAGTTCTGTGACAGCTTCATATTTCCCACCCTCAAGCAAGTCAAAATGTAGCTTGCATATATACGCTTTCAAACTTCTAGGATTGAGTTGATTTAGACTTATTTATTGTTCTTTTCCAAGAAATATAGAAGCCCCCAACATGCTGTCCAGGCAAGGTGTAGAGGGGAAAAGAGGTTCCTTAATGGTCTGTTCCAACCACTAAGACTGTATTTCTGGAAAATAGCTCGCAAGTGTAAGTTGCTGCTTTCCAGCTTTAGTTTTCAGTAAGAAAAGTGGTTTTTATCTATTCTTGTTATCTTCTGTTTTTTCCTGAGTGCACAATCATAACTACCCTTCATCTGTCCAAATTTATGCCATAAGACCCATTGAAACAATTGTTGATCTAGTTTATTAGGCATAAATCACCTTTTATCCTTTTCCTGCAAAGAAGCTGTTTTCTGTTTGCTTACTTAATTGTTTCAGAAGCTACTTATGAACATGATTTAAAAGCTAGGTCATTGCAAGATTTTCCCTATTTGTTTTGCTTTCCTGACAGTTTGCTTCAAATGATGATTTGTTGTCTTGAACATTACTATCAACACCAATTGCAATGGTAACTCAGGCTTTCTGATCATGACTGGAGGAAAAAAAATTGATTATTATCAACGTCTTACTTCTCACGTTGATTGTTTTAAAGGTTTAATTGTGGACATACATAGTGTGGTATTTTCCTGCTATGCTTGTAGAAATCTTCTATTTACTCATTTTGGAGGAAAGAACTGACCTCCTCTTCCTTCTCTACCAACAGGATGGTGAGTCTTTGCAGGTTTTGCTTTAAGCACTTTGTTTATATTTGGCTTGTCTCTTCCCTAGCAAAAGGAAACTCCAACCCTGTGGATGTTTTCACACTCTCTCCCAGTCCTGCTGCCAAATCTGCTGCTGCTTCTGCTTATCTTTAACTGTTTTGAACAGAACATCTCCTGCAGCACATTGATTAAGTACAGGAAGCATTAGTGACCAGCAGCTCAGGGCATTGGGTTGTTATTGACTCTGACAGACCAATTTGTTTCTCCAATGTTCATTATTCTACAAAAGGGGCACATCAGACAAGGCAATTGAAATGTACAATATTGCCACCTGTCTCTTTTCTGCCTTGATTATGTACAGCCTAGACTTCAGTTCCAAACTACACTAAGACCTCAGAGACATGAATTGTAAAAATTAAGATAATTAGAATTCCAGACTGGCCCAACTTGGAGCAAAGATAATTAATGCTAGAAGTTCCAAATGAGCACACATACAACAAATAAATAAATTTAAAATTAGGCAAAATTTCTATATTTCTTGGAATTATTAGTGTGTGGTCACAGTGACACTTTGTGTTCATTGCTGGGGAATGCACTCTGCTGAAATGCTGCAGAGTGCTGGAGTTAACATCTATTATCTAATACATTTGTTAACAATGAGTGACCTAATGCCTGCAGTGAAAAGACTGCAAGTAAATTTTGGGAAGGTCGGGAGCTATTTATGGAGCAGCAGCTACCAGATGTGGAAAGAAAGCCAAGAAGAGAATGACGCAGTTTGAAACATGTACTCACACCTGAACTAAAATATATATACTGACACAGTGCACTGCTACTTCATTTTTAATGCATGTACTAACATGTTTGTCCTTTGCCATGAAATGGCATGTGACTTTTCCCCACATTCACCTTCTATCCTTGCCTGTCAGCAGACATTTGGTCTGCGTGTCTCCATTCATAAAACATAGGGACCTACTAGCAAGACATTCCTGGGAGCAACAAAGATATTAAAATTCCTTAGGAACCACTCTTGGATTCAGTCAAGAGTCAAAATATAATGCCATTGACAGATTCTGGTGCTAATTCCCAAAGTGATCTATCCATTTCCTTTTAACTATCTATGTAACAGCAGAGAACGTACCAGTGTACCAGAAACTATCTGTGATTTTATGTAAAACTGGAAAAATTCTCCAGAGAAGTTTTACTGACTTGCTTTCCCTTCCCTAAAACTGCACACAACAATGATAATTTTTTTCTTGTACCATGCTTATATAATTATTCTTTCCCACCAGAAATAATGTTTGCTTCCTGCCAGTGGCTCTGATTCTCAGCTGCCCTGTGCCTCACAGCAGCAAGAAGAGATAGACCTGTCTGCTTAGACTTTCTGCTCTGCTCTGGCAGTGTGAAGCAGCTGTAAACCTGACAGGGAGCCAACCCTAACAAGCCCAGTCAATTCAAGTTTACAGATGTTTGACATCACCCAAACAGTGCAGTGCATCCAAGGCAGATCAGTGAATCTGGTCCTCCAGATGGGTCTTGGTTTTAAAAC
The DNA here is from genome assembly GCF_012460135.2 of Molothrus ater. Classification (NCBI taxonomy): domain Eukaryota; kingdom Metazoa; phylum Chordata; class Aves; order Passeriformes; family Icteridae; genus Molothrus; species Molothrus ater. Next base: position 48,912,450 of record NC_050479.2, read on the forward strand.
TGAAAGTTGCAAAATAAATATATTATTTGGAATGGGTATTCAATAACATTCAGTTGATTTCCATAAGCTCTTGCAAGAACCTCCAGGCTCTGACAACAGATTTGGTTTTCTTCCTGATCATTTAAACCCAGATGCTGCTTTTGATGGATGTGTCACAAACATATGGTGAGTCAGGAGCCACAGGTTTCCCTACTTTATAAAACTAAGACAAAAATATACATACTTTTGGTCTTTTGAAAAAGAGGGGCAGTAATTTACAGAGTGCCCTTGAGTGCATTCAAGACACATAGGGCAGCATCCTCACCAATCTGAAGGTTATAGCTAAACTTGGCTGGGATACCCTGGCTACTACTACAATGGGATTTTCTAACTGCACTTCCAGACACCTTGAATTGGACCAGTTCTACAAAGTAAATTCTTCTCCAAAAATATCAAAGATACAGTCACAGCCTCCCTAAAGTATGGAGGAGATTTTCCATGGATGTGGAGCTGGACTATCCTGACAGTGAATGTCCATTCACCGGAGGTTTCTTTCCTGAAGGCGCAGTGGACTTTCAGAGTGCACAACTCAGTGGATACAGGAGTTTTTAAAAATCCATAGCAGAGTGCTTCAATTATTTAACCCAAAATATTTACTAGGTGGGTTTTTATCAAAGAATTCTTGCCCTGGCTATCTACCAAACTGATCTTCTTTAGCACTTTTTCAAGAAAGATGATTTTTTAAAAATGCCTGTAATCAAAATTTTAACTTACAAAAATTTTTTAAGTTGCAAATATACTGACATGCCTATGTGTCATGAAAGGTGTGTGTGTTTTTCTGGAAAATCAAAGATGCTTTTTAACATCTGGGAGAAATCAGTCTGTACACTCATGCTATTTCTCAAATTCTCACCAAGCTGTGAGTAGATTTGAAAGAACTAGAGACTACTTTGCATTTTATTACTTCACAGACATCTATTTATTGTATGAGAGATGGAAAAAGCAGTTAAAAATATCAGTGTGTTTCATTAGTAAAAAAATGATTAGAGCAATTATGATTCTTGCTTTTCTTCTAAGTCTCAAAGTTTCAACAACACTGTTTGTGCTACCCCCAAAGCCCAGTCATAAATCTCAGAAATCCTGATGATGAGTCCAAATCTTCTGTAAGACTAACTCTGTCCTTTGCAAAAACAAAAAAGGAACTTCTAATTTGAGGGGTTTGTTGTTTGGCTATGGGGTTATGGGGTTTTTCCCTTTTTTTTTTTTTTTTTTTTTTTAATTAGAACCAACTGTGCACTGTTGGTTATGACCTTGGAAGAGCAGAGCAGAGCTCTGTTTGTACCAGCCCGGGTGCACACGCACAGCGCCGTTCATCCCTGCTGTGCCTATCTGCCTGCAGTGGCAGGAAATTTACAGGTCTGCTTCAGAGGGGTTTGGCCCTGTTTCCTCCTCATGGGACACAAATAACTCCCTTGGGCTTCAGCGAGGGTTATTCATAACCTACAGCAGGGGGGTGTGCTGATCACTCGGAGGGCTGCAGCCCAGATGTGGGCAGCTGCTCTGTGCTGCAGCTGCCTCTGCCCACAGGAGACAGGACCAGCCTACCAGGAGGAGGAAAGGCCACCCCGACTGATCTGCACCTATGTAAATGACAGAGGGAGATCTTGAAAATAAATAGGAAGCTGGGGGCAGCAGAAGGAAAGATATAGTCTTAGCAAAAGCAGCTTTGGGTCAAAGCAGACACATGGAATTATCCAATCACTCATACATCAGGTGGCTGGGATGCTGATTTATCACTGAGTGGAGCAGTTGAAGATATCCCTATATGTCTAAGTGGAAGGACTGCCAGCCCCAGCTGCTGCTTTAGAGGCTGGCTGCATGCTATTTAACTCTCGTCAATCAAAATCCATCAATGGCAGAAGGAGGTGAAGAAGAGAAGGAAAAGGGTAGTGGGAAAAAGAGTAAACCCTGGAGGGAGGGAAGCAGAGATCTGTAGAAATATATGCTATACAGAGTGAATGTGAAAAGGCTAATATACCACCCAGAGCCTCTCTAGTCTTGCATTAGGCTTCATTTAAAATTCTTACCCATGCTATATGCACTCCAAAGCAGTGTGGGCTGGTCATTTTTACTTGTGTTGCTCTTAATTTGCTTCAGTTTTTGTTCATGAGCTGAGCGAATGTAACAGACATAATTTTGGTGTTTTTTCAAAAGCATGGAAAGGACCTTTTATTTGAACTCCACACTCATAATCAGATCTCTGAGGATCTCACACCCCTCATGTCTATGGATACAAATACTTCTGTAAGAAATTGTGATTTTGAAGAGGGAGAGGAGAGGAGAGGAGAGGAGAGGAGAGGAGAGGAGAGGAGAGGAGAGGAGAGGAGAGGAGAGGAGAGGAGAGGAGAGGAGAGGAGAGGAGAGGAGAGGAGAGGAGAGGAGAGGAGAGGAGAGGAGAGGAGGAAAAAAGATTTGGTAAATAGAATTCATTTTTAATGGTTTAAATAAGATATCTGTTTGAATATGCCCTGAAACTGTAAATGTTAGATTCTGAAAACATAACCTACAATCAGAAAACATGTAAGCAATGGAAAAGATACATTAAGAATAGCTCATTACAAAACATTAAAGATAGAGATTATGCTTTCCTCACCTATGTGGTAAGTTTTCAGCTGCCTATTTCTCCTAGTATAAGCACTGTACTTGTGTACACATAGAGCACAATGAGTTATCATCACACTAGGCTGACCAGAACCACTTCTGAAAAATTCCTTCAGCTATCTAACAAAGTCCAAAGCAGGCATTGTTATCTTTAAGAAAAAAATCCACCTGATAAATGCTTCCTCTCCACCTGAAATATAAAAACCTTTTCCACAGGCCCTTCCCATTCCCTCACAAATTGCTTGCTCTGTGAGCCAGTGCTATAGACAGAACTCTGTATGCTCACATTACTAGACTAGACAATAAAACTTTCCCAGGGATTTTTGTTACATCCCAGAATTAGTCTAGTTTCTGTAATGGTCTCTCTCTGTTTCTGTGTGTGCATATGTGAGTAGACCTGTCTGTACAGAAAGTAAGATAACAGTGTGTATGTGTGTGACTCAGAACGGAGCGATAAAGCCATTCTGCCTGTCCTAACAGCTCCATATCTATGGTTTGTATAGAAGAAAATGATCTGTTCACCTCTCTGACATGAGTATGAATTATAACAAGAGTATATATGACTATTTCCCTTTTCACCAGTGGGTAATGAGAGCTTGCTTCCCTCCTCCCCCTGCTTTAATAGGTTCTGAAAAATCCTTAGAGCAGCACCATCTGTGGATTGGAGGCAGATGTCAGCACTGAATTGATGACCTTGCTAAGTTGCTTAGGCCAACAGGTCAAGTTCTCCTCCCTTTTGCTCATCCTTAGAGCTATTTCTCTATGTGAGAGAGTACAAAACATGTTAACAAGGGTAATGGGTACCTGCCGGTTGTGAAACAGCATTATAAGCCACAATCCTGTTAGGAGAAAGAACAGAAGGAGGATGGACTGGAAATGCCCTGAAAATCTTTGTTCATTTTGAGTATGTCCCTGCCTGGGAGATGCTCTCATTGGTTGGAGAGATGAGAAGTAATGCTATACATGATGTGAAGGCAATTGCCTGGGGTATGACAGCTTGAGGGAGGAAAAAGACAAATTCAGCAGCATATCAGTTTATGACTCTTTAAAAGTAATTGCTTTAATCCCTGAACCCCAATTTAAAATCTACTAAGTTTTACTGTCTTCTGCTATAGTTTTCCCTTATGGAAAAAAAAAAGAACAAAAAACAAAACAAAACAAAACAAAACACAAAAACCCTCCCTCTTTTAAAGTAAACTTATGTGAGTTCCACCACTGGCACTCAGTACTGCCAATAGCACAGGTGAGCAATACAGAGCCATAAGACCAAGTAGTATTTGTGTTGAAAATGTTAAGCTTCATCATTTAACCAGTTCATCCTTGGGTGTCCTGCACCAATACTTTTCTGTGTGTCCCTTATTTTGACTTTAACTGAGAAATATATTCTGTATTTACTACAGTTTTTAACATAAACTGCTATACTATCAATGTAATTCAAAAGAATCTCTGTAGGAAAAAGTAGTATGGGAGTTTTTTAGTCCACCAATAGTTCCTCAAAAACCACTGTAATATATACACCTTAAAATAAAATTTAACAATGAAGCGCAAAATAACATTTTCAAGAAAATTTTATATAAAAATGTTGGACCTGAATTCTGCAGAGGCAGCCACGTCTTCAAGAAATAGTAAATAATCATCTAAAGACCACAGAAATCACACTCTACGTGACTTGGCCTATAATCTTTTTTACTCTACCTATTAAGAGTGGTTTGTCAAACCCAGTTAATGGTTTCCCAATCCAACTTACTAAACAAATAATAAACATATCACCTAACCCATAACACTGCCACATTCTTTAATTTATACAGCTTTGTACTTTCTTTAAAATAATTAATGCATTTTCTTGGGTCCTTATATACATTTAATTTTTTTTCTGTACAGAAGTCACCCACAGTACCACACACAAATTATAGCTCAAGATAGTTCTGTGCTCAACTACTGTTAGCAATTTATAATTTTCAAATTTAAATAAACTAGTAAAAACCTCACAGTTTACCCAGTTTATCTACTTCCTGGTCTGTTCTTGATCTTGGACTGTTCATTTTTTTTGTGATTTTCAGATCCTACAAGACGAGAAGTCATGGGGATGTTTATAGCAACAGGCCCTCTACAAGTGGAGGGGCATCTAAAGGATTAGTGGACTATTTTCAGCTGTCATGAGAGGAGAAAGCTGTGGCTATCCTCCAGAGAAATGGCATTTGGGCTGATACATCACACCTATCTGTGATCATCTAGAAATTGTGATTTATGTTGGTAGAAAGAGCAAACACTCTCTTAGAAGGATTGTTCAGCTCAGCCATACTATGTGCTCAGTAAAGGTGGGCTCCCTAGGACACTCCCCTTTGACTACAGAGGGAGACTTGCTGACTACTTTGAACTATATGCCCATGATTAGATGAAAGGTGATCTAGAAACTTCAGGTTTGGCTCTAGGAGATGAGGGGTTGATCTCTGGATCCAGGTTTGGCTTTTAGGAGGCGAGGGGATCCTTGCCCAAATACCCAAGTATGGGTTTTTCACTAAGAATCTTAGAAAGGATGGAGGGAACCTCCCTGTGAAACTTCAGTGAAAACTCAGTGTGGTTTGTTTCATTAGTTCCTGCAGGTGTTTTTCAATTCAAGACAGGTAATCAGAAGAAAGGAGAGGAAGCAGTAAACAGGAGTGCTAAGGACGAGTGTGCTGAACAAGTGTCTGGATGCCTCCAGATCAACCTGTGGTGTGTCTCAAACCATGCTCTGTCAGATGGGTAAAGCAGGTTGCATCTTCTCTCTGGCCTTGCCTGTGGAAGGAGGAAGAGACTGCAAATCCTATTCTCATTCTGATAAAAAGGTGATATGTCTGAATCATTTACTCAAACCCCTGGATGGCATCCCAGGACCAATAACGGATGTGCCTCACAGCCCAAAACTGTGAATGCTTGAAAGGGGAAGATATCCTGCCACAGGGAGGAACAGAGGGTAATAAACATGGCTTGAGTCATCCTTCCAGCCTCTTCCTGTATCTCACAATGACTTTTAGAATAACCTAACTCATCTGAATATTTCTCATCAAAATGAAATTTTATGGGCATGTGCTGCTTTTCCTGAGCTGAAACATTTGTGTTGATTGATCTGTGGGAATGAGGTGGTTAAAAGACTTCTTGATCGTGTGCTTATTGCCTACAGATTGCACAAGCATGAACATGAAAGATAAAAATAAACTATCCAAATATAACTTTTAGAAACAGAATTTAATTTAAAAATTTCAACAGTTTTTTGTGAAAACTGTTTAGGAATTTTCAGCTGTATTACAATGCAGAGTGGAAACAGTCTTCAGAAATTTAAACACTGACTGCTGACAGTGTCTAAATTATTTTCTAACACTTAGAAATAGACATATACTTCAAGTTAAACTCTCGTTTCTTCACTACAAATTAGCGCTAAGTATCACACAATTACATTTGTAGCTTTACAACCTTAATTATTGGCACAGAGATCCCAGTTCTTTAGAACTGAGTTATTTTGGGTTTCTCCTGACTATTTTTATTTTCCTGCTGATCTCTGAACTTGATCCAGCATTCCTTACTCAGGCTAAACTCCCACTAAAGTCAATTTTGCTTGAGCAGGAATTGCAAGATCAGACCCTTTGTCACAGGGAGGGTGGATCATCAAATTTCATTTTCTCGCATAAATCAGTGAAGAACTCTGTTAACAGCACCACTGAATGTCATTCACTGCCCTTTTCTGTAAATTCACTTTGTTCCCTCCTCCTATGCCCTTGTTGGTCTGACACAAGGAGTTAAGTCCACCCATTCAAAAATACAAGGTTCTGAAGAAAAATATTCCTTATGATTATGGACATTATATGAGACATTAAAATTCTGGTGTTGTCTTCTTTACAGAGTATGGAAAAGGAAATAGGAAATAGTACAGTTCAGAGACATTACTGTGGAAAACAGTGAAAAGAGGAAATAAAACAGTGAAAATTTAACCCATTCACACCTTCTTCTTCACCACTGTACATTGAATTCCAGAGTGTAACATGCATATAATCAATTTGGACTTGGTTTGCAGTCATATATTCCCTAGTGGGGCCCTAGTATCTTGACCATGAATTTCAAAATAACTACACAAAGTGATGATAAAAAGTAGATTTTTCTACTGGAACTAATGGTGATTCCTTCCGTTGTTTTGCACAGCATATGCTGTTCATAAATAATGTCAGAATTGGGCCAAGTCCCCTTAAGAAAGGTGGTCATTTAATGTAAGTAAATCCACATTAAATATTGAAGATCAGAAAAAAGCTGCCTTTTCAAAGAGGTCACTTTTAAGTGAAGGAAACAACAATGCATGTGTGCGGATGGCCAGTTCCACACTGGGTGACACAGAGTTAATGGCTCATAGAGAGCATATACATGTTTTTTAAAGATGTTTTATTGCTTACAAAAGGAAGTAGTCTAGAGAGACTGGATACATAAACTGGCTCCAGCCAGCTGCGGCTGTCAGGCTAGGAAGGATCCTGTTCAATTAGTGTTGTAAAATAAAATACTTTGTAAAGGAAATAAACACTATGAGAGCTAAGATTCATGCTTTCAAATATACACAAGGTTTGAATTTTTAATTAGGGCTGCTAATTACAGTCATCAGAAAGCAGAACAGAATAGATTTTACCTTACATTTAGCAGACAAGCCTTCAACCCCAGTGTATTTTTCAATTTCATTAATATTTTATGAAAATGGCCCTTGCAGCTTCAGCCTATTCTGTGCCTCCTACAAAACTGCCCCACATTATGGATGCCAATGCCTTTAAGCCATGTGCATTAGTGAGATGACAAAATGCAAAACAGCATCTTGTCAACCATTGCATCAATTGATTCTATTAGATAGTGTAAAAACAGTTGGGTGTGAGTTATAATTTAGCTGACACTAATGATGAAACAAGACACTGGCTGGGAGCAGACATTAGCTATAAGCCAGAAATTAATGCTCCTAATATTTTTGAACAAATTAACCTTAATGAACTGGCCATGTATATACTGTAGTATATACTGATAAGTCAATTAGTAGAGAATAGAGGTTATGTATATATAGATACATAGAAAAAATGTATGGTTATGGAGAGTTCCAAGCATACAATGCTATTAAGAGCAATTCTACAGTAAAATCAGCTCTTTTTTACACTTAGATACATTCCAACTCTAATGTGCAAATGTCCAGTCTTGGCCATTTCAGTGAAATTTTGTATGCAAACAAGTACAAAACTCAATGTGTCATCATATTGATAGACCAGACACAGTGCTGATGTGTTCACAGAAATGTCTTAATTTCACTGATATTTTACTGTTACAAACTTTGGGAGCTGGTTGTCCAATTTCTAACTGCTTTCATAATGTAGTAACCAAAATTTAGGGTCTATTTCTTTTTCATTCATTACTATTTGTGAGCAAGCTGTGATAGAGATTCATACATGTTCTAAATCCAGTCACTGTCTAAAAGGATGCAGCAGCATTTTAAAATAATATAGATAATATGAGACCCTAAATTCTAGGAATTCCATTTACAGGCAACCTAGAAAACAGAAGTGGTTAATTTATAAGGAAGCACAGAACAAAGGTAAGGCACTTGCCAACAATAGTTTGTTGGTTTAACTTTGACTTGCTTTCCTGGGAAAGAAGAAAACAGAATTTTCAATGTGAACTGTCAAGCCCCACTTATGACAGGGCTTCACTAGTTAGGAATTCAGAGTTCCTCCTCCATTGGCAGAATGATGTAAAGAAAACCACCAAACAAAATTCTTTCAAGTTTCAACTACAACTCTACTTAAATAATTTACTTTTTAGTTTTACTCAGACTATTCTTTTTAAACTTAGTTGACATTTTCGTTGACAAGCACATTTTATTGCACAAGATCAGTAGTGGAATTGGCAGTGAAAAAGAGAGAGGGGGGAAAAAAGCTGGCTCTACTCAATGAGAGAACTACTATCTTGCCTTTGGGAAAAACAGTGCTGCCAGTGACCCTTTCTGAAGCCAGCAAAAAGTGGTAAACCAGTCACTGGAAGAAGTAAAATATTTGGTAACTTTGAATGTTTCCTTCTCCTACAGGAAGTAAACCAGAGGCTGTTTAGCTAATACATTTAAATAAAACAAAAAAAAAAATTGGGAGTGAGCATAAAGCTTTTAAATTAATCCTTTAGAAAGTAAAAATAAAATTATTAAATCGCTGAAAATGTAAATATTAAAGCCTTCCCTCTGAATTACTGAACTGTTGTTAGAACTAGTGGAGAGAACAAAAATACATAACTCAGAGAAAAAAAAGTGGAAATAACATCTCAAGGATAGCTTTTTATTTCTAAGATTTCTGTCAGTCATATTCCAAATGCATAATGCTGCATAGTGATCTAAAGAGAAGGCAGACCAAACAAAAGGTATTTTCAAGAAATTAATAGATATTTGCATTACATGCTTAATGAGTGACCAATGCTTCCAAAGTGCCTTATGGAGGACACAGAAAGAGCTACAATAACATCCCAACCAATATTCCATTCAAAGAGATCTGTTCCAATAAAGCCACACATCAAAGCTGCTCTAGGAGTATTGAAGCTCTAGGCTGTTAGCCACACTAGGAGCTGTGTGTAACACTAAATCACGAACCAGGATGGATATGTTTTGTGCCTTGTGTCCAGCTACTCAAATGAAAGTAAATCAATCAGTTTGCTAAGCCAGTTTAATCAGAAGCTGTTCTAGGTTTAATCCCAAAAGTTGCAAGGCTAATTCAGGGCCCAATGCCAAATGCTTATGCCATTGATGTGCTAGCAAAAGGTCGCCTTGGTTTGATTTTTGACCAGGTGGAGGTCTTGGGTCTTGAGCCAGACAATTCTCACTGTTCTGCCCTGTGTTTTCTATTTCTGCTCTGGTGGGTAAACACTACCATCACCACCCCTTTACTAAAGGTGTTGTGTTTTGAGGTAATTTTGCAGGCTGCTCTCTGGAAAGAGCTGATGAATTCCTCAGATAAGACTGACATCTGTAGGGAATGTCCATTGTTATACTCAGTGGGATTTTCACAAAGGAGTTATTGACATACCTGGCATAAAAATAGCAAGTGAAATAAAATATATTTTGCCTAGGCAGCTAATTTATGAAAGTTATGTGAGTAATTAGGTGCAATGAATGTACAGTTCTCACTGCAGATTTTCTTAGATGCTTCTTCCAGAATATCTTCCACCATAACATAGATGTTCCTACACCAGTACTAGGAAATATAAGAGCAATGAGGCACAGCTTCAAGCACTGGCCTGTCTTTTGAGTGTCTGTTTAACCATTAACACTCAGCCTGGCCTAGCTTTGCTCTGTGTTGATTAGAGCTGTGCTGAATAACACCTGGGTATTGCTCAAGAGCCAGAAAGCACTACAGATCTTTCCCTAAAGGAGGTGTGAAGATGTCCTCTCTGATTTGTTGGACAGTTTAAATAGGTAGATGCAAGTCTTTCCATGACACTTGGCCTCGGGGAGAAGAAGCAATGCCTGACCTGTGTTATTTAACAGCATAGGTGCTAAATTTGTTTGGCCTTTGTAGCCCTCTCTGATACATTCTGCTAATGACCATTGCACTGCACATAGCTGTGGGAGTTACACATGGGTTAGAAACACAAAGGCATGCTCAGTATGAACTTGAGATGGGACAAAAGTATAAAAATACAGAATGGTATAAACCTCGCTTCCTTGTGGCCTTTTAGGAGGAATCCAAAGCTGTCTCAAAACTTTGCCCAACATATTTCCCTGTTTCTGAAATTTCCCCCTTTAAAGTTTCCACAGAATTTACAGGTGCTCAATATACTTCATGGTACAGGGAAGAAAATATTGTCCAAAAGAGATCTCCATTAAATTTTCTGGTACCAAACAAGCCTATGAGTATGTTCTAAAAATTCATAGCTCTTTAGGTTGATTGGATAAAGAAGGCCATGTGCCTTCTTAGATGGTTTAGATTTCCATTTTCTGTGCTCCAAGCTCTCCAGTTCCAAGTGACCATTTCAAAGACCTTACTGAGAAAAAAGTCCTGGTGAGGTAAAAGCAAGGATTTTCTAAGGAAAATATCAAGCTTTCTGGGCATCATGATTTTGTACCTTACTATCAGCAATTTCTTTTCTATGTGCACCTTGATTAGAGAAGAACCACAGTAAAAAAAAATTAAACTTTAAAAGAGACTTGCATGAGAATGGCCTATATGGGGACCAAACCCACAAGCTTGGTGTTATTAGCACTACACTGTAACCAAAATTAAACTCCTCTTTGGAGCAGTTTGAACCATGGATCACAATTCTGTCATCCCGCCATTCAGCTGGGATGTCTTTACTTCAAAAGTCAGCTAGGGACAAATTATTCTGCAGTCCAGCTGTAACCCCCTCATCTGCCAAGATTTACAGAACACAGAGATGACCAGGTGCTATGTTCCACTGCATTAAATGTGTCAGCACTTGTCCAGCTTCTTCCAGTGGTCTGAAAATGAAGTGAGGACTCTAACCCTTCATACCCATCCTCCATAGAATATAGGGGTATTTCTGGGTGGAGAGAAGGGATACTGTGGTACCAGCAGAGCAGAGCACTTGTGGAATTGTCTTGTCTCAGTTTTGTTGATTAGGATTCTACCATGTGAACAGTCAGAAAAAATGTTTTCTGATATTTTAGATAAGGTTCAATCCTACCAGGTCTTTTTAACTTCATTAAGACCTACATAAAAATCCATAGCTCTCATGGCTGGTCTTATGTTCTTCAGAGCAAGGTGGACCTCCTGGCCACCCCTAAGGAAACGTATGGAACAATGGAGAAATTAATCTTTTCTGACCACTGACAATCAGTCTCAGCACTGTCACTGCTGCAATCTGAATAGAGCACTAATGTGGATAATTCCTTTTGTGAACCCCCAAATTACCCCAAACTTATAATGGAATCTATGAAGTTCTGTGGAAGAATTTTGATTGCCAGATCATGTCAGGTCACAGCCTGGCAGTAGTTGTTCCCATGTGGAAGGCAACATCTCTATTTGATTCTCTAGAACAAGCCTACCTAGATCATTCAAGGTAATGTCTTCCAGTGTTAGGAGATACTTGGTGCTCAAAACTCTTCCTGCTGTCAGAGGGTGCTGAAATCACTCAGCTACCAGCTCGATTCCTCTGGGAGGACATTTGGCTGAAATTCCTTTCTAATGTTCTTATAAAAATAGATATGTGCTTGTCAACTCTTAAATCTTTGTTCAGTAAGTCCCCATCTTCAGTTTATGCCCTTATCTCTTGCTATCTCTTTGCTATCTCTTTAATGAATACAAAAAATAAATACAAACACCAATTTTACCAGAAGAATGCATTAATATATAACTGAGTAAGGGTGTATGCCATTTAAATGTAATCTTATCTGTCTTTGGGAATGATTGTGGGTTTTTACCACAGATAGTGCTGTGTTTGTCACATGCTACCAGTTAGGTAGATGTGTGGAATCTTGGCAAAAATGAAGACTCTATGCAAGCCAAGGCTAAGCCCTGTGTTTGGAGTGTAGTCCCTTGAGTCCATATGTCAGTCCTGTCCATTTCTGACCTGGTGACAGCATAAGGAATTCACAAAGACCCCATGCTTTGGTGAGATTCAGTCCATCTCCGACTTCATTAATGCATGTGATGAGAATACACACTACATTAAGACCTGTTTATGTGCATCCCAGACCTACTGAACCTATTTAATTTTGCTCTCCCAGGAATGTGCTCTGGGTCAACATGCACTTTCACCTGCCAGATACAAATTAGAGCACTGAGAAGATGTGTCCAGACAGAAGACTTGAGGGGATGGTGTCCCCAGGCTCCAAACTTAAAAAACGGCAGAGGAAGCAGATGGGATTTTGCAGAATACACAAAAGCTTGAAGTGAGAGAAGTAAGCATAAGATTGGGAAAGGGAGGAAAACTACTTAAATGTCTCTAGACCTCTATGCTGGAAAAGCTAGGGGTTGGTAACTAGGCTGGGGATTGTCCCATTACCAGGCTCCACCCTAACAAGTCAATGGGTAGGTGTCTTGCTCACTTATTTCCTTGTGGATTAAGAAATAATTACAGCCACAGTAATGCTAACCCTTTCTCGAACACTTCTCCATGTTTTGCAGTGTCTTTCCACCAAGCCCTGCCACATGCAGTATGCCACTGACATTCATACTTTTAAGCATTTCAGAATCTACACTGGGGCAATATCTTGCTGAAGGCACTGTGTTGAGCAACAAAGGCAAAGAAGTGGGAAAAGAGGGGCTATCTGTACTTCTCTAGTTTGTGACTTGGGCAAGGACCAGAAGTTTGGGCTCTGGGTTTCACTTAGGAGGCAATAGGAATTTAAATGAATAAAGGCCTCAGGAGTTCACTGTGTGTAGTCAGCTATGTCTAAAAGGGCTTCTATTGCCCTGTTTTTTGCTTAGACAAAACTTTTATCCTCTTTACTTGGAGTTTTTTCTGTGCAAAGTATAGGACTTCAAAAAAGGACTGCAACAACAGATGCAGCATATGCTCTAAATGAAGGAGCCCACATCTCACTGAAAAATGCATATCTCTGTCCTGCATTATATAAGAATTAAGGATGTAAAAGTCCAGCTCAGGAGCCAAAAGTTCTTGCATAACCAAAGAACAAAGAGCCATGGTCCTAACAGCAAACTCCCATTAACCACAGCCAGAATTTTGCCTAAGATCTGAATAGAGGCTAAGAAAACTGCAGGCTTTAGCTCTGTGTGCACAAGGGGGTAAGATCACTGTTTTCATGTAGGCATGACTGAGTTGTGCTTCAGAAACACATTTCATCATATACATGCAGAAACACTGACCTTTCAGACCTATGAAACTTGCATCCTAGTAAACATTTTGCTCACCAAGGAGGAAAACACAAGCCAAGAAATTCATATAGGGAAAAAAAACCCAATAAAAAGAAAGAAAAAAAAACCCCAAAGATTGTTGTATTTTTTCATAGAATCACGAGAAGAATCATTTTATGGTGTTTCCCATGTAATTACTGCCAGACCTGTTTAGCAAATGTGAAATACTCATTAGCAATTACTTAACTATACATATATTAAAGCTTAATTAGTAAATAAATTAAGCATATAATTAATTGCTTTAATCACTCGGCTTTTAATATTGTAATTATCACTTGATACATTAAGGGCATGTTAAGAATACTTTTCTCCAAAAAATACATTGTTAATTAATCATTAAAACTTATCTTACTACATGCTCATTAATGATTTATTACAGATACTGGGCCAAATTCTTCTCTCAATTACAGAAGAGCTAACTCTTTTGAAACCAATAGAGCTTCACTTGCATAAATTAAAGGAGAATTTGGTCCTGCTAATTAAACTTAAAGTGTTTGTCAGAGCATATCACCATAGATGGAAATCTGTAGTGCCTGCCTTATTTTAACCCAAGAGGTGCAAACTGCCTTTCTTTTAGGCTCCTTTGCTATGGCCAAGCATGGTCCTTCTGTAGCCTGAACTCAGAGGCAACAAGCTGGGCTTCATTTCTAGCCCTGTCATTACCACTGAATTCCAGGTCAGTGTGTGGACAACAGAGTTGCCCAGATACTCTTTAAGGAGACAACTGATTACTTCTAGGGATAAGCTCACCTTTTTTTTCCCCCAACACCTAAAAGGAGCCTAAAAGTATCAGGCTCCAAGGATGTTAATTTGAAAGGTGACTATAAGACTCAGAGGTTAAAGGACAGTTAATGAAAACCAAACACAAACTCTAGCTACATTTTTCTTATCCTGTGGGTTTTCTATCTCAGATTTGTAATCTCCTCAGGAAACTATTTTTTAACTTGGAATTTGGTATAAATAAGGTATCTATCAAAATGGGCCAAATGGCCTTAGTTAAGGTTTCTTGAGGGAGTAAGAGTAATAATATTGTTTGCAAAAGGTCTTCATACATAAACAGTCATATTATAGATTGTTGCAGAGAAGGCAGGATGAGGAGGGGGAAGGAGTAAACAATTTTTGAGCAAGGGATATGTATTCATAGATATAGAGCACAGAAGCTGAAGCCTTTGAAATATCAGTGAGAAGTCTTCTATGGGTTTCCTTTCACAGTCCCATTGGGATTCTCCCAGGCACAGACTATTTGCACAAATGCAAAATCTTCGTTGCATAAATGTAAATGCAGAGTAAATTAAGAAATTGAGATTTAATGACAATGGGCTTATGGGCTTTGGAATGTGGGTGCGCATATGCAGTTTACTATTTGCACATGCACTTAACTCCACCAAGGTCTCAAACCCTGCTGAAAGCAGCCATTTTTCTGCTTTGGTGAAAGCAATACCTGTTTTAAGTAGGTGAGATTAAACAGCATTTAGTACTTGCTAGGAGGTACCTTTTGAGACCATCCCAAAGTCTGTGTTAAAAAACTGATCTTCTCAATTTATTGCTGGGTTTTGGGAGGGCTCCCAATACAGCTTTCAGGAGAACACACTGAAATCTTCATTTTTTTACTAAGATAGCAAAGAAACAAACACACTAATGCATACATGCACATATTCAATCTCAGTCTTTAAGTGACTGCTCCAGAAAGAAGAACAGAAAGAAAATATTTAATTTTAAATGGTTTAGGATTAAGCAGATCTTTCCTCATAATAACTTACAGCAGGGTGTTTCAGTGCTTTAGCACACTACAATCTGTTATTCAGGGCTGCAGGATGAATAAAAGAAAATCCCTACCTGAGAATCATCTGTGAGTTTTGAAACCATGATTGGTCCTAAGAAAAATGTCTTTCCTCTAGTCCCTTTTGCACTGAGGGAAAGAAAAGTGACTTGGGAAAAAGAGCAGATTGTGGAGGCAACCTTCAGCAGTCACATTACACTGGACCAATCTGTGATGGTAACAGCAACTACAGTCTTGTAGAGTCACTACATAACTCTAAATATTTGTGTTTTGTGGTGAATATTTCCCAAGTGGAAAAGACAATGACCATAGTGAATGTTGCTTAGATACCCTTCCCTAAGCTTAGAGAACAGATCTAAGCAAGGTTTAGGCATCTCCTAAGGGAATTCTAGGGCAGGGTGTGCTTACAGGGCTTTTGGCAATGGAAGTTGTGTGTTGTCCAAGGGATAAAGAGGGGGCTTCTCACTTCTGAGGTGCTCTCCATAGGCTTGAACTCCAATGACAAAATGGCTAAAGCTACCCAGGTCCCTCACCATACTGGGGAAGTCTCAAAGTCAGAAAGGAAATCCTCTTGGGTCTCATTGCATCAGTCCTTTAAACAAGAAATAAAGATAGGTACATGATGAAAATAAGTTTATAAAAAAATATGGTGCAAATTTAAGATTAAAAAAATATGTGGTCCTTGTTCTTAAAGAATTCCATTCTTTGCATGTCCAATGAATTATTCCTTTGACAACTTCTTCTCTACAAGATAATAATGCTTTTTCCTATCCTGTAGGGACCATTCTCATTCCTACCTGAGGCACGTAGACAGTAGCAACTTGGCAGAACATATGTAGAGAGAAATGGTTCACTTATCTCCAAATTTATGTTAAAAGATACTTGCTTCTGATTGATTTATTTAGGTTTCTTTATTTTAAGAAAAAAATGGAAATACACAATAATTGACACAGTAAACAAGACAATATAGGCCAAGTCTATTGATACTACTAGCAATGTGCTCCTGTTCTTGACCATCATTATACAAGAGGATTCTAATGACATTGTGAAATGACTCCTGAAAGAAATTCGACTTGATTGACCTAATAGTATTTCTTTATACTGATTATGAGTCTGTATGTAGACATTATTCACTGCAGAAATCAGTCTTCTTAAAAGCAAAATAAATATAATAGAGACATGCTGGCAATCTCCTTAAAATAAGCAAATAAGCAGTATTGGTTTGTGTCTTGACAGACAAAGGTGGTAATTGTTTTCCTGTTATAATTACAGTTTTTTAGTAAATTTATCTCAATGTCATGGGGAAAAGCTACCCTGGTTTAAATAAATATAGCTAAACTCATTCTTATTCTTTATATAAACTTAAGTTGGATTCATACATATTCAAATGTGTATGAATGCATTTATTACTTCAGCTTAAAGCAGGAAATTATTAGTGACCAAAATCAAAGTAAGCAAGAGTTAAATTAGTGTAAAATGTTCCTGATTAGGGATGTGCTTCAATTAAATTTTATGACAGAAAGTAATCTCAATTAAGCAAATGCAGCTTTTTTCCAATGCTCTAAAGGTCTATAGAGATACTATAGTAAATCAATATTTTCTGAATTATTATTATATATTATAATTTGCATGAAAAAAACAGCTCTGTAGAGTGTCATGCACAATTGGGATGGTTTAACGATGTCATCTTTGCATAGAGAAAAGCAATATACTGTAACAGTGGGCTTGGTTTCTTCTTTTCCTGATTATGCCAGCAAGGCTAAGGTAAGGATTGCTGGCAGCTGTAGTTATGAAATTCCCTGTGAGTGTGTGTGTAGTACAAATAACAATTGAGCAAATCCCAGCTTGCAGACTTCAGCCATTTTGTTGTCACAGCCTACACTCTGGTCTTCCTCACTTGGGCACCTGACTTGCACCTGCATTTAAGAGCCCGTGGAAGCAGCCTTCCCAAAAGAGGCACCGAAACTTTTTGCGCAGGCACCAGAGCCATGTGAATTTGAGAGCCTCCAGTCCTCCTAACCTGCCAGTCCCCCTAAACTCAGCCAGGTGGGCTGCTCAGTCCTGCCCTCTCTCCTGGAGCTGTTTCTGGGGTGTGAGCACTTCCTTCAGAGTGCTGCTGCCCTGCCTGACTAACGCTGGGGTACGAGTCAGACACCTGGGGTAGGGGAGGATGGCAAAGGGCAGCTCCCAGCAATGCCTGCTGCAACTTTCACACTTTGTCTCCAAGCTGCCTCTTGAAGAGTTTACTGTTGCTCCTCACCCGGACATTCCTTAATCAAAAAGACTTGTCCTAGAGTAAAGGTACTTGTTTCTTCCTGGCTCAGATGGAAACACTACCAAAAAAACAAGGATCCCAGGTGGACCTCAGTTTATCTCAGATGTGCTACAAGCGCTCTTGAGTTTTCAAAGTGCACTGGTGGGAAATTTCAGGGTCCGATTCAGGTCATGGCTTGAAGTAGAAGAGATTTTTATTAATAATCATTACATCTATACATTTGTGGATGTTACCAGTGAAGGCAATAAGAAAAACAACTAGAAACTTATAAAAAGAAGCATTTTATTCCTGCCCTTGCCACCACATGTTCTGGAAAGGAGCTATATTGGCTCTTTTTTAGCTAGTAATGTCTAATGCAGGAAGACAGGAATAAGCAGAGTAGAAAGCACCTGTCAGCTCTATTTCCCACTCTCCTTGATTAGCATGAAACATTAATAGGGCTCTCAGAAATTCTGGTCTGAAATGGGCTTTGCTTGAAAACGTGTCTGCCTTTACTGCACAAAAGCTGCTGTCATTAAAAAAGGGCAGATAACGAAAGAAGACTCTTTCTTGAAATTTATACCATTTTTTCGTACAATGACAAATTATTTTAATAATAGGAATCGCACACTCTGCCATTTGTATAATGTTTCCCATAAAATTCTCCCATTAAATTTGCTCCTCTACTTGACTCATATCTTTTTAAAAAAATGACACACACAAAATGATACATCACGCATTCTTACAAAGAATTGGAAGTGAACATACTGTAATGGGTTAACATACGTTTTAATAAAATTTTCATTGTTGCACATTTCACTTTTCGGTACTGAGAGCCAGGGCTGTACCAGTAACCCCAGGCAATGCCTAAGGATAAAACAAATCATACGGTAGTGAACTATTTTCACCTATTTATCCTTCTACTGAAAATATATTCATAAATACAAAATGAAGCTAAGATACGTAGCCAGTAACATTACACATAACAAAGATATTCCCTAGTATTTTTATTCTATTATTTTTTAATAATGTACCTTCTGCATTCCTGAGATACTTCAGCTTCTGTTTTTATTCCTTACATATCTTGTAAGGCACCAAACCATTTTAATTTTTGTCTTCCCAAAGTGGGCAGTAACAAATATTTTAATCTATAGAATCAAATTTAATCTGATTGCACAATCTATTACAGAACATGCACTACGAGTCAAAAATGTACACAGGTCTATTTATCTAGCAAGTGGAGTTTTCTGAAAAAGAAACTTTTGATTTGTGGCACATGTAGGTTTATTTGCATGTAGACAGACAATCTGCCTTAAAATATCTGTGTCATCAAAAACGTTCCTGTACACATCAGCATATTAACTGCATGCTAGATGGGGTTATCTCAGAGAATAAATACTGAAATTAAAAAAAAAAAAGATTTGCCCTGAATATTCATTTTACTATAGAGGCATTGTACAAATTAAAAATAATAGGTTTTGTTTTTTCATTAGTGCATAAGAATTCTGGAATAATAATTACATTTTATTGACACAAATTAAAATGATGTGGTGACAATAAATAAAGCTAATTCAAGTTGCACCTCAGATCTAATTTTTGTGATCGTTTATCTTGTTGCCTAGGATCAGATATTTAAAGGTGAAATCAAAAACACAGATGTTGTAAATAAAAAAGAAGCTGATGTAATTACTCTTTATTTGATAATGCACATTTAAGATTTCAAATTTTAAAATATCCAGATCTCCTTCTCCCCTTGTTGTCTCCCTTCTCTTCCCAAGTCTGATTTCACAGAAAAGATGTTTCAGATTGTCTCCTAATATGTTTCTAACAACCATGTGTCTTCTATAAGAATGGTTATACAGAATGAAATGCAAGTATATTTATTCAACAAAGCATCATAAGAAAGAAAAACAAAGTGAGTTTAGAGACATCTTGTAAGACTTAAAATATTTGCTTCTAATAGCAAGAAATCTTTCTGATTATACATATCACAGGTAAATATATAATGAAAAAAAACTTAGAGTACTTATAATTTCACACTGATTAATTTTTTCTTTATGTATTAAAATTATACATAAAGGATTTTCTACTCTTTTTTTCCTCATTTTATTTTATAAATGCATAACTTCTCATAGAAAGCAGAAATGAGGATAAAATTATTTAGGCATTTTACCACTCTGCTTACATATGAACAATGCTGGTGAGGAACTTGCTGCTCTTCATTGGCTCAGCTAGCATTACTAGAATTTACATTTCTACATTTTTTGATGTATCCCAATAGTCCAACCCAGAAAGAGAGAAGATGAGTTGAAGAGAATTCTAAAAAAATTTGCATGAAACAGTCAGTAACAACACACGAAAAATGGCAAAGGAGAATTCTGATGTGTGTGCATGTGT